>NW_006399847.1:9397762-9437400 GCF_000299155.1 Elephantulus edwardii
AAGTTTTTTCCTCCTTTATTCTCTTGTTATTAATTTCTAATTTTGTGGCATTGTGATCTGAGAAGATACTTTGTATAATTTCTATGTTTTTTAATTTGTTGATGCTTGCCTTGTGACCTAGAATGTGGTCTATTCTGGAGAACGTTCCATGCACGTTGGAAATGAAGGTATATTGTGCTTTTTTTGGGTGAATTAGCCTACAAATATCTATGAGATCAAGTTGGTTGTTATCACATCTTTTTACATATGCATTATGTTAGTACAGTATTCTTTACATTTGCAATTGTTAACAACCTTATCTCTTCTCCATCTGTCACAGTGTTGTCAATTGGCCCAGTGGTGAGAATCTTTGTCTTCAATCCATATTGAAGAATATAGCCCTTGACCTTCTACACTAAGCAATTCAGGTCCTCCTCAGTTTCAGCAAGTAAGGTTGTGTCAACAGCATAATGTAAATTGTTGATGAATCTTCCTCCAATCCTGATACCACATTCCTCCTCATAAAGCCCAGCCTCCCAAATAATATATGCTACATATAGATTGAAAAGGTATAAGACAGGACACATCCCCGACACACTCCCTTTCTGATTTTGAACTATGGAGTGTTTCCTTACTCTGTTCAGATGACTGTGTCCTGGTCCAAGTATATGTTTCTCATAAATACAATCAAGTGTTCTCGAATTCTTATTCTCCTCAATGTTGACCACAATATGTTATGATCCACACAGTTAAATGCCTTTGCATAGTATATGAAACACAGATATTTCTCTGGTACTCTTTGCTTTCCACCAAGATCCATCTGATATTGGTGATAATGTCTGTAGTGTCATGACCTCTTTTAAGCAAGCTTGTATTTCTGGTAGTTCTCTGTCAATGTACTGTTCCCAGTCATTTCTGGATAATCTTCAGCAGGATTTTGCTTGTGTGTGATCTTAGTGATATTTTATGATAATTTCCACACTCTGTTGGGTCACTTTTTTTTTTAAGAATTGTAATAAGTATTAATCTCTTCCAGTCAGATAGTCTTGTAGTTGTTCTCCAGTTTTCTTGGTACAATCAGCTAAGCACATACAGGACAGCATCTGTTTGTTAAAATATGTCAATTGCTATTCCATCAATTCCTGGGGCTTTATTTTTTGCCAAGTCCTGCAGAGCAGCCTAAACTTCCTATTTCATTACCATTACCTCTTGATCATATGCTATTTCCTGAGATTCTTCTGTGTCAGGCAAATCTTTTTCCTACAGTGACTCTGAATATTCCTTCAATTTTCTTTTAATGATTTCTGAATCATTTAATATTCTGCCCATAATATCCTTAAGTATTGCAACTCAAAGTTTTCATTTGCTCTTTAATTCCGTCAGCTCAAGAAATGCTGAGCAAGTTCAAACCTTTTGATTTTTTTACTCCAGTTCTTTGCACATTTCATTACAATGCTTTGCTTTGTCTTCCCGTGTTATTGAAATCTTCTATTCAGCTCCTTAACTTCTTAATTTCTTCCCTTTGTTTTGACTTTTCAGCACTCTAATGCACAAGTCAGAGTCTTTTTGACATCTATTTTTGTCTTTTCTTCTTCTCCTCCTCCTCCTCTTCCTCCTCCTCCTCTTTTGTCTCTTCCTTCTGTATTTGTAATGACATTTTGCATTCTCGGTGGATGATATTCTTGATATCCTCCAACAGCTCATCTGGTCTTTGTTCATTAGTGTTCAAGGCCTCAAACCTGTTCCTGAGTTGGTTTTTAAATTTACACGGGACAGACTCAAGGCCAAATTTTAATTCCTGTGGATTTGATTTTACCTTCTTTAGCTTTATTTTGAACTTGTATATGGGTAGTTGATGGTCTGTTGTGCAATTAGCACCTGGCCTAGTTTTCAATGCTGACACTGAACTTTTCCAATGGTTCCTTCCACTAATGTAATCATAGCAAATATCTTTTATAAGAAGCATAAACACAAGCTATACATATGGATTTCACCTGATGATATGCACAGGAATTAGATTGATTAAATCTATTAGTATCAGTCAAGAAATAAAAAGATATGTTGCATTAAACATATCTTTTTTTAATTATTAAATTTTATTAGTATTAATGAACATTTACAGGGATTTTGGGTTTTCATTCCTTCATTGCTATACCATTCTCTCTACCCTCTTCCCCAGTTTGTTCTTCTTCCCCCACCATCCGAATGTCTGTTTTAATTGTCCAATTGCCACAGTGCTTGTCAAAGCAAGTTCTGTTTAATCTCCTTTGTCAGTGTGTCCTTTGCCATTCCCTATCACTCCTCCCTGAGAGAGACTTCACCCTGATTCATAAGGGAAAGGGGATGGCGTATTCTCTTAGCTACTTCCTGCTGAAAAGGGATGCTGTGGGTTTCAGGGTGAAGATCTTCTCTCACTACTCTAAAGGGCCCCTTTGGCAGTAGGAAACACATAGACTATTGTGGAGATTGATTTTGGAATTTAGATGCACTATTATGAATTGTGCTTAGCCGTACATGTTCATATCCTTGAAGATGTATCATGGGGGTGTTGCAACCTAGAAGACACAAATTTAACTAACAAGTTATAAGTGCATGAGTCAAAAATTATAGAAAAGTAAAAGAAAAGATTCTCTTATTGTTTTACATACCCTCCCCCAGGTCCCCTTCACCATGTAGCCATCACTCTAGACTCCTGTGATGACAGAAATACCTAGTCACGTATCTCTTTTAAACAGTTTTCTCCCTCTTCTGCTTCAGTGCAGTATACATTATTGAACCCATCTTACTCAGTCTCTCCCCAACCCCGAGGTTAATCCCATTCTACAACAGTTAGTGAAAGATTTAGTTAAAGTGCTAATAAGCAAGGGTGTTAAGATGTCCTTGGTCCAAGCTGTCTTTTTTTTTCTTTTTATGTGTGAGAAAGTTGGATAATGAAAGAGGAATCCTAAAGAAGAATTACTGTTGTTAGGTGCCTCCAGGTTGGCTTCTACATATAGCAATTCTGTGCATAATATATCTAAATTCTACTGTTTATGACACCATCCTCACAATCCTCACTGTGTCTAATCTTATGTTTGCTGCTCTTGTGCCAATCCATCTAAGAACTTCTGCTTTGAGTCTTGGTGTAAGCAAAATATTATTGAATATCTAAAAAACTGCTAAAAGAACCCAAGAAGTACCAACAAAATTCTCCTTACATGCAAGAATGATGAGAATTCATTCACATATTTTGGGAATGTTATCAGTAGGCACTAATCTTTGGAAACCAATATCAGGCTTTGAAAAGTAGATGTAAAAGAGAAGACACTCAAGGAGATGAATTGACATAGGTGAGTTCAACAACAGGCTTAAACACAAGACTCTCTAGTGTTTCTATTATTATAGGGTGCTATGAGTATGAATCACCTTGACAATTTGTGAGAAAAATAATGAGTCTCTTTATTTTTATTTCTCTGGAAAAGTCTTTTTGAACCAATTAGGACCCAGTAGGTGGGCCTTTGTGATTAAAAGTTGGTTGAAGCCTGCCTGAAATCCTCTTGTTTTAAGAAGTTTGATTCTGGAAGGTAGGTAATTTTTATTTCATTAATAATCAGATTTGAGTTTTTTTGTTGTTTTAATGAACAAAATACATATCAGAAGACTCTAAAAATTGCACTAGAGAGTCGAGAAGCCAAAAAAAAAAAGGAGAGAGAGAGACAGAGAAAGGGAGAAAACATACCAGAGTAGAAGAGCTGAATAAAAGATTCAAGGGCTTGAGAGACAAAGAATAGTAATGGAATGTGCAGAGAATTGCAACTGGAGAATAAAAAGGGAAGAACTTGTTCTGCATTTCTCAAACGGAAAGAACTGAAAAGCAAATATAAATCTTGAGTCACAATATTGAATGATGCTATGTACAATATTTTGTATGACCCAGAAATCATCCAAAGAACATGGAGGGAATATTAAAAAATCACTGTTTCAAAAAAAACTGGCTAACACTGAAAAATTTCAGGAAGTACCATATTAACAGGAGCCAATGATAAGGAAGGAGGAAGTAGAAGCTGAATTGAAAGTATTGGCAAAAAATAGGACCCAGGAATCAATGGTGAACAAATTGATTTGTCTCAGTTAACACATCCAACCTTAAATGTGTTCACCAGACTTTACAAGGAAATTTGAATGGCAATTGCCTGGCCAAGAGATTGGAAGAAGTCCATATTTGTTCCCATTCCCATTAAAGGTGCTCCAACAGAATGTGGAAACTATCAAACAATTTGATTAATATCACATGCAAGCAAAATATTGCTGAAGATCATTCAAACACTGCTAGAACAGTTCATATATAGGAAACTGTCAAATGTTCAAGTGGAATTTAGAAGAGGTCATGGCACCAGGGACAACATCGCTGATGTCAGATAGATCCGGGTTAACAGTAAAGAATACCAGAAGAATGTTTGTTTATCCTTTATTGACTATGAAAATGTATTTTACTGTGTGCATTTTAATAAGTTATGGCTACCATTGAGAAGAATGGGAATCCCAGAGCACTTAATTGTACTCATGTGAAACCTATAACTAGGCCCAGAAGCTGTTGCGTGAACAGAGCAAGGGAATACTACATGGTTTAAGATAAAGAAGGAAGTGGATCACAGATGTATTCTCTCTCCATACCTATTCATCTTTATACTGAGCAAATTATTTGAGAAGCTGGACTCTATGAAGTGGAATGTGGCTTCAAAATCAGAGGGAGACTCACCAATAACCTGCTTTATACAGATGACACAAACTTGCTTTCTGAAAGTGAGGAGGACTTGAAGCACTTGTTTAAGAAGATAAAAGAATACAGCCTTCAATATGGTTTGCATCTTAAGGTCAAGAAAACAATGACTCTTATTACTGGAATGATAAGCTATGTCATGATAGATGGAGGAAAGATTGAAAGATCATCAACTTCATCTTATTTAGATCCACTATTACCACCGCTGGTACAAACAATCAGGAAATAAGGATATGCATTGCACTGGGGAAATCTGCAGTTATTGACCTTTCCAAATTATAGAGGAATATAGTGCTATCAGTTTAAGAACTGAGGTGTGTTTGTTTCAGGCCATAGTCTTTATGATTATTAGCTATGCATCTGAGAGCTGGACAATGAATAAGGATAACAGAAAAAGAATTGATGCCTTTGAGCTGTGGTGTTGGAGAAGAGCACTGAACAACCATGGACAGCCAAGAGAATGAACAGATATGTCTTGGAAATGGTACAGCCATAGTGCTCTTTGGAGGCAAGAATGATGAGGCTTTGCTTCACATACTTTGGACATGTTCCTAGGAGGTGCTATTCCTTGGAGAGGGACATGGTTTTGGGAAGGGTGGAGGCACGGCAAAGGAAAGAAAAACCCTCAACCAGATGGACTGACATGATGACTGCTGTAATGGGCTCTTGTGTGCCAGGCAGAGTGAGGATGGCGCAGGACAGAAAAGTGTCCATTCATAGTGTTGCTATGAATCATGCTTGACAAGGCAGCACGTAACAACAACAACAACACAATAAAGTAACACTGCATGGTTTAAATAGAGAAGGGAATGTGTCAGGGTTGCATTCTCTCTCCATACCTATTCAATCTGTATGTTGATCAAATTATTCAAGAAGCTGGGGTCTATTAAGAGGAGTGTGACATCAGGATTGGAGGGAGACTCAACAATAAGCTGCCTTATGCAGATGACACAACCTTGCTTGCTCAAAGTGAGGAGGACTTGAAGCACTTGCTGCAGAAGATCAAGGAATGCAACCATCAGTATGGATTGCATTTCAGTGTGAAGAAAAACAAAGATTCTTACCACTGGACCAGTAGCGAACATCATGATGGATAGAAAAGAGACTGAAATTGTCAACAGCTTCATCTTGCTTGGATCCAGAATTAACACCTTGGTATGAGCGGTCAGGAAATAAGGAGACAAATTACACTGGGAAAATATCCAGTTAAGGGACATCTCCAAATTATTGAGGAATAATGATATCAGTTTGAGGACTAAGGTGCCCTGAGGATTTAGGCCATAATTGTTCTGCTCTATGCATAGCCAAGAGGACAAACAGATATGTCTTGGAGAGAGAGCAATCAGAGTGCCCTTTGGCATCATGAATGATAAGACTTCACCTCATATACTTTGGGTATGTTGCTAGAAGATGCTATTCCTTGGAGAGGGACATGATTTGGGGAAGGGTAGAGGGTTGGTGAAGGAGACAGAGATCCTCAGCCAGGTGTATTGACGTGGTGACTGCTGCAATGGGCTCTTGTGTTTCAGGAAGTGTGAGGATGGCACAGGATAGAAGAGGGTGCATATCTTTTGTTCATAGGGTCACTATAAGTCATACTCAACTGGACAGTACTTAACAACAATAATCACAACAAAGTAAATATTCATTTATAATTTTAATATGTTGGAACATCAATCAGTTGGAATTTATAGAAGTGTAGAGAACACTTTTAGTGCACCAATTTCTACTCCCCTATGGCTGGTTTAAATATTTATATTTTGTACTGTTTTAGTTATCTAGTGCTGCTACAGCAGAAATGCCACAAGTAGATTGCCTTTACAAACAGAAATTCTATTCCCTCATACTTTACAAGTCTATTTCAGAATTTTTGTTGTGAAGGAAAGATCTCTCAAATTGACTCCCTGTTCCAGCATGTTCACAGAAGAGGGACCCTGGGTCCAAAGGACATGGTTTGCTTCTTTTTATTGATGATGGCAGTTCTTTCTCATCTCTGTTCATTTTTCTATCCTTTAACTTCTTGAAATATAAAATGTGACATAAGACTTTGCAGGGATACTCCCCTTACATTCCATTGAGCTGTGACATAGTTAAGGGTGCTGCATCTATCCTAAGCTCTTCAAATTAGATCAGGCCTGATCACATCTTAGTTGAGGTTCACACTATTACATGACTTAATGAAACACCGATGCCCAGCCAAAGTGACAATTGTTTGTAGAGAACACAAGTCAATCCACAGGCATTTAATCATTGAAACCCAAGAATGTGTGTCCTAGCACTTAGAAATGCTAAAACTCATGGCTATATATTTTTGAGACTGAGGTAATTCTGCTTCCTGTTCTTGTCTCTTCAGTTTCTGTGTCCTGGGTCTTTGGTCTCTCTCATAGGCCAGCTTTGCCTCTGCCTTGCTCAGGCAAGTGCTAGAAAAGGTTCTTCTCTTACTAATAATGTAACTAATATTGTGGTAATTAAATATAGAATGATTGGCCGAAACAATTTTGCTATTTGTATTCAAAGTGTGCTGTCAGGGAACTCTCTAGAGTACTGAAGAGCAACAATGTCAGTCTTGAGACTGAGGTGTGCCTTATATAAGCCATGGTTTAGCAACTATGTGTCAGTGAGCTGAACAATGACTAAGAATGATAGAGGGAACAATGCCTTTGAGTAGTAGTGCTGGAGAAGAGAGTTGAACTTACTGGGCCTGCCAAGAGGACAAATTTTTCAGTACTGAAAAGGGTGAAACTAAACTGCTCCCTGGAATTAAGAATTTTGAGGCTCCATTTCACATACTTTGGTCATGTGGCCAAAAGGGAACATTCCTTGGTGAAGGACATCATGCTTTAAAGGGTGGAGGAACAGTGCAAGAGAGGAAGACCCAGGATGAGATGAATTGACTCAGTGACTGGAGAAATGGTAGGTCTGTCAGAGACAACGAGATGGTGTCAAGATAGGGCAGAGTTCCGAGCTATTGTACATAGGGTGGCTATGAATTGTAGTAAACTCAACAGTACATAACAACAACTAACATAACTTGAGAAATACCACATTTAAGTAATGTATAACTATATCACAAGTAACACAATGATTAGTATTAATAATAAACATAGCAGCTCTTTTAAAACCCTATTTCTCTCTCCTTTTTTCTTTTTTCCTTTTCCTTTAATTAATACTTTATTCTCAAAAAGTTATTAATATGGAATCACAAATAGTAAGTGCAATAACAGTGTAGCTAAAATAATAAAAAGAGTATAAAAACATAGACAGCAATGGAAACAATAATGCATGCTTGTAGTACTTGTAGACACACCATGGATTTGAACCAATGTTGTTAATGTGAAGCAATCGTAGTTCTGATTGAAGCAAATTAAAAGGTCCAAAAAGGAAATGAAGACAGAATTTTAGCCTTCCAGGCATATTGACAGGTACAAAGTAGTAGGCTTAAGAAAAATATTTTTGGGTGGACAGAATGGAGGAAGGGTCAGAGCGGACAGCACATGGAAGGAAGTTGCTCAGTGATCCCTACACCATGCGGGAAGACAACAGTATATACCAAATCTATAGGATTTATAGGAGCCGTAGATTCTTGCTCAAACTACCCAAGTTACTGCCACCCCCTCATTTCAGGTCCTCTGACACTTCCTCATCCTCCTCATCTTCTTTGTCTTCCTCCTCTTCTGACACAACTTCTCATGCTCATAGATTGAAAAAGGTTAGCCAACTTTCTTTTTAAAAAGATTTAACCAGTTAAAGGTTAAATGAGTAATTTTTAAAAAAATAACATACGTCGTATGAAAATTTGCCTATTTTATCTCCTCCAAAAACTTAACTTTGTTATTTTTAACCTTACTATTTTATTTTTCCAATTAACAGCTTGAAGGTGCAAGTGGTCAGTAAAGAGAAAGTCTAAAGTCCCAGCTTTGACCAAGACTTCCAAAGACTTACTCTGTGGGAATGTGTCAGAGCCCTTTCAAATGGCAAATGGAGGGAGATGCAGCCTCCAGTGTTTTACAAGGACTGCTGCTTCTCCACCAGATCTTTGGGCCTCACCTGATGGAGATGAACCAGCAGATTTCCAATCTTGTTGGAGCTGCAACTCCTGATCTAGTGAGGTCTGAGTCCCACGAACCGTCATGTCTCTAGAACACCTGAGTGCCAGGGCTGCATAATGCTAGGCCACCTGTACCAACCACACTGTTCTTTAAGGAATCAGCCCTCTCTAAGGTGCACTTCTCCAAGAATCCCAACCTTGATGTCTCCTGTCCCCTTAACCAGCACCTGTTTTAAGGGCTTTCCACATCCGCAAATATGTCTGCATCCTCCCCAATAACTAGCATTGCAACTTAGGGTGTAAGTTAACCAGCCCCTAAGGATTCCTGCTTCCCACCACTGGGAAACACTGCTCATTTTACAAAGCCACATGTCCCTCTCCTGACCTTGGAAGGCCCTCTGTTAAGTAGGCAAAGCAGAGGTGCTCTGGATGGATGGGACTGAGGACCTTACTCCTTTCCTTCACTCCTCTCTGTCTGCAGGGTCTCCCAGGTCCCCCCAGCATAGAACCCAGAGGCCAAAGGCTACCAGAGTCCAGGATGCCTTTGTTAGTTTTTCACACTTGTGAAATTCGTCAAAGTCTGAAACAAAAATGTGTGATGTAGTCCTGGAGCATGAACTGTGGAAACCTAACTCTGGTATTTAGACCTGCTACACTCCAGAGGGGCCAAGCACAGGCGGGTTGGCCCAGGTCCTACCCACCTTCATTTTCTACTTTGTTCCTCTTTGGAAAATGACTTGTATATCTCCCTGCTAGACTGTGTGACCAGGAGAGCACACTGTCTTTGTGGGCTCCCTGTGGCCTGTTTACAAGTCCCAGGTCAATAAACTCAGGCAGACTGACAGTGACAGCTGCCTGTGGCACTGGAGGGAGCAGGATCAGGAACTAGTATACCATTACAGCTGCTGCCCAGAGAGAAGCTGCCTCCATCCACGGTGGACTGAGCTACTGCGGAGCAGGGCCCCTTTTGGACACCTGCAGGCCCCAGGTGACTTCTGTGAGTATTCTCCAGCTTGGGCCCTCCTCACCTCTTCCTCCACTCCGCGTACACAGGTCCTGCCCGCGACAATCTATCTTTAGCTGTTGGGGGTGAGGACAATGGGGGCCAAGCAGTCAAGCTCAGACACCAAAGACAAGGACCTCAGGGGGATGCTGTTACTGAGGAGGAGGCAGAAGTTCTCCCGGTGGGACGATGCCCTTCTCTCCGGGCGAGACCCAAGGTCCCTGCTGAAGCGGGGCATGTGCCACGTCAGCTTCAGCCTGGTCACAAAGGGGATGACCGATGTCCCAGACTTCCTGTGGGGCCTGTCTGAGGTGCAGAAGCTCAACCTGTCCCACAACCAGCTGAGGGTTCTTCCTTCAGAGGTGGGCAGGCTGACGCGGATTGTGGTCCTGAACCTGTGTGGGAACCGCCTGCAGAGCCTGCCCAGGGAGCTGAGCCTCCTCCAGAGCATGAAGGTGCTGTTTGTCAATATGAACTGCCTGAGGGAGGTGCCGGCCGAGCTGAGTGCCTGCAAGAGTCTGGAGGTGCTGAGCTTGTCACACAACTGCCTGTCCCAGCTGCCCGCCAGCCTCGCTGACCTCTCCTGCCTGAAGAAGCTGAACCTCAGCAACAACTGCTTTGCTCACATCCCCATCTGCGTGTTCTCCCTGAAGGAGCTGGACTTCTTGCACGTGGGCTCCAATCGCCTGGAAAACATCGCCGAGAGCATCCAGTGCCTGGCAAGCCTGCAGATCTTCATTGCCGAGAATAACAACATCCATTGCTTCCCCAGGTCTCTGTGTTTGCTCAGCAGCCTGGAGCTGCTGAACTTGAACAACAATGACATCCAGACGCTCCCAGACGAACTCTACCTGCTGTGCAGGCTGTCAAGGATTGCCTGGAATCCCATGGACAAAGGGCTCCACATTTCCTATAACCCTTTAGCCAAGCCCCTGCCTGAGCTAGTGGAAGGGGGTCTGGAGATACTCTTCAGCTACTTGAAGGACAAGAAGCACACTTGACTTGGCCAAGAGCGGCCCGGACAGGGCCAGCTCACCTGATGGTCCACAGGGCACTTTGTAGTCTATGCCTTTCCTCATAGCTGTTAGGATTTGTCAGCACTTCTGTTAACATTTGCTAGTTAATTGCCCTTTCCAGAGAGGAGGTGGCTTTTGCTCTGTGTGTTCCTGATAACCTTCGTATTGTATGCTCATTTCTTTCTAGACATATATTGAAATGGCCTTCTTTCTGGGTTTCTCCAGAAAGAAATAATTGCTTGAAGGAGCAGCAAGATGCAGCCTACAGAAAAGAGGTCTAATCTGAGCCTCCTTTAAATGTTTACCAAACACCTAGTATGTGCCAAGTACGATATGACACTTTGAAACCATCTGCTCTCAGACGGTTTCTGCTCTTGAGTTGACAATCTGTCACCAGGTGGCAACAGGAAGACATGTTCCTTACTTCAGCTTCAATCAAGCTTGTTTGGGACCAAAGAGTGAGCTGAAGTCCCCGCTCCGCTGTCAGTGAACAGGTTAGGCTGAGAGTTCCCTTGAGGTTTTGGAGGCAATTATTGGAATTTTCTCTCTAAAATGTGTTTATAGTAATAACCAAGCTACTGGTGCTTATGTGTGGTGGCAAGTAACAGGAATGGTGTGCTGGCTTTCAGATAATAAATAGAAACCAATTTTAATGTGTTCTCTCTGCCTTATTTCTTAGTCATCCTTTCTTACCATATACCTATACTTATTTTTCTAAAAAAATCTTTTCTAGCCACAAATATTCTTTTCAATCAAATATTCAAATGATCCAACTAAATTTTTTCCTCCTTCCAGTGAGAAGTTTCCTCTTGGGGATGAGCTAATAAGGGAAAGAAAATGGCCTCATATCAGGAAAAACTAGATGCATACATGTACTCACACAGACGGAGACATGCACATTCTCGAGCACAACAGACACATATGTGCACTCAGACACACATGCACACACAGACATACATGCACAGATGTGCACACAGACATGGAGACATACACACACATGGATGCACACATTACATGTGCACACAGTCACCCACTTATGCACACAGACAGACGTGCCTCACATGCACACACAGAGATCCAAGCCTCACATGCACACATCCACACAGACATATCATATAAGAAGTTATCACTCTTAAAACTCGGAGTGGCTCCCTGCTTGTCTTTCACATAAGGATATTTAAGACATAAATTTTGTGACATTTCAAAACTCCTTGGGGGGAAAAAACCAAGCTCCTTGGGCAAAAGGGACTGTGAAAATGTGTGTGTGTGTGTGTGTGTGTTAATAATAAGAGTATACAGCAGGTAGTTAAATGAGGGCACTAGGACAAGCAAGTGTGCTCCTGCCCCACAGACCATTCTCTCAGAATATGCAACAGACAGGAGTCCTCATGTATGGATATTTATTTAAAGAATTGAAATGAAAATCTGGCAATGAAGGAAGTAAAATTACTTTAGTTCAGTGAGGAGCTAATTGTTTTCATTTGTCGCTTCATTTGTCTAAAAAAATGTCAATGGGATTTGGGGTTCCTGCCAGGACTTGGCCAACTTCTTAATATTTTTAATTTAATTTAATTCAGTTAAACTTATACTTATCAACATTCTTCTCTAGGCTGCACCCCAGGTTGGAGAAAGAAAGTCATGGTCCCTGACCCCACAGAGAGCTCTCAGTGTCCTGAGGAGACAGGCCCACAGGAGTTTCTGCTAAGTGCTGAGCCCAACGGAGAGAGGCACTAGCAGGATGGGGCATGCCGTAGGCCAGTCAGAACCCCAGACTCTCAGTAACCAAGACACAACAGCAGAAGAGCAAAAGGTGGCTCAATCCCTCAGACACTATGTTCACTGCAGCCTTCCAAACGGTTCTCCCCTATCCAAGTGGGAAAGAGTAGCCATGCACTGGAGCAGTGAGAAATAGGTTCTTGACTTCTGAACCTCATGCAGTTTAATGTGGAGCTGACATCTTACTTCTTCCAAGAGCTGCTCAGAGGAAGTTCTTATAACTTATTCATAGAAATGAGTGATTTTCCCAATAGACCCTGGAGCAAATTTTCCCATCTATCTTGTATCAAAGAATCACGCCAAGGCCTGCTGTTTTCATCGATTCCCATGATTCCATTAACACATTTGTGCTTGAGCATCTTTGCTAAGCCCCTGGACACAGATCTTACCAGGCCAGTGTCACTCAGAGGCATCTAACAAAATCTCTAAAGTTTCCCTCCTCAGCAGCTAGAGACCTGTCTGTCCCTGCCAGGCACACGAAGCAGTCTCCTGAATCCTTACCCATGCTAACCCTGCAGAGCCAAGGCTATTTAAAGACAAGAACAGAATTCTCACTTGTCCTCGTGACTCTGTGAGGAGATCATGGAGTAAAGTTTTCCTCTGCAGAACCGGAGGGATCACTCACTGCAGCTTTGAGCAAAGCCAAGGCAGCTGTCAGGGTAACACCTGTGTGTTCCAGGGCTGCACTTGAGCTTCTGCCACAGAGGGGGCACCCAGCTTTCTATCAAGGTCTGTGACCCTGAGGTCTCAGGAGATGAAGATGAGGACAACAACACTGCCCCTTTTTTGCTGAACAATCAGGTTTTTGCCCCCTTCTCGTTCTTCTAGTCTTTTGATGCAACAGCAACTTTACTCAAGGAAGAATGTCTCTTACTTAGAAGGTAACCTGAGAGCTTATGCACTTTTTAAGAAAACCCTGCTATCAATCTGATTGCCAGCTTGCATTGGTGTGCATTTTGAAAGTACAGTGACAGGAAGCCTTCGTTCAGGCTCAGCATTCAGGATGCTGTGGAAGAGGGAGCAGTGGCTTTAGAATTGATTCTTTGTGAATTATCTCCTTTTTGTTCATAAAGGGAAGCACTGAGCAAAAAAGTGGTTAATGAGATTCAAAACTCCAGCATGATGGGAATTTGAGATCAAGCTCACTCTACAGATTCTTAGATTCTGCAGCCTACTGGCTGAATGAGAAGGTGCTTTACTTTCCTGTTGTAATCCTGACGCTGCCATGAGCCCAGAGCTCACGGAGATTTATTTCCGAGGTTTCTGGAATCAAATCACTGAAAGTGGCAGCATTGGTTGTGGAATCTATTGGGCCAAAGAATGCGGCTAATTGGATGCTGGGTGTGGAAAGCTGGGCACTTGCATCCTCAATGATGATGATGAGGTTTGTGTGGCACTTGGCTCTCCATGCACAACAATCTCGGTTGGTGGGCTCAAAAATACCTTTTGAAGTTACTGCAATGCACAAGCACACAATTAAGAAGAAATTCTATGCTCCCAGGGAAAGAGAAAGATACTGAAAAGACACATCTGTTGAAGGAATAATAGCGCTAAATGAACAAAAGTGTTGTGTATTTGGAGGGAAAATGCAGTAATTACTGAGCTTGTTGACTTAATAAATGGTTAATAGAGGAGCCGCTCTCTTCCTTGGGTTTGCTTAATCGACTGTCTTTCTGTAGGTGCTGAGGCTGAGGGCGAGGCCTGCACACCTGCATCTCAATGAAGACAAGCTTACTCTGAAGGGGAGGAAAGAGGACATCTGCCGTTATTTGTAGGATGCACTCAACTCTTCTTTTGGCAATGGAGTGTTGCATTTTGGGTCTATTTAATTCACTTCAAAGAATATATCAAATATCCAGTTTGACAATGAAGCATTTAAAAACAGAAGAAAAACATAGCTTTGTACCTATTGTCCAGGATTTTGGGGGTGAAGGAAGCTGAGAAGCTAGGTAGAGGTTTTCTTTACAGTATTATGTGCAGACTCAGGGTGTGGAGTGTCCTTATCTGAATAGAGGCATTGAGATTTTGTAACACACAGTGAAAAATAGAAGACAATTATTAAAAGATAAAAGGCTCTTTGCTGTCAAGTTGGAACCAACTCATGATTGAGCCTCCAGTGGGTTTTCAGAGGACGTAGTGCCCATCGGAGGAGATGGTCCATCTTTCCTCTGAGGACCAGTTGACAGATTTAAGCCACCAGAGAGCCATCACCTTTGGATTAGCAGCATAACTCTTTACAGGTTATGGCACCAGAGCTCCCAAAGAGAGAAGAGCAAGTATAAGTTAGACTGTTAGGTTAAGCCATCAGGCCAGACACTAAAATGCCCAACTGTGTCATTCATATCTATTACTAAAGTCTCCAAAGATACTTTTATTACACTTTTATTCATTTCCAGTACTGTGTAAGACAAACACAAAGCAAATGTACATTCACACAATGGAATACCATGCAGCACTCAGGAGCCACAATTTTGAAAAATACTATGTAACTTGGGAAAGGTTGGAGAGTGTCATGCTGAGTGAACTAATACAGTCTCATAAGGCAACTGACTTCTTCATTATGATTAATCCACGAACACACAACTATATCCCCTTCAAAATGAAATTCAGAGGAATATATAGATTATTATAAACAGTAACTGAAGCTATCTTGACTTTATTGAACAAAGCACTTTCTATGAGTGTTTCATTCAAGTTACCTGTGGAGTTGCACACAGAATTCAAAGCAGCATTGCTAACTTTGAGAAAGTAAAGCACAGTAATACAAAAGGCACAGAGGAGGCCCATAATGAATTTGAAGGAGCTTGGGGGTCATTAGGCAAGCAGAACTGGAAGCTATTAGTGTGGAGCTTGCTTGGCAGATTTTTTTAATAGTGTCATAAGAATCTCCTCACAAGCAGAAAGCTTATTTTCGGCTTCTACTAGTCTCACTGCTTCATTTCACTACAGAAGAGAAAACAAATGCAAAGTGAATCCCTGCTGAAAGTGGAGAATTCACTCAACTTTCTTTTGTCAGTGGAGGGTTGAATTTTAAGTCTATTTCATACATTTCGAAGAATATATTAAATATCTAATTTGACAGTGAAACATTAAAAACAGAGAATAAAAAATTTAGCTATGTACCAATTGCCCAGGATTTGGGGGGTGGAGGAGGGTGAGAAAAACTTGGAGAAAAATGCATGATCTGATCTCTGATAGTGTAAGGTGGAGCTACTGATGTAACATCACGTCATCCTGAGTGTCTGAGGGACCCCAGCTGAGTCTGTGAGCCAACAGAGACCCAACTGGGGAAGCCTTGGAAGTCATTATCACCCACTGTGTTTACGTAAGATGAGGGACTTCATGCATCAGGCAGGCACTGGCATGAACACAGGGAATTGTCCCTTGGAAAGTGCACTGAGTGGTGCCCTCTGTCAGGAGCACCGTGACCAGGACCACCTCCCTGTCTGGGATGACCTCATGTGTGCAGTTGCCATCCAGTCAGCTCTGCTTTACGGTGAACCCCTGTACAACAGTAGGGAATGTTGCCCCTTCCTGCACTATCTGCCAGCTAGTGGATGAGTCTTTGGTGGGGAGAGGTCTCGTCTTCCAACAATACATTGCATAATATTTGTTTGTGATCCATAAAACTTTCATTAGGTGATTTTCAGAAGGAGATCAGGATTGAGTCTGTCTTATTCTGGAAGCTCCCTGAAACCTGACTGCATTGGGTGACTTTGTAGCATTTGAAGTATCAGTGGCAAAGCTTCCATCATCTTAGCAATTTGCAAGCCATCACAGTATGACAGATTGACACATATTAGGTTTATGGTAGAAGTCCAAAAGCATAATAAGAGTGAGGCCTTTAATAAATATAACTCTAGCAATTTGCAAAGCTCCATTTGTACCTTTTATGGGTTCATAGGAAATATTTTCATTTTTAAGGATTCATTTAAAAGTCTTCAAATTTACGTTTCTGTAACAAAGGCATTCTAAATTATCCATTTTCCTTTAAAAACAAAACCAAAAACTATCACTGGATTAGCTTCACTTGTATTGTTTGGACACCTTCAGTTGAAATTGTTCCTTAAAAAAAGAAAGAAGAACTAAAACAAAAGAAGACAGTGTATTTCAAGTTTTAAATTGGAACACTTTTGTAATAAAATTTATGCTTCCTCATCAAGCTTTTCCATTGCATGTGAACATATGAATAAAATTTGATTTTGCTATAAATTTTGAAAGGCAATTTTCCAAAATGAGCTCTGATCTACAAAAAAGATGCAAAAATACCACTTCTTTGTTTTCTTTGATCCTTAAAATATTGTTCCTCTCTCTTCCCCTATTGGCAAAGATATATACTGATGCACTGCACATCAGGGATTAAAGACTTAGTTTTATTTGTGACTGTTCTTAGAGGTAAGATGGTAAGTTAGTTATGTCTGTTAAGTTACCATTGTATTCTTAAATCATTTTATTACTGTTAAGTACTCAGAAAATTCAGAAACAGTTCTTGTATTATCCTCCTCAGCCACTACATACATCAAAACGCATCGTAGTTGAGTCAGAATCAACCCTTAGTTCTTATCATTGGGTTTCTGAGGCTGCAAATCACAAAGCAGATTGTCCATCTTTCTCCCACAGTGCTGATAGTGGACTTGAACTGCCAGAGAAGTGCAGCCTTTGGGTTAGCAGTGCAACTCCCTACAGAAAATTCCTCCAGAGTGATCTAGATATTTGATAATAAACAGATTGTAGCCAAGAGTAAAGTACTTGCTTTATGTATATGTTGCTGTTGTGTACCATCAAGTCGAGCTATGCACCCTCCAATAGGTTTTCAGAGGTATATATCTAGTTAGTCTATCTGTGCTTATATCTATTCTTTATCTGTCTATATATCTCTAGAGTCATGGGAAGATATGCTGTGATCTTGAAGGCAAGTGGTTTAAATTCACTAGCTTCTCAGTGGAAGAAAGATGGAGAATAGCCATACATAACTGTCTCTCAAAAGCAAATGAAGGGCCAGTTGTGGGTCAGTTCTGACTTGATGGCACACAACATCATATATAGAGAGCTATATATAATATGCAAGAGAATAATGGGCACTCTCCTCCTGTGTGAAAACCCACCCAAAAATCAGCTGTGGGTCAGTTCCAACTCTACGATACACAACAAGAGCAAAATATATATGTGCTGCAGAAAACTGTCCACTTCATCTTGCCATAAGTTTATGAGAAAATTTAACCTAATAAATTAGTTATAGATTAACTTGACAGGTCATTGTTAATTAGCCAGCTTCTATAAATATTGTTTATATGACTTCTTTTTTTTCCAGTTGAAGAAGAAAATAAACTTTATTTTTGGTAGATAAGAATCATCAGGTTATTTTTTTGTTATGCTATGTGAAGTCAGTTCCTTTATAGTTGTCCCCTATT
This sequence comes from Elephantulus edwardii, assembly GCF_000299155.1. Lineage (NCBI taxonomy): Eukaryota > Metazoa > Chordata > Mammalia > Macroscelidea > Macroscelididae > Elephantulus > Elephantulus edwardii. Next base: position 9,415,755 of record NW_006399847.1, read on the forward strand.
GTGCAAAACTTAGAACAGCTCTGATAAAATCACCTGGATATGTACAGTGAAGGGTTGACCTTGCAGGTATGGCACATAGAAGAAGCCTTGCACACATCAAAGAAAAGTTTGCTCCTTAACTAGCCACTTAGAGACAAACGTAAACCCTTGGAAAATCTATCTCATAAGAAAGTCTTTGCTTAGCTAGGCCTTGAGTCATATCAGAACTTTTGTGTTAATAATATACATTGTAATGGGAAGTTTGAGCCATGTGCTATCTATCCATCTGAACTCTGAGAGCCTGGAGTCTGACTAAGTAGTGAAGACTGGACAGACAAGAGTTCCAGGCCTGCATTACTGGCCCTTAATAAAAACTCTGGACAGCACACTCCAGCAAGCTTCCCTGACTGACAGAGCTCTACATATTGCCACACACCACTGCCGGAAGAATTAAGTGATATTTGCACGATCCACTGCACGAGAACAACTGGAAACCTTTGCCTGGTTCTCCGTATCATTTTTAGGGTAATAGCTTTCCTAGGTTCTCTGAGTTCTTCTAGTAAAGCATTGAAACTGAGGGTATTCTTAGGGAACTTCAATGCAGCCTGGGTTAAAGAATTGATTTTTATTGAGAGAGTCTAAACTCGCAAGTCAAAGTCCATCAAGAGAAGAGAAGCTGTGGGAGACCGAAATCTCCCTTCATTCCTGATAGGCAAGCGGAGCAAGTTCTCTTCCATCTGCGTGGTGAGGGTCTGATAAGAGATTTCAGCGACTTGCTTGTTCTTCCTCTTTTACAGGCAAAGTGTGAATACAATAATCAGACTTTCCTGTGCCTACATGTCTGGTTTTGATGTTAAGAGTTCCCTAAAAAATACCTTGGTAACCATGGATTTGCAGAAGGAGTGGAGGACACTAGCCCCAGAGAAGAAAATATTGAGTCTCATTTGTTCCTTTGGGGAAAATGTAGTCCTGATCTCAATGAATCGATGTTTAGGTAATGAAGAGAGAAATATCACACCATGCTGGACTTTTGCTGCTCAAACTATGTTTTGATAGGAAATGATATAAGAGCTTCTTCTCTAACAGAGTATTCTGTTTATTAGGAGGTAATTTATATGGCAGTATCATTTTTCTAAAATATAGCCGAGGTTCCAAGAGTTAATTTCATATATTTTACTCATTTTTTTCATATATGAGATCCTTAAATTTAAAGATTTTAAATGGATGCACCAACACACACATCCCACTTGGTATGTGCATGTTAGGTACTCCAATTCACATTGAGCCTATCTATGTCATATGTATAACATAGATTGTTGATGAATCTTCTTCCAATTCTGATTCCACATTTCTTCTTATACAACCCAGCCTCCCAAATGATCTGTTCTGCGTATAGATTGAAAGGGTATGGAGACAGGACAGATCCTTGAAGCACTCCTTTCCTGATTTTGAACCATGCAGTGTTTCCTTACTCTGAAGACTGCTTCCTGGTCCAAATATAGATTTCTCATTAGTACAGTCAAGTGTTCTGGAATTCTCATTATCCTCTATTTGAGCTCTGGTGGCCTAGTGGCAAGGAACTGTACTGCAATTCTGAAGGCACATGTTTCGAGGCCACCAGCTGCTCTGTGGGAAAAGGATGAGCAATCTCCTCCTACGCAATTAACTGTCTCTAAAAACCTGCTGGAGAGTCAGCTATGGGTTAGTTTCAATTCTATGGTACACACAACAGCCACAATTTTTTTTGTGTGTAATCTACACAGACAAATGCATTTGCACAATCAATGAAACCTAGATAAACACTTCTCTGGTACTCTGATTTCTGCCAAGATCCACCTGACATTGGTGATGATGTCTTTAGTGCCACAATCTCTTCTAAAACCAGCTTATATTTCTGGTAGTTCTCTGTCAATTACTAATTTTTTAATACTTTTCAGGAGGATTTTACGTGTGTGTGATATTAGTGATATTGTTCAAAAATTTACACATTCTGTCAGTTCACCTTTTTTTTGGAATGGGAATAAATATGGATCTCTTCCAATCCGTTGGCCAGGTATTTGTCCTCCATAGTTTTTGGAACAACCTGGTGAGCACATCCAGTGCACCATGTTTTGATGAAATATAACCATTGGTATTCTATCAATTCCTGGGGCCTTATTTTTTTGCCTAGTCCTTCAGAAGAGCCTGAACTTCCTCCTTTATCATCATTGACTCTTGATCATATGTTGTTTCTTGAAATTCTTCAGTGTCAACTAATTCTTTTTGATATAGTGACTCTATATACTCCTTCCATCTTCTTTTAATGCTTCGTGGATCATTCAGTATTCTGCCCAAAGCATTCTTAAGTATTGTAAGGTCAGACTGTAGTCTTCAATGTGGACTGAAGCTCAACATCAAGAAAAGAAAGATTCTCATCACTGGGCAGCACCACAGTAGATGGAGAAGAAATGGAGGTTGTTAACAATTTCCGTTTGTTCAGTTCTGCAATCAACATTCTTGGTACCAGCAGCCAGGACATCAAAAGATGAATTGCATTGGAAAAATCTACTTTTAGGGACCACTTCAGAACTGAGTAGCAATGATGTCTGTCTAGAGACTAAAGTGCACCTTACCAAGGCCATGGACTTTGCAATTACTTGCTATGCATCAGAGAACGGGACAATGACTAAGGATGGCAGAAGAAAAAATTATGCCTTTGAGTTGTGGTGCTGGAGAAGAGTCTTGAACATATCATGTTCTACTAAGGAAATAAAGAAGTCATCTTGGAGAGAGTGAAACAAGGTTTCTCCTTGGAGGCTAGGATTTTGATGCTTAGTCTCAGATACTTTGAGCACATGGCCAGAAGGGACTGGTCTTTGAAGAAGGACATCATGCTCAGAAAGGTGGAGAGATGGCGCAGGAGAGGAAGACCCTGGATGAGATGTATTGATATAGTAACGGGGGCAATTAAGGTAGGTGTGTCAGAATCAGTGATCCTGGCTCAGAAAAGGGCAGGCTTCAGAACTGTTGTACACAGGATCACTATGAGTTGCAGACAACATAACAACAACAACAATTATCTATGTACAGCAGGATTAAAACATACCTATCCAGTGCCATCCTCACAGTCTCCATGGTGCTTAAGCCAATCATTTCAGACACTAGGCATTTTAAGGAATAATAATTGTTTGGTGAAAAAGAAAACAGGGAAATGGAATAAGGCAAAGTGCTACTGAGGAATCATGTCTGATCAGAGACTTTTCTGAAATGTGAAAGAACTTAGAGAGATCTTAGGGAAGAAGAATTTCAAACAGAGGAGCTTATAGAAAGGCATATCTGAGAAAATAGGAGACAGAACAGCTAATAGTGGGTGCAGGGGGAATTGGAAGTCAGGAATATTAATGATGTAGCACATATGGTTTGGAGTCAAGAGAAAGACTTGCATTTCGTGAGACTGAAAGCCACAGTTGTTGTATAGTGTCATTGTCATCCTTGCTTCTAAGGAGCATGTTGGTTGCACTTCCTCCAAGTCAGACTTTCATGTTTTTTTGGCAGCCCATAGTATATCAGTACTTGTCTCCAACATCACAACTCAAAGACATTGATTGTTCTTCCATTACCTTTATCTGTTACCCAGCTTTCAGATGCATAGAGAACAATTGAAAATATCATAACAAGATCAAGTGCACCTTCCTATTTCAACTGACATCCTTGATCTTTTGAACATTGGAGAGGTCTTTGACCCTAGATTTTTTTTTTCTCCAGTGCAGTGTATCTTTTGATTTCTTGGCTGTTTTTACCATGGGGGTTGGTTGTAGATGCAAGTAAAATGAAATCATTAACAACTGCAATTTTTCTCCAACAATCAAGATGCTGCCCACTGTTCTAGTGGTGAGGATTTTTTGTTTGTTTGTTTTCACAATGTTTATGTGTAATCCATAGTAAAGGCTGCAGTTCTTGATCTTTTGTAAAAATGACTTTAAATCCTCTCCATTTTCAATCGACAAGAATATGTCATCTGTATAATGCAGGTTGTTGATAAGTCTTCTTCCAATCTTCATGCCACATTGTTCTTCACATAGCCCAACTTCATAAAAGATTTGTTCAGAATACAGATTAAGTAGGTATAGAGAAAAGATATTACTTTGACAAACATATTTCCTGATTTTAGATCATGAAGTGTCTCTTTGTCCTGTTCAGAAAACTTCTTAGTTCATGGTTTGGCATGAGCACTAGAAAATATACGGGTATTCCCATTTTTCTCAATGTTATTCATAATTTGTTACGATTCACACAGTTAAATGCCTTTGCATTATCAATAAAACAAAACTAATCATGTTTCTAGTATTCTCTGCTTTCATCCAAGATCCATTTGACATCAGCAATGATCTCTCTTATGCCATGGCTTCTTCTGAATCTTGTTTAAATTTCTGACAGTTCCCTGTAAATAATTTTCTAAAATCATCTTCAGCAAGATTTTACTTGCATCTGATATTAATCATGTTGTTTGTTGTTGTTGTTGTTAAGTGCCGTGGAGTCGCAGGAGACTCATAGTGACCCTATGAAGGAGAGTCTTCACCACTTGTGTGTCTTTCATCCTTTCTCCAGGTTCACAGGGTTTCCATAATTTCCACATTACGTTGGATCAATTTTTTTCTGGAGTTGGAACAAATGGAGCTCTTCCAAAGTGTTAGCCAGATGGCTGTCTTCCAAATTTCTTGGGCAGGCTAGTGAGCACCTCAAGGGCTGCCTCTGTTGAAACATGTCAATTGGTATTCCTTCAATTCCTGGGACTTTATTTTTGACCAATGTCTTCAGTGCAGCTTGAGCTTCTTCCTTCATTGTCATTGGTTCTTGATTAGACACTACTTCCTGAAGCGATTCATTGTCAACCATTTTTTTCTTCTACTTAGCACTTTATTAGAGAGATTGCTGCTAATCTGGAAGGGGAGGCTGGGACGGGCAGGACCAGCATCCATCTGAGGAGGCTTTCCTTAGCATCAGGCATTTCTCCACTCATGTTTAGAGCAAACACCATCTTGAATGAAACCCCCACAGAAGGAAGTATAGTGCCTGCCAGGCAGCCTGGGATGGGGTGGGGGGCTCCTTATGCACTGCTGGGCCCCTTGGACAGCAGGGTCATGATGTCAGCCTCGATGTCCATGGTTGGGAAGCGGCGGCTGTACCTGAGCACAGGCACACCGTCTGGCCCCACCAGGAACTTTTCCACGTTCCAGGCAATGTCAGTTGCGGCACACCGGAGACCACGTGATCACCTTGGGGTCAGTCATGAGTGCAGTGGCATCGTCCCTGGGCCTGGGCAGGGCTTCCCGCAGAAAAGCAAAGAGGCGATTGATTGCCTGAGCACCATTCACGCCGCACTTCTCAAAAAGTGTGAAGTTGGGCTCGAACCTGTGGCCTGGTCGGACATACTTCAGGGAATTCAGAGTCTCTTCATTTTTGGCGTTCTCCTGATGCCCAAACTGGTTGCATGGGAAGCCGAGCACGACCAGCCCTGGGGGGCCAACGCACCGCTGCAGATTGTTCATGTGGGTGTAGTCCTGGACCCTGGTGCCTCAGAGCGACGACGCCACGTTCTCCACCAGCAGCACTTTGCCCTGCGGGAGCCCAGGCTTAGTTCGCGGGGTCCGCGGGCGCACAGAGAAGGCAGGCACGAGCAGCCCCCACGGCGAAGGACCGAGAGAGGAGCTTAGAACTCGGAACCCAGAACCCAGTTTTTTTACCTGTTCTATTTCCTGCTTCTGTTTCCTTCACGTCTTCTTAGGCAACCTGATGGTACCCTGCGCGTCACTATTTGATGCTTAAGTTAGTGTAGACACCTGATGGGCATAGCCATTGTAGCCCTGAATTCTCGGACTCAAGTAATTCTCCAGACACAGCCTCTCGACTAGCTGCAACTACAGGCATGTGGCAGTAGGCCCAGCTTGACCAATTATTTTTCATAATTTGATATTTTTCGTAATTTGATATTTTGTGTATTCCTTCCATCTTTTTTTATACTTTCAGCATCATTTATTATTTCACCCATAAAGTCCATCAGTATTACAATTCAAGCCTTCAATTTCTTCTTCGGTTTTAATGCTGAGCATGTTTTTTTCTTTTTGGTTTTATAACTCCAGCTCTTTGCACTTTTCATTACAATACTTTTCTTGGTCTTCATGAACTACTCTGGAATCTTCTGTTCACTCTTTTACTTAAGTACTTAGTCCATTTGTTTTGGTTTCTTTAGGTTCTATCATAATTTTCAGAGTCTCTTCTGACATTTATTTTGGTCTTTTCTTTATTTCCTGTCTTTAAAATGACCTTTTGCTTTCTTCCTGGATGATATCTTTGAGGCTATCCTGCAACTCTCCGGTCTTCAGTCATTAATATTCAGTGCCTCAAATCTTTTCTTGAAATGATTTGTAAATTCATTTGTGATAGACTCAAAGTTTATTTTGGTTCTTATGTACTTGTTTTCATTTTCTTCAATTTTAAATTGCACATGAGTAATTGTCCCACAGTCTGCTCCTGGCCTTGTCTTGTTCAGACTGCTGAAATTAAGCTTCTCCATTAATTCTTCAAAGACATTGTCAGTTTGACCCCGTGTAGTCCATTAAGTAGGGCCCTCATGTATAGTTGTCATTTTCTTTAAAAAGGTAGTTGCAGTGGGGGGGGGGGGGGACACCAACAAAAAAAAACTCTAAAAAACAAAGCCACAATTGATTGTATAACATCCAATCATTGGGTCTCCCACCTCATTTTCACCACCAAATCCATGTTTTTCAAGTACCGGTCCTTTTTTGGTTTTGACTTTTCCATCCCAATCACCAGTTATTATTACTGCATTTTCAGGCTACAAAGTTGGTAAAAGTCTTTAATTTCTTCATCTTTGGCATTAGTGTTTGAGGTCTATATTAGAATAATAATTGTATTTCCAGGTTTTTCTTGTAAGCACATGAATAGTATCCTAACACTCATGGCAGAGTACTTACTTAAGGATAGATATTGAAATGTTCTTTTTGACTATGAATGCAACCCAATCTTCAGTTTGAAAGCCATTAGAAGTTCTAAATATAGAAGCATTGCAATAAAGCGTTACAGTAGTTATTGTTCTGGTGGCATAGCGCATAGTGAATTCCACTGCTTATCTAACTAATGTCAATGCCTTTTGTGATTTAAATTTAGCAACAGCTCTGGGGAGAAAGATAGGCAGTCTTCTCCCATTATGGTTTACAATCTCCAAAACCCAGTGGAGTTTCACTATGGGTCAGAAACATCTCAAAGAAAGGTAATGAGTGTGAGGATTGTTGAAATTAAACTACTATGTTGTGCATGTTGGAGAGGTAAGTGTGAAAGTAAAAAGATCTGGAACAGTTAGAAGTGTATGACAATCTTTCTGGTGTCAGATGATGGTGACTTGAATCTGATGGAAAATGGTAAATGTGGTCTGATCATAGAAATACTTAGATAATAACATCTACTTGATTTGCTGATGTAATTTGTCTCTCTTCTTTCCTTTTCCTTCGCTTTGTGTTTTACTTTTTAAAAATTAAATAAATTAAAATGCAGAGACGTCTCCTAAGTCCCGAAGAACAATAATACCAGTTTAAAGACAAAGGTGTGCCTGATCCAAACCATAATCTTTACAATCACTTGCTATACATCTGAGAGATGGACAATTAATCATTAAGACAGGAGAAGAATCGATGCCCTTGAGTTGTGGTGTTGGAGAAGAATATCCCATGGACTGCCAAAAGAACAAACATATATGTCATGGAGAAAGTGCAGCCAGAGTGTTCTGAGGAGGCAAAGATGATGAAGCTTCAATTCACATATTTTGGGCACATTGTTAAGAAAGGCTTTTCCTTGAAAAGGAGCATCATGCTTGGAAAGGTGGAGGGTCAGTGAAGGACAGGAAGATTCTCAACAAGATGGTTGATATAGTGTCTGTGGCAATGGACTCCAAGTGTTGAGGATGATATAAATGGTTTAGGATTAGACAGAGTTCATATCTCTTGTTCATAGGGTCACCATGAGTCTTACTCAACTCAACGGGACTTAACAACAACATCCCTCTATAGATACTAACCTCAATCCAGGGCATTCTGATTTAAAAGGGCCCTGAGATTTCTCTTTTAGCCTGTATTGTCTCGGGTGTTCTACAGCTCTCCTAGGTCTAGACTGCAAAGCTCCTGAAGCACTAAGTAAACATTCCCTTTTATTTTAGTCCTTCCTACTAGGCTGTCCTTAACCATCACCATAATGCCATCCAGAGAGGGAAGTGGATCTGTAGATTCGTGTTCTTGTATGTGGAATATACCTATTGTCCAGTAATCTGGGTTCCACTTTTATATAAGTCCCTTCCTTTTTTTTTTTGCAAGAGTTCTTTTTATTTATTTTTCATTTCAATGAACATCTTCAGAGATATTGAAATTCCATTCATTCATTGTTGCACCCTTCTCCCCACCCATCCCCCCCCCCCCGTTTGCTACTCTCCCTGAAAGGTAAAAGAAAAAGTTCCTTTCTAAGATCAGAGTTGTGGTGGGTTGTTATGTGCCATCAAGTCACCTGTGACTCATAGCAATCCTATGTACAACAGTCCTAAACCTGCTCTATCCCTTGCCAATCTTAATGTCTCCGACACACATATCCTCATTACCCCAGTGATTGAATCAATCCATCTCATTGAGGGTCTTCCTCTGTTGCGCTGTCCCTCCACCCTCCCAACCGTGACATCCCACTCCAAGGACTGATGCCACTTGGCAACATGTCCAAAGTATGTCAGACAGAACTTCAGAATCCTTGCCTTCAATGAGCAGCCTGGCTTCACCCTCTCGAGGACCAGCTTATTTGTTCTCCCAGCAGTCCATGGTATATTCAATATCAGAGTAGGATGCAATATTTGGATAAAAATATTAAACAAAATCCTCAGCAGTTTTGAAAATAAAAGAAAAAAACCCATGGGAAATACTTAATGGTCAAATAATCTGATTTGTTATTTACATGTTGTTAATGCAAATCCTGTTGAACAAGCCCTGCACTCCTAACTTAAACTGCAGAGACATCCCGTAGAATGGTATCTTCTCACTGGAAAATTATTTTCTTCTGCATATACTTTTGATGATGATAAGTCTTTTCTCATTCTGCAGTTGTTCCTCCTTGGAGAAATAGAAATGTAAGAAATAATTTCTGATTTGATACTTGCTATTTTACCCACATATCACTACAGTTTAAAAATCTGTCCATAAATCTTGCTAACAACTTAGTTTTAAACTTACACCTTGGGAAAATAAGAGACAAAGGAAAAGAAGAAATCACCTCTAAAATAATACATTTGAGAAAAGATATAAAATATTTGGAAGCAGATGTAGATGCACAGTTGTGTGGAGTACTTACATGGAGCTGGACAGGACAATTTGTAAGCAAAATCTCATAATTTTGCTACATGACAGTTTATTTGTAACAATGTTACTTCCCTCTATATATTATCTAATTCAAAATCATAATTCATCATTAATTCTGGATAGGAATAATGAGTATAACAGTTTACCAGCTAAAAAGACACCATCATAACAAAGAAACATGAAGTGAATAAAAAATTCAGAGTTCACAAAAAATAGAACTTTGGATGATGTTTTAACTTTGAGGATAATAATTTTTAAAATTATTTATTTAAGCAAAAAATGAGACTTTATTATAATACTATAATTTATATTATATTTACTACAATACTACTTCAAATATCTAGAACAAATCATTATATAATGTAACCATACTGAGTAAGTTGAGGAAGTATCATTTACTAGGATACCAAAGACAATGAAAAATTATAGAGCATCTCCAAAGGCATATATGAAGAAATGACAAGCATTTGATTTCTTTTCTTTTCTTTAATATTACTGGAAGCTCCTAGACATCAGGGAAGGTCAAGAAACATGAAGATCTCCAAGAAAAGTGAGGCCAGAGGACTTTTCTCTAGAATTCAGACAGCCTTCCTCCAGAGCTAATATCCTGAGTTTGGACTTCTAGCTTTTTAAATTCTCTCGAGAGAACAAAGTCATCCAAGTGTGTTATCTCTATCATAGCAGACTAGATACCTAAGACAAAAGTAATAATTCATTTTAATCTCTCTACTCCCTTCTCTTGGCCTCTTATTAATCTATTTCCCACTTAGGAAGTAAAGATGATTTGTTTAAATGTGATTAAGATCATGTTTTACCCCTGGTTCTTCAATACGCACTTGGAATAAAATTAAAAATTCTTCTAATTATCTAACATTTTGAGAACTTTACTGTTTAGCACTTTTTCAGGCTCCTTGTCTATCCCTCATGAATAGCTGCCCATTTTGGTTTTCCTTACCTGACCCTTCATAATCTTTAGAGACATAATTCTTCTTCTTGGAAAGGGCTTGTCAACTATACACTCTTCACTCAGTACCTTTTTTTGGTAATATTTTCCTTGACCTCACCAAGACTGAAGCTACACCTGTGTAACTAAATATACATATAATTAAATATAATGCAAATGAATAATTTAAATATTATGCAATTCTCCTTTGTGTTGATAAGCATTGTTATCTGCTTCATCTCACTGTTGTCCCCAAGACATTCTTCCTGGTAGAGACTCACTAAACTCAACTGAATTAAGTCATTCTATTAATTAGAAACCATTATTTTATACATTGTGCCTAATTTGTTTATCAATCAAACAATTTATGTGTATTTCTGACTAAGAAGTACTTGGTAGTACAAAAGAAAATCATGTTTAAAAATATTGAACTTGAGAAACAAAGAACCAACACATTCACCAGTTAATTAATTAGATTAACTTTGACATTAGCTGTGAATTAATAATTAAACTGACAATCATGAGTTAAATAAAGAAATGACTAGTCTGGGGACCAAACAGCCACCTTTGGCCATATCATCTCATTTTTACTGTGTGTTTTAGATAGAAAATTATCTAATTATTGTAATTTAGGTACATATGTTATTTAGTTGGCAATATATATTAAATAATAATTAAAAAACATCAGTATCTTCTAGTTGATTCTAGTTCATCACAGTCCCATATGTTTTACCCCTGGGAAGAATTGTAAGTTCCATGAGCCAGGAGTGCCATGTTGTTGTTCTCATATATTATTGAGTTGGAACTAAGTCATAGCTGATGCTCCAGTGGGTTTTTAGAGACTGCACATGGGAGGAGACTGTCTTCTTTTTTGCTGTGGAGTGCCTCAAAGATCCTAATCCTATAACTTTGGGTGGTCAGAGCAACTCCTTATCACTACGTCACTAGAGCTCCCTGGGTTATCACAGTCCAGGTCCATTTAATTCTTAAAAGATGCCTCTCATATGTTGTCGTGAGGTACCACAGGTGACAGCTCATAGTGACTCTCTGTACAATAGAGCTAAACCCTGTCCCATCCTGCACCACGTTCACAATCTCTGCTGTGCTTAAGGCCATTTAGTCATGGTGTCTCCCATCTCAGTGAGGGCCTTTCTCCTTTTGGTTGACCTTTTACATATCCTTCTCCAGGGGCTGATCCTTCCTGATCATGCCTAAAGTATGTGAGACAAAGACTCACAATCTTTGTTTCTAAGGAGCATTCTGCTGCATTTCTTCTGAACAGATTTGTTTGTTCTGTTGGCAGTTCATGGTGTAGTCATTTTTCTCCACCAAGACCACACGATTCAACTTTTTATTTTCTTCTTTATTGTTGAAATCTCACATACATAAGAATCAATTGAACATATTTATACCTTGGATCAGGTGCACTTTAGTCTTTAAAGTGACATTTTTGGTCTTCAAAGACATCTTTGACAGAAGATTTACTATTTTAATACATTGTTTTATTTCTTTAACATTTGAACATATCCATAATATTGTCATTGTTGTTGTTGATATTCATCAAGACAAGCATGACTCATAGTAAATCTATGAACAAAAAAACCTAAAGCCTTTCTATAACTATCATTGTATCTCAAAGTTCATAGACTTTCCAGAGACATGTAGATTGGGAAGTGGATGCCATTCCTGCTTCCAAACTTTTCTTAAACTGAAATCTCCACCAAACACCGTCCACTATTCCACCACTATGGTATTATAAGTCCTAATCAGGAAGTGCCTTGGTGGTGAGGAGTTGCACTACAATCTCAAAGGCGCATAGTTCGAGTCCACCATCCGCGCAATCGGAATAAGATGTGAAATCTCCTGTGTGATTTACTGCCTCTGAAAATCCACCAGAAGACTCATGTACTTATAACTTGTTAGTCAAATTTGTGTCTTCTAGGTTGCAACACCCCCATGATACATCTTGAAGGATATGTACATGTACAGCCAAGCACAATCAATAAGAGTGCATCTGAATTCCAAAATCAATCTCCATAATAGTCTATGTGTTTCCTACTGCCAAAGGGGCCCTTTAGAGTAGTGAGAGAAGATCTTCACCCTGAAACCCACAGCGTCCCTTTTCAGCAGGAAGTAGCTAAGAGAATACGCCGTCCCCTTTTCCTTATGACTCAGGGTGAAGTCTCTCTCAGGGAGGAGTGATAGGGAATGGCAAAGGATACACTGACAAAGAAGATTAATCAGAACTGGCTTTGACAAGCACTGTGGCATTTGGACAAGAACAAACTGGGAGGAGGGTAGAGAGAATAGTGCAACAATGAATGAGTGGAAGCCCAAAATCTCTGTAAATGTTTATGAAAATTAATAAAATATAATTATAGAAAAAAAAATAAAGTCTTCCTTGACAGCAAAAAAAAAAAAAGAAAATCCACCAGAAGGTCAGCTATGAGTTATTTCTGGCTCAACAGGGATTTATCTATATTAAGCAACTAAATAATAATGTAAATTTTTAAATGATCTTTAAAACTACCCTGCTAAATAATAATTATTTTTCCCAAGATCCTAAAGAAGGAACCTGAAGCACAGAGTGTACCTTCTGTGATCAGAAAGGAGCAACCCAGGTCTTAGACTTCTGCGAGCTTGAAGGGAAATGATTCTCAATCTGAAGACTTTGTCTAATCTTTCATGGGTAATTGCAATCAATGTCCAAGAAGAAAAAGCATCATGAACAGGAGAGGCCAAGTAAGGTTGATCACAAAGGCAGGGACCAACAGGTGGCTCAGAAGTTGAGTTTGAATCAACACAATGTTAAGAGAACAAAAGGAAGGAGGGGTGTGTCAGAAGTTTCTAGCATAGGCTGAATTTTGGGTAATATCCTTATAAGGGAGTCAAGGTAGGTAGTAGGTTCCCATCAGGCAACTTTGGGATTTTGGAAGCAGAATCTCCATTCTGCTTGGGTGGCTTCTTCCTTTGATTCTCTGCTTTGATCCTTCCCCTCTAACCTGCCTTGTCTCTGCTGCTGCAGTTAAAGTGATTTTTTCTTTAACCAAAACATATTGTTCCTCAAAGATAGGTTTTCATTCTGAAGTTAAATCCTCAAAGTATAGACATTGTCCTTCAACTACACAGAACACATCTCCTGTGGGTATAGTTCTATTGGACTTGTTATTTGAGTTTCCAGTGGTTTGTTATGGATAGAATTGTCAGGAAAAGAAATGTTGAAGTTCTAACTGCTGTGTTCTGAATATAACTCTGCTTTGGCATAAGGTCATTGAAGAAATTATTAGTTTAATATTAAGTCATGCTAGAGTAGAGTATAGGATCATCCTATATACTTCAGCATTCTTTTTTTATTAATTTTAATGAACATTTACAGAGATTTTGGATACAGAACAGGAAAGATAGTCATGTGAAGATGCATCTACAATTCAGGGAATCCCAAGGTTTCCTGAAAGTCACCAAAAGCTAGGAGAGAGGCACGAAGCAGATCCATTCTCACAGCCCTCAGAAGGAACCAATATGCCTGATTCTCTGTCTTAAACATCCAGCCTCTAGAGCTGTGAGGCAATAAATTTCTGTTCTTAAAAGACACAGAGCTTATGTGTTTTCCTGTGGCAGCTCTAGGAAACCAGTTCATGGTTATTGCCCAAAGTTGTGCCCCACAGAATCTGAAGTCAGGGTGCCTAATATACCCCTTTCCCCTTAGGCTTGACGGTGTCCATAGGCTTTGACTCTGCCCTGCTCATGTGGGATGAGTCTTGGCAGAGGAATCTTCTACTCTCCAGATAACACATTTTTTTGTCTCTATTCAAGCATCTTTTAGCTGATCTCTAGGATGAGGTGTGATTTATCTCCCTGTGTTAAATGCTGTCCATGGCATTCTTCAAGACCAAAGTAAGGACCATAGTTGCTGTGTGTTGTGGAGTCAGAACCAACCCATAAATGACTCTCCAGTAGGTTTTCAAAGATAGTAAATAGCACAGCAGGAGATTGTCCATCCTTCTCCTGCAGAGCTGCTACTGAATTTGAACCTGGTGTCTTTGAGATTGCGGTGGAATTTCTTATTATAAACAGAGCTTCCTCAGAGCCATAGTTGTTGTTGTGTACTGTCAAATCAGAACCAACCCATAGCTGACCCTTAAGTAGATTTTCAGTGGCAATAAATTGCACAGGAGGAGATTGGCCATCCTTCCACAGAGCAGCTGGTGGATACCAACTGTATGCCTTTGGGATTGCAGTGCAGCTTCTCACCAAATCCTACCACACACAGGGTTCCAGCACATCTTCATGGTTCAGATCTTTACACTGTCAGTATGTGCAACAGAGGGCCCACCACTGCTGATAGTTGTTCAGATACTTGTTCAGATACTGTCGCAGTATTTTAATCATTTAAATAGCGCTAAAGATTTTGCACTCCTATTTCTGTCTTGTTGTTTTGCTCTTTTGAGTCAGAACCTACTCATAGCTGATCTTCTTGGGTGTTTTCTGAGGCAGTTAATTGCATTGGAGGAGATTAACCATCCTTCTCTGGAGGAGCAGCTGGCAGCCAATGAGTAGAACTGTGCACCTTTGGGAATACAGAGCAATTTCTTACCGCTATGCCACTAGAGCTCCCTTTCTGTTTTAGTCACTGTTAAAATATTGACAATGAAAATTGAACACCGTTCAGAAACTGTGATAGACATCAGGACATCAGCTCAGATCTTCAAGAGTTTGCTCAATACCTCTAAAAGATGATAAATGAAGGATGAAATGAAACAGTAATCAGAGCCAAGCAGGTTTCACATATGGTAACGACACTACCACTCCAAGCATCAGATAAGCAGTGGGTCACAATGTCATGCATGACGGATGGTCCAACTGTTCCCCAGAGGAACTCAACTCAGAGCTAGCTTTCAGCATGCTTTTTTTAAAAAATTTAGTTTATTTTTCATTTCAATGAACATCTACAGAGATTTTGGAATTCCATTCATACATTGTCGCGCCCTACTCCCCGCACAAACCCCTCCCCCCCCTTTGCTCCTCTCCTTGAAAAGCAAAAGAAAAACTCCCTCATTGGTACACAATCCCCCCGCACCTCCCCAAACCCCACCCCCTACCCCCAAATATAATCCACTCTGCAACCCTCATTGCGTACTCCTACGATAAAAATAATGCCCTAAAATATAATGGATTCTAAATTTAAAAAAAATAGTCAATGTAGAGACAACATTAGCCTCATCCCATGAGGACTTTTATGCCCTGGGATACTCTTGAAATGGTAGCAAGCTGAATCAAGGTCCTGTCTCATGCACTGTAGCCCTCTAGGGAGAAAGAAAGAAAGGTTTCAACATCTGCACCATGATGTTAGTCAGTTTCGACCATGAAATTATTTGCCAACTTAAAACTCTTAGAATCATTTTGTTATGGTCTGAATGGATCTTTACAGAGCAGATTGGTTTTCCTTTCAACAATTTCTATAGATTACATTGCTTGACAGTGATTACAGACCCTATAATAAAGTAGCACTATCCCCATTTCCTCTAGGTGCTTCTAATTTTCTATTTATACTTTACCCCAGTCTTTCCTTTCATCTAAGCTTTATTTCTTGACAATTGCTTCCCTTTTGATCTCCTGCAGGGGTGATTGTACTAAAGAATGTATTCCTCCTGGTGTTATCGACCCCCTTGTGGAACTGTCTATAGTTTGGCTGAAACTTTAGTCCTGAGGGTAATTTTACTTCACAGCTTTACGGGTGACTGCATCAGGGTTGTATCCTCTCACCATATGTATTCAATATGTGTGCTGATCAGTAATCTGAGAAGATGGATTATATGAAGTAGAATGTGGCAACAGGATTCGTGGGAGATTTAGCAACAATTTACATTATGGAGATGACATAACTTTGCATTCTCAACTTAAGGAAGACTTGAAACACTGAAGATCAAACTATGGTTTTCAGTATGGATTATAGCTACCTCAGTATCAAGAAGATAAAACCTTGTAACCGAACCAATAAGCAACATCATGATAGATGCAGAAAACATTGAATTGTCAAAGATTTCATTTTATTTGGATCCATAACCAACATTCGTGGGAGCAGTAGTCAAGAAATCAAAAGATATATTGTACTAGACAAATCTGTTGGCAAGAATCTCTTCAACATGCTAAAGAGCAAGGATATCAGTTAAAAAATATCTGTATTTTCAATTGTTTCATATGTGTGTGAAAGTTAGTTGGACAATAAATAAAGAAGACCAAAGAAGACTGAAATTTTTTAATTGTAGTGTTGTCAACAAATACTGATTGTGCCATGGGCTGCCAAAAAAACCTAATCTGTCTTTACAGAGCAAGTAGAATGCTTCTTAGAGTAAGAATGGAAAGACTTTGTCTCACACTATGGGCATGATATCAGGAGATATCATGTCTCTCTGGAGAAGGACATCAAGCTTGGAAAGTACAGAGTCAGTGAAGGAGAATATCCCTAATGATATGAAGTGACACAGTGACTACAACAACAGGTAAGCACAGTAAGTTTAACAGGGGTTTGTTTTGGTGGTTTATTTTTTAAGTAAATTTTTTATTTTATACTTACTTACTTACAAAGTTCGTATGCATTGTTTTTCACACCAGCTCTTTTCCATCTCCTTTATGCACTTCTTCCTCAACACATCAAATTGTATGACCCTATGAATAACCAACATTACTCCACTCCACACCACGCATCCTCACCCCTCTGCTCTCCACTTCACCCTTGGATTATCATACAAGTTTTATTAGTTATCTATTTCTACAATAATGGTCTTATACAGTATTTGTTCTTCCGGGGTAAGTTAATTCACTCGCACAATGCTTTCCAGACCATCCCAAGTTAGGTGGTGGTTTACAAAATCATTGCTCCTGTGTGCTCCATAGTATTCCATCATGTTAATGTACCATAATTTCTCAATCCATTTAATTGTGGTGGTTATTTGGGCTATTTCCATGTTCTTGTGATGTTAAATAATGCTATGATAATTGTTGTACAATTCTTCATTTGTGCCTCAGTTTTTATTTTCTCAGGGTATATTCCAAGTGGTGGAATAGCTGGGTCATATGAAATGTCTATGTTCAGCTTTCTGAGAAAATGCCAAACTGCCTTCCAGAATTATTGTACCATTTTACCCACCAAGAGTGTATAAGAGTTCAAGTCTCTCCACATCCTCTCCAATATTTATTGTGATGTTAAATTTTGCCACTGCTACTTGAGTGAGATGGTATCTCATTGTAGTTTTGATTTGCATCTTTCTTAATTTTGAGCATTTTTTCATGTGTCTGCTGACCATATGATATCTTTTTCTATGAAAAGTCTTTCCTTGTCTTTTGCACATTTTGTGTTTGTTGTCAGTCTTTTTCTTATAGAGGCCCTGCAAGATTCTGTAAACTTTTGATATAATACCCTTGTCTGAAATGATATTGCCAAATGTTTATTCCCAGTCAGTATGATTTCTTTTCACTCTATTGGGGAAAGTATTTGATATGCACAGGAAATTAATTTTTAGTAGGTCCCATTCATCAATTTTATCCTCTCCAGATGGTGCATTTCTGGCTATATTTGTCAGTCTCTTCATACTATAGACTAGGCCATCTGAGCTTGATGCCAGTTTGTCTCTTATCCCAGGTCTCTGATCCTTTTTAAGTTGATTTTTGTGTACGGTGTGAGATGTGAATCCTGTTTCAGCGTTCTGCAGGTATAGCAGTCCAGTTTTGCCAGGACCATTTGTTGAAGAGGTTGTCATTTCCCCATTTGATAGGTTTTTTTCCTTGTCAGATATCAGTTGATCACATATAGATGGTCCATTTCTCAGTTCTCCAATTTGTTCCCTTGGTCTATGCTTGACCAAGACTCTATTGAAGATTTTTCCATCTATGTTCATGAGAGATATTGACCTATAATTTTCTATGTAGCTTGTGTCTTTACCTAACTTTGGTATCAAGGATATATTTGTTTCATAGTATGAGTCTGAGAAAATTCTATATTTTTCTATTTTCTGATATACTCTAAGTAGGATTGGTGACAGTCCTTCTTTAAATGTTTTATAAAATTCACTTGTAAAACCATCTGGTCCAGGGCTTTTTTGGTTGGGGGTTGTTTTATTACCTGTTCAATTTCTTCATTTGTGAAAGGTCTGTTCAGGGTGGAAGTGCTGTCTGGACTGGAAAGCCAACCTTGGTATTTTCAACTGTTTCCTATGCATCTGAAAGGTGGAAAAGAAATAAGGAAGACCAAAGAAAACAACAGTGTTCTGACATCTTCAGAGAACTGATATTTTCTTTGGTATTGGTAAAAAATACAGAATACTCCATGGACTGCCAAGAGAACAAACAGATTCGTATTGAAGGAAGAACAGCTAGAGTACTTTTTAGAGGCAAGGATGGTAAATCTTTGTCTCACTTATTTTGGACAAATTTCCAGGAGGAATCAGTTCTTGTAAAGAGATATAATTTTAGGAATGATGGAAAGGGTCAGTAAAGAAGAAAAAGACTCTCAACAAGATGGATTGATGCAGTGACTACCACAATGGGCTTTAGAATGATAGAGATTTAAAAAAATGGTGCAGGTAGGGCCAGGTACGCTTTTGCTGTCTAGAGAGTAGCTATGATTCATAGTTAACTTTCTGGGATTTAACAACAAAACAACATAAGATTAAAACTTTAGACTGTATGGTGAAAAAATTTTCTACACATCTGTTTGAGGAGTTTTATGTTACTATGAATTTCAAGTGAAGATACATTTACTCAATTCCAATAAGTACAAACGGGACATTTCCTTTTGTGCCTTAGTTCTCATTTTCTCAGGGTATATTCTAAGCAGTGGGATATTTGAGTCATATGGAATGTCTATGTTCTTGTACACCAATGTTCATAGCAGTGTTATTCACCAACACAAGAACAGCCCAAATGGTTTGCGAAATTATGGTACATTCACACAATGGAATAGTAAACAGCACACAGGAGTAATGATTTTTTAAATCCCTACCTAACTCAAAGGCACATAACAACAACAACAACAACAACCACCTAACTTGGGAGAGACTGTACAGCATTATGCAAAATGAACTAACTCAGTCCCATAAGGATAAATACTGTGTAAGACCATTATGGTAGAACACGTTTGAGGATGCAGGGGGCATAGGGTGGGAGCAGAGGGCTGAATATGGGATGGTTGGAGATGGTGGGGGTTAGTAGTAGGGTTGCACAGTTTGATCGGTGGAGGGAGTAGCAGGTAAAGGAAATGGGAAAGATCCAGTGTGAAAAACAATGTATACAAACTTTGTAAGTAGATCAGTAGAAAAATATATATATATATTAAAAAAAAAAAAGACAAGACAGTACATTTCCTTATCTTACTCTAAGGATAAACAACTGGTCTTATTTCCAGTTCATCCTTACCCAGAGGGTGGATTAACTATTTATCCAGAGGATCCAGCTTCTGTGTAGGCCAGAAGTAGCAGAGTTCTCATCTTGAACAGATCAGAGTGGGCAGAGTTCTCACAAAGAACAGGTTTATTTTTTTTCCCATTTTGTGCCTTAAAAAACTGTAAGAATTTAATCTCAGATTTATCTAGGTTTGGCAAATGCCTGCTTTATTACTCATTCTTTCTCTGAATACCCGCTCACTTACTATGCCATAAATGAAGTGAAAATATTAAAAAAATATGATACTCTTATGTTTTAGTTGTTTTATGCAGGAATATTAGTCAGATTTTTATCATGGTGCCTGAGTCGACAAGCTGAAGTTGCAACTTTACACAAACATTAATTACATATCTTTCTTTCAAGTGACTGTGTGCATAACATAATTAGAATTTGAATGAGACTATTTTTATAGTATCTCATAAATTAAAGTTTAATAAAATGGTTATTGTGCTTTTTTCTGATTATAATGTTGTTGTATACTTACCATTAAAACACTTTCAATGAAATGAAAATGTGTGAAGATGAAAGTTATGATCAGCACTACTTTTGTCATCCAGAAGTAGTCACTATTCATATTTTGTTATATTTACTTTTGTTTGAGTATTGATATGTACCAGTTTTTAAATAGCTGAAGCCACATTGTTTCAAGTCAATTTATTTAATTGAAAGATAATCGTTCTTTTACGAGATCTGAGTCACAGGAAAGCATTCTTTATTTCCTTTTCTATTCTGAGGTCACAGAAGATCAGTTAACTACATGTAAGGTATACTACATTCTTCAGTGTAATCTATCCTAATGGATCTAATCAAAAGAATCCACTAGAAAACCATGAGGCAACAGTAACTGAAGAAGTTATACTAATAGATAAAGTATTCAGAGATGAAGGTCATGTATAATAGAAATGTCATTGGCATCATTATACTATTAGAGTTTATATTTGAGCTTTGTCTAACAGAAAGTGTAATATGTTGAATTTTTGACTGAGAGTAGAAGAATAACCATTTTTACAAACAAAACATATCATTACACTAACTTGTTTACAATGGTTGCAATTTCACATTAACTCAGACATCTGTAGCCTCAGTTACATCTGTGGTAAAGTGATGGAATGTACACCGTGCATCCCACAGTCAGGTCAAAAAGTCTTGAACACCTCTCATAGAAGAACTATCCAAGCAAGGATATTTTTAAATGTATTACTAAAACTTTGAAAAATGACCCAAAAAGTCAATTTGTTTGAAATATGTTGGCTCCTAACAAAGCTATCTGTTCCATTAAAGTCTATAAAAGCGACCCTGGAGGAAATGCAGTTCTCATTCTCTGAGAGTAAAAATGTGAGAGGTTCAGGCACTAAGAAAGAGGCTTCTCATGAAAAAAACAAAACAAAACCCCAGTGTATAATTCATAAGGATTTGATAGCATAAAAATCTAATTTCTGATTTCAAATGTTAAGCCAGATATTTCCTAGCTGTATAAACTGGCAAAAAAATATTTAACATTTCATTTCTAATGTAAGGAGATTTGGTGGCTTTAGTGTTAAGGAGTTGTGTTGCCAACCCAAAGACAAGGGGTCTGAATCCACTAGCTGCTTCACAGAAGGTTGGTCCATGTTCTCTTGTGCAATTCACTGCCTCTGAAAACCTGCTGGAGGGTCAGCTCTACTTCAAATATAGTGATTATAATATGTAGCATTGAGGAGTTGGTGGAAGGATTAAAATGGTATCTCCAAAGCATATAGCTCAGTGGTGAAAGAAATTCCACTCAACTCAATACAAAGCCTTGAGAATTGCTTTTTCTAAATATATGCCACATCGTTCTTCTGTTTTATCAATACCCATTAAATGTTTTATGGATACTCAGTGTGCTTTAAAGATCCCCTTTTAGACCTTCCACCAACCC
>NW_006399847.1:9452435-9454427 GCF_000299155.1 Elephantulus edwardii
GCATAACAAGTGATTGCAAAAACCATGGCCTGTTGATATTTTTGTGAAAGTTTACAGAAAACTTGGATTTCCAGTCATTCATTGTTGCACATTTTCCTCCCTACTGCCCCCCCTCAATTTGCTTTTCTTTTTAAAGTGTTTCTTTCATTGTTGCACAATTTCATCTCCCCCCTCCACCCCAGTCCACTTTGCCATGCATCTTTTACTCCCAACTCTTATCATGCAAATAATAATACTTAATCATATCTCTCTTTTAGACAATTATTTCTCTCATATACTTAACTGCAGTGTTCATTATTTATCCCCTTTTCTTAGTTTCTCCCTGATCCCCATACTAGTCTTGTCTAATAATAGCGGCATTATGCAGTATTTGTCCTTTTGTGACTGAGATATTTCATTAAGCGAAATGTACTCACTGGTCACCCATTTTGTATAATGTTTTATGAGTTTCTGTTTTTCAGAGTTGTGTAATATTCCATTGTGTGAATATACTACAGCTTCTCTATCCATTTATTTGTTGACAGGCACTTGGGTTGTTTCCATCTCTTTGCTATTGTGAACAATGCAGAAATAAACATGGGTGTGCACATACCTGTTTGGATGTTTGGGTGAAAGTTCTGGTAGTGCAATTGCTGGGTCAAATCATCTTTCTATTTTCAACTTTTTGATAAAGTGTCATACTTCCTTACAGTGTGGTTGTACCACTTTACACTCCCACCAACAGTGAATAAGGATTACGATTTCCCCATAACCTTGCCGGTATTTGTTGTTTGCTGTTCTGTTGAAGTTTGCTATTGCTACTGGGGTGACAGGATAGCTCATAGTTGTTTTGATTTGCATCTCTCTTAGAGCTAGGGATTCTGAACATTTCTTCATGAGTTTGTTCACCATCTGAATGTCTTCTTTGACAAAGTGTCTGTTCATATCCTGTGTCCATTTTGTAATTTGGTTGTTTATCATTCCCTTTGAGAATAGGAAGAAGGTGAGGCTGCCTCCTAACATTTCTCCTATTCAGTATTGTACTGGTAGTATTAGCAATAGAAATAAGACAAGGTAAGGAAAATTGGCAAAGAGAATGTATAATTATCTTTATATGTAGATGATATGATAGTGTACTTAGAAGACCCTAAATACTCAGTGGGAAAACTACTGGACATAGTCAACCAATTCAAGAAAGTGGTAGCATACAAGATCAATATACAAAAATCAGTTGGATTTCTCAACAGTGACAAAGAGAATATAGAACTGGAGCTAATAAAAACAGTATCCATTACAATATCTAATCACAAGATTAAATAGTTGGTAACAAGTCTAACTAGAAACACAAAAG
The DNA here is from genome assembly GCF_000299155.1 of Elephantulus edwardii. NCBI lineage: Eukaryota > Metazoa > Chordata > Mammalia > Macroscelidea > Macroscelididae > Elephantulus > Elephantulus edwardii. Next base: position 9,453,766 of record NW_006399847.1, read on the forward strand.
ACCTATTGTTGTTGTGTTGTTGTTATGTGCCATCGAGTCGCCTGCGACTCATTGCGACCCTATGTACAAGAGCTCTATACGCTCTTCTATCCTGTGCCAACCTAGCCATCTCAAACGCACTTATTCCCACCTCTCCAGTCACAGAATCGATTCATCTCATCAAAGGGTTTCCTCTCCTTCGCCACCCCTCCACCCTGCCAAACATGATGTCCCTCTCCAAGGACCAGTCACTCCTTGCAACATGCCCAAAATATGTTAGACCAAGCTTCAGAATTCTTGACTCCAGGGAACATTCTGGCTTCACCCTCTCCAGGACAAACCTGTTTGTTCTCCTAGCAGTCCATAGCATATTCAACACTCCTCTGCAGCCCCACAGCTCAAAGGCATCAATTCTCTTTCTATCAACCCTATTCACTGTCCAACTCTCTGATGCACAGCACATAATTGCGAAGACTATAGTCTGGATCAGGCGCATCTTAGTCTCCAGTCTGACATCGTTGCTCTTCAGTACTCTTGAGAGGTCCCTCACAGCCGACTTTCCCAATGCAATTCATCTCTTGATTTCCTGGCTGGTGTTACCAAGAGTGTTGACTGTGTCGCCAAGTAAATTAAAACTGTTAACTATCTCAATCTCTTCACCATCCATACTGATGCTGCCAATT
>NW_006399847.1:9454527-9463293 GCF_000299155.1 Elephantulus edwardii
ATTTTAATGAATATTTACAGATATTTTGGATTTCCATACATTCATTATTGCATTTTTCTCCTTGCCCACCCCTACTCCCCAGTTGGCTCTTCTCTTTGAAAAGTGAAAAAAAAATTCCTTCATTGGCATACGATCCCCCTGCCCCCCTCGCTCCAAGTATACTCCACTATGCAACTTTCATTCTAGACTCTTGTCATAACCATAACACCCAATCGTATATCGCTTTTAAACTGTTCTCTCCATCATCTGTTTCAATGCAGTATACATAATTTATCCAGTTTTTCTGTCTTACCCCAACTCTGATGTCAGTCCTGTTCTACAAGATTGGCATTACGCAGTATTTGTCTTTTTGTGACTGAGGTTTTTCACTCAGCCAATGTCTCCAGTGTCACCAGTTTTGAATAATATTGCATGAGTTCTTTGATTTTCAATGCAGTGTAGTATTCTATTAGGTGAATATACCAGAGTTTCTTTAGCCATTCGTTTTGTTGATGGGCACTTATGTTGTTTCCAACTCTTTGCTATTGTGAACAAAGCCACAATAAACTTGGATGTGCATATATCTGCCTGGGTAGCAGTTATGGTTTCTTTAGGATATATTATAGACAAGTCCTTTTTGTGAGTTCCTACAGCTAGGAAATTTCTGACTTCTCATTTGAAATTAGATAGATCTATTTAAGGCCAGAGCCTATTTCCTCTCTGATGTGTCTTTATTTTGTAGGGGTTCATTCTTGTCCCAGAGGCATACACTATTGTCCTTAGCTGGTCTCTATAGAGTTAAAGGTTAATGCACATCTAATTCAGACTTCTTGTTACAAGAGTGTAAGGGTGACCATTCACGTTCTGTGCCCATTCAGTTCTCTCATTGGAGACTTCTGGCTTCTCCCTGGCTTGGTGTGGATTATCCTCTGAGGTATCCCTCCCTCCTGCATGGGCTCCCGCTCTCTTCTCTCTCTCTCTCTCTCTCTCTCTCTCTCCTGGAGTCAGAACTGACTCATAATTGATCCTCTATTGGGTTTTTGAGGCTGTAAGTGACCTGTATTTCTCCAAGAAGCCACTAATGGAATAAAACCTCCAGAGAAGCCTGTGAGTTAGCAGCACAGCTTCCTATAGAATCTCTGTCATCAGGTATATAATGAATAAAGCACTTGGGGAGATAGAAGTAAAAGGTATGTCTCACCGAGAAACTTTCAGAGTGATGATTATTGTTGATGACTTCCATTTCACAGGTGAAAGTATACTGTCACCTGTGTGCTCCAGACTCCATATTTCCATGTGTGTTGACTAAATTCTGACTTTGACGCCCATACTAATCCAATGTCCATCTTCACTAGGTTTCGATGCATCCTCATCTCCCTGTGTCTCCCTTCCCCACGGACTTCTCAACTTGCTCACCCAATTCACTCATGTATCTTGAGACATAACACCTTGCACACATAGCCTGTAACACAGAAATCCAATGGAAGCAAAAAGGGAAGAAATATGTTTGCAGTTTGGGAGACGAGGGCATTAAAAAGTGAGTCCTACAAATAGTTTTACCAGGAAATTTATTTAACAAATGATAGTAGTGAGTTAGTGGAGTGAGGTCAGATAAATGAAATATTTAACGTGGTGTAATAATCCCTCCAGTAGTATCAGAAAGCTGACATTTGTTAATCTAAAGCATTCCCTGATGAGATAGGTGATGGCTGAACATGCTGGAAGGCTGTTCTCTAAATCAAAGTGTCGCCAGAATCAGGACAGGGAGGAGCTTCTTTTCATCTTCTCCTGGTGATGGTACCTACTTCTCAACCTCAAGATATTCTGGGTCAGTGTCTCCCTCTACTTTAACACATTATAAGTTTTAATGACACCTAAAAATTACTCTCCTTTCATTGATAGAGTTTATACAAGTATCCGATATACTCTCTTCTCAGGTTGGTAAAAGGACCTCTGCTTATCACCGTCTTGTATTTTGGTATCCACTGTGAATTGAGGAGACACAATAGACATATCCCAGGCCTGAGAGTTGATGTGCTTGCTCATAAAATTGGGCTTAGCACTGCCATTGACAACCTCTAGTTTTCTGTTTAGTGGTATAAAAGGGGGAGAAGGAATATTTTATTCAGAATTCCCAGACCCACACAAATTAGAGCTGTTATTTCAAGACCAAATTGATTATATTAATGACTCACAGCACTAGTATTAATTTATTTATTGAGTGATATCTATTTCTGGATTATTTTCATTCTATAATTAAACAGTACCACCTCCAAGGGAGACAAAGACAATTGTTACTGTCCCTGTTTTTGAAAGAAATGTCTATGTACAAAGGGCCAGATTGCCTGTGTGTGATCATACCTGGGCCAGCCCATAACCTGCGCATCACTCCAGAACGCTCTTGCCCTTACTTATGCCCCCCCTGCCCTGAATACACCACATTTGTCTCCTAGTGACGAAGAACATATGGATGCAATATGGTAGCCTAGAGAATCCATTCTTGCCACAAATAATTCACTGATCTGCTCAAGCTCGGGATGAGTTATGTTATTGGAGAATGGTTCTAGGAAATTAAATGACCTATTAGCCACATCAAAACAGTGTATAATGCCCATGTGTTAGTTTCCATGCATTGGTTGTGGGGTTCCAGGTTAATAGGAGTTGAGGAGGTCAGTTTTAAAGTTTATGACTGTAGTCAAATAGCTATGAAAAGCTGAACAAACATCAATCTCTGCTATTTTTAAGGAAACAAAATTTTTGTCACAGACTTAAAAGACAAAAGGGTACAGTTGTATTGTTCGCATCATTGGAATGTTTCCATTTAGAGTAAACATGGTAAGAATTCTATCTGACTGGTAGGTAAGGATTCCAGTTACCAATTATAATGAATGAATCTTGAGTACACATTTGATCACTTTCAGATTGCAGAAGTTGGTAGAAAGTCTCAATTTCTTCATTTTTTATTTTAGGTGGTGTTGTAAGTGCTAGAATAAGAGTTCTGTTCAGAAATTCTCTTTGTATGTATATAGATAAGAATTCTCCTATCATGCAAGTATTATACTTCAGGACATATTTTGAAATATTAATTTTAACTGTAACTGCAGCACCATTCTCCCTCAATTTTTTCGTTTTCCTCTAGTTGCAAGAACAGGGGGGAAAGTTAAAGTCTTGAGCTGCAACACTGAAGGATACCAATAAGCCAAATCCTGAATGATCCGGGAAGTATCAAAAGGAGATGAAAGGTCACTGTACCAAAAAGAATTAGCTGACACAGAAACATTTCAGGAAGTAGCATATGAACATGAATCAATGAAGTTGAAGGAAGAAGTACAAGTTGTGCCGAAGTCATCGAAAAAACTAAGGATCCCAAATTGATGTGATATCAATTAACATGTTTTATCAAACAAATGCAGTCCTGGATGTGTTCACCAGTCTATGCCAAGATGAATCTTGGCTGAAAGCAGAGAGTACCAGAAGGATATATGCCTGTGCTTTTACAACTATTTAGAAGCATTTGATTGTGTTGACCATATCAAATTGTGGCTAACACTGAGAAGCCTGGGAATGCCAGAACACTTAGTTGTGCTCATGTGAAACGTATGCCTTCCTCAAGTTATCTGAACAGAGCAAGGGAACACTCCATGATTTAAAATCAAGAAAGGTTTGCATCAGAGTTGTAACATCTTCCCATACCTGTTCAGTATCTATGCAGCAGTGCAAATCATTTGAGAATCTGGATATTGTGGGGGAAAGTGTGGCATCAGGATTGAAGGAAGGCTCATCAACACCCTGCGTTAGACAAATGCCACAACCTAGCAGAAAGTGAAACAGACTTGAAGTATTTGCTGCAGAAGATCAAGGACTACAGTTTTCAATATGGATTGTATCTCAACATCAAGAAAACAAAAATTCTCACCACTGGACCTATAGACAACATCATAATAAGTGGAAGGAATATAGAAATTGTCAGTGATTTTTGTCTTACTTGATCAACAGTAAACAGCCTTGAACAGTAAGGAAATTTTTAAAAAGTGCTAAAAAAGTGCTGCATGTTGCATTGTGACTTTAAGTATTCAGAGACCTCTCTAAAATGCTAAAGAGCAAGGATGTCTGTTTAAAGAAAATGGTGTGTGTGATCTAAGCCATAGTTTTTTCAAATATTTGCTATGCGTCTAAGAGTTAGACAGTGAATAAAGATGACAGAAGACTTAAAGCTTTTGGGCTGTGGTGCAGGAGAGGATTGAATAACCCATGGACTGCCAAAAGAACAAGCACATCTATCTTGCAGGAGGTGCAACCAGAGTACTCCACAGAGGGAAGGATGATGAAACTTCATCTCACAGAAGCTGGGCACATTGCTTAAAGAGGTTGTTCCTTAGAAAGGGACATCATGCTTGGAAAGAGTCAATAAGAGAGAGAGAGGCCCTTAGTGAGATGGATTGTCACAGTGACTGCAGCAATGGTGTGTGAGAGATGATGAGGATGGCACAGGAAAGGACAGGATTCGGATCTGTTGTTCACAAGGTCGCTATGATTCATTGTTGACTCAATGGTACTCAACAGCAATGACAAAGTGGATTGCACTGCCAATCCAAAGGCTACCAGATGCTCAGAAGGAGAAAGATGAGCAATCTCCTCTCTTGTGATTAACAGACTCTGAAAACCCACTGGAAGGTTGGCTATGAGTCAGTTTCAACTCAGTCTTTTGCAATAAATGAAGGCACTTAAATGCTCCCAGTCCTAGTTCTACTCTTCATCAGAAATTCAGACACAGGAATTTTGCTCTTGTTAATTTAAACTTGTGTATTTGTGGCATTAAATTAAGAACTCAGTCTTTCACAGCACATACACCTTAGGGAGAATTAGTGTCCTGGTTAGGAAGCTGCACTGCAATCCCAAAGGAATGTTGTTCAAATCCACCAGCTGCTCTACAGGAGAAAGATGGGTGATCTCTTCCACTATAATTAAACTGCCTATGAAAACCCACTGGAGGGTCAGCTATGGATCAGTTCTCACTCAATGGTACCCAACAACAATAATAGGAAGATGACTTACTCAAGGTGGAGATTCATGTACAGAAAGCACTGGTCTCTCTTAGGTGAGCTGACTCGCTGAACTACTGAGGGACCCACAGAACAGCCTGCTCCAGGACCAAGATGTAAAGTGCTCTAAAAGGTCCATGGAAACATTTATATTGTATTTTCTTTTTAAACCAAAAGAAAAAGCCCTAACCTTCTATAATGAGTTAGTAATAATAAATCCAATCTGTAGTCTATTCACCTGTATACTGGTGAAGAGTTGTGCTGCCAACCCCAAGATAGTTGGTTTGAATCCACAGTCTGTCTGCCAGAGAAATGTTGGTAATTTCCCAGAGCACAATTTACAGGCTCTAAAATCCCACTAGGGGTCAACTGTGAGTGAGTGAGTTCATCTCACATGACAGTGAGTGAGTGAGTGAGTGAGTGAGTAAGTGAGTGAGTGAGAGAGAAGCACATCAAGGTAAAAATGCCAGAACTCACTCACTGGGCCAGTTTGCAGTACCACGATAGATGAAAACTGAGGTTGTTAACAATTACAACATAGTCTGCTCCACAGTCAATACTAACATCAGCAGTCAGGAAATCAAAAGACGAATTGCACTGGGAAAATCTGCTGTCAGGATATTCTTCAACATAGTGAAAAGCAATGATGTCAGTACAGATAATCCAGGCCATGATCTTGTAAATTACTTGCTATGTGTCAGAGAGTTGGACAATGACTAAGAATGACAGAAAAAGAATCAATGTCTTCAAATTGTGGTGCTGGAGAAGAGTCTTGAACATACCATGGAATACCAAGAAAACAAATAGGTCTTTCTTGGAGAGGGTGAAACTGAGTTTCTCCTTAAAGGCTAAAATGTTGAAGCTCTGTCTCTCATACTTTGGGCACGTGGCCAGGAGAGACCGGTCCTTGGAGAAGGACATCATGCTTGGAAGGCTGGAGGGACAGCACAGGAAAGGAAGACCTCAGATGAAATGGTACACATTGATACAGTAACTGGGACAATGGGGGTTGGTGTTCGCAATTAGTGAGACTGACTCAGGACAGGGCAGGGTTCAGAGCTGCTGTACATAGGGTCGCTATGGGCCACAGGCAACTCGACGGCACATAACAACAAAAATACTCACTTAATTAATGATGCAAATATGACATGGATTTTTAGCACCTCTGAGCTCATAGCACCTACATGGAGATTGAAATACCCTGAGCTCTGTCCCCATGCCAACTCTGCCTCACCTTAATTACTAGCCTGCCATAGCCTCATCATGAGCTAAACTCCGAAACCTGATCTGTGGCAGAAAATGTCAACTTTACTGGCAACACTGGTATTGTTGATTTATAAAACAGTATTAACTCATGTCTTACTTTTATGTGAGAAAAAAAATATTTAAACTTTCAATTGCACAGCACTTTACACAACAAAATGTGTGCCTGTGGTTGATCACAGAAATGCCTGGATTTTATACTCATAGGATTTGACATAGGATTAAAGATTGATTAGATGTGAGATCTTAGGATTGCTACTAAATTGCTCTGAGGCTCAGTATTCTCAGGCATAAAATGAGGATAACATTAAATGTAGAATTTTCGTGTAGTTAAATTTAAAATGACACAAAAGGTAGCACTTTGCTGACCACACAGTATTTACTCAATAAATGACTGTGTCTAGATAATTTCATATGACTGTCCAGGACTTGACTTGTTTTAAATAGATTATTTCCAAAGTTTATATGACCTAATGTGAAAGGCTATCGTAATTAGAAAGCAAAAGATAGTTGCCCAAGGGATGTGCTTAATAATGTGATAATAATTTGGTAGTAAATGAATGAGTCAGGATGTATATATAGTGAGAAAATGTTTTATTTTAATAAATATAGTAGCATGCACAACAAAAAAACCAAGGAAATCAAACGGTGAAATGACAGTCTCTTCAACAAATGGTGCTGGCAAAACTGACTGCTACCTACAGAAAGCTGAAACAGGGTCCACATCTCAAACCATACAAAAAAAAAATTAACTTAAGGTGGATGGAACAAAGACCTGGGAGTAAAGCCCAAAACCAAAAATAAAGTTCATAAGAGACAAGGTAGGATCTAGTTTAGAAGTGCTAGTCCAAGGTATTAAAGAGACTGAAGAATAAAGCCAGAAATGTACAATCTGTAGATGATTAAATTGATGAATGGGACCTTCTAAAGATTAAATCCCTGTGTGCATCAAAACCTTTTTCCAACAGGGTGAAAAGAAAACCTACCTAGTGGGAGCAAACATTTGGTAATACCGTCTCAGGCAAGAGTCTCCTAACAAAAGTTTTCAGAATATTGCTGGGCTTCCACAAGAAAATGACTGAAAATCCAATTATAAAATGGACAAAAGATATGGAAAGACTTTTCACAAAAGAAGATATTTGATTGGGAAGCAAGCAAATGAAGAAATGTTCAAAATCACTGGCAATAAGAGAGATACAAATAAAAACCAAAATTAGGTACTACCATCTCACTCCAGTAACAGTGGCAAAGATTAACAAGGCAGTCATAATAAATGTTGGAGAATATGTAGTAAGAAAGGAACTCTTAAACATTTTTTGGTGGGATTATAAATGGTATAACCATTCTGGAAGGCAGTTTGGCACTTCCTCAAAAAGCTGAACATAGAAATTCTATATGACTATTCCACTACTTGGAATATATCCTCAGAAAATGAGAAGAGAGGCACAAATAGAGATATGTGCATCAGTGTTCATAGCAGCATTATTCACCATCTCAAGAACATGTAAATAGCCCAGATGTCTAACCACAATCAAATGGATTGAGAAAGTATGGTACATTCACACAATAGAATACTGTGCAGCATGCAGGAGCAATGATTTTGTAAATTACTACCTAACTTGGGAGGGACTGGAGAGCATTATGTTGAGTGAACTAACTCAGTCCAATAAGGACAAATGCTGTATAAAACCATTATTGTAGAATGAGTGTAAGGAATCCCACCATGGTTGGCAGGGGCAGAGGTCTGAGGATGTACAGGGGAAGGGAGGATTAAGTATAGAGTACAATTTGATGAGTGGGGAGGTGAGGGAAATTAGAAGAATCTGTTCTAGAAAAGAATGTATTTGAATTTTGTAAATAAACTGCTGCTGTTGTTGTTGTTATGTGCCATTGAGTTGTTTGCCACTTGTAGTGACCCTATGTACAAGAGCCCTAAACCCTGCTCTATCCTGTGCCAACCTCACTGTCTCTGCCACACCCACTCCCACTCCTATTACCCCAATCACTGAATCAATCTATTTCATCAAGGGTCTTCCTCTCCTGCGCTGACCCTCCACTCTCCCAAACATGATGTTCCTTTCCAAAGACTGATACCTCCTTGCAACATGTCCAAACTATGTCAGATGATGCTTCAGAATCCTTGACTCCAAGGAGAAGCCCCATTTCACCCTCTCCAGGACAAACTTATTTGTTCTCCTAGCAGTCCATGGTATATTCAACACCCTTTTCCATCACCACAGCTCAAAGGCATCAATTATCTTTCTATCATCCCTAGTGACTGTCCAGATTTCTTATGCATAGCATGCAATTGTGAAGACTATGGCCCAGATCATGCACACCTTGGTCTCCAGCCTGATGTCATTGCTCTTCAGTACTTTGGAGAGGTCCCTGAAAGCTGACTTTCCCAATGCAATTCATCTTTTGATTTCCTGGCTGCTGGTACCAAGAGTGTTGACTGTGGAGACAAGCAAACTAAAACTGT
>NW_006399847.1:9467698-9479965 GCF_000299155.1 Elephantulus edwardii
ATTAGCTATAATATACCTAGTACCACGACCTCTTCTAAATCCAGCCTGCACATCTGGCAGTTCTCTGTTGACATATTGTTCCAAACGTTTTTGGATAATTTTCAACAGAATATTGCTTGTATGTCATATCAATGATATTGTTCGATAATTTCCACACTCTGTTGGGTCACCTTTCTTTGGGATGGGAACAAATATAGATCTTTTCCAGTCAGTGGGCTAGCTGGTTGTTCTCCAGATCTCTTGGCACAACTTAGCACATCCAGGCCAGTGTCTGTTTCTTGAAATATGTCAACTGGTATGCTATCAACTCCTGGAGTCTTGTTTTTTGCCAATTCCTCCAGAGCAATTTGAACGTCCTCCTTCATCACCATAGGCTCTTGTTCATAAAGACCTATTAGAAGAACAAAAAGAGACATAGAGAAATGGAAGAATATGCCATGCTCTTGCACAGGAAGACTCAATATTGTGAAAATGACAATTCTACCAAAGGCAATCTACAAGTTCAATGCAATCCCCAAATAAATACCAATTCCATTCTTCAACAAGATGGAAAAGGCAATTCCCAATTTCATCTGGAATGGAAAGAGACCTCGAATAACAAAATACTCCTGAAAAAAGAGAAACAAGGTAGGAGGCATTTCACTCCTTGATCTCAAATCCTACCACACAGTTGTGGTGGTCAAGACATTGTGGTACTGGTACAGTGACAGACACATAGATCAATGGAATAGAACTGAGAACCCAGAAATCAGCTCATCTACCTATGGTCAACTGATTTTTGACAAAGAGATGAAATCAGTTAAGTGGGGAAACAAAAGTCTCTTTAACAAATAGTGTTGGCAACTGGAAAACTGTAGAAAACTCAAGCAAGACCCACACCTCACACCATACACAGAAACTAACTCAAAGTGGATCAAGGACTTAAGAGTAAAACCACAGATGATAAACTTCATCAGAGAAAAGCTTGGAAGAACTCTACAAGCCCTAATCCACAACATAAACAGTCTCTCAGCATCCTGAAAAACCTACAGCTATGAGAAAATAAATAGATGTCTGGGATCTTCTAAGAATCAAATTCCCATGCAAATCAAAAAAACTTTCCCAATAGGGTAAAATGGAAAGCCACAGACTGGGGAAAAAAATGTGGTAATGACATATCTGATAAGGGACTTATATCTAGAATTTGTGAAATACTCTAGCACCTCAACAAGAGGAAGGTGAGATGACAGTTCGTCATCCTTGCTCTAATGAATAGACTCATTGCATGTTCTAAATAAGACAATTAGTTGTTCTTTTGGAAGTACACAAAATATTCAGCACTTTTCTCCAACACCACAATTTTAAGGCACGGATTCTTCTTCTGTCATCCTTTTTTTCATTATTCAACTTTCCGATGCATAGCAAGTAAATGAAAAGACTATGGCTTGGATTGGGTATACCTTAATATTTAAGCATTATCTTTTTTTCTTTAGCACATTGGAGAAATCCTTGACAGCAGATTCTCCCAGTGCAATTTGTCTTTTGATCACTTTACTGTTACTCTTAAAGGTATTGATTATGAGTCCAAAGAAGATGAAAATAGTAACAAATTCAGTCTTTTTACCATCTATTATGGTGTCTTCTATTGGTCCAATGGTGAGGAATTTTGCTTTCTTGATGTTGAGATATATTCCATATTGAAGACTAGTCTTCTGTAGCAAGTGTTTTAAATCCTCTTCACTTTCAGCAAGCAAAGTTAAGTCATCTATTTAATGCAGATTGTTGAGTGTTTCTCCAAGTGTGATGCCATATTCTTCTTCATATAGTTCAGTTTCTTGAATAACTTGCTCGCATACAGATTTTACAGGAATGGAGAAAGGACACAACCTTGATGCACACCTTTCTTCATTTTAAATCAGACAGTGTTTCCTTCTTTGTTGGGATAGCAAGTTCTTGGTCCAGATATAGGTTTTGCATAAGCACAATTAAGTGTTCTGAAATTCCTATTCTTCTCAAATTTAGTCATAATTTTATATTATTTTCACAATCAAATGCCTTTGCATAGTTAATAAAAGATAAATAGACATCTTTCTGGAATTCTATACTTCCAGGTGAGATCCATCTGACACCAGCAATGGTATCCTTGGTGTAGCTGTCCTTTAGTAAAACCAGCTTGAGTTTCTGGCAGCTCTCTGTTGATGTACTGGTCTAGTTGGTTTGTTGTGTTGTTTTGTTAGAATTTTTTTCCCCTCCCATAATGTTAAGCTAGATTTTACTTACATGAGATGTTAATGATATTATTTAGTAATTTCCACATTTTGTTGGATCACCTTTTTGGAAATGGAAACAATCAATTGGCCAGATAGCTTTCTTCTAAACTTCTTGGCATAGCTTGGTGAGCATCTACAGGGCTTCATCTGTTAGTTGAAGCATGTCAGTAGGTATTCAATCAGTCCCTGGGTCCTTATTTCTGGTCAATACCTTCAGTGCAACTTGAACTTCTCCCTTCAGTACCATTAGTTATTGGCAGGCCTATAAAACGAATAAGCATGCAAAGGAGGTACTCACTTCTTAGAGCAACCAACCATATAAACGCAAAAGGTAGCATTTTGCTGCAGATAAAACTCAGAAGGCAAGAAGAGTTAGGGTAGAAGAATTAATGGAAATGAGAACCACAAGGAGGAAGTGGGAAAACAGTGGTCACATTGTAGGTATTGTAATTCATGTCATAGAAAATGAATAGAAATTATTGAATGTAGAACTGCTATGCTTTGTAAATATTCACTCAAATGGCAATAACAACTTAAAATCTTTAAATAACTCAGTATAAAAAGTCAAAATATTAAATGACATAGACTTGTATAAAGAGTCCTAGTGCCATAGATCCACGGTGAAGTGCACTATTAACCAAAGACTTCAAAACTCTGGTGGTTTGACTTCACCAGCATCTCGAAGGAAAAAAGATGGGCAATCATCTCTTGTCTCAATTTACATCCTCAGAAACCCAATGAAGGGTTGCTAAATTGGAAAAAACTCCACAAAAAGGAAAGTGAATGAATAATACTTGTTTATTATTTATTCATGGATCAACAATCATCAAACTGACTTAAAAAATACTTTTTGTCAGATACTTCCTGACACTGAGTGTTCAGTCTCACAAAGACCTTACATTCTAAGAGAGGTAGAAAAGGAGAGAGAAAGGAAAAAAGTTAGAAATTAAGGGTGACATGATAAGGATGTTTATGAAACTATCTTGCTTTATAATTTCCATAAATTATTTTGTTGTTATTTGATATTGTTAGCTCTGATGAATAGACGTCTTCGTATCTAGTAGATAGCATCCTGAACATCCTTGTGGTAAATGTTGCAGCTGTTATATTGACAGATCTCATGAAACATCCCCTCATTTTGGTTGATATTCTACTAAACGTGATGTCCTTTTCTAGTGATGAGTTTTACTAATGATGAGCTCAAAATAAGTGAGTTGAAGTCGGCCATTCTCATCTTTAAGAAACAGCTATGACAAGAGAAAAGTTAACAGTGCAGATATTAATATGTGGTGAGAGGCTTTCAGAAGTTGGTTTTCTACAAAGCATTCAAAAACATCTTCTCAGAAGAATTTTCATTTGAACAGAGTCCTGAACAGAACTAGAAAATAATGTTTAACACTTTTAGAAGGAATATTGAGGTTCAATGTCAAGAAGACAAAGGTTCTCACCACTGGACCAATTGGCAGCATTAGCATGGTTGGTGAAAAGATTGAGATTGTTCACAGCTTTAGTTTGCTTGGGTACACGGTCAACACTCTTGGCACCAGTAGCCAGGAAATTAAAAGACGTATTGCGATGGGAAAGTCTGCTGTTAAGGACTTCTCCAAAGTACTGAAGAGCAGTGGTGTCTTTCTGGAGACTAAGGTGAGTCTGGTACAGGCCATGGTCTTTGCTATCACTTGTTATGCATCAGAGAGTTGGACAATGACTAAGGAGGATAGGAGGAGAATTGATGCCTTTGAGCTGTGGTGCTGGAGAAGAGTATTGAGGGTACCATGGACTGCTAGGAAAACAAACAGATTCTGCTTGGAAAGGGTTAAACTGGGTGGCTCCTTGGAGGCAAGGATTCTGAGGCTCTGCCTAACATATTTTGGACATGTTTTAAGGAGGGACCGGTCCTTAGAGAGCGACATCATGCTTGGGAGGGTGGAGGGACAGTGCAGGAGGGGAAGGCCCTCTATGAGGTGGATTGATTCTGTGACTGGGGTAATCAGGATGGGAGACGGTGCGATTGACACAGGATAGAGCAGAGTTTAGGGCTGTTGTACATAGGGTCGCTATGAGTTGCAAGCCACTCAACGGCACATAACAACAACAAGTACCAAAGTCTTGCATTGAGACTGATATGTGACTGATATGTTGGAAAACAGATGCAAACACCAAAAATGTGTTTTATGTGTCAGTTCTTATACCACAATTTAAAATTTATCAAAAGATATTAACATTTTCACTAGTTTGAAAATCTGCTGACCGTTTGCTGAGTGTGACACAACGACTCATCACCCCATTTTCTAGTTACAGTATTTGCAGAAATCAGTGAAGAAAGCTGTACAACAATCCATCATTTTCTCCTTCTTGCTTGCTACGTATATTGTGATTTAGGTGAAAGTTGACACAGTAAATGGGATTTATATTCAGCCTTCCCAGCACAGTTTACTTCACGGTATCAATGACAATACCACTGTCCCCCCTTCCTCTCTGTGGTTCCCATTTCTTGTTTCCATTATAAAATACTTTTTTCTGGATTACACACCTGAGTCTCTCCTTTCTGAAAGTGATTTACCTTACTCCTGATGTGGTTTGGAGCGTGGAATATTGCCTGACAGATTAATTTTCTGTCTATGTAGTCCATCCTGTAGACTGGGCCACTGTGACATCACTATGACACCCCAGTGATTTTTATCTCATTCTGGTAAATTATTAATTACCGAATACCAAATCTTCTTTCAATCATTAAAATGCCAGGGACTCAGAATAGATTATTCAACATTTCTTCTAGAATAACTTAAAGTAGCAGAAAGTGTACTTGATTATATGGCACCTAACAACAACAACAATAGTTAAGATGATAGACTGAAATGAAAAATACCATATAGCATAGGGCACTCTATATTAAAAAAACCTCTCTCAGGACAAGAGACAGGAAGGACACTAATAAGCTTTTGTTTCTGTGAGAATCATTTTTTTTCTTTCTGTTTTTGTTGTTCACCAACTTCTGTATACATTGGTCATGGGATAAATCATATTTGTTTTTACTCAATTATGTATAAAATAAAAGTATATAATTGTCATTTCATCTTACTTCCACAAGATCCCTCTTTCTTAAAAACATAGTGATGGGTTATCGGGTTCTTGGTTCTTTCTAAATGCGTCAGTCTTCTCCATTCACTTCCCCCAACTCCTCACTTTCATACTTGAAGTCAGTCTCTGGGTTGGTCCATGGTGACAGTAACATTAATTATAATGATGATATGAAAGATAAGGGTCATGAGCGTGGTGTAAAGAATTTATTGTTCAAATGGCTTCTGTCGCCACTGACTATGACTATGTCATGTGGATGTGAGGGAACATGTGAATAGGGTATGTTAGCCTATTCACAGGGAATTGACTAATCTCACCACTAAATTGAGTATATTCAGCTACAGATTTGTAGAATCTTAGCACTAGCAAAGTAGCAGCAAGAGAATGTAACTTGTCCTTTGGGGCTAGAGATTCTCGTGTCAGCCAAACCTACAAGAGAGCAGCAACAGCCGCAGCAGAGAACCAAAGAACTGACATGAGACGAAACTGACATTAGGATTACTATCCCCATAGAACCGGAGCTAAAAGCCTTTTGCCAAAGTTTGTTGGATGAGTGAGGTAGGAGATAATTGGCAAGACTAAGAGCCTAGAACTCGGACTGCAGGCTGAGATGCCTGTATGCACATTTCAGAAACTGCCTTCACTGAGTGAGTGTATCTGCTATCAACCTGCATTATAAGTTTTGACTTTCATAAAAAAAAAAAAGTAGATGAGAAATGAGTTCCACCATAAGTAAAAATTAAGCAGTGAAAATTTGGAAAAAGAAAGCTTAAACAGAAAAGTCTCCTGTTACATTGATACTCAATCACTGTGATTAGGTATCAAGTCCACATAACTTACAGAGACACTATGACAAAGGATACGCAATTTGCCCTAACCTGCACCATTCTCACGATATCGATATGCTGCAGCCCAATGTTATAGTCATCGCATCAATACCTCTTCTTGAGGGCCTTTATCTTTTTCACTGACTCTCCAACTTCGCGGCACGATGTCCTTCTCCAAAGAATGGCTCCTCCTAACAAAATACTTGGAGTACATGAGATGAAACATGACTCTAAAAAACATTCTGATTGTACTTCCTCCAAGACAGAACTGTTTGGTTTTTCTGGCAGTCCATGGGAATATTAAGTACTTTTCTCCAAATCCAAAATTCAAAGTCATCAATTCTTCTTCTGTTTTTCCTTATTCATTGTCCAACTTTCAAATGTGAACTATGTCATTGAAAAGACTAAAGATGACAGAAAAGGAATCAATAATTTTGAATTGTGGTGCTGGAGAAGAGTATTGACTAAACCATGGACTCCCAAGAGAACAAACAGGTCTGTCCTGAGGATTGTGAAACCAGGTTGCCCCTTGGAGCAAGGATTTTGAAACTCTATCTCACATACTTTGGCCATGTTGTCAGGAAGGACAAGCCCTTGGAGGATCCAAGAGGGGTGGGAGAGGGTAGAAGCAGAGGGGTGAGGATGTGCAGAAGGAGGAGGGGATAAATCATGGGGTTGTACAATTTGATGGGGGAGGGGGAAGGGAAATGGAAAGAATTTGTTCTTGAAAACAATGTATTCGAATTTTGTAAATAAACTAGTAAAAAGGGGGGAAGGCTAAAAAAATCCCCACAAACATTGTATACAAACTTTGTAAGTAAGCCAGTACAAAATGAAAATTTTATTAATTTTTTTTAAGAAAAGATAAGACAGACTTCAGAGGTATTGTTCATAGGGTCACTATGATTTATAGTTGACTCAGTGGCATATAACAATTGAAAAAAACATGCTTGGGCCAAGTGTCTTTAACATCTTTGCTCTTTGTTGTTGTTGTTGTTGTGATGTACCATCAAGTTGCCTGCAACTCATAGTGACCCTTTGTTCAATAGCTCTGAAGCTTACCCTGTCCTTAGCCAGTCTCACTGACTCCAATACATCTACCCCTCTTGCCCCAGTCACAACATCAATCCATCTCATCTGAGGTATTCCTCTCCTCCACTGTCCCTACACTCTTCCGAGCATGAAGTCCTCTAAGGACTAATCTCTCCTGGTTATGGGCCCAAAGTATGTGAGACGGAGCTTCAAAATCCTAGCCTCCAAAGAGCCTCTCTAGGATAGATCTATTTGTTCTCTTGACAGTCCATAGTATGTTCAAGACTCTTCCCCAACACCACAGCTCAAAGGCATTGATTCTTCATCTGTCATATTTAGTCAATTTCCATCCCTCTGATGCATAGTAAGTAATTGTGAAGACCATGGACTTGATCAGGTGCACCTTAGTCTCAGGACTGACATCATTGCTTCTCAGTACTGTGGAGAGATCCTTGACAGCAGATTTTCCCAATGCAATTAATTTTTTTTTATTTCATGACTGCTGGTGCCAAGTGTTGATTGAAATAGAGGGGTAAGAAAGGGGGGTAGGGTGTTACTCATAGGGAAGCACAATTCAATGGGTGGATGGGATGAAGGATATGGGAAGAATTTTTGTGAAAAACAATGTATTCGAACTTTGTAAATAAATCTGAATAAAATTTAAAAATAAAAAAAGAAAGGAAATTTGCCAAAAAAAGAAAGTACAGATTGTGGAGTTGAGCAAGCTGTAATTGTTAAGAGCTTCAGTCCTACAACTTTGCTCTTTAGCACTTTTAAAAAGACCATAACAGCAGATTTTCCCGATGCTACATGTGTCTTGATTTCTTGAATGCTGCTAACATGGGTGTTGGTTGTGGATCCAAGTAAATTGAAATCATTGGCAATTTCAAACTTTTCTTAACATATCATGAGCTTGTCTATTGGTCCAGTGGGGAGGATTTTTGTTTTCTTGCTGTTGAGATATAATTCATCTTGTTTTTATATGCCATCAAGTCACCTGCAACTCGTAGCAACCCTATGTACAAAAGCCCTAAACCCTGCTCTATCCTGTATCAAATCCTATTGTCTCTGACACACCACATTACCCCAGTCACTGAATCAATCCATCTCATTGAGGGTCTTCCTCTCTTGTGCCATCCCTCCACCCTCCCAAGCATGACATCCCTCTCCCAGGACTGATCCTGCCTTGCAACAATCCATCTTACAGGCTATAATCTTTGATGTTTTCCATGAAATAAATGTTTCAAGTACTTTTCACTTTTATCAAGCAAGATTGTGTCACCTGCATAATACAGAATATTAATGAATCTTCCTCCAATCAGGATAGATCTTAATTTTTTTAACAATGAATGCTATACCATTCTTCCTCAATTTCTCATAAAAAATCACGTGATAGTCTGATTCAAAGTGATCAATTCCAGTTTATCTCAGCATACTTATGTCTAGGATATCAGTCTTTGTGCATGCCATGTCATTATTTATAATTTGCGGTTTTCCTAGATTCACACTTCACTCCATGTTCCAATTATTAATGGATGTTTATACGTGTTTCTACTCTTTTTTTAGTGTCTTTAAACTTGAGGGGTCCTTCTTCTAGTACCATTTCTAAAAGGGTTAATCACAGGGTTTTCAAAGACTTATTGTTTCATAATTGGGTGGCCAATTCAGTCTGTCTTACTCTGGAAGTTCTGCTGAAACCTGTCCACCACAGGTGACCCTGCTGGTATCTGAAATACTTCCTGTGCCATGGGAACCTGTAAGCCACCCCAGAACAATAAACTGATAGAAAAGCGCTGTACCCACAAGGGCAAACTATAAACAAGTAATCATGTACATATGCAAACTTTAAAACAAGCGACAGCACACAACTTCAATATGGTAAACTAGATGATAAGTGCTGTACCCAGAAAAGCAAATAATAAACCAAGCATACAAATATCATAAAACAAGCATGCATACTGTGGGAATGGTATGTGGAAGATGTATCAACAGACAGGAATCCCAGCCTGTGACAGTTTCTGCTGTCCTCTGAGGATCCTAGGCTCATCTGCCTGAATAGAGAGGGTATCCTTGCAAGTCCAGAGGATGAGTGTTTCCAAGGCAGAGGAGGTGTCCCTTCTAATTAGGGAGCTGATTTGGCATCAGTAGTAGCCCATCCTCAGGCTTTGGGAAGAATGCTCTGAGAACTTCAAGTTCCAGAAATAAGACGATATGGCCATGGACTGAGGGAGAAGAAGGTGTTGGCCAGGTGGGGATGTGGCTGGAGGTTCAGGAAGTAAGAGAGTATGTGGGAACACTGCCCACCACCAGGTAAGTAGTGGGGGTGAGACATAGAGAATGAGGGGAGGAATGGGCCTTTATAGCTCTTTGGATATGACTTTTGCTTCCTTTTCTCTCAGGTTTTTGTGCTGCATGGATAATCGTTTAAGATGGTCATGAACTGCTTACAGTTCTATGTTTTCTTATTCCTCTCAGTAGACTCTTTAACTCAGTTTTGCAACCTTTTAAGCTGCTGTGGATATGGGGGTGGCTGCCACTGCTCTCCTGGGTTGCCTGGCCTAGTGGTAAGGAGTCCTGCTCAACTGTGGTTCAGGATCATAGTATCCTGTAGCTTATAGACATCATTGTCTTTATGAGCAGATGTGTATATCAGGAGCCCCTTCTGCCACTCTCGCTGGCTAGGGACTTAAGTGACTGAGCTGACATGAAAATAGTAAGACTGGACGTACAGGACATGTGACCTCTCTCTCTCTCTCTCTGACACACACACACACACGCACCAGTCCATAGCCTCTTTCAAGAAAGAATTTAACTTTAAATCTTTGGCCCTTTGAAGAAGTAAGTGTGAATTCATATTTTCTTTTTTTTCCGGGACACTTCTAATTTTCATTCCAGCCTCTAGTTTGGAAGAGTCTGAAAAAACCATGTCTTGTTAATGAGACTTAGAAAACAATGGGGAAAGTTTCTGCCTGTTTGATCCTCATTTATGTCTTTTGTTGTCACTCTGTGATTTTAGAGCTCATGCATGGGAGTTCTCTTCTCCCTAAATGTGCCCCCAAAGTCCCCCTGAATCTGCCATGGCAGATTATGACTGTGCTTGGAAAGAATAGTCTAAGGCCTTTTCTGTCTTTGGCATCATGCTGTCTAGTGATTCCAAGGAAGGGCCTAAGCTCTGATTCAGTCTAATTCAAGATCATAATTCTTTATTCCTATACATTAACTGTTCAGTTGAGGTTTCATCTGCCAAGATTTTGGCCAAAATGTGTTACTTCTGACCTTCAGATAAGGCCTTTTATCAAAGCAGGATCAGAAAGGGAAGAAATAGCCTACTCTGGGGTGATTCTGTTCTAATGAAGTTCTCCTACTCTGGATGGCTCAGATAATTCGTTAAAACTTTATGACTTAGACAGTCAAAATGCATATATATGCCTTCTGTGATGCTGACAGGTTTTTTTGTAGGAAATGACAACATTGCATATTCAGCGAGATGTCCACGACGTTCAAGTCGGACGATGGACAGCAGATGGCGTCCTTGTGCTACAAGTCCAGCTCCGAGGGTGTACAGTAACTCAGGAAATTTTCAGGTACGTTTTCAAATGTATTTATGTCTTTCCCCCCCCCCTGCCAGACCAGATATGTGCTCGATTTTCTTTAATCAGGTTCATTTGCTTCCTACTGTGTTGCTTCAGTTGAGTAATAGTCAATCAGACTTTCCCCAGCTGCCTGCCTTCCCAGAGCAGGAGATAGTTTCAGCTGTGCCTGAATTTGAGCGCTGTCAGAGCAAGTCTCCCAGAGAAAAGAAACTCAGGGTAATCAGGAGAGCCTCAGTGTCCCTCTCAGAAACGCGCAAATGACCCTGCCTCCAGGTACAGGACATAGAACTTGTAACCCAACACGAACTCCTGGAACCAAACCCTGTGAGCCAGCCTCGGCTCAAAGCAAGAGGAGCCCAGCTGGGGCCAAGGGATTGTCTAATGTGGGGTCAAAGTGACGAGGATGGGTCCTGGTAACTGTGGCACCCTGGTGTCACAGTCCTAGGCACACTGCTGACTTCCCAGGGCAGCACCCTCACTCAGTCATGCTAATCACACAAAGCCAAGGCCCTGGTCAACTCTCAAAAGCACCAGGTGGGTGATCTCGCCATTCATTTCATCCAATCAGTCAGTAAGAACTCAAATGAAGCCTCATCCGTGCTCATGGTCAGGGTGCGGTAAAGGAGCAAAAATGACACCATTCTTTTAAAAGAGAAAATGTGATAGGTAGATAAATAGATATGGGGTGGAGAGAGAGATTGATTTTTATGTATGTATATATTGTCATTGTGTGCTGTTGAGTTGGAATCAACCCATAACTGACCCTCTAGTAGGTTTTCAGAGGCAATAAATATCCCTGGAGGAGAGTTCAGATCTCCCATTGTCCTCCCCAGGAGCAGCTGGTGGATTTGAATTGCTTGCCTTTGGGATTGCAGCACAGCTTCTTACTATGAGGCCATCAGAGTTCATAAAAGTAAGTGTGTGTGTGTGTGTGTGTGTGTGTGTAGTGGACAGCCACCTTCCTGTGCCTGCAGTTAGGGCCCTTGAGACTGGACTGGAACTCGGACTTTTGAGGGGCAGGCACTGCTTAGAATGTGCTAGCATCCCAAAGGACTGAGGAGGTTGATTTGGTGAGAATTTAACCTCAAGCTGGGTTCAGCTGTGGATTTGGAAAGAAGCTGCCAGTGTTAGGATGTGGTGAAGAAGTGTTGTTAGGGTGACACAGGTATAGAAATATCATGAAATATCATCTCACCCCAGTAAGAATAACAAAATATAACAGAACAACAAATGCTGGCAAGGTTGTGGAGAAACTGGAACCCTTATTCACTGTTGGTAGGAGTGTAAAATGGTGCAACCACCATGGAAGGCTATGTGACACTTTCTCAAACAGAAATACCATTTGACCCAGCAATCCCACTACTTGGAATATACCCCAAAGAGACCATAACTGCCACCCAAGCAGATATATGCACACCCATGTTTATCAAGGCTTTGTTCATAATAGCAAGGAGTTAGAAACAACCTAAGTGTCCATCAACAAAT
>NW_006399847.1:9480065-9482215 GCF_000299155.1 Elephantulus edwardii
GCCCTTCCCAATTTTGAACCATGCAGTGTTCCCTTGCTCTGTTCTGATGACTGCCTCCTGGTCCAATTGTAAGTTTCGCATTAGAACGATCAAGTGTTCTGGGATTCCCGTTCTTCTCAGAGTCAGCCACAGTTTGTTATGATCTACAGTCAAATGCCTTTGCATAGTCAATGGAACACAGATAGACATTCCTCTGGTATTAATAAAAAATTTTTAAAAAACCCAAGAAAAATAAACCCATTGCTGTAGAGCCAATCCCAGTTCTACTTTGTATTTACTAAGCTGTGAATCCTTACAGGAAGAAACTGTTTATCTTTCTTTAGTGGAACAGTTGGTAGCTTTGAACTGCTGATCTTTTGCTTAACAGTTCTACATACTATACACTATACCACTATAGCTCTTTCTAGGAATAAAAGCACTTATTAAACTTTCTTCACCTAGATAAAGAAACTATATTATCCATACAGAGCAAGTAAACACTGCACGGTTTAAAATCAAGAAAAGTATACATGGATGTATCCTTTCTCTACATTTATTCAATCTGTACACTGAGCAAATTGTTTGAGAAGTTGTAATCTATGAAGAAGAATGTGGCATTAAGATAGGAGGAAGGCCCATCAACAAACTACATTATGCAGATAAATCAAAGTTGCTAGCTGAAAGTAAGGGGACTTGAGCACTTGTTGCAGAAGATCAAAGACTGTAGCCTTCAATACTGATTGCATCTCAATGTCAAGAAGAAAAAGTGTTCATCACTGGACCTATATGCAACATAATAATAGATGTAGAAAAGATTGAAATTGTCAATAATGTCATCTTTTTTTGATCCACAATCAATAGCCTTGGTACCAACAATCAGGAAATCAAGGGATGTATTGCATTGAGCAAGTCCACTGTCAGAGACTTCTCCAAAGTACTGAGAAGCAATGATGTTAGTGTGAAGATTAAGGCATCTCTGAATCAGGCTATGGTCTTTTCAATCACTTGCTATGTATCTGAAAGGTGGACAAAGAACAAGGATAATAGAAATTGTGGAGAAAAACACCGAATATCCTGTGGACTGTCAACAAAGATATGTCTTGGGAAAAGTGCAGTCAAAGGGCTCCTTAGAGGCAAAGATGATAAGCTTCATCTCATATACTTTGGATTTGTTGCTAGAAGAGCCTATTCCTTGGAAGGGGACATCATGCTAGAAACATCAAGCACTAGTTAATGCTAGGAAAAGTGGCAGGTCAGCAAATGAAAGGAAGACCCTCAGTGTGATAGATTGACAGAGTGACTACAGTGATAGACTTAAGGGTATCAGAGATGATGAGGATGGTATAAAATAGGACAAGGTTCAGTCCGTTATTCACAGAGTTACTATGAGTTATATTCAACTGAATGGCACCTAATAACAGCAACAATTAAATTTCAATAGTCATGTTGTGTAAATCAGAAACATATGAGTGATTTCAAATGGAAAAAGGAACCCAGTATACGTGGAACCCCAAAAACTATGACTATAAATCACTTTTAACAAGGCTCACTCCTGTGATTCGACTTTCAGTCAAGCTTTTGTTGATGTTAAGTGACATCAAATTGGCAATTACTCATAGAAATGCTACAAACAAAAGATCTGAATCTTTCTCTGCCCTGTGCCACCCTCATCAGCTCAAATGTTTGAGCTCACTGATACTCACTGTGTCAAGCCATCTTGTGGAGGATCATCTTTTTTTATTACCCTCCTATATTCCCATGGTGATATATTTTTCCAAGAACTAGCCAATCCTATCAACATGCTCAAAGAATGTAATAAATTTCTTTGTGTTTGTTGTTGTTACTATTGTTGTTGTTTGTTGTTATGTCGTTTGCGACTCATAGCGACCCTATGTACAACAGCCCTAAACCCTGCTCTATCCTGTGCCAATCTCAATTGCCTCTGACATACCCATCCCGATTACCCCAGTCACTGAATCAATCCACCTCATAGAGGGTCTTCCCCTCCTGCGCTGTCCCTCCACCCTCCCCAGAATGATGTCCCTCTCCAGGGACCTGTCCCTCCTTACAACATGTCCAAATTATGTCAGACGAAGCCTCAGAATCCTTGCCTCCAAGGAGCAGCCTGGCTTAACCCTCTCTAGGATGAATCTGTTTGTTTTCTTGGCAGT
>NW_006399847.1:9485641-9497401 GCF_000299155.1 Elephantulus edwardii
CATGAGATATTATTCAAAATGGGTGACCCTGGAGGACATTATGCTGAGTGAAATATCTCAGTCACAAAAGGACAAATACTGCAAAGTGCCACTGTTGTAAAACAGACTGACCTCAGGGTTGGGGGGAGATTGAGAAAGATGGGATAAATTATGTATACTACATTAAAACAGATGAGGGAGAAAACTGTTTAAAAGGGATGTGATTCGGAATTATTGTCATGACATGAGTTCAGAATGAAGGCTGCATAGTGGAGTGGAGTTGGGGGTAGGGATTGTATAACAATGAAAGAATTTTTCTTTTACTTTTCAAAAAGAAGAGTGAAATGAGGGGGGCAGGGAGAAAAGTGCAACAATGAATGAATGGAAATCTAAAGTCTCTGGAAATTGTCATTAAAATTAATAATAATAATAAAGAAAGATCATGTCCCTCATCCTCCTGCCTCCTCGCTGTTCCTCTCCAGTGTCTCAGCTGGCACAGTGACCTGAGTGGATTCAGCCCAGCCTCTACAGAACAGAAGAGAGAGGTGGTAAATAAGTCACGTGCTCAGAGAGTCACTCTTCCCTGGGATGGGGGTGGGAGTGTTTCTCCCCAAATCACAGTAAAGCTGGATCTGGGACCCCCTCTGGACTTGGAGTCTTCAAGGGAGAATGTGCAATGGACCCATCTCCTTCCCTTCTTCCAAAGATATCCATACCATTTCACTCAAAGTTGAACAGCAGGTGGATTTATTGCTACTCTTTTTGCTAGATGATTCTAGAAAATCTCTCAATCTTTTCTTTGCTCCTGCATCACATTATCCTCAGATTTTCTTACTACAGATTTGTTCTTTAGACAAATCAGATGTAAAGGGAAGAAAGCACATCAGTATAGTCTTCTGTTAAATGAAAATGGGCATGTTAAGTTGGCCTAGTGGTAAAGAACTGCATGGAGAACCCAAAGGCATGCAGTTCAAATCCACCAGCTGTTTTGTGAGAGAAAGATGGGCAGTCTCCTTTTGGGCAACTTACTGCCTTTGGAAGGCAGCTGCAGGCTCAGCTATGAGTCAGTTCCAAGCCCATGGTACATAACAATATCAACAAATCCGACAACCACCACATTCTCCAACAGCTTTTGTTATGATACTAACATCTCCATTGCTAATTTAACAGATGTAACATAGTGGCATTTTCATCTGTTAGGATGCTTTTGTATATTTTATTATTATTCAGATAAAGTAGATGTAATTAATTGGGGAAGTTTAGGTCCAAAGGAGAGAAATGGAAGAAATGATGGCTATTTGTCCATTGTATCTGATTTGTATTGTTGTAAATCTAGGAAACACATTAGATGATAAGAAACAAAAGAGTGCAGCAGCAGAAGGGAAGGGAGTAGTTGAGAAGACATGCATTTGAGACAGATGCTGGGCTGAACCTTGTGATTGGCACCACTGCCCATACTGTGCTATTTCTTCTGCTTCACAGACCAGAACCTTGGAAGATGCATATCCCATCTCTTCTGCCAAGGTTGCTAGTCATACCTTTAATTGGTTTAAATCCCGTCAATAAGGTGCATTCACTGGATATTTAGAAGGTGGAAAAGATGAAGAAAATATTTTGCTGCTTCTTCTGGCAGTTGTATCTGTGGGCCTGCCAACCTCAGTCTTGAACCCTCCATTACCTGTAGTTTTCTGATTCTAGGTTCCATCAGCTTTTATCACCGATGACTCTGAAAACTGGAAGGGCACTCAGATTCTCCCTCCTTGAGCCTTCCAGTAATTTCACAAACATCTAATCCAATATCCCTGCTTCGTCTACCTTAAGCTGTCACTGCTGTCCTGGCCAAGCCCATGCTGGTGGAGAGGCATGGGGGAACCACAGGATGAAGGCACATGCCATCACACTGTGTTATTCTCCAAAGAGTTAGTCCTAGTTGATCGTGCTAAACATGCAGATGAGTTTCAAGATATTCAAGAGATTATTTGTTCTATTATGTCTTGATCAAGCTTAGGTTGGGACAAATCTAGGAAGATTCAGAACCTTCTTCATTCTGACACAAAAACAGAGAACCCTTATAGTATCTTTAACATCCCAGGGGTGACTGAGGTGCCCATGAAAAGGAAATGATGACTTTTTCCCCCTAGAATGAGTTCTATAAGAGACAAGAAGAGGGCTCCCTCTCTCCTGTGTATGACACTAGAGTCACTTTTCATGTACCACATTTAGCTCAAGCCCTTTATGAAAGGTGAAATTTCGTACTCTTCCTTGCCATGAAGATTCATCTGTTCAGAAGCTGTTCACCATTTCACTCACCAGGGCCTGGCTAAAGTGGATCTGTCAGCTCTACCTTCCCAGGGGCTGGGAGAACGTAGGAAAAGAAGTCAGTCTCCAAAAGTTTAAATGGTTTGAAACAGCAGTTGTCACAAGTATTTTTTTTTAATCTTTTCGTTGTATTTTTAGGGTTTATGAAGGAAGTGAATTTTCCATTGAGCGATTCATATACACTTGGTTTTACAGCTTTAATTTCGGTACCCACAATGTAATCACATGTTTCTCTCTTCTTCCTTGAAATTCTGATTTCCATTCATTCTTCTACAAGTCTCTATGTCTTCCCTTTTAGTGATACTGTCCTGATCGGCCATCCCCTTACTGTCTTTCCCTTTGCAACCAACACCAGTCCAGGTTTCATTCAGCTGCTCTACACAGAGAACTGGACACACACCTCCATTCTCTGTCAGAAGACAGGACCAGAACATGCTAAGAATTACCATACTAGTAAGGGATGCAACTCACTGACAGGGCTCAATTAGCTAGACCCAAACAAAACACTACAAAGCTAACAACAACATTACCATGCCTCGGGGGCAGCAGACAATTTCAAACCACTCAAAAAGGGGGGGGGGGATAAAAGCAGGCCAAGATGGCACAAACAAGTGAAAAAACAGACCCACATCTAGATTTTATTGTTTTGCTGTAGTTGTTCTTTGTTCTAATTTGTTTTAATCCATTTATGCGTTATCTCCTGAGTGGTGGTGGTGGTGTTAGGTTCCCTCTGTTCTACTAGTACACCTCATCAAGACTTTATGAACAACAAATCAGAACTTACCCTGTCCTCACCTCACACTGTCTGCCCTGCTCTACCCACTGTTGCAATCACTGAGTCAATTATGTTGAGTATCTTCCTCTCTTTCACTAAACTTCTACCTTTTTCAAGGACTGTCCACTCCTAACAACATACCCAAGGTATGTGCGATTAAGTTTAGCCATCCTTGTCTCTAAGGAGCATCCTAGTTTCACTTCCTCCAAGAGAGATTTGTTTGTTCTTTTGGCAGTTCGTGGGATATTCTATACCCTTCTCTAACACCTCAAGTCACAGGCATCAATTCTTCCTCTGTCACCCTTATTCACTGCTCAACTTTCAGATGTATGAGGATTGAAAATACCATGGCATGGATCAAGTACACCCTAGTCTTTAAACTCTGACATCTTTATTTTAGAGCATGCTAAAGGAAGTCCCTGACAGCAGATTTTTCTGGCGTATTACACTTTCTAATTCCTTAATTACTACTGCCACTGTGGATCTAAGTAAAATGAAACAATTTAAATTTACAACTTCAATAGATGTTGTCCATTGGTCCATTTGTAAGGATTTTTATTTTCTTTTCATTCTTGTCTTTAAAACTTTTTATTAGTTAGTGTACAATCATTCGTCTGTTTTGAACCTGTACTTTATGTTTTATACAATCAGTCATATATATTACATTTTATATAGTAACTTACTATTATTGGTCTATGCCTATTATCATCCTGTCTTTTCATTCCCATTAAATCTTTCTCATTCCTTCACTACGTCCCCCACCAACCTCTGCTACCCCAATGATTTTTCCCTCCTACTTTTCCTGCTTTTCTCCTTCCCTTCACCTTTAGAAAATTTACACATATTTTGCTCAGTTATCCCCCAGTAGTGGTCTTATGCAGTATTTGACTTTATATCTTTCATGCAGCAAAATGCTCTAGACCCTCCCATGTTATATAATATTTGATGAAATAATCATTTTTAGGGCTGTGCAGTATTTCCTTGTGTGTATGCATTACAATTTCTTCTTTCATTTGTTGACGAACGTAACAGTATAGTATTGGTACAATACTGGCACGTAGATAAGTGAAATAGAATGAAGAATACAGAAATCAAACCATCAACCTACAGCCAACTAATATTTGAAAAGATAACAAAATTCATTAAATGTAGAAATGATAACCTCTTTAACAATTGGTCCTGGCAAAACTGGACATCTACCTACAGAAAACTGAAAGAGGATCTATATTTCCCATCATACACAAACACCAACTCAAGATGGATCACAGACCTAGAGGTAAAATCTCAAACTATAAAGATCATAAAAGACAAAATGTGAACAACCCTAGAAGCGCTAGCCTATGCATAAACAGGCTTGCAAACATAGCAAAAAAAGGCTCAATGTGGAGAAAGTGAAATAAGTAAATGGGCCCTTTTTAAAATCAAATCTCTATGTGAATAAAAAATGTTCGGGAAAAATGCTTCAAACAAGTGTCCCATAACTTAAGTTTACAGAATGTTGCAGGGTCTCCATGAGAAAAAGACTGATAACCCAATCACAAAATGGACAAAAGATATGAAAAGACTCTTGACAGAGGAGGATATTCAGATGGCCAAGAGACACATGAGGAAATGTTCAAAATCACTAGCAATCAGAGAGATGGGAATCAAAGATACCATCTCTCTCCAGCAGCAGTAGTAAAGTTTAACAGGACAGCAAACAATAAGTGTTGGAGAGAAGGTGGAAAGATTGAAACTTTCATGCACTGCTGGTAGGATTGTAAAATGGCACAATTGCTATGGAAGGCAGTTTGGTGTTTCCTAAAAATGTCGGACATAGAAACCACATATGACCCAGCTATTCCACTGACATATCTATGGAAATCAGAACCAATACGTGAATGGAGATATGTACATTTATATTCACGGCAGCATTATTAACACTAGCAAGAAAGTGAAAACAGCCCAAATATCCATCAATAAATGAATGGATATTTATTTTCTTAATGTAAAAATAGAATCCTTACTGAAGGCTATAGTCTTTTTAGAATTATTTTTCTTTTATTTGGGATTGCATACAAGATTCATATACATTGTGTTTTGTTCACATGTGCATTGCACATTTCACACTTATCTCTATTCACATTGTGTTTCATAGAATCATTCCCATACATTGTGCTTTATAAAAGTGATCACCATTGATCTATGCCCATTATTACCCTGCTTTTGCAGGTCCCCATTGGATTTTCCTAATTCCTTCACTCCTTCTCTCTGCCCATCATATTCTGTGACCTCATTATATCCCTTCTCCCCACCCTCAACCCTTTTCTTCCCTCCCTTTCCTTCTTTAGACTTATGTACACATCTTACTAGTTGTTTTTATTGTGTGCTATTTAGTCACCTGCGACTCATAACAACTCTTAACTCATAATGACTCATAACAACTCTTAAGCCTACCCTGTCCTGAGCCAATCTCTGACTCTGAGACACCTCCTCCCTCATTGCTCCAGTTACTGTATCAATCCATCTCATCTGCAGTTTTCCTCTTCTCGAATGTACCGCCACCCTTCTGAGCACAATGTTTCCAGGAGTCAGTGCTATTTTTAAAATGTTTGTTCCAGGGAGCTCTGGTGGCCTAGTGGCAAAACACTGCACTGCAATCCCAGAGGTGTGAGGTTCAAATCCACCAGATGCTCTGCTGGAGAAGGAAGGGGCAATATCCTCCTGTACCAGTCAGATCTGATTTGACGGTACACGTAAAAAATAATACAATAAAAATAAAGTAAAAATGTTTGTTTCATGCCACTGCCTATTCTTAAGTGTTATCATTCTGATAAATGGTCGCAATAATAGAAGAGGCAGGTATAAACAATAATGTTGTTGTTGTTATGTGCCGTTGAGTCATTTGCGACTCATAGCGACCCTATGCACAACAGCCCTAAACCCTGCTCTATCCTGTGCCAATCGCATTGCCTCTGACACACCCATCCCGATTACCCCAGTCACTGAATCAATCCACCTCATAGAGGGTCTTCCCCTCCTGCACTGTCCCTCTATCCAGCATGATGTCCCTCTCTAAAGACCTGTCTCTCCTTACAACATGTCCAAAGTATGTCAGACGAAGCCCCAGAATCCTTGCCTCCAAGGAGCAGCCTGGTTTAATCCTCTCTACGATGAATCTGTTTGTTTTCTTGGCAGTCTACGGTACATTCAATACTCTTCTCCAGCACCACAGCTCAAAGGCGTCAATTCTCCTTCTATCCTCCCTAGTCATTGTCCAACTCTCTAATGCATAACAAGTGATTGCAAAAACCATGGCCTGTATCAGGCGGACCTTAGTCTCCAGGGAGACACCGTTGCTCTTCAGTACTTTAGAGAGGTCCCTAACGGCAGACTTTTCCATCGCAATACGTTTTTTTATTTCCTGGCTACTGGTGCCAAGAGTGTTGACCATGGAGCTGAGCAAACTGAAGCTGTGAACAATCTCAATCTCTTCGCCATCCATCCTGATGCTACCGATTGGTCCAGTGGTGAGAATTTTTGTCTTCTTGACAATGAGCCTCAGTCCATATTGAAGGCTGCAGTCCTTTACCCTCTGCAGTAAGTGCATGAGGCCCTCCTCAGTTTCAGCGACAAGGTTGTGTCATCTGCATAACACAGATTGTTGATAGATTGTCCACCAATCCTAACGCCACGCTTCTCCTCATAGAGCCCAGCCTCTCGGATAATCTGCTATGCATACAGGTTGAAAAGGTATGGAGATAGGACACATCCCTGACGTACACCCTTCCTAATTTTGAACCATGCAGTGTTGCCCTGCTCTGTTCTGACGACTGCCTCTTGGTCCAAGTATAGGTTTCGCATTAGCACGATTAAATATTCTGGGATTCCCATTCTTCTCAGAGTCAGCCACAGTTTGTCATGATCCACACAATCAAATGCCTTTGCATAATCAATGAAACACAGATAGACATTCCTCTGGTATTCTCTGCTTTCAGCTAAGATCCATCTAACATAAGCTACAATATCCCTAGGACCACACCCCCTTCTAAACCCTCATAATTTGACCATATTAGAAAGAGGCATCTTTTTCTAGAATTGTTGTTGTTGATTGCCTTCAAGTTGTGCATGGCTCATAGCGACCCTATGAACAAAAGACCTGAAGCCCCTCTATTTATCAAAGTTCATAGAGTTTCCAGCCCCTTTTTTTGTTTGGCACAGATAATTAGTGCAGAGGTCCCTCTGTACTTTGGAGTGGCCCTGATAATTCTAGGTAAACCAAAGGATAAGGCAAAAAGAAAACTTAAAACCTAAAAGAAAAAGAAATAAAAATTGTAAGTGAAGCCTACAGGGGTAACCAAAATTATAATTTTTTCCTGTAACTTCTATTTTATTACAAGCACTAACCAACCTCCAAGCACCTGGATGAGAAACATGGTCATCAAGAGCTTTCTATCAACCATTAATTCTTGCCAATCTCCTCCTCCCCACCTCCCTACTGTAGCAATGGTTATAATGAGGCTGATGCATGGAAGAGTATGATTGCATACTCTTAATCTCAAAGTTTTGACCTATCACCTTGACTAAATTGACAGATTCCTGGGAAAACAATTATGCCGGAGAGCCACAAATAATAACTGATGCTGTCATACCTGACAATGAGACTGACCAGGTTACCATGGATCATAGAGTATAGTGGGTCTGTTGTTTAAAATGACTTTTCTAGACCATTGCCCTTGACTTTGTCCCATGACTGAACAAGAGCATGCACATAAAATATATTCATTTATCCAGCAGGAGAGGGATTGCCTAGTTTTGACATTCAACCAGGATTAAAAGGAGTTTATTCACTGGCCAAAACTGGGAGAAATTTCAATACCAACAAGAAAAAGAAGCTGAGACTACAGTTCAAGTTCTTTGGGACCATATATTCCTACACAGACAATAAACTTACTAAAGAGCTGTAGCAAATAACCAGTGACCAAATGTGAGACAGAATGGATCTGGAAGCCGAAAAAACCAAACTGGTATTCTATTGAACCAGAGCTAGAACTCTTTGCCCAAGCTTGTTGGAGGACTGGTAGGAGACAACATATTTGGAAGAACTAAGAGATCTTTGTAACACTAGGTTAAAACTCAGAAACTGTCTTGACTGAGAAATTAAAACCTGTTTCCAACCTGAATTGTAACCAGTTAACTTCTCGAACTAGCACTATAATGATGAACATGGTCTATGAGTTTTGTGTAGCAATTTCAATACATTTCAGGCCCAGTAAAGCAGTTGCAACTAGTTGAAGGAGGTATGAGATCGTGGGGGATATATCTGACATCAAGGGAATTAATTCTGTGTGGTGATTCTGTTTTTGTGGGTAGTTGCCCTTGTGGAGTTAGTAGAGGTCAAACTTGGCTGTTCTCATACTGTCTTTGCTCTTTTTATAGGTCATTTTTTCTTGTCCCCTACCTTCACTGTTACATCTTAACACAACCCTTCCACAAGGAGAGGTAACAGTCAACATTCCTTAAAACCAATATCCCATGTGTCTATAACTACTCTCCCCCATCAACACATCCCTCATCTTTTGAGAGTTAAGGCTCAATAAACAAATGAACAGAAAGGGCATGCTTACTCATGTAATTGGCAAGGACATTAGGAGAGATGTCTAAGGGAAGACTGGAAACAGCAACAATGTCATGTTCTGTCTCTGTTTCTTTGTCTCTCTCTGTCTGTCTACCTTTGTCTGTCTCTGTCTGTGCGTGTGTCTCTCTCTGTCTCTCTCTCACCCTTTTCCCCTCAGCTTGTCACAGCTTGATACTACTTCAGTATATAAAATTCAGAGGAAATTTTTCTCATTGGCAAAGGTTGAGTGACTACCCACTGCTTCAAGCAGTCACTAGGGACAGGCATGGGGCCATGATCTTCACCAGAAACAGCCAGAGACCCAAGGAGAAACAATCTTCCAAAGGGATGAGCTGCTGTTGATAGAGCAATAATTTACTATAGTAATTTTTCTGAAGTCAACATGTTTATTTGTGTAGAAAATTTCTCATAATAATGAAGAATCCGTTACAGGATAATCAACACCAGACACCTGTATGCATCCCTCTGTACAACTACCTACTGGCAAACTATCTTGGGGGTGAGCAAGAGAATTCATTTCAGGTGATTCTATTTGGCAGAAACAAGCAGGGAGGAATCATACACAACCATTTCCATCCCTTAATATTGTGCCTGGCGCAAGTCAACACTATCTGTCACTCAGTCTCGGGAACATCTGACATACCTTTTTCATGCTGAGAGCTAATTGCCCTATTTTCAAACCTGGAACTGTCCCTCTTGTGATATTTTTCCAATCACAGTGATATATTTGTCTAGCCAGCAAGCATTGCCAAGGCAAAGGGTGGGGGGAGTGAGAGCAGAGGAATTATTCAGCAACTCAATAAACAAAAGGAAATTCTCTCTGAATAAAAAGTTACAAAGCAACAGCATGCTTTCCTTAATAACACACATATAATAAAACTTGTTTGCTATCCATTTTTCTAATCTTAGTGAAATGAATACTCTCAATCATGGAAGTTATACAGGAACTGCTTACTTCAAATATTACAATGAATACATTATAAAAGTAATTAAGAGAGACTCCAAGTGAAATGGTGCAGTATTCTGTAACATCACTTTGTAACTGGATAAAAACCAAAACAATACATGGCAAGACATAGATATAAAATCCAGGATAATAGGAGTCTAAAAAAAAATAAAGACCATTGAAGAACACTAAGTTGGATATACATTTCTACACAACACTCTTCAAATATTACATCTATTATTTAGGAAAATAGGAATACTAATTATTCACATTATTTTCTACCTTGTTGTTCTTGTGTACCTTAGAGTTGGAACCCATGCATAATACATTCTGATAAGTGGTACACCAAATATAAACAATGCAAAAACATTGTCATCCAGATATTCGAATGGCAAACAGACTCATGAAGAAATGCTCAAAATCCCTGGAAATAGGAGAGATGCAAATCAAAACCACAATGAGGTACCATCTCACTCTAGTAAGAGTGTTAAAATTTAACAGGGCAGCAAGTAATAGACGTTGGAAAGGATGTGGAGAGAAAGGACCTCTTTTACATTAGTGGTGGGATTGTAAAATGGTGCAACCATTTTGGAAGGCAGTTTTTCACTTCCTCAAAAAGCTGAACATAGAAATTCCATATGACCCAGCTACTTGGAATATACCCTGAGAATATGAGAAGAGAGGCACAAACTCAGATATGTACACCGATGTTCGTAGCAGCATTATTCACCATTTCAAGAACATGGAAACCATCCAAATGTCCAACCACAAACAAATGGATTGAGAAATGATGGTACATTCACACAATGGAATACTATACAACCCACAGGAGCAATAACTTTGTAAATTATTACCTAACTTGGGAGGGACTGGATAGCATTATGCTGAGTGAACTAATTTATCCACAAGGATAAATATTGTATAAGACCGTTATTGTAGAATGAGTATAAGGATCCAGGAGGGGTGGGAGAGGCTGGAAGCAGAGATATGTGGATGTACAGGGGCAAGAGGGGATTAATCATTGGGTTGTACAATTTGATGGATGCTGGAGGTGAGGGAAATGGAAAGAATTTGTTCAAATTTGTATTAGAATTTTGTAAATAAACTAACGAAAAGAAAAAAGTCAACTTGAGGATGGGGAAGGGAGGGGAAGGGGGTAAAATGTGCAACAATGAATGAATGAAAATCTAACTTTTCTGTAAACGTTTGTTAAAATGACAATTAAACTAAAAAAAAATTATTTAAAAAAAAACAAACATTGTCCTCCAGCAAATTATAGGCTAACTGAGAAAATAAGTTTTATCCAATATATGCCAGGTGCCACTGAGTTAATTCCAGTGCATCCCAGCCTCATGTGTGTTACAGCAGACCTGTGGAGTATTCCACACTTGCAGAAGTGCAAAAGAACATTGCCAGGCCTTTTCCAACAGGAAGACCATTAGTCACTTTTTGTCATTATGTGTCATTGACCCTTATGAACAACAGAGCAGAATTTCACCCTATCCTGTGCCATCATCATTAACTCCAACATGCTCAAGCGCATTGTTACAGTCAATGTGTCGATTCATCTTGTTGAGGGTCTTTCTTCATTATTCTGTTCCTCCACATTTTCCAGAATGATATCTTTTTACGAAGACTGGCCCTTCTTGTCAACGTGCCCAAAGAATGTGAATTGAAGCTTCACTATCCTTGCCTCTAAGGAGCACCCTAGAGCTGCACTCTCTCAGACTTGGAGTTCCGTGGCTATTCAGTATTCCATTCATTCAGCAGTTGAGAGATAACCATTTGTGCCGACCATAAAAACCCTATCCAGTATGGAGCTCTTGTGGCCAAGAAGGTGAGAGGTTGTGCTGCCAACCCAAAGGCAAACAGTTTAAATCCATTAACTGCTAAGGAGAAATATGGACAGTCTCATTCTGTGAGATTTATAGCCTCTGAAAAATCCTGGAGGGTCAGTTATGAGTCAGCTCTGTCTGACTATCTGTCTATAGGGAACTCCGGTGGCCTAGTGGAAAGAAACTGTGCTGCCAAACTGAAAGCATGAAGTTCTAATCCATCAGCTGCTTCATGGGAGAAAGATGAGTAATCTATCATGTGATTTACAGCCTTTGAAGACCTGTTGGA
>NW_006399847.1:9497579-9506597 GCF_000299155.1 Elephantulus edwardii
GTGTGTGTGTGTGTGTGTGTGTATTTAGGAAAAAGTAGATTGATTTTATCCTATACTTCTCTGGAATTTAGAAGAAGAAAGAAAAAAGACAATACATTTATTTACTTAGTTATTTAAGTTTTTTATTGTGATTTAAGTGAAAGTTTAAAAAGCAGCTTGATATTCCATTCAATAATTCAAAGACCAGTCCTTGGAGAGGGACATCATGTTTTGGAGGGTGGAGGGACGACAGTGCAAGAGAGGAAGACCCTCGATGAGATAGACTGATTCAGTGATTAGGGTAATGGGAGTAAGTGTGTTGGAGACGGTGAGGTTGGCACAGGATAGAGCAGGCTTTAGGGCTCTTATATGTAGGGTCGCTATGCATTGCAAGTGATTCAACAGCACATAACAAAACAACAACAATTCAAAGACATTTTGTTTTACAACATTGATTACAATCTCCATATCACTGCAGCATACTTTCCATTTCTTCCTTGTGTGTTTTCCCCCATCTGTGCTTTTATCCTCTCTCTTCCTATCTTCTGAGCTTTATTCCTAGACAAATGCTGCCTTTTTGATCTTGTGAGTCCTAGAGCCCAAATGCCACAATACTGCCATTATTCACTTCATGTTGTTATGTGCCATTGAGTCTTTACCTACTCATAGCTAACCCTACAGTGAGTTGGTTGTAATTTACACAGAAGGAGACTGCCCATCTTCCTTTCTTGGAGAAGCTGGCAAATTCAAACTAAGTATCTCCAACTTGGCAGCACAGCTCCTCACCAGTAGGCCACCAGAGTTCCCTGTTCACCTTAATAACCAGTCTATTATTGTATTACAGGAATGAATTAATTTCTAGGCTCAAAGGCTGATTAAGGTCTTGCTATTTCCTCCAATCTGTATCAATGAAGTATGGTTGGCCATTTTTACTTTTTTAGATATTCCCCCCCACATTTATCTCCCATTCTATCAATGACTTTATGTATTTATATCTTTCAGAATGATTAACAGTGGTGGCCAGGCATCATAAAATTCTTCTGGTCTCAGGATAGTGGATGTTCACAAGGTCCATTATCACTATGGACTGTTACCATGTGTCTTGATTTTCTTCACTTTTCTTGGCTCCACATAGGAAGAGACCAATAATTGTACCTTAGATGTCTATTCATAAGCTCCAAAGACTAGGCTTCTTAAGGAAGATGCTGAGGTGTGGCAGGAAGACAGAGAGGGCTGTGCACAGGAAATGTAGTGTAGAGTAAGGTGAATAATTGAAATTGAAGGGAGTATATATCTCCAGGAGAAAGTTACTGAAGATGAAGCTAGAAAGAATTATGGAAATAAGGTGGTGAGGACCTCACTGCTGGGCTGAAGCTTGTTAAATTTGAGCAGATGGATGCAAGTGATTGGAATTTTGTATGAAAGAAAGTGCAGTGGTAAGCATGGTGATTTAAGAAAACTAATCTTGTCCTTTAGGGCAGAGGCTATGAGGAGAGAAAAAATTGGGAGCATTAAGAGGGATGAGTAGACAAACTTAGAGATAATAACTCAAAACCTGACTGGCATGTAGTTGAAACCTACTCAAAGCCGGTTTCCCAGTGGATTTTTGGAGGAAGTGCAAGAAGGGTGTCTCTTAGCAGCAAGAATGGTGAAGCTTCATTTCTTATCCTTTGGACATGTTGTCAGGTGGGTGCTCTCCTTGGAAAAAGGCATAATGCTGGGAAAAGTGGAGGGTCAAAGAAAGAGAGGAAGACACTCAACAAAATGGATTGACATAGTGACTATAACAATATGCTTGAGCATATGAGAGGTAGTAAGGATGGCAGAAGATAGAGCAAGGTTCAGATTAGTTGTTCCTAGGGCCAGAATGAACCATAGTAAATTTGATAGAGCCTAACAACAATGACAACAAATCAAAAGGGAGCAGATTGTCTATCTTTCTCTCAAGGAGCCGCTGGTGAGTTTGAAACACTAGAGGGGCTCGGCCTTTGTGTTAGCAGCACAACTCCTTGAGTACCATGCCACTGCTAGAGTCCTTTTCCAAGAATTTGTCTCTCCTGGCCACATGCACAAAGTATGTGAAATGGAATTTCAAAATCCTAGACTCACTGCAGAGACTTCTTTTTCTAAATGTTAGCTAGTGAAAGAAAATAAATAAGAGTAAGAACAATGACAGGTTGCTGTTGGTATATGCTGTCGAATCTCCTGTGACTCATAGTGACCCTGTGTACAATAGCTCTGAAGCCTGCCCTATCCAGTCTCTCTGACTCCAACACACCTATGACAATGCCCTAGTTACTGTATCAATCCATCTCATCTGGGGTCTTCCTATCCTGTGTTGTCCCTCCACCATTCCAAGCATTATATTCTTCTCCAAGGACTGGTTCCTCCTGGCCACATGTCCTAAGTATGTGAGACGGAACTTCTAAATCCTAGTCTTCAAGGAGAAACTTGGTTTCACCTTCTCCAAAACAAATCTATTTGCTTTTTTTGGCTGTCCATGGTATGTTCAAGACCCTTCTCCAGCACCAAAACTCAAAGGCATCAATGACAGATTACAGCATTATTTGTAGTAGGAAGATTCTTACAGACAAAGAAAATGGAGGGGAAAGAGATGAGGAAGATGATCCAAGTGAAGTACTGCAAAGAGATTAGCATCAGCAAACTAATTAAATTTAGATATGGGGAGGGTATCTTTCTCTCTTAGTTAAGATAGAGAAGGAAATAATACAGATGATTATAAAGACACATTAAAATGTAAAAGAGAAAGCAAGTGAACTCACACCTGGTGGTCTCAATTTTCTTGGTAAAGCTTAAGGCAAGATAGAGTAGAAACATCTGGATTAGTTCATAAAATTAAGTTTTATGTTTGGGAGTCAGGAAATCCTGATGTTGTCCCAGCTCCGATGTGAGATCTTGAGTGCTCCATACAAACTCCCCTGCCAGTTTTCTGCTCTCTAGAATAGGAATGATGCTAACTCCACAAGAGATACGTATGTAAAAAAAAAAAAAGTAAAGTCCTTTAAAATGCTTGTTTACCATTATGTAATTGGTGAGAATAAAGATTTACCTACAGATAAATCAGATCCATCTGAACAATCCTAGATCCAAAAGGTTCTCAAGCTTCAAATGAACGGTGGTCCCCTTATGGGGCAAGGGGAAACAGAACTAAACCTACTATCCACATATCCCAAAACCAGGCTGGCAATTCTCCCCTTGTGAGCTGGGCCAGGAGACATTTTCTACCACTGAGGCACTGAAGCTTCTCATTGCATTGTCTGAAGTAATTTAGTGCCCATACAGTGAACATTAACATGAATCACTTCATAAATTACCTCGGTTTCTTACATTTTTATGCTAGGATGTCATATTCTTTTCTATTGTAATATATCACTTTAGGGCATAATGTCTCTCTAACATTTTTGAAATATTATAGAAAAGATTCTTCACTTCCTTCATACATATAATTACTCAAAAAAGTAACTATTTTTATTCTCCCATTGATTTCCTGTTTTCCAAAACTTTGTTTCATATCAATCATTTTTCCAATGAGAACATCATATTATGCTAATTGTATACATGTTAGTGTGTATACATGTGTTTGTGTGTATCTGTGTGTGTGTGTGTGTATTGGTGACAATGGTGTTTTTTAGTATGAGTCCTCAGTGATTCATAGTGACACTATGTACAATAGCTCTGCACTTTGCCTTATACTCAGTCTCCAACACACTTACCCTCATCAACCCAATTTCTGTGTCAACCAAGATGTTCTTCTTTTGTGTTGTCATTCCATCCTTGCAGCATGATGTCCTTCTCCAAGACCTGGTCCCTCCTGTCCTCATGGCCAAAGTATGTAAGATGGAGCTTCAAAAACCCTTGCCTCCAAGGAACAATTTACTTCCACTCTCTCTAGGACAAACCTGTTTATTCTCTTAGCAACATGGTATGTTTAATACTCTTCTCCAGCACCACAACTCAAAGGCATTGCTTCTTCTTCTATCATTTTTAGTCACTGTCCATCTCTGTGGTGCATAGCAAGTAATTGCAAAGACACTGTTGCCCTTCAGCACTCTGGAGAGGTCCCTGACAGTAGATTAACACAATGCAACTCTTCTATTGATTTCCTGAGTGCTGATGCCAAGAGTGTTAAATGTGGAACCGAGCAAGCGAAAATTGTTAACAATCTCAATTTCTTCTCCATCTATCATAGTGCTATCAGTTGGCCCAGTGATGAGAATCTTTGTTTCTTGATGCTGAGCTTCAGTCAACATTGTAAACTGTAGTCCTTGACCCTCTACAGCAAATGTTTCAGGTCCTCCTCAGTTTTGGCAAGCAAGGTTATGTACATAAATATAAGTGTGTATCTATCTACAAGGGATCTCTGATGAGATAGTCTGTAGGGAACTTTGCTAATAAACCAAAATCTGTGAAATCTGCATTTCTCTGGTGGTAGAAAGATGGGCATTCACCTCTTGTGCAATTTGCAATTTTGGAGGCTCAATGGAGGGTAGAACAGGGTTCAGATATTTTGTTCTTTGAGTTGCTATGGTCCTGCTTGACTCAACAGCATTAAACAACAGAAACAACAACAGAGGGTTCACTTTGAGTTTGTTGTGATTCTCTGTTAGTTTCAGTTTTACCCACACACACATAGAAAAACAAACCAAACCCAAATCCACTGCTGTCAAGTCAAATTAATAGTATCTCTCAGCTGGGTTTTTGAGATTTTAAATCTTTTTGACAAGGAAATGGTCCATCTTTCTCTTGTGGAGCTGCTGGTAGATTTTAACAAGCAGAAAAAGCACTGCTTTTGTATTAATAACACCAAGTTTCTCCTTGGAGGTTAGGATTTTAAAGCTCCATCTTGCATACTTTGGGCACATGACCCGGAGGGACCAATCCTTGCAGAAGGATATCATGCTTTAAAGGGTGGAGGCACCGAGCTGGAGAGGAAGATCTCAGATGAGATGGATTGATACAGTAACTGGAGCAATGAGGATATGTGTTTGGAGTCAATGAGACTATCTTAGGACAGGACAGGCTTCACTATGAGTTGCAGGCGACTTGACAGCATATAACAACATATGAGGCTATGTAACTAGAGTTCTGTAGATAGATATTGATATAAATAAATCTTAGAACACACTTGAACTCCAGTTTTAATGTTAGTATCCTAAACAGTGGATTCTGGGATATACATTGTAGTACCTAGGACTCCATACGTTGCAATTCATGGAATACTCAACCAAAACTGGTTTGGAAATGAGAATTAATTCCCTCAGTTAAAGAAGAACCCAGGGATACATTCTTTTCAAAGGCAATTTCATCCAGCTTGTTCATCATGTCCTCATGATGTGACTTCTTTTATCAGCCATACATTCAGGTTATCCTCTTCTGTGTGTCAGCTTTCCCTTGAGGCTGACTTCATCTGTGGTAGCAAAAATTATACGACAAATACCAGCATGTCACCCATGTTGGAGAGATTTCAGGGGATCTCCCAGACTAAGACAGACTGAGAAGCAGGCCTGGTCTGAAATAATTATCCACTTCTGAAGTAATAAGCCTTTGAAATTTCTGTGAATAGCAATGGAACAATAGCAATTGGAAGGCACTTCAAACACAA
Source organism: Elephantulus edwardii (assembly GCF_000299155.1). NCBI lineage: Eukaryota > Metazoa > Chordata > Mammalia > Macroscelidea > Macroscelididae > Elephantulus > Elephantulus edwardii. The sequence continues at coordinate 9,503,182 of NW_006399847.1, forward strand.
CTGGAAAAGAACTACCTCCTCAAAATGTAGCCCATTTTAATGATGTGAGGAAAATAAAGCTTTCAGCCAACAAAAGACCTGCAATTTATAATACAGAACATAACTCAAAATGAGGGGGAACAGCTGCAAACATCCATTAAAAAATGGAATGTGGAATGCACAAACTATAAATCTAGAGAAATTAGAAGTTGTAAAAAATAAAATGGCATCAATGAACTGAATTGGAATGGTATTGGTTATGCTGAATTAGACAGCCATGTGGTCCGTTATGATGAGAACAACGAAAAGGAATAGTGTCACATTCATCATCAACAAGAATGTTTCAAGGTCTAACAATGCTGTCAGTATTAGGATAATATCCATATGCTTACAAGGAAATCTGTTAATAAAACGATTATTCCAATTTATGCACAAACTACAGTAGTCAAAGGTAAGGAAGTCAAGGATTTACGGCAATGTCTGCAGTGTAAAACTGATCAAACATACAATCAAGTTCAATTATAGTAACTGTTGATTGTAATACAAAAGTTGGAAACAAAGAAAAATGAGTAAAAAAAATCATAAAATATGGCCTTGGTTATAGAAATGAGGTAGGAGATTTCATAATAGAATATTGTACTGCCAATATATATTTTAAAAGATTATGCAAATATAATTTTAAAAATATATTTTAAAAGACAAATAAACAAACCTATACATATGGATCTTGCAACTATCTTTTTAACTATGAATGCACCACCGTTCCTCTTCAACTTTTCTTTCCTGGCAAAGTAGATGATTGTTTTATTCAAAGTGGCTAATTTCCATCCATCTCAATTCACTAATGCTTAGAATGTCTTTATACATTCCGTTTCATTTATCTTGATACTTCATAAATTCTGTGTTCCAATAATTAATGAATGTTTGTAGCTATTACTCTTCAGTTTGACTGACTTCTCATTCAGGCTTTGCTTCTAATACTATAGCTACTCATGTTCTTCTATTGTTCATATAGAACTGTTTCAAGTAATAATTTCAAGCCATGATCTTTGCAATCACCTGCTATGTATTTGAAAGCTGGACAGTGACTAAGGGTAACAGAAGAAATTGATGCCTTTGAACTGTGGTGTTAGAACCACTTAATATCCCATGGATTACCAAAAGAACAAACACATATGTCATGAAGAAAGTGCAAACAGAGTGCTCCTTAGAAGCAAGGATGGTGAAGCTTTATCTCACATATATTGGGCAGGTTTTAGGAAATGTTATTCCTTGGAAAGGGACATTATGCTAGGAAAGGTGGAGGGTCAGCAAAAGAAAGGAAGACCCTCAGTGGGATGTATTAATACAATGACTACAGCAATAAGTTTAAGTGTGTTGGGAATGATAAGAGTGGTGTAAGAGAAGACAAGTTTCAAATTTGTTTCCATTGAATTGCTAGGAGCCTTACATGACTCAACAGCACCAAACAACAACATATACATGAAGGTTAGATGTTAGCTTCATTGAATACACAGGAATCAAATAAACTATATATATAGAAAAAGATAATAGGGAAACATAATATCATCAGTGAGAACAGAACAGGCCCCAGCTGTGTAATAAACCATAAATTACTCAATGCAAGTTTAAATTGAAGGTGAATAAAATGCAAATTAGTCCACAAGAGCCAAAATACCACTTTAAATATGTTGTTGTTGTTGCTGTTGTTGTTATTGTTGTTAGGTGTCATCAAGTTACCTGTGACTCATAGCAACTGTATGTACAATAGCTCTGAACCCTACCCTATCCTGAGCCAATTTCACTGATTCCTACACACCTAGTCCCATTTTCCCAGTTACCATGTCAATTAACCTCATCCAGGGTGTTCCTCTACTAAGCTGTCCCTCTACCCTTCCAAGTATGATGTCCTTCTCCTACCCAAATTTAGAAATCATCACAGACTAGATTTGGTGCATTGAACACTAATAACGGAAAATCAGTTGAGTTGTGAGATGCCATCAAGGACATTGTTCATAAAGAAAGCACAAGGTCATTGAGAAGAGAGGGGGGGAAAGAAAAAAAAGAAAAATGGATGTCAGAAGAGACCCTGAAAGTCATTTTAGAATGTAGAACTGCTAATAGAGAGAAATGCTTCCCTGCTTGGCTTATAGTTAAAAGTTAACTTCTTTTCATGATTGCATAATAAGAGTGCTATTAATACTCACTTATATAAAGCTTATCTTTCAATATGACTTTTCCTAGTCATTATTTTACTTTTCTATGTAGATAGATGGGAATATGTGAATGGGGCATGTCAGCCCCACAAGGGGATTGGCTAGCTACCATTCCACAAGAGGATTGGTCATTCTCAATAATCTACAACGGGATTGACTAGTATCACCATTGAATTGAGCAAGCCAGCAGCAAGAGACAGACAAATCTTCTGGCGCCATTGAAAAAGGAGCAAGACAATGTAGGACAGCCTTGTTGCTTCAGCAACCCCTATGGCAGCCACATATATGGCTGAACTGGAGACCTGATGTAAGATGGGACCTTAGAGGAGAGGTGCAGAGTCAATATTAGCAGGACTGAGAACTTTGTTGAACAGCTAGGGATGGGAAGCCAATATTAGCAGGATTGAGAACTTGGAAACATGAGCCTAAAGCTATGGGGCTCAAGCTGAGGTGACGGCATACGCTTTGGGGGGGGGCTATCTTGACTGTATTTTGTTATTAATCTGAATTATAATCTTTCTACTTCCCCCCAAAAAAATAATGAAATGATGAAGAGAACTGAAGATTTCAAAGAATGCTTTGAGAAAACAAAGCCTTAGACTGCAATGCCCGGAGACCTAGAGTTAGAAAATCAAAAGGGAAGATGATCATTGTTCCTTAAGCCTAAAGAATGAAAAAAATATTAAAGCTTCAGAATAAGACTGCAGAATTCTATGAACAAAGTATTGAATGACTGCAGGAAGCATCAATGTGCGAACATTCCAAGAAGTGTTATATGATCAAGAACTAATGGCACCCATCTCTTTCCCCCTTGAGTCCCCATCCATGATTTACTAGTTATCCTTCTATTTTTGAGGGGTGAAGATGAGTAGGGATGAAACCGCAGGGTTGCACAGTTTGGTGGGTGGAGGGGTGGGGTGAATGAGATGGGAAGGATCCACTGAGGACCTGAAAAGATTGGGTAACGATGGGCAAGGTCCAAAGGCAATTCATTTTTATTAGACATAATTGCATCGGGAAAGTTGGCTGTCAGGAATCTATCCAATGTACTGAAGAGCAATGATGTCAGTCTGGAGACGAAGGTGCATCTGATAGAGGCCATTGTCTTTACAATTACTTGTTATGCATCAGAAAACTGGACAATTTCTAGGGATGATACAAGGAGACCATGGACTGCTGGGAAAACAAATGTTTGTCCTGGAAAGGGGGAAGCTAGGCTAC
>NW_006399847.1:9508285-9523574 GCF_000299155.1 Elephantulus edwardii
GCAAAAAACAGAAAAAAGAGAGATTGTAGAAATTCACAGAATATCAGTTAAGGTTTTATATCAAATAGATGCACCCATGGATGTGTTCACTAGACTAGAACTAGATTAGACCAGTGTTGACTAAAATTTAGAAAATAGCTATCTGGACAATGAACTGGAAAAATTTAGATTTTTTCCCATTCTAAAAAAATAATAAATTGATCCAGCAGAATGCATAAATTATCAAACAATATCATTAATATCTCATGAAAGTAAAACTTTGTTAAAGATAATTTTAAAATCCTAAAGCAGCACAATGACAGAGAAATTCAAGCTGCATGCAGAGGAGGCTATGGAATCAGCGACACCATTGCTGATGAAACATGGATCTTGATTGAAAGCAGAGAATAAAAATAAAGTTCAATGTTTACTTACATTTTATTGATGATGAAAAGCTAATTGACTGTTTGGATGATAATAAAGTATGGCTACCTTTGAGAAGCATGGAATATCCAGAGTTCTTATTGTGCTCATACAGACCTATACATAGACTCAGAAGCAATTGATCAAACAAGAGGATACAGCATGGTTTTAAACCAGGAATGGTAAGTGTCATGGTTATATCCTTTCTCCAGATATAATTTGTATATTGAACAATTAGTCAGACAAGCTGAACTGCATAAAGAAGAATGTGTTAGCAAGCTTGGAGGAATATTCATCAACAACTTTGATATGCAAAGAACACAACTTTTCTTGCTGTAAATAAAGGGGGCTTGAAGCACTTACTGAAAATCAGTGACTATGGCTTTCTGGATTACACCACAATGTAAAGAAAATAAAAACCCTTACAACTATAAAATATATAATAAATGGGAAAAAGGTTAATGTTGCCAATGATTTAATTTTACTTGCTACATCCATGTAGCAGTAAAAAAAATCAAACCACTGTGGTGTTAATTATCTATCCACTCTTAATGGTTAGAAAGAAATATATAGTTAGGTATTAGATGCATAGAGAGCTGGACAATGACTAGAGATGATAGGAGAGTTGATGCCTTTGAGCTGTGATGATGGAGAAGAGTATTGAATATACCACGGACTGCTACGAGAACAAATAAGTTCATCCTGGTGAAGGTGAATCCAGGCTGCTCTTTGGAGGCAAGGATTCTGAAGCTTCTTCTGACATACTTGGACATGTTGCAAGGCAGGATCACTCCTTGGAGAGGAAGGTGATGCTTGGGAGAGTAGAGGGACAGCACATGAGAAGAAGACGCTCGATGAGATGGATTGATTCAGTCACTGGAGTAATGGAGATAAGTATGTCAGAGACAATAAGATAGGCAAGGGATAGAGTAGGGTTTAGGGCTGTTGTACCTAGGGTCTCTATGAGTCACAGGTGACTCGATGGCACATAACAAAAACAACATTATATGCATGACAGCAATCTGGAGCTAAGTGAGGAAAGATAATGTGCAAAAATTAATGAATTTTTTAAAAAAGTAACCAAATCACATATTGCAACGGGCAAATCTGTTGCCAAGGACTGTTGAAAAGCAAGTGTATCACTTTAAAGACTATGATGTGCCTGGTCCAAAGCATGTATTTTTCAATTGCTCAATATGTATGTGAAAGCTGGACAATGAAAAATGAAGATTAAAGGAATTGTGGTATTGGTGTGGAATATTAAATACACCAGTGTCTACCAAAGGAACAAACACAACTGTATTGAAGGAAATATAGCCAGAGTATTCTTTAGAAGCAAGGATGTTAAAACTGTCTCATATACACTGGGCATAGTATCAGGAGTAGCCAGTTCCTGAAAACAACAACAACATTATGATTGGGAAAGTAGAGCATTAAAGAAAGAGGAAGATCTTCAGCTTGACTTAACAAATGGAACAATGGATTATGAGGATGGAACAGGACTGGTCAGGAGTTAGTTCTACTGTGTGTTTAGGAAGAAATGTTTTCTATTTCCCAGCATAATGTCAATTTGTGCACTTTCAACTTTTTCTGTGTTCCTGTATCCCTCTCCTCCATGTGCTATGTATTCAGAGGCCAAAGCCATCTACATCAAATTTTTTTAATGTAAACACTCATTCAGAATAACACAACAAAGTCCCCAGAGTACTTAATGTCACTGATTCATTCTTCTCTTTCACCAACTCTACCACCCCAAGTTGGTGGTACTGATTTCAGTTAACTGGTAAGAAAAAGATAACTTGATAATTCACTAATGTTTTCATTTCTTAAGGTAAATTCTTTGTTCTATTCCCAACATTTCAATGATCATAGGCTAGTGAAACTTCAAGTACCATGGGCATAAATATATAATAATGTGTTACTATTACTCCTCAGAGATAAGGCAGAAGACATAGAATAGGGTGTGTTTCAGGCTGACTGTTCATAGAGTCGCTATGGATTTTGCTTAACGCAAAACACCTAACAATAATAACAACAGCAAGTTCTCGTTGTATTCACCAATGTATGCTAGGAAATTTGGAGGACAGCTACTACCTTGCTGACTGATTGGAGAGAGCCGTATTTGTTCCCATTCCTAAGAAATATGATCTAACAGAATATAGATTATCACACAATATCATTAATATCTCATACAAGCAAAATATTGTAGAATATAATTTAAAAATGGCTAGAACAGTACATTGATAGGGAATTATTAGAAGTTCAACCTGGTTTTAAAAGAAGCCATGGCACCAAGGATAGCATTGCCGATGTCAGGTGGATGCTGACTGAAAGCAGAGAATACCAAAAGAATGTCTATTTGTATTTTATTAATAATACAAAGACATTTGTCTGTGTGGATCATAAATTATGGCTAAAATTGAGAAGAATGGGAATCTCAGAACACTTAATTGTGCTCACACAGAATCTATGCCTAGATCAAGAAGATGCTGTCCAAAACAACCAAGGGAACACTGCATGGTTTAAAATCAGGAAGGATGAGTAGCAGGGTTGTATCCTCTTTCTGTATCTATTCAATCTGTATGCTGAGCAAATAATTCACGAAGCTAGACTCTATGAAGAATATGGCATCAGGAATGGAAAAAGACACATCAACAACCTGCATAATGCAGATGACACAATTTTGCTTATTGAAAATGAGGATACAAAATGCTTGCTGCAGAAGATCAAGGACTACAACCTTTGGTATGGATTACACCTCAACATCAAGGAAACAAAGATCCTCACCCCAGGCCCAGTGGTCTACATTATAATACGTGAAACAAGCATTAAGCTCTAGTATGTCAAAATTTCATCTTTGTTGGATCAATAATCAAAACCCTCGATCCTGATCATAGTCAGAAAATCAGGGGATGTATTGCATTGGACACGCCTGCTGTCAGGGACCTCTCCAAAATGCTGAATAGAAATAATGCCGGTTTGAAGACTAAGGTGTGATTGATTCAAGTCATGGTTTTCTCAATCACCAGCTATGCATAAAAGAGCTAAATAGTGAATAAGGATGACAGAAAAAATTTGATGCCTTTGAGTTGTGGTGTTAGAAGAGAGCACTGAACATTTCATGGACTACCAAAAGAACAAACATATATATCTTGGAGAAAGTGAAGCCAAAGCATTTCTTGGAGGCAAGGATGGGGGTGCTTCGTCTTTCATACTTTGGACATGTTGCTATGTGAGGCTATTCCTTAGAAGGGACATCATGCTTGGAAAAATGGAGGACCAGTAAAGGAGAGGAGGACCTTCAATAAGATGCATTGACATGATGACTTCAGCATTAAGCTCTAGTATGTCAGAGATGATAAAGATGCACAGGGTAGGGCAAGGTTTAGGTCAGCAATACTTGGGGCCACTATGAGTCATACTTGACTTGACAGCACCTAACAACAATATCTACTCCTCATTACTCAATGCTGTCAAATTGGAATCAACTCATAGGTGACTCTCCATTGATTTTTCTGAAACTGTAAATCACAGATAGGAGATTGCCTACCTTTCTCCTGTAGAGTTGCTGGTGAATTTGTACCAGAGGCATAGTCTTTGCGTTAGCATCACAATTCCTTATAGATTATGGAGTAAAGATAGCAAACAGTTCAGCTATGTCTTGGTTAAGTGTGTTTTATGACTCAGGGTATGCTTTTCTTTTTTCTCACAACTTTCTCTTCCTCCACTTTTGAGTTCACAGAAATCCTAAAAACTCTAACTGGACTCTGAAAAACATGCTTGGCAGTGGAAGCAGGAAAAGGAGCAGGTTAGGGACTGTCACATTTTGAAGTGAGTTATGGACTCCTTCTGTATTCATTCATCAAGTAAAGGCCACTGTATGGAATTATAGAATTATTAGATGGATATGTGATAAATGATACATATAAAGACTCCATATTTCATCAGCTTCAGGTCAGCAATGGTTATAAGATGCACCATTGTTTTATATAACTCTAAGAAAGGGGCAAAATGTTATTAATTGTATCTACTGAAAATAGATATAAATAGATCAATATAGTGTTTTAAAAATATATTGGAACTAAATTCTGCCTTGTTTACATAGTGCAGCTATAATAAAAATACCACAAGTGGATGACTTTAACAAACAAAAATTCATTCCTTCACATATTAAGAGGCTAGAAGTACAAACCCAGATACGAACTCTATTAGAAGACTTTCCCTTTTTGTCAGCTCTAGAGAAAGATCCTTACATCTTTTACTTTCTGCCCCTGGGCTATCTTAATGTGGCTTGGCATAAATCTTTTCCTGGGTCAAAGACCTTGGATGAGATGGATTGACACAGTGACTGGGGATATAGGGGTGGGTGTTTTGGAGACAGTGAAATTGGCTGAGGATGGGACAGAATTCAGAGCTATTGTGTACATGGCAGCTATGAGTCACAGATGACTCAATGGCTCATAATAACAACAACAACAAGTTTTCTATTCAGTGACCTTGAGTCTAAATGACTTACTCTGCTCCTAGTTCTTCTTTGTAAGTAGTAGTACAACCTTTCTTCTCTGTTATCTTCTATCTCCATTTATCTTTTGTAAGATAAAAGGCAGTGATACAGGGAATTCCCCATGGACATACAACTTCTTACAAATCAGGGTAGTAACATGAGTAAGGAGTGTAAGTCAAATAAAGGCAGTATACAAGATTAAAAAAATATATTTAGAATTAGTAGAATATAGTGTGCTTATTACTTTCAAGATTAGATACTATAAACAACTACAATAGGAAAGAAATAGACTCGAGTGACAATATGCCAAGGAGATGTCAAAGGATTCTTTCACTGCAATTCAGATGCAGCCTTGTGGGCGAAGATTTGAGTTGGCTTCTATTTTTACTAAAATCAGATTAATACTTTCCCATTTATGGGGTCTTTCATATCATTTATTCATAGTTATCTTTGTCAAGGTTTTCTATAAAATATAACTAATTATTTATATATCATATATATTTTTGTTGTTCTGTATTTGTCGAATCGCCTGTCACTCAAAGCAACCATATGTAAAACAGCTCTGTCCTGAGTAAGCCTCACTGACTCTGATACACCTACCCTCATTGTCCTAGTTAATGTATCTATGCTCCTCATCTGGGGTCTTCCTCTCCGGCACTGGCCCTCCACTCTTCCAAGCATGATATCCTTTTTCCAAGGATCAGTTGGTTCCTCCTGGTCCATGCCCAAAGTATGCGAGACAGAGCTTCAAAATACTAACCTCCAAGGAGAAATTTGTTTTCACCCACTCCAAGACAGACATATTTGTTTTCTTGGTGGTCCAATGTATGTTCAAGGCTCCTCACCAGCACCACAATTCAAAGCCATCAGTTCTTCTTCCGCCATCCTTTGTCATTATCCAGCTCTTTGGTGCATAGCACATAATTGCGAAGACCATGGACTTGACCAGGTGCACCTTAGTCTCTAGACAGACATTATTACTTCTCAGTACTCTGGAAAAGTCCCTGACAGCAGATTTACCTAATGCAATTAGTCTTTTGATTTCCTGACTGCTGGTGCCAAAAGTGTTGATTATGGAGCCAAGCAAGTTGTAACTGTTAACAGTCTCATTCTCTTCTCCATCCACTGTGGTGCTGACCATTGGCCCAGTGGTGAGACGATATGTTTTCTTGATGTTGAACGTTCAAACAGTATTGAAGATTACAGTCCTTGACCTTCTGCAGCAAGCACTCATGTCTGCCTCAGTTTCAGCAAGCAAGGTTGTGTCATCTACGTAATGAAGGTTGTTAGTATGTCTTTGTGTGTGTGTGTGTGTGTGTATGTGTGTGTGTGATATATATGTCTTTGTTTTGTTGTTGGTACTATCAAGATGGAACTGATCCATAGTTATAGCTAACTCTCGGAGGGGGTAAGGGACAGTTATTACATTGGAAGAAATTGTTCATATTTCTCCCACAAATCAGCTAGTTCATTTGAAACATGTACGTCTTGGTTCCCAGTAAAAATTCTTATCAGTAGGTTGTATGTCTTAGAAAGACAGATTTGCGATTTGACTCTTGTGATGCTGTCTGAGAAGTCCAAAATCAAGAGGCATGAGGAAGACAAGAGACTTTGCTGTTGTTGTTATGTACCACTGAGTTGGAATTGACTGATAACTGACCATTCAGTGTGTTTTCAGAGGCTGCAAATGGCACAGGAGGAGATTGCCATCTTTATTTCACAGAAGAACTGTTGCATTTGAACTATCTGCCTTTAAGTTGTCAGTGTAACTACTTAGTCTTAGCCACCAGAGTTCCCACTTTAATCCTAAAATTCACTGGTCAGTTGAAAAGAGTGCAGAATGAAGAAAGAAAGAGAGAATAAGTTCTATCAAAATCTGTAGATGGTTTGGGTGCAGCCTGCATCATAAAGAAACATTTTATTCAATTAACTGCATAATATATCTAACGTCAAGAAGCCATGCTGCAATCCGAAAGGCACGCCAGTTTGAGGCCACCAGCTGCTCTGTGGGAGAAGGATGGGCAATCTCCTCCCACGGATTATCTGTCTCTGAAAACCCACCAGAGGGTCAGCTATGAGTCAGTTCTGACTCTATGTACACAACAACAACAACAACATGCATGGAATAGCAATTAATCTAGTTGGACCAGGGCTACTGGGAAGCATAGGTACTTGGAAAATTGGTAACATTTGGAATATTGTGGTGGGTATCTGTGCTCAGCCCTTGGGCTTCCAGACAGGGAGCCTTCCTCAGAGGCCAATGCAGAGCTCTTTGATATGAAAGTTCATCAGAGACCTATATGGAGTCAGCCAATTGTTTAGTTATTCTTATCCCATGTCTAGAGGATAATTAATTGACGCCAATTATTTTTCTCCTTCTCTTTGATCCAGCAAGTTTAAATTAAAAACTCAAATCAATTGTCATCAAGTCAATTCTAACTCATCACGACCCTTTAGGACAGGGTAAAATTGACAGGGTTTCCAAGGCTGTAAGCCTTTTGGGAGCCTCCACTTTCTCTTGTGGAGCAGCTAGTGCATTCTAACTGCTGACCTTTCTGTTCGCAGCTGAAAGCCTGAAGTACAGTCTCACCAAAGTGCACTGAATTTAAAGCAGGGATCCACTAATTTCATTCTTAGCCCCTGGAACTCTGCATCTTTTTGATGGAATTTCTTTCTGTGTTAAAAATGAATTGACCAGGTGATATTTTGAGAGCATTTACCCAAGATGGAAAACTTTATTACAATCCTTCCCTTGAGCACAACTCCCCTCCTATGTCTTTGAAAAACAGTTATTAGTAAGTCAAAGGGAAAATAATAGTGTTGTCTTTGACTCAAATCCCAGTGCAGATCTCTACTGTACCAGGCTGGGCTCCACTAACAAATCATTTATCTAGGTCTGAGATCTCTGATGTTGCCAATCGCAGGTCACGGCAGCCCTGTGTGTGCAGAGCTGCTCCACAAGGTTCTCAAGGCTGTGACCTTCTGGACACAGAATCACTCTATGGTACCTCTGAGTGTGTTTAGACTACAAAGTTTTCTACTAGTTGTTGCTACTGTTGTTATTTACCATTGAGTTGGAACTGTCTTATAGTTGACCTTCTAATGGGTTTTCAGATGTAGTAAATTGCATGGGAGAAGATTCCCCACCTTTCTCTTATGGAGAAGCTAGTGGATTCAAACTACGTGCCTTTGGGCTGGCAGTACAACTACTTATCACTAAGTCAACGGAGTTAGTAGTCAAGTGCTTAACCATTGCCACCACCCAGGGATCCCCACTAGACATGATATCTAAGTAGTTTATTTTCACTCTCTTCCTAAATCTACTATATTACATTATACTACTCCATAAAGATACTCCAAATGTGTGCATCCCTGACACATTAGTCCTAGAACTAACCACTCCATTTCTAAACTCAATTTACTTAGAAATATGTCCCCATCCATTTTTCCCCACATTACCTCCTTGGTAGTGAAGTCTAGAGAGAAATATCACTGCTTTTGAAATGAACAGCAAAGACTGTAATCTCTGTTGCCTAGATTAGAATACATCAGCCGACAAAGTTATAAAACTTGAGTCTTACGTGGTTCTCTCTCAGTACAGGGCAAGGAAGACCCTGGATGAGATGTTTGACATATTAACTGGGTTAATGGATGTAGGTGTGTCAGAGGCAGTGAGATTGGTTCAGGATAGAGCAGGGTTCACATCTGTTGTGCTTAAAAGTGCAATGAGTTATAGTCAACTAAACAGTACATTAAAATAACATTAAAAAAGAAATTATATGAAAATCTGGGAACTGCAAGTATCAGGAAAAGAATGAAAACATTTTGTGTATATTCATAAAGTGTGAACAATGAAAACGTTTCAGATTAAAATAAAAAAAAAAGAATCAGTGCTTTTTGGAGGTGAAACAATGAAGACTTCCTGAAATACAAAAATTCTGCTAACAACTCTATATAAGTGCCTTTTTCCTTTGAGTCAGACAAACATGGGCAAGTAAGTAATTCCATGGGTAGAAATACCTGGTCTTACTCTCTCCTTACCTTCCTTTCACCTGCAGCTCTCAGGGAATAATATGACTAAGATCTCTGTGTTAAATAGTAAAAGTCCCAGAGTTCTTTTTGGTTTTTCCCTTACACCACTCTAGAGTAGCAAGAAATTATAGATCATTAATATTTACCCAAAATCCCTGCAGGATGGGAACAGTTAAGTCCTCAACTCCTAGCCAAATGAGTGGCAATTTGGACCCACCTGGAGGCTCTTCCATAGACAGACCTGGTGATACACCTTCATATTGGTAACCCTATGGAGCAGTTCTGTTTGGCAAGAGGCAGAATCAACTTACTGTCAATTGAGAACATTTTTTAAAATTTTACTCTAGCAAAGTTATGCTTTCCTGGTACATTTAAATAATGGAGTCATAGTCTCACATTTCTACCAAAATCTCGTTATAGCTCCAAGCTTCTCCCTCTAGAGAATATGGCCAGTCTTCCACCCCAGGATGTGATTATCTAATCATTACTCTTATTCCCTGAAGATTGAAGGAAGAAGCAGGGTATATATAGAAGGCTAAATGGCTTTCTTGCTTTCAGAGACAAATGGTCATCTCAAAAGATGCAGCTCACTCTTCTTTACACCTCCCTTACTCCTGTACTTTGCACTGCTCCTCCTTTGCATCCCTATCCCTCTCAGGAGCAACATTATTCCTGCCTCAGTTTACCTCCATAACTACACCTCATCAGTGGTATCATGACAAGGGAGTCATTAAGAAACCATTTATGACTAATCTTCCCACATGCAGACACACACTCAATCTCCCCCCCCCTCATCAAATGCAGTTAAGTCCTGCCTCTTCCTCTTAGCACTTCCTATTTGTACTTGCACTTGATAATGTGAGTCAAAGGCTGTAAATAAGAGTCTACAATAAATGACACCTGCTAGAAAGTTACTTTTTTATGGGCTTTAGAATGCAGGTTTGGAGTGGGGGGATAGGGATGATAAAAGATATATTCCAGCTCTTCAAACATCACTCTATTGATTTATGTATGAAAAGTTATAGAATCTGTCAAGGCAAACAGCACTATGTTAAATGTAAAATGTAATACCAGCTGTGGTGTTCACCACTGCCAATACATATATTTCAGGAACTCTACTTCTAAATGGAATTTTAACATTGGTGGAAGAAGTCACACGAATCCTTTATTTATATGAAAGCTGGTCTTAGCAGGGAAGAACAATGCACATACTTCCAGTCTTTAGAAATGGGCAACTAAACAAACTTCAAGAGAAAGTTTTTGGTTTTCTGAATTACATATTTGTTTGCAGGCAAAAAGGTCAAAGATACTGTGGGAACTAGGTGAGTCTCATTCTGGTCTTGGCAGTTCCTTTGTACCTGCACTTCTATAATGGGTGCTCTGGGGTAAAGCATCTTTCTCCAGTATAAAAGGAATGGTCTATCTCTCTCTCTTATCAGAACTTAGAGAGCTGTCTTCCTCAGGATGAATAGAACAGGGGATGACTACAGCTACATCACCTTGGTGAAAGGTAAGAGTCTCTAATTCAGTTTTAACAGTATGGTCATGTATTTATTGCTTAACCTCACTGCAACTGAGTTATCTTGAATGTAAAATGAAAATGGTGATATCTCTGAGGGTTTTGTGAGAATTAAATGAGAGGAGTGGACATCCATCTGTCATAGTCAATGACTTGATGATTGCTATGATTCCATAAGCTATGTAACTGGTATTTTGAACATCAGCAAGGCCACCGATGGCGGACGTGTTTCAGCAGTTGTTGTTGTTATGTGCCTTCGAGTTGCTTGCAACTCATAGTGACCTTATGCACAGCAGCCCTAAACCCTGCTCTGTCCTGTGCCTATCTCACTGCCTCTGACACACCCACCCCAATTACCCCAGTCACTGAATCAATCCATCTCATAGAGGGTCTTCCCCTCCTGCACAGTCCCTCCACCCTCCCAAGCATGATGTCCCTCTATAAGGACTGGTCCCTCCTTGCAACATGTACAAAGTATGTCAGACAAAGCCTTAGAATCCTTAGCTCCAAGGAACAGCCCAGTTTAACCCTCTCCAGGATGAACCTGTTTGTTTTCTTAGCAGTTCATGGTACATTCAATACCTTCTCCAGCACCACAGCTCAAAGGCATCAATTCTCCTTCTATCCTTTCTAGTCATTGTCCAACTCTCTGATGCATAACAACTAATGGCAAAGAAAATGGACTGTATCAGATGCACCTTAGTCTCGAGACTGACACCGTTGCTCTTGAGTACTTTAGAGAGGTCCCTAACAGCAGACATTCCCATTGCAATGTATTTTTTATTTCTTGACTGCTGGTGCCAAAAATGTTGACTGTGGAGCCAAGCAAATGAAAGCTGTGAACAATCTCATTCATCCTGATGCTGCCAATCAGCCCAGTGGTAAGAATCTTTGTCTTATTGATATTGAGCCTCAATCCATATTGAAGACTGCAGTCCTTGACCCTCTGCAGCAAGCGCTTCAGGTCCTCCTCAGTTTCAGCAAGCAGTATAGTGTCATCTGCATAACGTAGATTGTTGATGGATATTCCACCAGTCCTGATGTCACACTTCTCTTAATATAGCCCAGCCTCTATAATCTGTTCTGCATATAGGTTGAAAAGGTATGGAGATAGGACACATCCCTGACATACACCCTTCCCAATTTTGACCCTGCACTGTTTCCTTGCTCTGTCCTGACGGCTGCCTCCTGGTCCAAGTATGGGTTTCGCATTAGCATGATCAAGTAAGTATTCTGGGATTCCCATTCTTCTCAGAGTCAGTCACAGTTTGTTGTGATCCACACAGTCAAACACCTTTACATAATCAATAAAACACAGATAAGACATTCCTCTTCTATTCTCTGCTTTCAGCCAAGATCCATCTAATGTTAGCAACAATATCCCTAGTATCACGACCCTTTCTAAACCCAGTCTGCACTTCAGGAAGTTCTCTGTTTTTGTGCTGTTCCAGTCAATTTTGGATAATCTTCAGCAGAATCTTGCTTGCATGTGATATCAATGATATTGTTGGATAATTTCCACACTCGGTTGTGTCACCTTTCTTTGGAATAGGAACAAATAGAGATCTCTTCCAGTCAGTTGACCAAGTGTTTGTCCTCCAGATTTCTTGATACAACTTGGTGAGCACATCTAGGGCAGCATCTGTTAGTTAAAGTACATCAATTGGTATACCATCAATTCCTGGGGCTTTATTTTTTTTTTTTTGGCCAATTCCTTCAAACCAGCTTGAAATTCTTCCTTTATCACCATAGGTTCCTGCTCATGTGTTGTTTCATGAAATTCTTCTGTGTATGCCAATTCCTTTCTGTATAATGGCTCTGTATACTCTTTTCATTTTCTTTTAATACTTCCTGGATCATTTAATATTCTGCCCAAAGCAACCTTAAGTATAGCAACTCGAGGTCTAAATTAGTTCTTCAGTTCCTTGTGTTTAAGAAATGCTGAGCGAGTTTGGCCCTTTGGATCTCCTGACTCCAGCTCCTTACACATTTCCTTGTAATATTTTACTTTGTCTTCCCGCGCTGCCTTTTGAAATTTTCTGTTCAGCTCTTTAACATCTTTAATTTTCCCCTCTGCTTTGGCTTCTCTACACTCTATTAAAATACCTTTCATAGCCATTGATCTTGATTTTCACATGTCTAGGTGCAAATATGTTGATAATGTGAATGAGATAAAATAATACCTTTTAAATGGGAACATGTGCACAAGGTGTATAGACTACTAAGGAAGGAATGAGTAAGTCTTGCCATCCCTTCAGGCTTAAAGTGAGTAGGGACCAAGACAGATAAGAGGAATTTTGCTACCAGCAAGAAAGAAGAAGTGGAGTGTGCAGTAGAGTTATTTGGGGTCTAAAAAATTCCCAAGAGAGATGGAGATAGACTGAGATGAGATATCACACTAGGAGAGGTGGCAGAGAACTACGGGAGACAGGAATAAATTAGAATGACTACTATTGTCTACTGTTTCCAATCTGAATTATAATGTGTTAATCTGCTAATAAATGCCATAATCATGAGTGTGGCCTGTGAGTTCTGTGTGGCCATCGCAACAGAGTATCAGAATTAGCAGTAGCACAGCAAGAGCCCTGGGAAGGATGGTTGACTTTGAAAGTGAGAGAGGTCATGAACGGAGCATGGTGGCATGTCTGATATCATAGGAATTGAATTTATGTGTCGATAATGTGGATGGGGACTCTGCTTTGTGAACTCTTCCTCTCTGTACTGGGCCCTACTCTTTTCACATTTTCTCATCTCTCTCATAGCTAATAAATTCAAACCACTGTCCTTTTATGTAGTCGTGTTTTTGTTGTTGTGTGTCATCAAGTTATAATCAACCTATAGATGACTCTGAAGGGGATTTTCAGAGGCATGGGAGAGGGAGAAGATTGTCCATTGTTCTCCTAAGGAGTAGTTGGTGGATTAAAATCTCATGCCTTTGGGATTGAAAAGCAGCTTCTTAGCACTAAGGCCACCAGAGTTCCGTATGCACCTCAAACTCATTGGTATTGAGCTGGAACCAATTTTTAGCTGACTTTTTCACTACAATTTATGAGGTTGTAAGTCACCTAGAAGAAGCAGATTGACTAACCATCTTTCTCCTGTGAATCCATGGGTGTATTCAAACTGTCAGAGAAGCTTGTCCTTTGAATTTGAAGTGAAACTCCTTTCAAACTAATCCACCAATAGCTTTCATAAAATCCTTTGCCCATTGATTCCAATTCATTAACAACCTTATATGACAAAGTAGAATCACCCACAGAATAACAAAGAATGTAGTCTTTAAACTTTCTCTGTGGAGCTAGTTCGAACCACTGACTTTTCAGCTAGCACAGGTGCTTTCACATGCAGGGGTCTATCTAAAAACTCACTGCCTTGAAATGAATATAAACTTATAGAGGCCTTCTATTTTATTTCCCAGGCTGTAAATCTTAATAGGAGGGGACTGACCATTTTTCTCACTTGGAGCATCTTGTGAGTTCTAGCAGGAGACTACAACAGCAGAACTCCTTAGGACCTGAAGAATTAAGAAAAAAATGAGTGCTACTTTCCTGTCTTCTTTTTTCCTGGCTGAAGACTTTGTCTTACCTAAATTCCTAGAATGAGCCAGTGTCCCCTAGGCCCACAAGTTTCTGATTCACAGCTCTCTTCCCTACATTGCCCAAGCAAGAAAGCAATAGAGACAGTGAGTTTGTGCTAATTGTTTAGATCTATGATTTATCATTAAAAATGTCTTTCATAAAAGTGTATCAGCAGAAAACTGCCAGATGTGCAAGCTGGGTTTTAGAAGAGATCATTACACTAGGGACATTATAGCCAATGTTATATGGACCTTAGCTGAAAGTAAAGATTAGCAGATTGTTAGGGAATGTTGGGGAGGAAGGGAGGGCCTCTGGCCAGGACAGATAACCTCCCTCAAGATAAATGCAAGCCTTCCAATGGCCTTTAACATGGGATAGATAAAGCTCTCCTGTGTTTGGCCATACTGGCTTGAGAAAGCTCAGAACCTGGGAAATTGGCTGCCACACCTGTTGAGCTAGGAGTAGTCTGCACAAGGCTAAGATTCTCTTATCCAATCTGCATGTCCAAAGTCCATAAGCCCATCCTATCCTGTCTTCCTGTTTACTTATTAGTATATAAGTGTGCTGCAACCCCCAATGAAATTGAGCTAGATCAACTCTATGAACCGCTCCTGGAGTGGTGCATCTCCATTGTGCTTACTCCCATTAGGGTGTTGCTGTTTGTTGCTGGCAAATGGACAGTGACACCAGAGGAAAGTCTAGCTGTGTTTCATTGACTATAAAAAGGCATTTGACTGTGTGGATCACAACAAATTGTGGCTAACCTTGAGGAGCATGAGAATCCCAGAACATGATTGTGCTCATGTGAAACTTATACTTGGCCCAGGTGGCAACTTGCAGAATACAGCAGGCAAACAATTCATGGTTCAAAATCAGGAAAGATTTACACCAGGGATGCATCCTATTTTCATACCTTTTCAATCTATAGGCAGAACAGATCATTCAGGAAGCTGGGCTCTATGAGAAAGAAAGAAAGTGGCATCAGGACTGGAAGAAGATACACCAGCAACCTGCATTATGAAGATGATACAACCTTGCTTACTGAAACTGAGAAGGGCCTGAAGCATTAGCTGCAGAAGGTCAAGAACTATAGTCTTCAATATGGATTTAAGTGCAACATCAAGAAAACAGAGATCCCACCACTGGGCCATTGGCAGCATCATGATAGATGGAGAAGAGATTCAAGTTGTTAACAATTTCATCCTGCTTGGTTCCACAATCAACATTCTTGGTACCAGCAGTCAAGAAATCAGA
>NW_006399847.1:9523815-9529605 GCF_000299155.1 Elephantulus edwardii
AGAATATTGAACATATGACTGACTATTAAGCGAACAAACAAGTATGTCCTGGAGAGTGTGAAACCAGGTTGTTCCTTGGAGACAGGGATTCTGAAGCTCCATCTTACGTACTTTGGGAGAGTTGCCAGGAGGGACCAGTCTTTGGATAAGGATGTCAGCTTGGAGAAGTGGAGGGACAGTGCAAGAGAGGAAGATCCTGGATAGGATGGAATGATTCAGTGACTGGGATAATGGGAGTAAGTGTGTCTCAAACAGTGAAATTACTTCAGGGTAAGGTAAGATAGGAATGATAGAATAAGAATCAATGTCTTTGGGTTATGATGCTAGAGAAAAGTATTGAAAATAACATAGACCTCCAGGAGAACAAATAGGTCTAGCTGGCAGCAAGTGAAACCAAGTTTCCCCTTGGAGGCTAGGATATTTTTTTAAAAAAGAAATTTTTTTATTTTATAAAAAAGACCTTTTATAGCCAGTGATTAACTGTTTATTTTGTGTTGAAGTTGTTACTGTATTGGATGTATTGAAAGGATGAAAATGGAATACAAGTCCCACCCGACTAGAGGCTCATGGGACCTCAATGCTAATTCTACTTTTGGGGACACCTACCTTCAGTGAATAGTTTACAATTCTCAGTGGTCTCTGCAAAACTGGGCTGCATACCTACAGTCATGTGAATCATTCCCCTGATGAATCTGAGTCTCTGGGAGACTTTACAGTGATCAACTGAACCCAAGGGACATAGAGGAGCTAGGGGACTGAACAAAGGAGGGACTATTGATGCCAGAAATCATGGAGTTATATAGCAGGTTAAGCAAATGGGACAATGTTGACTCGACACTTCCTATAATTGGACTGCTGCTAATCTTTGTAGAACAAATTTTGAATACATCAGGTCAACTGGTTAAATAGAATATTAGCTGAGACACTGATTTGTTTTGACACAGGGTTTTTTTTTACCTAGAGCTTAAATAAAGGTGTGCAACAAGCAAACTAGGAAATCTCCCCTGCTTTAGTGAGTTGTTCTTCTTGAATTTACCAGAGATTCCATAAAAGAAAGAGGGTCAGTCTCCTCCTATCCATTTACAACCTCATAAACCCATTAGGGGGTCTCTCTGAACCTGAACTCGCTTGATGGGCACTTGCTTTCTGAGAAGGAGACAGGATAAGGAGCAAAGAGGAACTCCCATGGTAGCACATTTTCAGCCACAAGAAAGGTTCCGTTCTTTAGGGATAGAACCAAGTCTTTTTGTTCTTTGTTGCTCTTTCAGAATAGATCCAAGAGAACACAGCGCTCTCAGGGAATTTAAGATCATCTGCCACAACCTGGATGGAGTGGAGTCTCATGCCAGAGTGCTGAGCACAGATCAATGATCTTCTGTGACAGCTGCCCATTTTCAGGTCTGCAAGTTAAATGTTCTTGTGAGAAAGTTGTTCTCTCTGCTCGATTATGTTGACTCTCTGATTCCTTTGGAAATAATTCAAAATAAAAAAGGTCTATTAATATTATAATGTACATGATAATCCATGCACATTAACAGAATCCACAGAGCTCATTTTGGTTTAATTAGAATTTGAAAATAAATTCTCCACTGTGAAATCCATATCATTTAATCATGGAATTACATATCCAGTCTACATGAGTTCCCACATTGTGGTGCCTTTAATATAGATATCAATATAAAATAGATTACATGCTTTTAGTTGAAAATTATGAACACTGATATGTGCTTTTAGAAAGATTATGAAGAAATCACTTAAGTATCACAAATTCCCTCAATGCACCCCCCCGCCCCATGCTCCCGCTACTTCTTCCACTTGGACATAGGGTGGAAGGGACAGAATACACACCAGAGAGGGAGGAAAATAGACTCCTAACTCTTATCACCACAAAAGAGCTTTGAATATGCTCTTGGCTACAGTTTATCTTTGTTTTGTTTTGTTGGTTTTTTTAAGTAAAACAAAGTTCCCAAAGCAATGCTTCCAAAAATATATGAGCTACTATACATCAGAATCACAGGAAACTTAGATTCAAGTCTCTCTGTGAATTTATTTTCTTTTTGTATTATTTTAATTCCTTTTTAAATGGCAGATGCCTTAGTAGAAGCATTGTGTTATAAGCTGATTAATTTTCTCCATTTTACCTCTGAAGCACATTTAATTCAACTTCTTGTTTTGAGTTTCAAAGCTCAATCATTCTAGATGGGCAAGCATTTTGAGTTTTCAGATACACTTCTTACAGGCTATTATTTTCTGTCCTTAATCACATGAAAACAAACCCGAGTTTCTGCCCCTCCACTCCACCCCTTTTCCCCCTCCTGCCTATCATATCCAGAGCTGACAGCTGGTATGTATAAGACTGACTCAAAATCCACAGAAATATACTTGGTAGCTGTCTTCATTTTTCTTTGTCCTTCATCTGCTCCCTTGCTTCTGGAACAAATCAGGTGGGTAGAAAAGGCCACTCAGCATATTCTTCTCACTTCTGTGAATAGCCTCGCAGACCTACACTGTATAGTTGAGTGAGTCGTTTAACCTTTCTTAATCTCTTTTTTTTAAAAAATTTTCATCCCTAAGCAACACTCTAGTGAAATTTTCAGAGTCTCTTCTAACATCCATTTTGTATTTTTCTTTCTCCTCTGTCTTTGTAATGACCTTTTATTCTCTTCATGGATGATGTCCTTTATACCATTATACAACTCATCTTGTCTTCAATCATTGGGGTTCAATGCTTCAAGTCTATTCTTAAGTTATTTTTAAATTCAAGTGGAGTATATTAAAGATCATATCTCTAATACTATAACTATTTTTGTTCTTTTACTGGTCATGAGGTTTTCAGAAGCCTGGTATTTACAAAGTGAATGACCAATTCTACTTCCTAGTCTGTCTTAATCTGGGAGCTCTACTAAAGTTGTCTACCATGGGTGACTCTTATGGCATTTGACACACCAGCAGCATTGCTTTTAGCATCACAGCAACACATAAGTTAACCTCTGTACAGCAAACTTACAGACAAATGTTGTACTAATTAGAACAATGTATTCCCCCAATATGACAAACTGACAATTTAGCATTGTATATATAATAGTAAACAAAGCATACTGTTACCAGTTCCAATTGATTGATATTCCTGCTGCCATGGCCTCTTCTAAATGCTCCTTGAACTTCTGGAAGTTCCCTATCTATAGAATGTGTTAGCTGTTTTTGCATTAGCAAATAATAAAGCCCTTGGGATTGATGGAATTGATGAGATACCAACTGACATGTTTCAACCAGCAATAATATCCTTGGATGCGCTCACTAGTCTATGCCAGGAAATTTGGAAGACAGCTTTCTAGCCGACTGACTAAAAGAGATTCACATTTATTCCCATTCCCAAGAATGGGGATCCAACAGAATGTTGAAACTATCAAAGACTATCATTAATACAATATGAACACAAAACACTGCTGAAGATCACTCAAAAATAGCTAGAACAGTACTTAGATAGGGAACTGCCAGAAGTTCAAGCTGGATTTAGAAAAGGCAACTACACCAGGAATATCATTGCTGATGTCAGATGGATCCTGGATTAAAGTGAAGAATACCAGAAAAATATCTATTTATGCTTTATTGACTATGCAACAGCATTTGAGTGTGTGGATCATAACAAGTTATGGCTATCATTGAGAAGAATGGGAGTCCCAGACACTTAAATGTACTCATGCAAACTTATACCTAGAGCATGAGGCTATTGTGAGAACAGAGCAAGGGAACACTTAATAGTTTAAAATTGAGAAAAGAGTGAATCATGATCATATCCTCTCTCCATCATAACTATTCAATTTATGCTGAGAAAAATATTTGAGAAGCTGTAATCTATGAAGAAGAATGTGGCATCAAGATCAGACGAAACTTAATCAATAACCTGTTTTGTGTAGATGGCACAACCTTGCTTGCTGAAAGTGAGGAGGACTTGGACACTTGCTGCAGAAGATCAGAGAAAATAGTCTTCAATATAGATTACATCTCAATAACAAGAAAACAAAAATTCTTATCAGGATCATCGTGATAGATGGACAAAAGATTGAAGTTGTCAATGATTTAATCTTACTCGGATCCACATCAACCACCTTGGTCCAACAGTCAGAAAATCAGGAGATATATTGCTCTGGAAAAGTCTACAGTCAAGAACCTTTCAAAATTACTGAAGAGCAATAATGTCAATTTGAGGATGAATGTGCATCAGATTCAGGCCATGATCTTTTCAGTCACTTGCTATGAGATCTGGACAGTGAATAAGAATGACAGAAGAAGAATTAATGCCTTTGAGCTGTGATGCTGAGGAGGAATACTGAATATCCTATAGACAACAAAAATGAACAAATATGTCTTGGAGGAAGTGAAGCCAGAGTTCTCCTTGGAAGCAAAGCTTCCTCTCACATACTTTGGGCATGTAGATAGGAGAGCTTATTCCTTGGAGAGGGACACCATGTTTAGAAAGGTGAAGATGTGATGAAAGAGACATGCTGACTGCTGCAATAGGCTCTGGTGTGTCAGGAAGTGGGAGGATGGCACAGACAGGACAGGGTTCAGAACAATTGTTCATAAGGTCACTTTGGGTCATACTCAATTCAATGGCACCATCAACACCATGATAGAAGCATAACTGTGTCTCATCTTTGAGAATTGATATGGACTTTAAATGAACAGTCCATAGAGCATGGTAGGCATCCTTGCATCATCCATTACCATTCTTTCACAGTGAGATGAAAAGATACTTAGGTCTGCCCTTGCTCCCTGCCTCTCATTACTCCTCATCTTGATCTTTCTCTGACTTTCAGCCACCAAAACAGGCCTTCTCATCCCATCACTCTCTATCCACATTCCCTAAAGACTCATTAGATGATTACTTGAAGATCCTTTCTTCTACCTTTCAAATCCCTGGAACTCTGGTCAACCTTTAAGGAATCTACATTATAAAAAAATTCAACCCATTGACAACTTATTCTCCATTCCCACCAGAAGTTCAGAGGCCAAAATGATACACAGCTGCTCAGGAAGTTACTCTAGATTCTCCTCTGGCCAACCATTCAAACCTTCTACTTCCTGCCTGACATTCAAACCTTCCACTTCCTGCCTGACATTCAAATCTTCCATTCTGATTTTGGAGCTCAATTCCACAAACCACTGCCTGTCTGGAAATCTTTCCCCCTGTTTATCTTGTCCTCTGGGGCATCTGTTTTGCTGGGTTAATCTCTTGTTTTTACTTTATTATCTACTTTGATCCTAGGAAAAGTCAGCCTACTCTTTCAACCAGTTCAGACCCTCTGAATCTCACCCAGAGCTGGGAGAGTACATGCAGCTAAACAACCAGAATGGACATTATTATCATTGTCGTGTAATAGAAGAGGTAATTTATGCTTAGATGTAACAGAGCTAGTAGAATCAATCTCAATACAATCTGAACATTAAATAGAGAAAAAGTCATCTACTACTCCCCAAATTACTAATTACTATTCAGAGAATTCTGATGGCTTAGTAGTAAGAAATTCTGCTACGAATTGAAAGGCAATTGGGGTTAATATCCACCAGTTGCTATATGTGGGAGAGTTATGGGTAGGTTCAGACTCAGGGATACACAAGAATAACATTCTATACTAGCCACTGTATGAGGTATTAACAAGTCCTACATAAAGGCCAAGAAGTAACTTGATGATTACAATCCATTAAAATAAGTGAGAATGAGAAGCATGGGGTGCAATGAGGGAAGAGCTTAATCAAACCAGCAAAGAGGAGCCTTGTACTGATTAT
>NW_006399847.1:9554312-9575322 GCF_000299155.1 Elephantulus edwardii
ACAAAGATTCTTACCACTGAACCCAAAGGCAGCATCATGATTGATGAAGAAGAGATTGAAACTGTCAACAACTACATCTTACATCCACAATTAACACCCTTGGTACCATCAGTCAGGAAATAAAGACATGCATTGAACTGGGAAAGTCTGTAGTTAGGGACCTCTCCACCCACAATATGTGAGACAAATTTTTATCATCTTTTTCTCCAAGGAACACCTTTATCCAAAATATATTTGTTTGTTCTTTGGGCAGTACATGGAATATTCAGTAATCTTTTTTCAGCACTGGAATTCAAAGTTATTCTTCCTCTGTCATCCTTAGTCATGGTCCAACATAAATAGGAAGCAATTGGAAAGGCCATGATTTAGACTAGGCATACATAAGTCTTTAAATTGACATCATTACTCTATAGGAATTAGAGAAGTCCTTGACAGCAGAAGCAAAATCAAATCATTGGAAATTTCAATATTTTATCTATTATTATGACTGATGCTAGTTATGGGTCTAGTGGTGAGGATTTTTATATTCTTGATGTTAAAATATAATCCATATTGAGAATTATAGTCTGTGGTCTTCTGCAGCAAGTATTTTATGGCCTTTTAACTTTCAGCAAGCAAGGTTATGTCATCTACATAACACAGGTTGTTAATGAGTCTTCCTCCAATCCAGGTGCCACATTTTTCTTCATAAATTCTAGCTTCTGGAATTATTTTTTCAACACATAGAGTGAACAGATGTGGAGGATGGATACAGAGTATGTGTTGTTAGAGTATATAAAATTAATAAAGACTTCAAAATATCAGTATTTCTGATCATTGTTGTTGTTATGTGCCATCGAGTCTTGCGACTCATAGCGACCCCATGTGCAAGAGCCTTAAACCCTTCTCTAACCTGTGCCAACCTCATTGTCTCTGACATACCTACTCCCAATACCCCAGTCACTGAATAGATCCATCTCATCGAGGGTCTTCCTCTCTTGAGCTGTCCCTCCAAACATGATGTGCCTCTCCAAGGACTGGTCCCTCCTTGCAACATGCCCAAAGTATGTCAGGCAAAGCTTCAGAATCCTTGCTTCCAAGGAGCAGCCCGGTTTCACCCTCTCCAAGACAAACCTGTTTGTTCTCCTACCTGTCCATGGTATATTCAACACTCTTCTACAGCACCACAGCTCAAAGGCATCAATTCTTTTTCTATCATACCTAGTCACTGTCCAGCTCTCTGATTCATCACAAGCAATTGGGAAGACTAGGGCCCAGATCAGTTACAAAATAGGAAAACGGTGGTTCCAAAATAGTTTTCTACTTCTGTGCTTGCTGCAGAAAACCAAAAACTACAGCCTTCAATATAACTTCCATCTCAAAATCAAGAAAGCAAAAATCCTCACCATTGTGTTAACAGGCAGCATCATGATAGATGAGAAGTTTGAAGTGATTAAGGATTTCATCTTGCTTGCATTGCAATACACACTCATGGACACAATAATCAAGAAAGGAAAAGACATGCTGCATTGGTTAAGTCTTTTGTAGGGACCTCCACAAGGAACTGAAGGACGTGTTGCATTGGTTAAGTCTTTTGTAGGGACCTCCACAAGGAACTGAAGAACAGAGATGTCAGTGTGAAGACTAAGGTGCATCTGATTTAAGCCATTGTCTTTTCAATGACTTCCTATCCATCTGAAAGTTGGAACTTGACTAAGGATGATAGTAGAATAATTGATGCCTTTGAGCTGTGATGATGGAGAACAGCACTGACTATCCCACCGACAGCCAAGGAAACAAACAATTGCCTTGCAGAAGGTGCAGCTATGGTACTCCTAAGAGGTAAGGATGAATAAACTCTGTCTCACATCCTTTGGGCATGTTGTTGGGAGAGGCCAGTCCTGGGGAAAAAAGATATCATGATTGGAAGGGTGGAGGGTCAGCAAAAGACAGGAAGACTCTCAATGAAATGGATTGACACAATATATGGAATGATGAGCTTGAGTATATTAGGGATGGTATGGAAAGTGTAACATGTTGGGGAACTCTGGTAGCATAGTTCATATGAAGTTGTGGTAATGAATCAAGGCTGTCCTTCTCTGGCAGTTCAAATCTACTAGTGTCTCCATGAGAGAAAGATAGGCAGTTTCTCTTATTGTGACGTAACAGCATTGGAAAACCCACTGAAGGTCAGCTATGAGTCGGAACCAACACCTTGGAGTTAGAGTTTGACATCTCCAGTAAGGTGATATGATAGCATAATACTAACATGTTGCACTGTTAACCAGAAGGCCACATATTTCTTAGCAGTTCCAATCCACCAGTGGCTCTCAAGAAAAAGATGGAAAGTCAGAATCTTGTCAACAGCAGTTAGTTTTGTTTGTCTTGTTTCAAGCCTCTCTTCACCTCACTGCTCTGTGGGTCTTGAACACTTTAGATCACAATCTTTGCTGTACTGTCCACAAAGAGGTGAGCCAGTGTGTGGACCTGGGTCTCCCGACACTGAGTTGGCTACAGGAGGAGACGTGTTCTCAGTCTTTGCCACATCCACCTGAAGGCCTGAGGAGCTAGAGTTACTTTCCCATCAAAACAAAAATTGGTGGAAGACATAGCTAATGATGAAGAAAATCGATGAAAGCAATAAAATTACAACGACAAGGAGGTATTAGTGATCATAAAGCTGAGAGAAGCTGCCTTCTACATTATGCTTCCTGCTTAATTTTTTCTCACTTCATCTGAAAACGTTCACAATTTGAAACAGCATAGTTACCTCAACTTTTGGTCTTCAGCTTCCAGCACCAAATAACAGTGTCCAGACTTATAGTTCTTAAACCTACATTTAAAAAAAAAGTAAGTTGTGAAGAAAACATTGTTTGGGGATCAAGTCTGGTTCAAGTCCTTCTGATTTGCTACTGTGGGTAAGCTGCTGATAAACCTTATCTGGAATTTCAACACTCTCCTATAAGATGGTGATGATAATTCTACACTGTTCTGGTCTAATAAAGACTTTAGAAAAGTAACTTGGAATCAGAATGCTACAAGCTCCTTAAAAACATGTTTCCACTTAAAGACAAGGCTTTTTCCCTGTCCTCATAAGCATAATTTCTAATTTAATAACAATTCACAGATGTTATAAGTTCAATTCTAGCCTCTCTACCTTTGCCCTGACCATCCAGGGAAGAATTCTGTTTTCCTTGTGATCATAGACCAGAAGTGAGGAGCACTATCAGTGGTAATGGAAGGATGGACAGAGACAAAGTGCGCCTCAACCATACCTTGAGCATATCCTTAATCAGGGTACCTCATCCTCACTCCAAACCAGCCAATAGCACCAGACTGATATGTGGGTTATACAGATAGCCACCAGGGGTACTAGACTTACTGAAGTGCCAAAATCAATAGGGGGGGGGTGGAATCTGTCTAGCTTTGGTGGCTTAGTGGTAAGAAACTGTACTGCAATCCTGAAGGCATTCCATTTGAATCCACCACTTGCTCTATGGAAAAAGTATGGACAGCCTCGTCCCATGCCTCTGAAAACCCACTGGTGGGACAGCTATGGGTCGGTTCTGACTCAGTGGTACACAACAACATTAAAGCATTATCAAAGCAAACTCATATTAATTAGTTAACATATATTTGTGTTGTTATTGTTTGTCATTTAATCTGACCCAACTCATAGCTGGCTCTGTAGCTATTGGATTTTCAGAAGCGGAAATCTCATGGGAAATTACCCATTTTTCTCCACAGAGAACATACCATGGACCACCAAGAAAACAAATAATTCTGTCTTGGAGAGGGTGAAGTTTCTTCTTGGAGGCTAGGATTTTGAAACTCTGTCTCATTTATTTCGGACATGTTGCCAGGAAGAACCAGTTCTTGGAGAAGGACATCATGCTCAGAAGAATGGAGGAACAGGAGAGGAAGACTCCAGACCAGATGTATTGATACAGTAACTGGGACAATGGGGGTTAGGTGTGTTGGTGTCAGTAAAACTGGCTCAGGACAGGGCAGGCTTCAGGGCTGTTGCACATAGGGTCACTATGAGTCTCAGGTGACTTGACAACACATGACAAACAAACAAACAAACAAAACAATCCATGAAATTGACTACTCATTTAATCTGGCATAAAACTTTGATCATTATTCTATCATAACTCAACTTTTTAGTAAGAAGGCTTATGAGATGCCCTTAAAGTGACTAGAACAGAAGCAAGTGCTTTTGAAGAAGTTATCAGGCAAGTCTTCATGTATTTTTTTAATTATATCTTTCTCTTCAATTTGTTAAATATTACCAGGAATAAGTTGGATATATGCCCCTCAGTCACTGCTAAGCAAACTGTTGACACTGCTGGGCTGCTGGGGACACACAAGAACAAATGTGCTATTCCTGTTTCCCTGGGCAGTTATGTAAAGAGGAACGTTTTGGATTCTCCTCCATGACACCAAAGAAAGTCAGGAGGTTGCTGGGTTTGCCATAGTTGTGTGGTCATAGATGGAAAGAAAGGGGTGGACTCTAAAATATATAGGAACTTTATTGATTTTATGATTTCTAGAGCAGAGATAGAGCATGGGAGGGGAAGTAAGGGTGTTTTCTGGCCTCTGGTTTGATTAGCTGAACGTTGGCCCATTTATCAAAATGGTGAAGGAAGAAAGAAAATCTTGATTTCAAATGTGTTGAAGTTGGGGTTTTCTGGAATATACAAGTGACTAATTTCCAAGAATAATAAAAGAATGTGTATTATTTTACTCCTCCTCCCCTCTCCCGCAAGATTTGTATCGTCAAAGCAACTAAGCTTACAGAGTTACATTTACAAATCAGCCTCTGTTCTAAGCATTTTACATGTACAACTTTGACAGTCTTTTTAAGCAGCCCTTGCTAGAGAATCTGTCATCATGTGGTTAGACTATGAAAGACCATCATAGAGAGGAAGAGATTTAAGATCTGGGGCTGAAGATCCTGATCACAAAGTCTGGAAGGAGGTGGGACATGAAAGCATAGAAAGGGGAGCTCATTGGCTGAGATGATGGAAAGAAGTATAGTGAGTGCACTTACAACTGTGAAGCTTTGCTGACAGTGATGTGTTCTAGTTTAAACGGGGACAGTGAAGATGTAGTGGCTGGGCAGAGGTCTGAGGGCAGAAGCAAGGATATGAAATAGCTACTGAGGGAAGAGAGCATGGAGCAACAGACGACTATGTCTGGTGTTGGCACCACACTGCAGCAATCCTGGCAGTGAGAAGAGCAGATTACTGGCATCTAGCTTAGGTCCGCCTTCCCCTCTTTCCTCACAAAAAGAAGCCTTTTTTCTGCTTGGAGAAACAATACTCACTCAGACATCTACATATGTCATTCTCCCTTGTATCCAGGGACAGCCTGTGACAAAGTTCTAATCAATTAGTATGGTGCAATAAATTACTTTTATATGGCCTATCTAGCTGTGGTCCTATAATCTCCATAAGATTATTAGTTGGGACTATGCAAAGTGAATGATTTATGATCTACCAGGGGACAGGTCAGTTTATGATGGAAATTAAGTGACTATGACCTATCAAAGGGATTGGTATGTTTGTGCTCCTGGTAGAAGGATCATGCCTTGAAATTATCAAGAAGGTCTGTGTGTCGATCACACAAAGGTTTAGGGAGACACCATTAATGTCACATGCAAGTGAAATCTTGCTGAAGAGTAAAATGATTGTGACATTATATAGACAGAGAACTGCCAGATATTAAAATTGAAGTCAGAAGAGGCTCAATGGATGTCATTGCTGATGTCAAGTGGATCTTGACTGAAAGCAAAGAATATCAGAAATATCTTTATTTGTGTCTTAGTGATTGTGCAAATGCATTTGACTGGATGAGTCATAACAAATTATTGGCTAACATTAAGAAAATGTAAATCCTAGAACACTTAATTGTGCTCATGCCAAACTTATAGATAGAACAAGAAGTAGTTGTCTGAACAAAATAAGATAACATTGTATAGTTTAAAATCAACACAAAAAGATGTGTGTCAGAATTGTATTCTGTTTCCAAGCCTATTCAATCTATCATTCAAGAAGCTGGACTAGGCAAAGTAGAAGGTGACATCAGAATTGGAGAAAGATTTATCAACAACCTATGTTTTGTAGATGACATAATCTTGTACAGATAAAGTGAAGAAGACTTGAAGCACCTATTGCAGAAGGTCAAAGACCTTCAATACGAGTTATATTCCAACATCAAGAAAACAAAATCCTCACTCCTGGACCCATAGGCAACATCATTAGAGAGGTAGAAAAGATTGAAGTTGTCCACAATTTCATTTTACTTGGATCCACAAAACACCCATGGTAGCAACAGTCAACAAATCAAAAGATGTGTTTTATTGGGGAAATTTTCTGTCAAAGCCTTCTCTAAAGAACAAAGGTGTCAGTTTAAAGACCAATGTGCACCTAATTCAAGTGGTGATATTTCCAACCATTTTCTGTGCATTTGAAAGCTGGCAGAAGAATTAGTGCCTTTGAATTGTGGTATTGGTAGAGAGTATTAAATATCCTATGCTCTGCAAAAAAAAAATATCAAACAATTTGTCTTAAAGGAAGTGCAATCACAGTGTCCTTTAAGAGAAAGCATAGTGAATTTCAACTGACTTCCTTTGGGTATGTTTTTAGAAGGAATCAGACTTTGGAGAGAGACAGCATGCTAGGAAAGGAAGAGGATCATGGAAAGAAAAGATCCTTCACAGGATGGATTTACATAATGACCACAACAAGGGCTTTGGGAATGACAGAGATCATGAAGATTGGTGCAGGTTAGGGCAAGGTTCAGATCTGTTGTTCATAGTAGGGTTGCTATCAGCTGTGGCCAACTTGATGGTACCTAACAATAGCAATTCTACCATCAAGAAGATAGGTAATGGGGGGAGGGGGGAGGGGTTTGTGCAGGGAGAAGGGTGCAACAAAGAATGAATGGAATCCCAAAATCTCTGTAGATGTTCATTGAAATGAAAAATAAACAACCTAAATTAAAAAAAGTACATTTAATTGGCATTAAAAATGTATAGTTTTAAATGTTCCAAGTAACTGTTCTTCTCACTTAAGATATGTATCAAGGGTGAGTACTGAGAATTGTGTGTTGGGGGGAAGTTCAATTACAGGAAGAAGCTAAAAAAAAAAAACTGAAAAAATTGTGGACAAGTTAGTAGGAGAAAACTTTTCAGGTGTCATGAGAAATAAGAAATAAGAAGCTGAGTGAAGATAGGTCTGGAATTGAGCACATTCTTAGGACCAAAGACCCAAGGTTCCTGCACTGAGACCCTCCAAGACAGCAAAGAAAGAGTGAGAACTGACAATTGTGAGAAACAGCAATGATTGGCTTTCCTGAACATAGAGTGGATGTTGTGCTCTTCCTGGGCAATGGAGCAAGAGCTGAGTGTCTTCAGAGAGGAGCTTTGTTAGCAGAGGTAATGTGCTATATACTATTTGTCCATGCAAACTAAAGGCCTGAGTATGTTCTGTGAAGATGTATAGCTCCTCACCCCTGGGCTCTGGAAACCTGAGTAGTTAGGTCGCAAGAGAACTCCCACTAGCCTGAGTAATGTGATGGCAGCCAGGGCCAGAGGCTTGGAAATTCCTATGCTAGGATTTATGTGCCTGACAGGTAAGTCCCATCCTTAGACATCATGGCAGTAGCTGGAAGCAGAGGTGACATGATCTGAAGCATTTCTGCATAACAATGGACTTAGATAATTTGGGGAAGGGTGGCATTTCCTCTTTGAAATCTGTTATTATTGTGTGTTCTGTGAGTGTTTACCACCTCTAAATAATAATAAAACTTTCATTGGTGCTTAGTTTGAGCCAACTCATAGCTGACTCTACTGAATTTACTCAAGCTGTAAATTGCGTAGGAAGAGATTCTCTGTCTTTCTCCCACAGTCACTGGTGAATGTGAACTTCTAGAGGGGACCTTCCTAGGATTAGCATGGTAACTTCCTAAGGTCTACTCTTTTCTTATACCCTCTTGAGTCGACTACTATTCATAGTGATCCTATGAACAATACCTCTGAACCTACCCTATCCTGAGCCATCTCATTGTCTCTGACACAGCTGTTCCCATTGCCACAGTCACTGTGTCAGTCCATCTCATCCAGGATCTTCTTCTTCTTTGCTGACTCTCTACCCTTCCAAACATGATGTCCTTCTCCACAGACTGGTTCCTCCTGCTATCATGTCCAAAGTGTGTGAGACAAAGCTTTGCAATCCTTGCCTCCAGGAAGCAACCTGATTTTACTGTCTCCAGAACAGACCTATTTGTTGCTAACAAATGACTCAGTATGCCTAGCTCCTGCGCTGCTTTTTGAAATCTTCTGTCCAGCTCTTCAATATCTTGAATTCTTCCCTCTGCTTTAGCTTTGTGGCACTCTAGTACAATATTTAGAGTCTTTTCTGACATCCATTTTCGTCTTTTCTTCTTCCTCCTCTGTCTTTGTAATGACCTTTTGCACTCTTCCTGGATGATACCCTTGATGATAACCTTGATCCTCCCATAACTCATCTGGTCTTTGCTCATTGGTGTTCAAGGCCTCAAACCTGTTCCTGAGGTGGTTTTGAAATTCAGGTGGGATTGACTCAAGGTTATATTTTGGTTCCCATGGATTTGATTTAAGTTTCCTTAGCTTCAGCTTGAACTTGCATATGAGTAGCTGGTGGTCTGTTCCCTAATCAGCACCTGGCATAGTTTTCACAGCTGATAACTGAGCTTCTCCAGTGATTCTTTCCACATATGTAATCAATATGATTCCTATACTTACCATCAGGTGAAATCCACCTGTATAACCTGTTTATGTTTCCTATAAAACATGTTTGCAATGAGTAAGTCATTGATAGTGCAAAATTCAATCATTCTATCTCCAGCTTCTTTTCTGTCACTGAGTCCATTTTGCAATTGCTAATCCTTCTTCAGTGTTCCCAAATTTTGCATTCCAGTCACCCATTATGATCAATGCATCTTGATTGAATGTTAGGTCGATCCCTGACTGTAAAAGTTGGTAGAAGTGTTCTATTTGGTCTTCTTTGGCTCTGGTTGTTGGTGTATATATCTGAATGATAGTGGTATTCACTGGACTTCCTTGTATGCGTATGGATATTATCCTATCACTTACGACATTGTACTTCAAGACTGATCTGGAAATGACTTTTCTAACTATGAAAGCAACCCTATTGTTCTCCACCTTTTAATCTCCGGAGTAACAGATCATACAATAGTCTGACTCAAGCTGCCCTAAGCCGGTCCATCTCATCTCACTAATAGCTAGTATGTCAATATTTATGCGTTCCATTTCTTCATTAACAATACCTAATTTTCCTACATTCATGGTTCCCACATTCCATGTTCCAATCCCTAGTGTCTGCTTACAACTGTTCCTCTTTCTTTGTATTTCTGTATTTGAAAGTTCTGCCTCACTTGCCCTATCTGTTAGTCTATGTGTGTCCTGTTGTACATAGGGTTTTCAGAGGAAGTGAATGGCCAGTCCTTCTTCCTTGTCTGCCTTAATCTGAATGCTCAGATATAGAGAAGTCTCTGACAGACAAGCATTTTACAAAAAGCAGATGAAAGATATTTCCCTAACTGTGAAATTAACCATTAGTATTAGAACTGTCTTCCATTGACACAAGTGTCTTGACCTGTTATTTCCCTGCTTCACCATCCACCAGCATCCCCATCTCCTCCCACCCACTCCCTTCAAGACATAAGTCCATTGTCCAGCCTTTGAGAAGATTTCAAAAGGCAGCATAGGAAGAAAAAGTAAAATATTACAATGAAATGTGCAAAGCGGCAGAAAGTAAAAAAGGCCGAACTTGCTCAGCATTTCTTAAGCACAAGGAACTGAAGAACACATTCAAATCTCAAATTGATATACTTTATAATGCTTGGGGCAGAATAATAGATGATCCAGGAAGTATTAAAAGCAGATGGAAAGAGTATACTGATTCACTGTACTGAAAGGAATTGGCAGACACAGAAGAATTTAAAGAAACAACATATGAGAAAGAGCCTATGGTGATGATGGAAGAAGTTCAAGCTGCTTTGACGGAATTGGCAAAAAATAAGGCCCCAGGAACAGATGATACAGCAACTGACATATTTCAACTAATAGATTCTGCCCTAGATATGCTCACCAAATTGTGCCAAGAAATCTAGAGGACAGCCACTTGGCCAACAAATTGGAAGAGATCTATATTTGTTCCCATTCCAAAGAAAGGTGACCCAACAGAGTGTAGAAATTATCCAATAATATCATTGATATCACATACAAGCAAGATTCTGCTGAAGATTACCCCAAAACGACTGAACAGCACATCAACAGATAACTGCCAGAAGTGCCGGCTGGGTTTAGAAGAGGTCGTGGTACTAGAGATGTTGTAGCTAATGTTAGATGGATCTTGGCTGAAAGCAGAGAGTACAAGAGGAATGTCTATCTGTTTTCATTGATTATTCAAAGGCATTTGACTGTGTGGATCATAACAAACTGTGGCTGACTCTGAGAAGAATGGGGATCCCAGAAAACTTGATTGTGCCAATGTGAAACCTATACTTGGGCCAGGAGACGATCGTCAGAAGAGAGTAAGGAAACACTGCATAGTTCAAAATTGGGAAGGGTGTAGGCCATCCATCTGTCCTATCTCCATAACATTTCAACCTATATGCAGAACTGATTATCCAGGAGGCTAGGCTCTATGAGGAGAAGTATAGCATCAGAATTGGTAGAAGATTCATCAACAATCTGTGTTATAGAGATGACACAACCCTATTTGCTGAAACTGAGGAGGACCTGAAGCACTTGCTGCAGAAGGTCAAGGACTGCAACCTTTAGTTTGGATTGAGGCTCAATATCAAGAAAACAAAGATTCTCACCACTGGGCCAATTGGCAGCATCGGGATGGATGGTGAAGAGGTTGAGATTGTTCACAGCTTTAGTTTGCTTGGCTCCACAGTCAACATTTTTGGCACCAGCAGCCAGGAAATTAAAAGACCTTTTGCGATGAGAAAGTCTGCTGTTAGGAACCTCTCCAGTATATTGAAGAACAACAGTGTCACTCTGGAGACTAAGGTGTACCCGATACAAGCCATGGTCTTTTCAATCACTTGCTATGCATCAGATAATGACTGGAGATGATAGAAAGATAATTGATGCCTTTCAGATGTGGTGTTGGAGAAGAGGATTGACTATACCATGGACTGCTAAGAAAATGAACAGGTTTGTCCTAGAGAGGTTTAAACCCAGCTGCTCCCTAGAGACAAGGATCCTGAAGCTTCATCCGACATACTTTGGACATGTTGCAAGGAGGGACCAGTCCTTGGAGAGGGATGTCATGCTTGAAAGGGTGGAGGAACAGTGCAGGAAAGGAAGACCCTCTATGAGGTGGATTGATTCAGTGACTGGAGTAGTGTGTGGGGGGGTGTCCGAGACAGTGAGGCTGGCACAGCACAGGGCAGGGTTTAGGGCTGTTGTCCATATGGTCACTATGAGTCGCAGTTGACTAGACGGCACATAACAACAAACAACATGCCTAGCGCCAACAGATGAACATAACACCACAGAATGACTGATGTTATCTGTGTCCACACTCTTTGCTGCCTAGAAGTATGAGGAACAACTTTGCAAAATAAGAAAGCAATAGTGAACTAACTTTTAAATATTCTGTAATAGGTTGAAAGTAATATTTAAAAAAAAACCCAATATCTTAAAAATAAAAAAGTGTCTGTAGCCTTTATCCTTTATCCAAAACCTTTTATCCTCTTAGCCTGGAAGCACAGTTCAGAAAGACCTCTTTATCAAGCTGAAATATTTTGTTGCTAATTACAGCCTTACGTTGCAATCTATAGATGAGATCCACATTCTTTTCAAGAATATAGAAGGTAAGATCTTCTGACTTTGTATCAAAGACAACCTTTTAAGTGACTGAGAAGGAAAATCTTAACTGAATTATTGCTTTTTCTGATCTGGATCTCAGATATCCCTGTTTTGTTTTCCTCTTTGCATGAGATAATGAGCAAACTTACCTTGCTTTACTAGCAAAATAGTTTACTCAGAGACAGTTCAGATCAAGAAGGCAAGCATTCAGCAAAATCAGGTTCCCTCAGGTGTGCCTTTCTGACAAATTATGACTTTAGTAACAATTTCTACTTTTAGTTGTCTAAAAAGAGCTTTTAGGTGCTATGTTTATGCAGAGATACAAAGAGTAACCACTGTACAAACTTCTAGAGAACACCCAGGAGGAGGAGAACTATTTACAGTCAATGTCTTGTGATAACTAAGCCAATGAGACACTATCTTAAATGAAGGAAACTTACAGGACATGTGCTTATAATTATGAACCTAGCTCAAAAGTCAACATCTTGGAGGCCAGCTGCATGAGCCTCCTGATTTTCATAATCTTTCCTTTTCTAAGACAAACCTACTATTCTTTCAAAAAGTGCTGAATATGAGTTTTCCCCACACCTTTTATTTAACCTAGAAATGTTTCCTCAAACCTTCCTTTCCTTGAGACAGATGAGAGAAGCTCAAATACCCTGTCTCCTTTTTCTCTCTCTGCTGTCCACATTGTTAGCTCTGACTCAGAACAGTTGACTCTGACTAACGAACACTGACCCTGTGCACTGCCCAATCCTATGACATACAATAATCTCTGCTGTGCTTAAGCCTCTGCTGCAGTCACTGCATCAATTTTCTTCTTTTTCCATTCCAACATATGTCTCCAAGATTGGTGTTTTCAGTGGTAGGCAGCAGATCTGTGGTTTTCTGGTAATAAGTGCAATGCAGATAGGCAGACATATGCATACAGATATACGGTAAAATCCCTGGTAACCCATTTCTTCCCAAAATATTTTAATGTTGCTTGTATATGGACACATTCAATAGGATAATATGCTTTGCCTTCATTCTTGAATTTTTCCTACCTGGAGGGTAGGGCTAGCAGTGTCCATGAGGTAAAAACAAAAGGCTTGAAGGCCAGACACAGGCTAAAAATGTCTGGAAGAGAAGAAATAAAGAGCTATTGGCAGGAAGGACTGTACAGCTCCACCTCAGCCTTGCAGCTTCTTTCACTGGGGGGAGGGGAAGAGAAGTAAATCTGCTTGATGAAGGAATTGACTGTCAGCTCAAAAGTGTAAGGTTTGAAACCATCAAATGCTTCATGGAAGAAATAGGGGCAGTCTTCTCCTGTGCAATTTATTGCCTCTGAAAACCTGCTAAAGAGTCAGCTATGGGTTGGATCTGATTCAACAACACACAATAATAATAATATTACAAAAAACAAATGCAATGCCAACGGATAGAAGCAGGGAAAACATACAGTGGGACTGCTCTCAGACAATGGCTCTGCTAAGCAGGCTGGGCAGATGAAAGAGGCAGGATTGTGTGACTTGACGAGAATCAGCTCCAGGTCTAGGCTGCACTGGGAAAGAGGGGAGGCCAGAGCAATGAGAAATGAAGTAATGCTGCCGGTGGTTTACAGCCCTCAGTATGTTACATACAGAGACCTGGCCACTTTCAGAGAACGAGAACTTGGACTAGATGTGGATTTCTGGATGACAAGGTAACAAGGTGCCCAGCAGCTCATCAAATAGCTAAAAAACCCAGATTCGTGTCCTCAGTTGTTCTCACAGGGGAACAAGCATCTCAGGGGCAGTTTGATCAAAGCTGATGTGCCCTCTGAGTTTCAAACTTGTAAGCTTATGATAACATCATCATAGTCCCAGCTGGCAGCAGTGGGCTCTGTTTTTAATCCTTGGTTATCCTTCCATTCTTCTTCCCACAAAGATAATTCCCCACAGCAGAGATGTTATGGTTGCTTTTCAGAAATCAGTAAGACTCTACTGTAATGTCTCCTCCAGGAGCTCAAACCTGAGTCAGTCTTTAGAACTAAATAGTAAATCACCAGGCCTTGCTTTCTACAGAAAATCCCACCACCAGGACAGATTATGACTAGCATCTCTTCCTGCAGCAACAAACAG
Source organism: Elephantulus edwardii (assembly GCF_000299155.1). Classification (NCBI taxonomy): domain Eukaryota; kingdom Metazoa; phylum Chordata; class Mammalia; order Macroscelidea; family Macroscelididae; genus Elephantulus; species Elephantulus edwardii. Next base: position 9,568,287 of record NW_006399847.1, read on the forward strand.
CCCAACACGAGAACATCCATTACAGAAAACAAAACCAACCTTGAGAGTAAGAGAGTGATACTACTGAGTGCTGTGCCCACCATGGCCTCCCAGCATCAGATACTTCACTTGGACCCAGCTACCCTTCACAACGTGTATCATGGGCATTATGGGCAGGCTAACCCACTTCCAAAACAACGCTGTCCTCCACAGAGACCTCTTGCTTCTTCCTGGCTACCAGCCTCCTCAAGAATCTCCTGAAATCTCTCTCCAGACCTATTAGTTATAGAATTATGAAGCTTTGAGTCAAAATACTGGGTGATTTGTTACCCCAGAAACATTTCATTTTAATTCTTAAAATTAACGAAATTGCTCAGGGTGATTCTGGGGAAGAAGGGGGGGAGCCTTAGTTGAATCTTGTCATAGTCAAAAACACTTACTGTTAAAGTCATTTACTGTCTTTTTATTTATTCTTTTTTTTTTAATGCCTGACTGATTACCCTCACCATTTCTTCAGAAATATTGACTCATTCTCAGGCTGTGCTGGTTCCCCAAGCACACATAACACAAATCCTTGGCAAAATTACTAAAGGAATCATTTATATGGGCTGGAAGACTGCGGTTCTGCCTGGAGAATTGCATTATTTTTTCTCTCAACTACACTGCTGTCAAAGTCAGGCTGCTGCCCTGCTCCCGGGAGGCTCCACAGAATGCTGGAATGCTGGGCCCGTGCTTCTTAGCCAGGCTGGGGGATGGAGGCAGACATCCACCCTCCTCCCCTGCTCAGGTAGGTTCTGCTCTGTCCTGGCAGAGTACACAAGGCAATAAGACTCCAGTGTAACATTCCGAATAGCAGAAAAATAGACTAAGGTTTAGGTTAGAGTTAGAGTTTGGATAGATCTGGCCTTATACAAGCTGGTTAGCAACTTGGTCAGTCTGAACACACTATCTCAACTGTTATTATTGTTATGTTACTAAGTGACATTGAGTCAATTTTCTCCTCATTAACTGTGCATGACAGAGGAGAACTTCCCATAGGATTCCCTAGGCTGTAATCTTTATGGAAGAACTATAGAGGTATTGGGTTGGCCAATATCAGCCCGGTACCTAACCATTGAACACCAGGGCTATTTGAGAAGAAATTCAATAAATATTTGCTAATACCTCCTACCTGCCAGTCTCTGTGTTAGAGAATGAGATTATGACACTGAACAGGAGACTGAATCCACCCTTATGGGGTTTATACCTAGTTGGTGACACATATAAGCACTGAGTAATCTATGGTTAAAATCACTTACCAGCACCAATGTGTCTATTTGTTGTGCTGTGGAAGCTTGTGTATTTCTGTGATGCTAGAAACTATCGAGCTGTAGAGTCACCAATGATAAACACATTTCAGCAGAGCTTCCAAAGTAAGACACTGTAGGAAGAGAGGTCTGGTGATCCCCTTTTGAAAATTAGACAATGCAAACCTGAGGTATAAGATCAGAGCATTGTCCAATGTAGTGCTGGAGGGAGAATACCTGGTTAGAAGACATAGAATGATAGTCAAAACAATAGATTCAGACATATCATTAACAATATGATGGCATGGATTAAGTAATGTCAAAGGCAAGTAACAACAAATGTCACCCAAGATGGAAATAAGTACTATTGACTCAGAGCAGACAGAGAGCGGTTGGTGTGTGAGGAGGAGGCTGTTGAAAGTAATACAAGTAGAGGTAGATCACCTTAAAAATAAGATCTCACTCATGGCAACAAATGAACCATGACAAAATCCAAGACAAAGAAAGCCATATAAAACATCTAAGATTCATTTGGTAATAAATAGAAGTCCATATTAAAAAAATAAAAGCTGACTCTGAGAAGAATGGGAATCCCAGAATATTTAATCGTGCTAATGCGAAACCTATGCTTGGACCAAGAGGCAGTAGTCAGAACAGAGCAGGGCAACACTGCATGGTTCAAAATTGGGAAAGGCGTACGCCAGGGATGTGTCCTATCTCCATACCTTTTCAACCTGTATGCAGAGCAGATTATCCGAGAGGCTGGGCTCTATGAGGAGAAGTGTGACGTTAGGATTGGTGGAAGATCTATCAACAATCTGCGTTATGCAGATGACACAACCCTGCTTTGCTAAAACTGAGGAGGACCTCATGCACTTACTGCAGAGGGTCAAGGACTGCAGCCTTCAGTATGGACTGAGGTTCAATGTCAAGAAGACAAAGATTCTCACCACTGGGCCAATCGGTAGCATCAGGATGGATGGCGAAGAGATTGAGATTGTTCACAGCTTAAGTTTGCTTGGCTTCACGGGCAACACTCTTGGCACCAGCAGCCAGGAAATAAAAAAACGTATTGCGAGTCCTCTCTAAAATACTCAAGAGCAACGGTGTCTCTCTAGAAACTAAGGTCTGCCTGATACAGGCCATGGTTTTTGCAATCACTTGTTATGCATCAGAGAGTTGGACAATCACTAGGGAGGATAGAAGGAGAATTGACGCCTTTGAGCTGTGGTGCTGGAGAAGAGTATTGAAGGTACCATGGACAGCCAAGAAAACAAACAGATTCATCCTGGAGAGGGTTAAACCAGGCTGCTCCTTGGAGGCAAGGATTCTGGGGCTTCGTCTGACATTCTTTGGACATGTTGTAAGGAGAGACAGGTCTTTAGAGAGGGACATCATGCTGGGTAGAGTAGAGGGAAAGCGCAGGAGGGGAAGACCCTCTATGAGGTGGATTGATTCAGTGACTGGGGTAATCGGGATGGGTGTGTCAGAGGCAATGCGATTGGCACAGGATAGAGCAGGGTTTAGGGCTGTTGTACAAAGGGTCGCTATGAATCACAAATGACTCGACAACACATAACAACAATAACAACAAACAATTTTATCACCTCACATAACAAGAAGTCCCCCAGGGTTGGTAGATTCAGTAGTTCAACACCACCACTAGGGAAGCAGATATTTTGTTTCTTCTACTTGGCCATTTACAGCATTGATTTCTTCTTGGCCTGGCATTCTTCCAGACAGAGATGCATTAGAACATGGAGAGCCCTAAGCAATAATATATCATACTCCCACATCTGCTTACTCAGCATTCAAATAAGATATATGAGTTCAGTGTATATATGTATATACACCTCTCATCAATTATGGACTATTTTGTTATTGATATTTCACATACACAACAATCGTGAAAGATACAATGTCTGACTATTGTCCTCATTAATGGTGTACATTAGGCAGTAATGAATGCATAGGTATTAGATGAGAATAGTTTTATTGGTTATAGTTAATGTTGTATTAATTTGATTGTGCCATGATTCTAATTGATTAAGCAGTTGTCCAATGATGTGATTAACTTATTATGTAAACATAATTTGACAGCTATGTAATGATCGCCTTTCACAGAACGGTCTGGTTATTGCAACTTATAACTTAAGTTGATAGCTGAGTGAGGTGTGTGTATGTGTGTATAATATCTAATGACCTCTTTTTTAGTAACCTTATGACTATAACTTCAGATCTGTTGTTCATAGAGCATCACTATGAGTCGTATTTGACTCAACACCAAGTAATAACAGCAACATGACCACAATATTGGTGATTGAATGAAAAAGTAAAATTAGTTGGTTTGTTGTTGCTAATTGCCTATGAAGAAAAGGCCTGAAGCCCCTCTACAACTATCAACATTTATCAAAGTTCATAGAGTTTCTGGTGGCATGTTATTTAGGAAGTGGATGCCACTCCTGCTTCCAAATCCAAGTTGTTTTAGTGGAAGAAAATAGGGATCTCTGGTGACCTAGTAGTAAGAAGCTGTGCTGCAATCTTGAAGGCATGAAGTTCAAATCCACAAGCTGCTCCATGGGAGAAGTAGAGGCAGTCTCTTCCTTTTTTTATTAACCACCTCTGGAAACCCACTGGTGGTCAGCTATGGGTCAGTTCCAACTTGATGGTAATCAACAACTGCAGTGTAAAGAAATGACTAGATTTTTAGTGGATATTCTGTACCAAGATTTTTCATATATACTACAGTTTCTCTATGAAAATACTACAAATATTACACAAAACAGGAAAAAGGTCTAGTGAATTCAGTTGTTTCAACAAGAACATAAAATTCATTTGCAATTCCACAACAGATTTACTATCACCAATTTTATTTTTAACTACTTCTCTTTTTCAATCTTATTTCATGATGATAACTCTAATTATAAATGAATAATTGAAAATATTAAGATTTAATGACTATAAAATAATACATTTAACTTTGCTATAAATCCTTATCTCTGTTGTTTATTGTTGTTAGGTTCTGTCGAGTCAAGTCTAACTCAGAACGACCCTATGAACAAAAGCTTTAAATCTTGCTCTATCCTGTGTCATTCTCACACTTCCTGACACACAGAGTCTGTTGCAGAAGTTACCATGCTGATCCATCTGGTTGAGGGTCTTCATCTCCGTTGCCAGCCCTCCACACTTCCCAGCATCATGTCCTTCTCCAAAGTATAGCCCCTCCTAGTTACATGCCCAAAGTATGTGGGTCAAAGCCTCATTTTCTTTGCCTCCAAAGAGCACCATGGCTGTACCCTCTCCAAGATATATCTATTCTTTCAGCAGTTCACGGTATGATAACTGGTATTCTCCAACACCAAAGCTCAAAGATGTCAATTCTTTTTCTGTCATCCTTATTCATTGTCCAGCGCTCAGATGCTTAGCAAGTAATCAGAAAGGCTATGGCCTGAATCAGACACATCTTAGTCCTCAAACTGACTTCATTACTCCTAAATAATTTGGAGAAGTCCCTAACTGCAGATTTTCCCAGTGCAACGCAGTTTCTTGTTTCCTAACTACTGGTACCAAGGGTGCTAATTGTGGATCCAAACAAGATCAAGCTGATCACAGTTTCAATCTCCTCTCCATACATCATGATGTTTTCTGTCGTTCCAGTGGTAAGAATCTTTGTTTTCTTGAAATTGAGATGTAATCCATACTGAAGGCTGCATTCCTTGATCTTCTGCAACAGATGCCTCAAGTCCTCTTCACTTTTAGCAAGCAAGAATGTATCATCTGCAGGTTATTACTTGAGTCTTCCTCCAATCCTGATGCCATACTCTTCTTCATAGAGTGCAACTTCTCAGATAATTTGCTCAGCATACAGACTGAATAGGTATGGAGAAAGAATACAACCCAGGCACACTCCCTTCTGAATTTTAAACCATACAGTGTTCCCTTGCTTTATTTACACGAAAACATCCTGGTCCAGATATAGTGTGCTCTGTGATTCCCGTTCTTCTCAATGTCAGGTGCAACTTGTTATGGTCAACACAGTCAAATGCCTTTGCCTAGTCGATAAGTTACAAATAGATATTCTTTAGTATTATTTACTTTCAGCCACTTTAGATCAGATAATCATATACTATATACATACAAGGAAGTCAAGTGAATATCACTATCAGTCAGATATATGCACCAACAACAAGACCCAAAGAAGAGGAAACAGAAGATCTCTATCAACTTTTGCAGTCAGAGATCGATCGAACACGCAGTCAAGGTGCATTAATAATAATGGGTGACTGTAATGCAAAAGTCAGGAACAGAGAAAGATCAGTTGCTGAAAAACATTGACTTGATGACAAAAACGAAGCTGGAGATCAAATCCACAGGAAACAAAATATAAATTTGAGTCTATCCCTTCTGAATTTCAGAACCATCTCAGGAACAGGTTTGAGGCCTTGAGCACTAATGAGCAAATACCAGATGTGAGCTGTGGGAAGATATGAAGAATATCACCCAGAAAGAATGCAGGGGGTCATTACAAAGACTGAGAAGGAAGAAAAGACCAAGATCGATCTCAGAAGAGACTCTGAATACTGCACTAGAGCACTGAGAAGCCAAAACAAAGGGGGAAAAATCAAGATATTAAGGAGATGAACAGAAGGTTTGAAAGGGCAGCATGGGAAGACAAAGAAAAATATAATGAAATGTGTAAATAGTTGTAGTCAGAAAATCAAAGGGGTAAAACTGGCTCAGAATTTCTTAAGCTCAAGGAACTGAAGAACAAATTCAAGCCTCTAGTTGCAATACTTAACAATGTTTTGGGCAGAATATTAAATCATCCAGGAAGTAGTAAAAGAGATGGAAAGAGTATACAGAGCCATTGTACCAAAAGGAATTGGCAGACCCAGAAGAATTTCATGAAACAATGTATGAGCAAGAGCCTGTGGTGGTAAAGAAAGAAGTTCAAGGTGCTCTAAAAGAATTGGCAAAAAAAAGGTATACTTGACGGTATACCAATTGACGTATTTCAACAAACAGATGATGCCCTGGATGTGCTCACCAGGTTGTGCCAAGAAATCTGGGGGACAACTACCTGGCCAAAAGAGATTTGTTTCCATTTCAAAGAAAGGTAACCTGACAGAGTGAAGAAATTACAGAACAATATTATTAATATCATATGCAAGCAAAATTCTGCTGAGGATTATCCAAAAATGACTCTAACATCAACAGAGACCTACCGGAAGTACAGGCTGCAATTAGAAGAGGGCGAAGTACTAGGTTAACATTACAGCTAATGTTAAATGGATCTTGGCTGAAAGCAGGGAATATCGGAGGAATATCTCTGTATGTTTCATTGACTATAAAAAAGCATTTTATTTTGTGTACCACAACAAACTGTGGCTAACTCTGAAATGAATGGAATACTTGATTGTGCTTATGCAAAACCTACACTTGGACCAGGAAGCCGTTGTTAGAACAGAGCAAGTTAACACTGTATGGTTCCAAATTGGGAAGGATGTACACCAAGAATGTGTCCTATCTCCTTACATTTTCAATCTACATGCAGAACAGATTATCTGGGAGGCTGGGCTTAGGAAGAGAAATGTGACATCAGGACTGGAGAAAGACTCATCAACAATCTACGTTATGCAGATGACACAAAACTGCTTGCTGAAACTAAGGAGGACCTGAAGCACTTGCTGCAGAAGGTCAAGGACTGCAGCCTTCAATATGAATTGAAGTTCAATGTATGGCTAAGCACAATTGATAACAGTGCATCTAAA
>NW_006399847.1:9576054-9596750 GCF_000299155.1 Elephantulus edwardii
CCCCCAAGTACACTTCTCTATGCAACCTTAATTCTGGATTCCTGTGCTAACCATTGAGATTTTTAACAGCTTTAGTTTGTTTGGCTCCACAAACAACATTCTTGGTACCAGCAGCCAGAAAATTGAAAGATGAGTTGTATTGGGAAAGTCTACTATCAGGGACCTCACCAAGATACTGAGGAGGAACGATTTCAGTCTGGGCACTAAGGTACACCTTATATAGGCATGCATCAAAGAGCTGGACAATGACTAGGGATGATCAAAGAAGAATTGATGCCTTTGAGCTGTGGTGCTGGAGAAGAGGAGTTCCTACCATGGAACTGCTAGGAGAACAAACATGTTCATCATAGAAGGGTGAATCCAGGCTGCTCCTTGGAGGCAAGTATTCTGAAGCTTCATCTGACCAACTTTGGACATGTTGCAAGGAGGATTCAGTCTTTGGAGAAGGACGTCATGCTTGGGAGGGTGGATGGATAGCATAAGAGAGGAGGACCCTCAATGAGATGGACTCATTTAGTGATCTTCTTAATAGGGGTAAGTGTTTCAGAGAAAATAAGTTTGGCACAGGATAGAGCAGAGTATTGGGCTGTTGTACATGGGGTCACTATGACTACAGTCGACTCGATGACACATAGTAACAACAATAACATACTAAGCAGGGAATGAAAAACAGAAGAATGGTGTTGCCTTCATTGTCAAAAGGTCAATGTCAACTTCTATCAGGAAATACAATGTTGTGAGTAATAGGAGAATATCCATGCACTCACAAGGAAGACTCATCAACACAACTATTAATTAACCAAAGAGGAAGAAATTCAGAATTTTTACTAAATCTTACAGTTTGAAATTGACCAAACATGCAATCATTGATCTACGTCTACTATTACCCCATTTTATCAGGTCCTCATTGAATCTCTCCCAATTCCTTTCCTTCTCCCACTAAACTCTGTCATCCTAGTGATTTCTCTCCCTCTCCAGCACACCCCCCCCACCCTTTCCCCTCTCTTTGGACTTTATATACATCTTGCTAATTATCCCTCTATTTTTATTACAATGGTTGTATGAAATATTTGTTCTTAGGAGATTATGCAAAACCAAAAGCCACCATCATTCTCAATGGCGAAAGACTAAAGGCATTCCCCTTGCGAACAAAGACTAGACAAGGATGCCAATTATCACCACTTCTATTCAATATTGTATTTAAAGTACTCGCTAGAACATTATGATAAGAAAAGGAAATAAGAGGATCTCAATCAGCAAAGAAGTGGTAAAACTTTTGCTATATGCAGACAATAAGATAGTGTACACAGAAAATCCCAAAGAGTCAACAAAAAACTAGACCTAGTAGACCAATTTAATTGAGTAGTAGGATATAAGATCAATATAAAAATCATTGGGATTCCTCTAAAGTAACAAAGAAAACACATAAAAGAAAACTAAGAAAGCTATATCATGTGCAATGATGTTATTAGGCACCATCAAGTTGAGTATGAATCATAGTGATCCCGTGAACAACCAATCTGAACTTTGCCCTATCCTGGGCCATTCTGATGATCTCTGTAACCAACCACAAATTGAGATACTTGGGGATAAACCTAACTAGAGACACTAAAGACCTTTATGGAGAAAATTACAAAAAACTACTCTGGGAAATAATAAAAGACACCTAACTAAATGGAAAAAATATTCTCTCATCATGGATAGGATGACTCGGCATAGTGAAATTCTAACAAAATTAACCTACATATTTAATGCAATCTCAATACAGATTGCAAATTCATTTTTCAAAAAGAAATAAAAGGCAATTGGTAAGTGTATTTGGAAAGGAAAGAGACCTTGAATAAGAAAAGCACTTCTGAAAAACAAAAACTAAATGGGAGATATAGCACTCCCTGATCTCAAAACCTTCTATACAGCTATAATAATCAAAGCAGCATGGTGCTGGTACAATGACAAACAGACCAATGGAACAGAATAATGAACCCAGAAATTAACCCATTTATCTATGGATAACTGTTAATCTACAAGGAAATAAACTTAGTTTTTATTAAATTGGCCACATCTCTCAGTATTTAGATCATCAGGATAAGTCTACACTAATTTCTTGGATACCTTCATAACCTCTTCATTATGCATATCCACACTGCTTGGAAAAGAAATATATTTCAAAGAATGTCATTCACTCTCATCTTTCTTTTCAGATAAGATTCAGACGTCTCAGATGGTGTAGCATGTGGTTCCAAAAATGGATCCCTGGCACTCAGTACTTCTGGAACACTTCAATAGCTTACTAGTTTTTTTCCCCTTATGCTTCATCAAGGAAGAAATGCTTGATAATCTGTACTCAGTAGTACTCACTTTGTTGTATTTTGAAATATTTCAAAATATTCTCTTAAATTATGTAAATAATCTGTGAATAATTGGTAGAGATAGGCAGATGTCATTAAATTTACTTCTGAATTATGGAGAGTTTGATTCATCAAAAAAAATGTTACATTATGGTATACCACAAACTCAACAAAAATACTCACTCTGGTGTTTACATTTTGATGGTGATGTTTTCAGCTTTTCTTTTTTGTACATCTGGCCTTCAGCAATATTTTCTAAAGGATCTAGAATTCAAGTGTGTAATTACAAGATTGCATTTATTGCATAGTATGCACTTCTTAACTTCTTGTTGTTGTTGTTTGCCATCTAATGTGAATTGATTCATAGATGAACCTCCAGAAGGTTTTCAGAGGCAGTAAATCACATGGGAGAAGATTGCCCATCCTTCTTCCACAAAGCAGCTTGCATATTCAAACCATGAGCCTTTGGGATTGCAGCACAACTTCTTAGGCACCAGAGCTCAAATCTGTGTTAGAAAGACATCTTAATACATCAATGCCTAAATACACATAAGAAGTTCCCATCAGATATAGTATAAAGTAACTAAAAACTTGCTGTTGTTGTTTATTGCCATCAAATTGAGCACGACTCATAGCAACCCTATGAACAAAAGGCCCGAAGCCTTTCTGTAACTACTGTTGTTAATCAAAGTTCATAGAGTTTCCGGAGGCATGTTGTTTGGGAAGTGGATGCCACTCCTGCTTCAAAATTCTAATATGGAGATAATAAAATAAAATAGACATAAATTTTTTTTTACAAAATATTAGATGCAGAAAACTAGTTTTTTGTTTTCTTTTGACTAAAGCTATTTTAAAAAGCAGGTACTTATTTGTTTTTTCATTTGTTCCAATTCCTAGACTGTAATAATCTTTGCATAAACACTTCTTGCACGTATTTACACAAAAAATAAACAAGAAACTTATATAAATAAAATGAACTTCCAAAGTCAATTCTTACTTAATTATAGACTGCTGTTGTTGTTATGTGCCATCGAGTCGCCTGTGACCCATAGCAACCCTATGTACAACTTGTGAAGCCTGCCCTATCCTGAGCCAGTCTCACTGACTCTGACAGTTACTATGTCAATCCATCTCATCTGGAGTTTTCCTCTCCCACACTTCCTCCATTCTTCCGAACATGATGTCCTTCTCCATGGATCAGTCCTTCCTGGCCACATGCTCGAAGTGTTTGAGATGGACCTTCAAAATCCTAGCATACAAGGAGAAACCTGGTTTCACACTCTCCAAGACAGATCTATTTGTTTTCTTGATGGTCTATGGTATGTTCAAGACTCTTCTTCAGCACCACAATTCAACAGCATCAATTCTTCTTCTGTCATTCTTAGTTATTGTCCGGCTCTCTGATGATAGCAAGTAATTGCAAAGACCATGGCCTGAATCGGGTACACCTTAGTCTCTAGATTGACATTGTTGCTTCTCAGTACTCTGGAGAGGTCCCTGAGAGCAGATTTTCCCAGTGCAATTTGTCTTTTGATTACCTGACGGCTGGTGTCAAAAGTGGTGATTGTGAAGCTGAGTAAGCTAAAATTGATAAGTTCAATCTCTTCATCTATCATGGTGCTCCCAATTTGGCCCTATACCTTTTAATTTATTAAGCTGTAGAAGATATAGCAATACTTTTCTTTTTTGAATGGTTTATAGAAATAAAGGAGTCTTATAAGTTAGAGTCTATTAGACAGCACCTAACAAGAATCACTAATATTTGTATTAAGGAGCTCTGGTGGCCTAGTGGTAAAAAGCTGCATTGGAATCCTGAAGGCAAGTGGTTCAAATCCACCAGCTGCTCCTAGGGAGAAAGATGAGAAATCTCCTGTTGTGCAATTAAATGCCTCTGAGAGACTTCTGGAGGGTCAACCATGGGTCTGTTCCAACTCAATAGTATACAACATATGTGTATTACTTAATTTCATGTATTACCATGTGAATTTCTACATTCATTTGTCCTGGTTTATACCCTAGAATAGGGTAATCTTTACAGGAGCAGATTGCCATGCTTTTCTCCAGTGGGACAGCCGGTAAGTACAACTTTTCAGGTAGTAGATTAACACTTTAAGCACTATGCCACCAAGATTTCTTGGAAATTTTTTCATAGTTTAATAAAATTCATCTTTTCCGTACTGTTTTTAGAATGGGCTGCATAAACATCAAATCTGATCACTTTACTCCTTTGCTTAGTGCCCTTCAATGGTTCTCTATCTCCTGCAGGTCAAGGCAGTAGATATTTTACAATAAAAAGGCCAACATATTATCATTTTAGGATCTTACAACATCCTTTCATAATTTTCAAAGTACTCTGCTACATCTACAAGATTACGTGAATGTGCAGTTGTTGTTGTTAAGTACCACTTAGTTGATTATAACTCATAGCAAATCTAAACATTTCTAAACAGATCTAAACATTTTCCTATTCTGAGACATCTTCACGCCTCTAATATCCTTGAGTCCATTGTAACAGTCACTGTCAGCCCATCTTGTTAACAGTCTCCCTCTCTTTCTGACCCGCCACTTTTCCAAGCAGTGTTGTTCTTTTTTTTCCTAAAAACTAGCACTTCCTCACAATATGTGCAAAGTATATGGTAATGGCTTATTCATTACAATCTAAAATTTTCTATTGTATACCTTGTCATAGCAGTAGCATTATCATAAGACTAGCCTCTTGACTTATAAAAATCAATTTTGCAAACTTTATGTAAATAATAGTCACAATTTTGTCATCAATATGAATGTTTAAGCTAATAAATATAAGAAACTGCTTAACAGGTTATAAATTTGATGGAGAAGTGTTTCTTGAAATAATATTTAGCTGATTTACATAAGAAAGATCATAAATAGAATCTATAGATAGATATAAATATCAAGTTAAGCCCATTTTACTGAATATTATTTAACTTCATTACTTATTGATTCGTCACATTTTGTTTTAGGTATACACAATGTATATAGAATGTATTTTCTTCTATATAAATTTATATAAGAAATGATAGTTTTCTTTTGAAATTGTCAAGGATTTCATTTTACTTGCATCCCCAATCAACACTCATGGAAATAACAGTCAAACACTGTATTGTATAGGGTAAATCTACTGCCACAGAGCTAAAGATCTAGCATGTCACTTCAAAGACCAAGTTGTATACCATGGATTTTTTTTCCCCTCAAAAAAAGTACAAATACACAGATAATGTGGTAAAGAATATTCTGAGGTATGACCAGATAAAAATAAATCAAACTGAGCAAGAAATTCAAGTAAACTCTCAAAAATCTTCATTTTGGCTGAAAGCAGAGACTACCAGGAAGATGTTTACTTATGTCTTATTTACTATAAAAGGTATTTTATTATGTGTATCATGACAAAATATGGCTAACATAAGGGAAACATAGGAATCCCTTAACACTCAATTGTTTCACCCAAAACCTGTACATAAACCAAGAAGCACACACACACAATGGAGTGTTGCATGATTTAAAATTAGGTAGGATTTTATTTTTTCTCCATGTCTAGTCAATATGTATGCTGAACAATTTATTTCAGAATCTGGACTGTACAAAGAAGAATGCAGCATCAGGATCAGAGGAAAACTCATTAACAATCTGCTTTTTGGAGATGATACAGCACTGATTGCAGAAAGTGAAGAAAGAGCATGTATTTACAGAAGATCAAAGTTATTGCCTTCAATATGAATTACACCTCAACATCAAGAAAACAAAACCTTCACGACTGGACCCACAGAAAACATCATAATAAGTGGAAAAGCTCCTGAAGTTGTCAACAATTTCATTTTATCAGGATCCACAGTGTCTGTTCATATCCTGTGCCCATTTCTCAATTGGATTATTTGCCTTTATCTTGTTGTGGTGCTCAAGTATTTTATAAATTCTAGATATAAGTCCCTTATCTGATATTTCATTACCAAATACTTTTTCCCAATCTGTGGCTTCCCTTTTTACCCTTTTGGAGGAGTTTTTGCATGTGCATAGGGATTTAATCCTTAGAAGGTCCCATTTATCTATTTTATCTTCTCCTTGTTGTAGTTTTTCAAAACACTTAGAATATGTTTATGTTGTGGATTAGGACTTCTAGAGTTCTTCCAGGCTTTTCTTTAATGAAATTTATAGTCCTTGGTTTTAGTCCTACGTTCATGATCCACCTTGAGTTGTTTTTTTGTATATGGAACGAGATGTGGATCTTATTACAGTCTTTTGCAGATACTTTTCCAATTTTGCCAACACCATTTTTTAAAAAGGCTGTTGTTTCCCCACTTAACTGATTTCATTTCCTTGTCAAAAATCAGTTGACCATAGGTAGATGGGCTGATTTCCAGGTTCTCAATTCCATTCCATTGATCTATTGTGTCTGTCATTGTACCAGTTCCATGCTGTTTTAACCACCCCAACAGTATAGTAGGATTTGAAATCAGGGAGTGAGATGCCTCCTATCTTCCTTCTTTTTTTTTTATGAATGGAACTTTCTTTTTTAAAATTTTATCTTACTAATTTTAATGAACATTTACAGAGATTTTGGATTTCCATTCATTCATCTACCTTTCTTTTATTTTTAAGGAGTGCTTTGCTTACTCAGGCTTCTTTACCTTCCAAATAAAACTGGAGTTGGCCTTTTCCATCTCATTGCAGAATGGGACTGGTATTTGTACTGGGATTGCATTAAATCTTTAAATTGCTTTTGGTAGTATTGCCATTTTCACAATATTGAGTCTTCCTATCCATGAGCAAGGGATATTCTTCCACTTCTCCAGGTCTCTTTTTGTTTCTTGTAGTAATGTTTTATAACTCTCTTTGAATTGTGAATGATAATGTTTTTCTTAGCTCCAGCTCTGTATTCTCTTTGTACTGTAGAGAAATCCAACTGATTTTTTTGTATGCTGATTTTGTATCCTGCTACTTTGCTTAATTGGTCCACTGTGTCCAATAGTTTTATTGTTGAGTCTTTAGGGTTTTCTAAGTATAATATCATATCATATGCATAGAGAGAAAATTTTACCTCCTCTTTGCCAATTTGGGTACCTTTTATTTCCTTTTCTTGTCTTATTGCTATCACTAAGACTTCCAATACAATATTGAATAAGAGAGATGATGGTGGGCATCCTTGTCTAGTTCATGTCCTTAAAGGGAATGCCTTTAACCTCTCTCCATTGAGAACAATGTTGGCTCTCGGGTTTGCATAAATACTTTTTACTATGCTGAAGAAATTCCCTTCTAATGCTATTTTGTTGAGTATTTTAATCAGGAAAGGGTGTTGGATTTTGTTGAAGGCCTTTTCCGCATCAAGTGATAGGATCTTGTGGTTCTTGTTCTTTGCTTTGTTAATATGACGAATTACATTAATTGTTTTTCTTATATTGAACCATTCTTGCATACCTGTTATGAATCCCACTTGGTCATGGTGAATTATTACTTTGATGTAAAATTGGATTCTATTTGCCAGTATTTTATTCAGGATTTTTGCATCTATGTTCATGAGAGATATTGGCCTATATTTTTCTATTTTGGCGGTGTCCTTTCCTGGCTTTGGTGTCAAGGATATGTTTGCTTCATAGAATGAGTTGGAGAATTCCATCTTTTTCTATTTCCTGAAATAGTTTATATTGAATTGGTGACAGTTCTTCTCTGAATGTTTGATAAAATTCACTTGTAAAATCATCTGGTCCAGGCCTTTTTATGGTTGGAAATTGTTGCATTAAGAGCATCAACTTCTTGATGACTACTTTACAGTCCAGCTTTCCTAGCAGGTATTGGATGTGTTGTTCAGTGCAGTTATCAATATGCTCATACTCAGGTATCTGGAAATCCTACTTTATATGCTGATCTTAATGTGTCTTCTGTGTCCTTCCCCTTAAAGGCTGAATATAGTTCATGAATACAACTTCTCAGCATAAAACGGGCATGAATGATGAACATAGTGGATATTTCCTACTGATAAAGAAATAAGAACACATACTCAGAGAAGGGAGGGTGTTTTAGAAAAAGTTGGAACTAAAAGTGTAACCAATTGGAAAGCAAAGTCAACAGCAATGAAGATACAGAGAGGCTTATGTGAGATTGGATGTGAAGCCAGAAGTAGTTGGGATAGGATGAAAGAATCAAGTGTCAGGCCACACACACTTTGAAGAAGGCACATAAGATAAGTAAATATGCACAAATTGTATCCTCATAAATATGTGAAATATTACTCCCAAGGAAATGCATATGTTTAATATCTTTTAAAAAATATCATTAATATTTTGGAAACAGAAAAGAATTAAGGTGGTAAAGAAAATAATGCACTTCAAATAAATCTGAATTAAAAGTGTAAAAAAGAAAAAGAAATATATTGCATTATGGAAATGTGTTTTCAAGAACAACTCCAAAATTCTATAGAACAAGGATGTCAGTTTAAGAATTAGGGTGAGTTTGAGCCATGACATGGTGTTTTCAATGATTTCCTATGCTTCTGAATATTAGGCAATGAATAGGAAGACCAAAGAAGATACCTTTGAATTGGAGTCCTGATGATTGAATAAACCAGTGACTGCCAAAAGAACAAACAAATCCGTACTGAAGGAAATGCAAAAAGAGTGCAATCCAGAGAAGACAGAATAATAAAACTTCATTTCACTTTGTGCATATATTTAGCAAAGGCTTAGAAGAAAAACATCTTGCTGGGAATGATAGAGGGTTAGTCAAAGAGAGGAAGATTCTCAAGATGGCTTGACAAAGGGACTTCACAGTGGACTTGAATATGGTAGAGATCATGAGGACAGTTGAGGAGAAAGCAGGATTCAGATCTTTTGGTAATAGGGCTATTCAAGGCAATAACACCTAACAACAATAACAAACATTTCATTTTTTCCTTGAAAAGATAATCCATATTCAGTGACTGTTTTAATGACAGAAAAGATGTTTCAAAATGGCTTTCTAATATTGATATTCTTCATTAATTTGTGTCCTCTTAAGGCAAAACAATGTCTTTGGTTTAATAGGACAACATATAAATCTGTGAATCGAAGTATTTTTAGGCCTATAAATCATATTTGATTTGCATTAATTGCAAAATTTATCCATAGCAAACCAATAATTCAGTGATTAGGGACTGACTTGTTAGAAAACAATAAACAAAGTTGAAGACTACAGTAGCCACTCTTATAATATTCTCCATTATCTTTGTCCCTAGCAACATACCCTGGCTACAGAATCTTATTAACCTTAGAGAAATTTAAAGATTACTTGACAATTACTTAACTCTCTTTGATCCAATGATTTACATAATTAGAAGAAAAATTATTTCACATAGCAGCATATGAATTTCCATTATTTCTGGATTTTAAAAAGCTTCCAAAAAGATTCACTTTCTACATCATATTCATTTCATACTACAGCAAGGAATTGATGCAGAGTTGAATACTAAGAAAGATGTTTCAATAAGCAGGAGAGGTATTTATTTGTCTGTGACAAGAAATCTGGAAGACAACTATCTGACCAAATAATTGGAAAAGATGCATAATTGTACCAATCCCAAAGAAGGGTGATTCAACAAAATGCAGAAATTATCAAACAATAGCTTCAGTATAACACACAAATAAAATTTTACTAAAGAACATATTAAAATGACTGGGAGAGTACATCATCTGAGAACTTTCAGAAATTCAATCTGAACTTAAGAGAAGCCATGGAATAAGGGATGTCATTGCCAACACTAGATATGTATTTCTTGTCTGAAAGCAATGTGAAACCAATATACATACTTGTGTTTTATTGGCTTTACAAAGATTGTATATATTATAATAAATTATGGATAAGATTGAGAAGAATGAGAATTCTAGAACACTTAATTGTCCTCAAAAGGAACATGGACATAGACTATAAAAATATCATTAGAACAGAGAGATAATGCACCATATCTTTTAAAATCAGAAAGTATATGTAAGAATTTAATTGTTCACCATACTTGTTTAATCTGGTGTGCTTCTTCCAAGATAGGTTTTTGTGGTTTTTTTTTTTTAGGCAGAATTCTCCTTAGAAGTAAAGATGGTGAAATTTTGTCTCACATTTGGGCATCAAAAGATGCCAAACATTGCAAAAAGATATTATACTGAGACAGGTAAAGGGTTAATGAGAGAGAATTTTGATCTTTCAACAAGATGGTTTGACACAGTGACTACTACAATGTCGTGAGCAAGGTGCAGATTGCAAAGATGGACTAGGACAGGGTAAGGTTCCAATCTTTTGTTCGGTAGGGTGGCTATAAGTCTAGTTGACTGAACATAGCAACAATAATATTTCACCTGTATATTGAAAAAAATCACTCAAGAAGGTGGACAGTATGAAAAAGAATGTAGCACTAGCATTAGAGGACTACTCACCAATAACCTGTAATAAGTACATGATACAATCTTGCTTTGCTGAAAGTGAAGATAACTTGATTAACTTACTGAAGAAGATCAATGAAGACAGTTTGACTAAGTACAGGCATTTGACCATTTGGATCACAACAAACTGTGGTTAACACTGAGAAAAATGGGAATCCCAGAACACTTTATTGTGTTTATGCAACACCTGTACTTGGACCAGGAGGCAGTCGTCAGAACAGAGCAAGGAAACACTGCATGGGTCAAAATTGGGAAGGTCTTTTCAGTCTATATGCAGAACAGATTATCCAGAAGACTGGGTTCTATGAGGAAAAATGTAACATCAGGATTGGTGGTAGAGTCATCAACAATCTGCGTTATGCAGATGACACAACCCTGCTTGCTGAAACTGAGGAAGACTTCAAGTGCTTGCTGCGGAGGGTCAAGGACTGCAACCTTCTATATAGATTGAAGCTTGACATCAAGAACACAAAGATTCTTATGACTGGACTGATTGGCAGCATCATGATAGATAGTGAAGAGATTGAGATTGTTAGCAGCTTCAGTTTGCTTGGCTCTACAATCAACACTCTGGTACCAGCAGCCAGGAAATTAAAAGATGAATTGCATTGGGAAAGGATGTTGTCAAAGACCTCTCAAATGTACTGAAGAACAACAATGCCAATCTGGAAACTAAGGTGCGCCTGATACAAGCCATGGTCTTTTCAATTACTTGCTATATTTCAGGAAGTTGGATAATGACTAGGAATGATAGAAGGAGAATTGATGCCTTTGAGCTTTGGTGCTGAAGAAGAGTATTGAATATACCATGGACTGCTAGAAGAACAAATAATTTCATCCTGGAGCGGGTGAAGCCAGGCTGTTCCTTGGAGGCAAGGTTTCTGAAGTGCCGTCTGACATACTTTGGGTATGTTCCAAGGCAGGATCAATCCTTGGAGAGGGGCCTCATGCTTTGGAGGATAGAGGGACAGCACAGGAAAGGAAGACCCTCTATGAGATAGGTTGATTAAATGACTGGAGTAATGGGGGTAGGTGTATTAAAAACAGTAAAATTGGCATAGGATAGAGCAGGGTATAGGGCTGTTGTACATAGGGTCACTATGAGTCACAGGGAACTTAACGGTGCAAACAACAATATATATCAACATAAAGATAACAAAAATCTTCACACCTGGACTATGGCAATACTATGATAAATGGAGAAAAGATTGTCAAGAAATTTCTTTTTACTTGAATTCACTATCAACATCTATAGAAGAAGATGCAGTCACGATATCAAATGACACATTGCACTAGACAAATCTTCTGCCAAAGACAATTCAAGAGATTAAGGTGGGTCTGACCCAAGTCACAGTATTTTCGATTGTTTCATTTTCTGTGTAAGTTAGACAATGAATAAATAAGACCAAAGAAGAATGTATGCCTTTGGCTTGTGGTTTTGGGGAAGAATAATGACTATATTTCAAAATTTTGAATATATTACCAGAACAAATAAATCTGTCTTGAAGAAGCACAACCTTGAAAGATCCTTAAAACTGAAGATGGTAAGACTTTATCTCACCCACTGGAAAGGCCAGTCCCTGCACAAAGTCATTATGCTTGGTAAAGTAGAGTTAGAGAAAATGAGGAAGATCAGAAGTGAGATGATATAACATGGTGGCTGCTACAATAGAATGAAGGGAAATAGAGGTTATGAGAATGGTTTAGGACTGGGCAGAATTTTGTTCTGTTGTAGATAGGGTTACCATGAGTCAGAGTCAATTCCTTGACACCTAACAACATGACCATTTCAGCCATAGTGGTATTAGTGGAGTACTTTGTATCCATTACACTGAGAATCCAGTGGAAGAATTCTTTTCTCACTCATTATATTTTAAAAAGAAATTTCATTTTGGTAATGTTTTTAATGATTCACAAATACTTTTCTTTATCTTCTGTAAGCCTTTGTTTTTGATCTCTACTTAGTTGTTGCCATTTTATTTTATCTGGATATAAAACTGTGTCACATTTAAAATTTGGTTCTACTTTAGCAAATAAATTGGGATTATTTAAAAATTATAAAATATATAAAAGGGACATTTCTAAAACAAAATTTTATTTGAAAATTAATAAAAGTATTTGGCACATGCAATTTGCTCTTCATATCTAAGATAGTTGTTGTTGTTGTTATGTGCCATCGAGTCGCCTGAGACTCATAGCAACCCTATGTACAACAGCCCTAAACCCTGCCCTATCCCTTGCCAATCTCACTGTCTCTGACACATCTATCCCTATTACCCTAGTGATGAAATCAACCCAATCATCCAGGGACTTCCTCTCCAACCTCCCAAGCATGACAGCCCTCTAGATACAAGAAATAATGTTTACAAGGCAGCTGGAACTAATTTCATTTGTCAGTTGATGTTTCTTGGTGGGCCCTTCACAAACATCCATAGAAGTCTTCTGTCCAGGTATATTTAACAATTTGGACATGTGCCTTACATTCTCTGATGCTCTAGCTTCCCAAGTCATGGTACTGTGGCTGATATCTGGAAGGAGTGATATGAAAATAAAGACATGATAAAAAACAAAAACAGAAAACTTGTTTTGCTTTGCTTTGAAACAGCTGCTAGATGAGTAATATGGTTATATTATTACTGAGGTAGAGTTATCACCAATCAGTCCAAAATAAAAATTAACATGTAATATTTGCATATACAAAAATTTTTAAATGTGAATTTTATTTGAGGGATTGTTCAACTCATATATTCAGAGATAATATACATAATTGTAATAATCACACTATTTTTAATGGACAAATTTGGTTTTTAAGTTATAAGCATCAATTTCCTAAAAAAATGCTAGTTTAAGAAATGGAAAAACGAAGACTAAAATACATTTAAGTTTTATTATTGAAATATTGATTTATTAACTCAAGGAATTATACAGTCTTCATGTTGTTGTTTGTTGTTATGTGCCGTTGAGTCGCCTGCGACTCATAAGTTTTCTGATAAAATATAAATGTAATTCTCTGATTAACATCCTTTGCTACTTTTTTAGAAGACATATTTAAAAATGCATTCACTGTAACAAAGCAGAGGCAAAAATTGCATGTTAAACACATATTGAATTTTCTGTCCTCTTAATGTCCCTAACATATCATTTATTAGTACATGGAGAAAAATATCAAGTACTATGTTCCCTACTATAGAACTCACTTGATGTGTAAATTGAAATGATCCTGTTAAATGAATATTAATAGTCCCAGTATTTTTGGACATTTTCTACTTTAGTGCTATATTAAATCATTAGCCTTATTGTAACTCATTGCTATCAAGGCACAACTAATTCATAGATGACTCTTCAGTGAGTTTTTGGAGGATATAAATCCCATAGAAAGAGATTGCCCATTTTCTCTCCTCAGAGCATCTGGTGGATTGGAACCTACAGAGTAGTATATTAAATGTAGGATAGGTTGCAATGAATGAATGCCAACCTCTTTTAATTGTTATTTTTAAAGAGAGTTTATAGAAAGTTTGGATTTTTTAATTCATTCATTGTTGCACATTTATTTCCCTTCCCCCTTTACACCCTCCCTCAATCCACTTTGCAATGCACCTCTTGTTCCAGATTGTTCTCACACACATAATGCCTAATCATACATTCCTTTCAGGTAATTCTTCCATTTACTATTTTCAAAGCAATGTTCATTATCTATCCACTCTTTTCCTGGTCTCCCTCAACCTTCCATTCCAGGCCTAATTTTCTAATAGTGGTGTTATGCTGTATTTGTCCTATTGTGACTGCACATTTTAAAGTTAAAATAATAATAGGTGCTGTTGTTTACAAAATTTAGGGAAAAAAACTCTGTACATAAACATTATATAGTTAAAACTTTATTTTATTAAATACATTATTTAATTTATTCTCATTTGAAGGTCAAATGGGACTGGAAACTCCACTGGTCATTTCCTATGATGTGTGGGAGAGCACCTGGGGTGTGTGGGAGAACACAACTTCGTGTTTGTATCATGCTAAGAGCATTGCTGACACTCCGGGCTGGAGTCATTGACTAGCAGATATGTATGTACAACAGTCATCACAAAATGGATCAGAGGCTTATTAACTATTAATATAATCTGTGCTTGTCCTGTAACTGCTTGTGTTGGTTCAGCTGAACTTTGAGTGAAAACAGCAAGAATGACACTCTCCTTGCTTATCAGCAAGAACTAGCATACATATATGACATCATCTAAGGGAAGAACTTGTGTTGCCAAACACAAAAACATGTGATTTGAGTTCACCGGCTGCTCCACAGGAAAAAGATGAGCAATTCTCTTGCAAACTGCCTCCGAAAACCAGCAAGAGGGTAAGCTCTGAGTCTGAGTTGGTTCCAACTTGAGCGCACATAACAATCATGAAATATGTCAAGATGAAGTATTTTGATTACACTGAAAGGCCCGTTGGAGACAGATGTAAATAAAGATGTTGAAGTAGAAGGGGTCTAAATAACTTGTGTGTAGACAAACTCATTAGTTTACTTCCAGCTGGCATCTTCAGATTCTGGAGCTGGTATTAGTTTTATGAAGCAGGAGTGGCATAAACTTCTTAAAGAACAAGCCTCTGGAAACTCTATGAACTTTGAGAAATGATGGTAGTTACAGAAAGGCTTCAGGTCTTTTGTTCATATGGCTACTATGAGTTATGCTCGATTCAGCGGCAATCAACAGGACACAACTATACCAGTTCTAAGGGAACTCTCTAGTGGCCTAGTGGCAAGAAGCTGCACTGCAATTCCAAAGGCACACAGCTCAAGGCTACCAGCTACTCCACGGAAGAGAATTGGGTAATCTGTAAATCCATCAGAGGTTAGCTCCCATTAGTTCCAACTCCACAGTACACAGCAACAACAACATCCTAGTTCCCTTCCACTGCTGGCTTTGCTTTTCCTTGTGTCTTCTCTGCTGCTTAAAATCATTGAGACTTTGATTGGAATAACTAATGCCTATTTTGTTGATATGCTTACCTTGCTTGCTGGGTATTGTCTCTACTCCTAGACCATAAACCAGTGGCCAGCAACAAGGAGGTGAAAAGCTGCTTTATCTTCAACCAGGAAGCATCAATGAAATTATCTTTAGAAATGAAGAAACTCTTCCCAAACACTACCTGTTGGATTCCCCTCCCTTTTCATTAGCTTAGAGTGGTTTACAGTTGCCTACATGCAAGCAAGATTCTGTTGAAGATTATCCAAAAATGACTGGAATAGCACATCAACAGAGAACTGCCTGTAGTGCACTCAGGCTGGATTCAGAAGAGGTCATGGCAGTAGGGATATTATAGATAATGTCAGATGGATCTTGGCTGAAAGCAGAGAGTACCAGAGGAATGTCTATTTGTGCTTCATTGATTATGCAATGACATTTGACAGTGTGGATCATAGTAAACTGTGACTGACTCTGAGAAAAATAGGAAACCCCAAAACACTTGATTGTGCCAATGTGAAACTCGTAACTTGGACCAGGAGGCAGTTGTCAGAGCAAGGAAACACTGTGTGGGTCAAAATTGGGAAGGGTTTGCATCGAGGATGTGCTCTATCTCCATATCTTCTCAATCTATATGTAGACAGATTATCCGGGAGGCTGGGCTCTGTGAGAAGAAGTGTGACATCAGGATTGGAGTTAGACTCATCAACAATCTACGTTATGCAGATGACACAACCCTGCTTGCTGAAACTGAGGAAGACCTGAAGTGCTTGCTGCAGAAGGTCAAGGACTGAAGCCTTCAATATGAATTGAAGCTCAACATCAAGAAAACAAAGATTCTTACCACTGGGCCAATTGACAGCAACATGATGGATGATGAAGAGACTGAGATTGTTGACAGTTTCAGTTTGCTTTGTTCTATAATCAACACTCTTGGTACCAGCATCCTGGAAATTAAAAGACGAATTACATTGGGAAAATCTACTGTCAAAGACGTCTCCAAGGTACTGAGAAGCAATGATGTCAGTCTGGAGACTAAGGTGCACGTGATACAGGCCATGGCCTTTGCAATCACTTGCTATGCATCAGAAAGCTGGACAATGACTAGAGATGACAGAAGGAGAGTTGATGCCTTTGAGCTGTGGTGCTGGAGGTACCATGGACTGCTAAGAGAACAAACAAGTTCGTCCTGGAGAGGGTGAAGCCAGGCTGCTCCTTGGAGGCAAGGATTTTGAAGCTCTGTCTGACAAAATTTGGACATGTTACAAGGTGGGCTAAGTCCTTAGAGATGGATGTCATGCTTGGGAGGATGGAGGGATAGTGCAGGAAAGGAAGACCCTCAGTGAGACAAATTGATTCTATCACTGGGGTAATGGGGATAGGCATGTCAGACAATAAGATTGGCAAGGGATAGAGCAGGGTTTAGGGCTGTTGTACATAGGGTCATTATGAATCACAAGAGATTTGATGGCACATAATAACAACAACAGCATTCTAAGAAAAGATTACTCCACAGAGTGTGGCAACTAGAGAACAGTATCATAAATACAACTGCAAGTAAGATCCCACTGAAAATTATCCAAAAGTGACTAGAACAGCACATAAACAGAGTACTGCCAGAAGTGTAGACTATGTTAAAAAAGGCCATGGCACTAGGAATATTATAGCCAAGGTTAGATGGATCTTAGCTGAAAGCAGACAGTACCAGAGAATGTCTAACTGCTTCATTGATTATGAAAAGGCATTTTACTGTGTGGATCAAAAGAAATTGTGGCTAACTCTGAGAAGAATGGGAATCCCAGAACACTTGATTGTGCTTATCTATACTTGGACCAGGAGGCAGTCATCAGAACAGAGCAAGGAATCACTGCATGGTTCAAAATCAGGAAAGATGTATGCAAGGGATGCATTCTGTCCCCACACCTTTTCAATTTGTATGCAGAACAAATCATCCAAAAGGCTGGGTTCTATGAGGAGGAATGTAGCATCAAAATTGGAGGAAAACTCACCAATACTCTCTGTTATACAGATGATGCAACTCTGCTTGCCAAGACTGAGGAGAGCCTGAAGCATTTGCTGCAGAAAGTCATGGACTTCAGCCTTCATGGAATGTAGCTCAATATCAAGAAAGTGAAGGTTCTCACCACTGGACCAATAGGCAGCATCATGATAGATGGTGGAGACTGATATTGTTAATAGCTTCAGCTTGCTGACACTACACTTAACACTCTTGATATCAGCAGCCACGAAATCAAAAGACAAATTGCATTGGGAAAATCTGCTGTCAGGGGCCTCCCCAGAGTACTGAAACGCAGTGATGTTAGTCTGGACACTAAGGTCTGCCTGATACATGCCATGGTCTTCATAATTACTTGCTATACATCAGAGAGCTGGACAATGAGTAAGGATGGTAGAAGAAAAATTGATGCCTTTGAGTTGGAGAAGAGTATTGAATGTTCCATGGACTGCTAGGATAACAAACAAGTTCATCCTAGAGTGGGTGAAACCAAGTTGCTCATTGGAGGCAAGGATTTCGAAGCTTTGTCTGACATACTTTGGGCATATTGTGAGGAGAGACCATGATTGGGAGGGTGGAAGAACAGCACAGGAGAGGAAGACACTGGCTGAGATGGATAGACTCAGTGACTAGGGTAAGTTTGTTGGCTAAGGATAGAGCAGGCTAAGGATAGAGATGGGGTCACTATGAGTCACAAATGACTGGATGGTACATATCAACAACAACAACATTCTGAACTAATCATGGGGCTGTTGTTGTGTATCTTTGAGTCAGAATTGTCTCATAGTTGACCCTCCAGCGGATTTTCAGAGGCAGTTTAATGACATGGGAAGAGATTGTCCATCTTTCCGTAGCAGAGAAGCAGGTATACTTGAACCAGTAACTTTGGGATGACAGCGTATCTCCTTAGAATTACCATGCATGACCAGGGATAATAATCTAGGAAATGGATATTGCAGATCAATGCAAACTATATTCTTTCTAAGAGTTCAACTGGCACATTCAAGACCAGAGAGAAGAAAGAAATCGGATTTCTTTTTAAGAAGAGAATGGTTGACACTCATTCCCAGGATTAAAATGAGCAGCGTAAGGGGCAGCTCTGGTGATCTAGTGATAAGAACTTATGATGTCAAGCCAAAGGCACATGGTTTGAATTCACCAGCTGCTCCATGGAAAAAATACATGCTATCTTTTCCCATGCACTTTACTGCTCCTGGAAACCCACTATGGGTTGATTCTGACTAGATGATACAACATCAAGGGACAGAGAAGATAGAAGTAGAAATCAGCTGTCACCAGGTATACTTTTCACTGGATGCAAGAACACAATCAGTTTTCTCCTTAACTTAAGTAGGAGAGACCCTCTGGCTTCCTTGGAGAGTAGAGCCTAGAGGCTAAACCCTTAATAAGCCTCAAATCATTACAGAGTAACTGAATTCTGAATTAATTGTAAAGTAAGGCAGCTACAATTCTTTCCAGTAGATAACTAACCTAGGACATCCTTCCAAAAATGCATACAGTCAAATCAAACAATACTGGAATGCACTATGAAGAACATGTACCAGAACATCCTGATTTATGGGAAATATGCTAACTCCCAAAAGTCTCCTAGAATATTAATGAGTCCTTCTACTAGGAATCAAGGGGAACAAACGAACACATGACATTATTCTGTGTTTATACCATCCTTCTGACTCCAGCTAGCCAGAAGCCTCTTGTTGGGAATCAGTTGAAGCCTGATGCTTGGGCCTATGGCCTTTTAAAATTCATTTTGGCCTGAAGGCCTGCAGTCCTCAGGCCTGGTTTTAATTGTTTATGAAATTAACACTCCTAAGTGGTACAGTACTGTCCTGTCATTTCTCTGTATTGAGGTAACTTTGGATTGCTGGTTGAGGGTCACTGTGCAATGTTTGGTTGGTTGTTGGTTTGTGGTTTTTCTGTGTTTTTTGTTTGTTTTTAATTTAAGCCTCTTGTTAAGAGTCAACAATACCTCTTGGAAGTCCCTTGTATTTAAAAGTTGGGCCCAGGGGATTGTATTTTAATCCCTTGTTATTACTATATTTTGGAGGAACATTGTTCTAATACGTGCAGCACTCTTGTCAATTTGCTGTGCTGAGATAATCTGGGTTTGCTGTGACGCTGAACCTTTTACCATTGGGGTCTCAAATGCCATAATGGCTGCCCATGGTGGGCAGTGTTTGGTGGAGACCTGAGTTTTAAGACAGATTGGAAGCAGGAGTGGCATTCACTTCTCAAACCACAGGCCTCTGGAAAATCTATGAACTTGAAGAAACAATAGTTACAGAAAGACCTCAGATCTTCTGTTCATAGAGTCACTCACTATGAGTTGTGCATGACTCAACGGCAATCAACAACAACAGCAACATGGTGCTTCCAAAACCTGACTGAAATTCAGAAGCACCTATGGTAACTGTTTAAAATCTGGCTATTTAAGCTGAGCTCTTATCTTAGAGAATGGGATTCACACACGGTACTATGGGTGGTTTTAAATAGTCTACCCGTTATGAAGAACCCTGCAACCACTACAGTCTGGGGGTGGGGGGTGGAAATCATGAGTTTTTTGAGGACTAGAGGGAACTGACACAACATAATCTACACAAGGGTTCTACAGGACACGTCAACTTCCCTTGGAGACAGTACAACTAAACTTAAGAGACACCGGTCAAAAGAAAAATGTCAGCAGTCGACGTTTTTGGAATCACAGAAGCCAAGAAAGCTTAAGATACAAGCTGTCAGATCATGGGTTGGACAATGGAAGATATTTTCTGAAGGGACTTGGCAGATTGGAAGGGTTATCCTGGTTGAGGGTGGAACTGGGAAGTAAGTAGGTCAAGGCTCTGGGCCAAGGGTGGGGTCAACACTGTAACTAATGCTTAACTCCACAATAAGGGATTTATCTTTCACTGCTTCACAAATTGCTGTCTGTCAG
>NW_006399847.1:9600228-9602034 GCF_000299155.1 Elephantulus edwardii
TTTTAAAAGGAATATATGATTAGGCATTATTTGTATGACAACAATCCAAAATAAGAGGTGCATAGCAAAGTAGACTGGGGAGGTCGGGAACGAAGAGGAAGAAAGTTATGCAACAATGAATGAATATTTTTTGAAGTTAATTCTTTCTTAAAAAAGGAAAATTTTATTTTGTGATTTTAACAAATGTTTACAGAGAAGTTAGATTTTCAGTCATTCATTCATTGTTGCATCTCTCCTTCCTCCCTGAGTTACCCTTTTTTTTTCTTCTTCAGGAATTCATTCATTGTTGCACAATTACCTACCTTTGCCCTCTTTCCTATAATCCTCTTTGAAGTGATGTACTTTATTCTGGGCTGCTGTCATTTGTAATACTACTAATCATATATTCCTTTTAAACATTTCTTTCCTTCATCTGTTCCAATGCAACAGTCATTATCTATCCACTCTTATCCTATTCTCCTCCCAACATCCCATGTCAGATCTGCTTTATAACAGTGGTGCTATACAGTATTTGTCCTTTTGTAACTGAGATATTTCACCCAGCATGATGTCCTCCAGGGTCCCTCAAGTTGTGTAATGTTTTACAAGTTCACTGTTTTTCAGTGCTGTATATCCCATTGCATGAGTATACCTACTTTTTCTAAACATTTTTTTTTTAGTTGGTGGATGTTTGGTTTGCTTCCATCGCT
This sequence comes from Elephantulus edwardii, assembly GCF_000299155.1. Classification (NCBI taxonomy): domain Eukaryota; kingdom Metazoa; phylum Chordata; class Mammalia; order Macroscelidea; family Macroscelididae; genus Elephantulus; species Elephantulus edwardii. The sequence continues at coordinate 9,600,918 of NW_006399847.1, forward strand.
TTGCTATTGTGAATAATGCAGCAATAAACATGGGTGTGCATAGATCTGTATGGATGGCAGTTCTTGTTTCTTTATGGTGTATTCCCTATAATGGCATTGCTGGGTCAAATGGTATTTGTATTTCCAACTTTTTGAGAAAGTGGCAAATATTGCACCATTTTATACTCCCACCAGCAGTGTATAAGGGTTCCAATTTCTCCACAACCTCACCAGCATTTATTGTTTGCTGCTTTGTTGAACTTTGTTATTGTTACTGGGGTGAGATGACATCTCATATTTGTCTTGATATGTATCTCTCTGATAGCTAGGAATTTTGAACATTTCTTCATGTGTTTGACATCTGATTTTTTTTTCGTGAAGTATCTGTTCATATCCTGTGCGTATTTTGTGAATAGTTTTATCTCTTTTCTTGCTAAAGTGCTGGCGTAGTCTATAAATTTTACATATGAGTCCCTTATCAGATATATCCTTACCCAATTTTTTCCCCAGTCTGTGGCTTACCTTTATACCCTGTTAGAGAAGTTTTTTGATGTGTACAGGGATTTGATTCTTAGAAGGTCCCATTCATCTATTTTATTCTTTCCTGATTGTAGGGAGATTGAATTCTTTTCAGCCAATTTCTCATTTACAAATTGAGGGATTTCATAAAATCATCTCTAAAATCCTTTCGAGTTGTGAAACCTAAGGCCATATAATTCTATCTGATATGATAAAAATATTTATGATATTATACTGTTGTTATGTGCCATCACAACATAGAGAGAGAGATCAGCTGGCCCAGTGGACAGAAAGCAAGTCTACCAAGCCAAAGGTGGGTGACTTTTAATTTGCTGCCCTCAGGCCTGTCTTTCATTGCTTTTGTTCAGACATTCCTCTAGGTCGTATAGCCCTGGTGTACAAGTTGCCGTACCACGTTCACTTTTGGTTGCTGTGAGGCTGAATACCGTGACACCGGTATATCAAGTGCGTTAATGATTGGCTACCCAATGAGGACAGAGAGTGGGGTGGAGCTCCCCAATTAAAATAAGCTTGGAAGGAGGAGTGGCATCCACTTCCATAATAGCTTGCCTCTGGAAACCCTATGAACCTGGAGAGAGGATGAAAGACACTCAAGCAT
>NW_006399847.1:9603069-9606922 GCF_000299155.1 Elephantulus edwardii
AAAAAAAAGGAGTATTGATTGTGGAACAGAGCAAGCTGCAATTGTTAACAACTCCAAATCTCTTCTCCATCTCTCATGGTGCTGCCAATTGGCCCATTGGTGAGAATCTTTGTCTTCAATCTATCTTGAAGACTACAGTTCTTGATCTTCTGCAGCAAGTGCTTCAGATCTTCTTCAGTTTAAGCAAGCAAGGTTGTGTCATTTGCATAACGTAGGTTGTTGATGAGTCTACCTCCAATCCTGATGTCACATTCCTCCTTATTTAGCCCTGCTCCCCGAATGATTTGTTCTACATATAGGTTGAAAAAGTATAGAGACAGGATGCATCCCTGATGCACTCCTTTCCTGGTTTTGAACCATGCAGTGGTTCCTTGCTCTATTCTGAGGACTGCTTCCTGGTCCAAGTATAGGTTTCACATAACAACAATCAAATGTTCTGAGAGTCCCATTCTCCTCAAGGTTAGCCACAATTTTTTTTGTGATCCACACAGTCAAATGCCTTTGCATAGTCAATGAAACATAGCCTCTGGTACTCTTTGCTTTCTACCAAGATACATCTGATATTGGCAATAATGTCTCTAGTTTCATTATCTCTTCTAAACCCAGCTTGTATTTCTAGAAATTCTCTGACAATGTACTGCTCATATCTAAATAATCTTCAGCAGGATTTTGCTAGTGTGTGATACTAGTGATGTTGTTCAATAATTTCTTCACACTGCTAGGTCACCCTTTCTTGAAATAGGAATAAATATGGATCTCTTTCAGTCAGTTGGCCAAGTAATTGTCCTCCAGATTTCTTGGCACAACTTGGTGAGTACATCCAGGGCAGCATTTCTTTGTTGAAATATATCAATTGGTATTCCATCAATTCTTAAGACTTTATTTTTTGCCAACTCCTTTAGAGCTGCTTAAACTTCCTCCCTCATCACCATTGGTACTTGGTGTTGTTTCTTGAAATTCTTGTGTCTGTCAATTCTTTTTGGTACATGGCTCTGGATATGCCTTCCATCTTCTTTTAGTGCATCCTGAATCATTCAATATTCTGCCCATAGCATCTTTAAGCATTGAAACTTGCAGCTTAAATTTGTTCTTCAGTTTCTTCAGCTTAAGAAATGTTGAGCATGTTCAGGCCTTTTGGTTTTCTGACTCCAGTTCCTTGCAAATTACATTTTAACACATAGCCTTGTCTTCCAGAGCTACACTTTGAAATCTTCTATTCAGCTCCTTAACTTCTTGATACCTTCACTAGGACAAAAATATGCAAAGAAGGTTTTTCCCATGATGGAAAAATCAACTTGGACAAAAAAAAAAGGGAGTAAAAGCAAATACTCATAAAAATAATCTGTCTAAAAGGCCAGTGGATGATACAAACTTAAACCTCCAAATTCTGAGACCCAAATAAATGCACTAGATGGTGCCCCACTACTCTGCCATCACCCCGAGGAACAGAACTCACTTCTGTAGCCCAATTTTCAGCTAAGACTCAGGCAGAATTAGTAGGTGAACAATAACAACAGGGAGGCACTCACTCATTACTCCAATCAACAAGATCAAAAGGACAGTGTTCATCCAAGGAAAGCCTCAGGCAGGAATGGCTCGAACACAGCGTAATGGAAAGGAGAACCATAGGGAGGATGTGGAAAGCGTGTGATTAAATTGAAAGCATTGAAATTAATGCCATAAAGCAAAATATGTATGACTGGTTGGTTGAAAAACTAATTTCCTTTAGAAAGTTTCTCAAGGCAATATTAAAAAAAATTGTTCAACTTGATTTTTTCATTAAGTGATTTTTCCCATTAAGCTTCAAATAACAAAAATCTATTGCCTATATACCCACCCTGGCTGGAAATTGTTTGTATGTTTTGTGTAAATCCTTATAATGATTCTAAGTTGTAGGATTATCATCTCCCTTCATAGAGAAGAAAATTGAGGCTTCTGGAGATTAGTTGTCTTGTTCAAGGTTACAGAGCAAAGGAGGGTACAATCACAGCAGATCTTGAAACTCTCAACCTTGACTCCTCCCAGGACCCTGGCTGTCTTACTAATGGATGAGGTCAGAGCTGGGGCCAGTGAGAACCCTGAGGCCTCAGCCAGCCCCTAACTCCATCTCTGGGGATGGTGAGGGTGACCTGTCTCCTGAGCTAGCTGCCAGTTTACATAGAGAAGGCTAAGGATTAAATTCTAGTAACATCAAACATTGCTCTCCTGGGTTTAGAGCTGGGCATTTTCCCTTACAAACCCTCTGCTCTTCCTGACTCCACTGTCCAGTGCCCTGGGGGCTCGCCTGTGTGAACTACATGCTACTCCCTGGCCTCCTGGTTGGATTTGGCTATTGGTTGCCTTTGAAGTACATCAGAGGGTTGGAAGAAAGTGAGGTCCAGGGCTTAATGCCCAGTTCCTCCAGCAAAGGCCTCAATCCCTCTTAGGCTAGGGAATCACTCCATATTTAGTGTCCCTTCAGGTCTTAGAAGGTTATCACCAGTCTCAAGTGCTCAAGAGCCTATTTCTGGTTCCTATAAACCAAGTTCCTCCCTCTACAAGTCTTCTCATGAGTAAACTCCCCTCAAGCACCCATTAGAGCACCACTTCTTTGCAAATGGAGCCTTAAACTAAGATGTTGTTGCTATTGTTATATGTCATCGAGTCACTTGTGACTCATAGCAACCCTATGTACAAGAGCCCTAAGCACTGCTGTATCCTGGGCCAACTTTATTGTCTCTGACACACTTTCTCCCATTGCCCCAGTGACAGAATCAATCCATGTAATTGAGAGTCTTCTTCTCCTGCCCTGTCCCTTCTCCCTTCAAAGCATGATGTCCCTCTCCAAGGACATGCCCCTCCTTTTAACATGTCCAAAGTATGTCAGACAGAATCCTTGCCTCCAAGAAAAAGTCTGGTTTCACCTTCTCCAAGATGAACCTGTTTGTTCTTTCAGCAGTCCATGGTATATTCAGCACTCTTCTCCAGCACCACAGTTAGTCATTGTCCATCTCTCTGAAGCATAGCAAGCAATTGTGAAGACTATGGCCTGGATCAGGCACACCATAGTATCCAGACTGATGTCATTGCTCTTCGGTACTCTGGAGAGGTACCCGATAGCTGAATTTCCCAATGCAATTCATCTCTTGATTTCCTTGCTGCTGATATCAAGAGTATTGATTGTGGAACCAAGCTAACTAAAAGCTGTTAACAATCTCAATCTCTTCACCATCCAGAGTGATACTGCCAATTGGCCCAGTAGTGAGGCTCTTTGTTTTCTTGATGTTGAGCTTTAATCCATATGGAAGGTTGTAGTCTTTGACCTTCTGCAGCAAGAACTTCAATGCCTCCTCAGTTTCAGCAGGCAGGATTGTGTCATCGGCACAATGCAGGTTGTTTATGAATCTTCCTCCAATCCTGATGCCATATTCCTCCTCAGATAGCCAAGCCTCCCTGATGATCTGTTCTGCATATCAATTGTAAAGATATAGAGACAGAATACATCCCTGGCGTATATCCTTCCTGATTTTGAACCCTGCAGTGTTTCCTTGCTCTAAGGACTACTTCCTGGTCCAAATATGTCGTTGTTGCTGTTAAATGCTGTCAAGTCATAAGAGACTCTTAGTGATACCATGAATTTTCTTCATTTCTTCATTCATAGGGTTTCTAGAGGCAAGCTATTTGGTGTACACCTTTCCTGATTTTGAACATGCAGTGTTTCCTTGTTCTATTCTGATTGCTGTCTCTTGGTCCAAGTATTGGTTTCACATAAGAATAATCAAATGTTCTGAGATTCCTATTCTTCTCAGAGTCAGCCACATTTTGTTGTGATCTACACAATCAATGAACACATCAGCTATAATATCCCTAGAAC
>NW_006399847.1:9607207-9615430 GCF_000299155.1 Elephantulus edwardii
GTCTTCTCTCACTACTCTAAAGGGCCCTCTTGGCAGTAGGAAACACATAGACTATTATGGAGATTGATTTTGGAATTTAGATGCACTGTTATCAATTGTGCTTAGCCATACATGTTTATATGTCAATTGTTAAACTAGGATGTTGTTGTGTTGTTAAATGCTGTCAAGTTATAGGCAACTCATAGAGACCCTGTGAACGAAAACACCTGGACACTTGTGTAACTTTTATCCTTTACACCAGGGGTAATCATTCTTGCATTTGACACATCAGTGTCAGAATGTTCAGCTTCACAGCCACCATGAGCTACCTCTGTACACCAAGTGGACAGACCAGTGCTATATGACCTAGAAGGATGTTTGACCAAAATCAATTAAATATAGTCCTGAGGGCTGCAGATTAGCATCACCCACCTTTGGCTAGTTAGCATCACTTTCTGTCTACTAGGCCATCACTGATCTCTCTCTATGCGTTTGTTATTGTTAAGTGCCATAGAGTTGTAGGCGACTTACAGCAACCCTATGAATGAAAGACCTGAGCACTTGTATGCTTTTCATCCTTTCTCCAGGTTATAACATTATATTCTGGAATGGTTTCCGAAGTGACTGGCCTAGTGATAAGAAGCTGCGTTGCAATCCCAAAGGCATATGTCTCTGATACCCCAGGAGTTCTGAGGGATAAGGATAGACAATCTCCTGCCATGGGATTTGTTTTCTCTGGAAACCTGCTAGAAGGTCAACTATGAGTTGCTTTTGATCCAATGGCATACAATAACAGAGCATCCTTAACCTGCGAGGACAGCCGAATGTGCTCCTTGTCCAGAAGGGCTGGATGTGAGTGTGTGTAAGCTTGTGTGAAAGCATGTATGAACATGTGAATGTGTTTATTGGGTGTGAAAGGTTTATCCAACTCTGTGCATATGCATGTGTGAAGAAGGTCAGTGTATGTAAAAGCCGACATGAGTGTGTAAGTGTGAGGGCAAATGTATGAGTTATTATACGTGAGTATAAGTGTGTATGTACATGTGTGAGTGTACGTATGTCTGTGAGAGCATGTGTATGTTATAGATTGTGTTTCAGTGCGTGTCCTCTTCTCACAGTAGTGAGAAGAGCCATGGTGTCAACTAGGATTGAAACCCATCCTTAGAGCACCAGGACAAGCTTCATCAGCCTGCCCAGAACCATTTCTATGCAGCACCCTCCCCACCTACTCTCGTCACTTTTTTTTTTGCTGGGTCCCCCAGAAGCCTCCTAAGTCTGGGATTAGCATTTAATAACAACAGCCAGCTATTAAGTAACTCTAATCAAGAGACCCAAGAAGAATTGATGTCTTTGAGTAATGGTGCTAGAGAAGAGTATTGAACATAACATGGACTGCCAAAAGAACTAACAGGTGCAGACCCTAGAGAGGGTGAAACCAAGTTGTTTCTTGGAATTTGAGGCTACATCTCACATACTTTGGGCATGTAGCCAGGAGACACCAGTCTTTGGTGAAAAATATTATGCTTGGATTGGTCAAGGGACAGTACAGGAGAGGAAAACCCCAGATGAGATGGATTGATTCAATGTCTGGGGTAATTAGGATAAGTGTGTCAGAGACAGTGAGATAGAGCAGAATTCAGAGCTATTGTGGATAAGGTTGCTGAGATGTAGTCGACACAACAGCACATAATAAAAACAACATAACAAATGAGAGAACATGTGCCTAGGTACTTTGTTGGCCCTACATGCTAACTCCTCCATGTCCCCCTGACCATAGTAAGGGATCCAGAATGGAGTTCAGGCTGCACAAATTATGCCACAACCATGAGCTGCATTTGACTCGAGAACAGGCGTAGAGGGTAACTAAGAAAAGAGGGGATAGATAATGAACACTGCATTGGAACAGATGAAGGAAAGAAATGTTTAAAATATGATTTTATGATAAGATATTATTTGCATGAAAACAATCCAGAATAAAAGGTGCATTGCGAAGTGTATTGGGGAGGGGTTAGGGTGGGAGGGAGGAAATTGTGCAACAATTAATTATTTTTTTAAAAGTGGACTTGGAGGTAGGGAAGAAAATGTACAACAATGAATGACTAAAGATCCAATTTTTCCGTGAACTTTTGTTAAAATCACAATTAATCTAAACAACTATGAGATATCATCTCACCCCAGTAAGAAGAGCAAAATTTCACAGAATAGCAAACAACAAATGCTGGCAAGGTTGTGGAGAAACTGGAACCCTTATTCACTGTTGGTGGGAGTGGAAAATGCTGCAACCACTATGGAAGACAGTGTGGCGCTTTCTCAAAAAGTTGCAAATAGAAATACCATTTGACCCAACAAATTCCACTACTTGGAATATACCCCAAAGAAGCCATAACCACCATCCAAGCAGATATACTCGCACCCATGTTTATCATGGTTTTGTTCGCAATAGCAAAGAGCTGGAAACAACCTAAGTGCACATCAACAAACAAATGGATAAAGAAGCTGTGGTATACTCACACAATGGAATACTATGCTGCATTGAAAAACAAGGAACTCATGAAATATTACTCAAAATGGATGACCCTGGGGGACATTATGCTGAGTCAAATATCTCAGTCACAAAAGGACAAATATTGCATAGTGGCACTGTTGTAAAACAGGACTGACATTGGGGTTGAGGGAAGACAGAAAAGGAGGGGAGGAATGATGTATATTGCATTGAAACAGATGAGGGAGAGAACTGTTTACAAGGGACATAATAATGTGTATTCTTGTCATTACAGAAGTCCAGAGTGAAGGCTGCATAGTGGAGTGGACATGGAAGGAGGGATTGCATAACAATGAAAGAGGTTTACGGTTTTTTTTCTTTTCAAGGAGAAGAGTGAATTGGGTGGAGAGCATGGGTAGGGAGAAAAGTACAACAAGGAATGACTGGAAACCCTAAATCTCTGTAAACTTTCATTAAAATTAATTTTTAAAAATATTGAAACTTACAAACATTAAAGCACAAAGCAAAAAAACAAACAAACAAACAAACAAAAAAACCACAAAACTCTGACATCCCTGAGCCCATGTGGCACTCACTGGGCCAATCCATCTCATTGAGGCTCTTTCTCTCTTTAGCTGACCCTCCACCTTTCCCAGTTTGATGAATTTTTCCAAACAGTGGCTCTTCCTGACAATCTGCCCTAATTATTTTGGACCAGGTTTCATCATCCTTATCTCTATGGAGCATCCTGGCTGCACTTCATCCAAGCCAGAATTGTTTGTTCTTTTAGCAGCTGTGGGAAAGTCAATACTCTCCTCCAACACCACAATTCAAAGGCATCAATTCTTCTGTCTTCCTTACTTAATATTCAAGTTTCAGACACTTAAGAAGCAATTGAAAATGCCATGACTTGTATCACTTTCACCTTAGTCTTTGAATTGCCATTCATGCTCTTTAGCAATTTAAGGAGGTTCTTAGCAGCAAATTTCCCTAGGAAGAAAACTTTGGAAAGATGTCATTTTCTGTACTGTACAGTTAAAGAAACTGGAGGATAGAAATACCGCTGAGTGGCTCCTCTCAGACCCCACAAGAGTAAGAGGAGGGACAGGGACACTGGTTTTTCTCGAGCCCTTGCTTTCAGATGCTCATAAAACAACTTCTGGATTTCCATATGTCCTTGGTCTCAGCGAGCCTATCTGTTTTGCAGGAAAGTTTCACTATCTTAGAATAATGTGATGAATAAGAGGAACTAAGGTGCAGTAGGGCTGAGTGGGAGAAATAAGCATGAAAAAGAAGAATCCAGAAAAGGCTTGGTTAAGAAAGTCAGACAAAACTGATCTGTAAGAGTTGCTACGAAGTCTTCTGCAAACAAAACTGCATTTAGACATCTCCACTTCCACAGGACACGGGCTTGAGAAAGACACCAAGGGGCCAGTAATGGCCATAGTCTTGCCATACCCTTGCCAAATACTGCTACATACAGCCAAAAACACACATGTACATGCACATACAGATCACACCATGAAAACACAAAATAGAAAACAAAACCAACTTGCTTTTCAGACCCAAAAACTTATGAAAGAACAGGTTTAGACCAGGTTTTAAAAGCCATGACCTGGGTTTAAACTGGCACGTCAAACTAAACCTAATGGACTGCCGTCCAGTCACTTCCAACTAAGAGGTCCTCCGTGGGATTTCAGAGTCTGCAAATCTTTAGAAGAGGAGATTGCCCTTCTTTTTCTTGAGAAGCAGCTGAGGATTTGAAACTCTGATGTTTTGGTCACTCAACATATTAAACTATCAGAGCTTTTTAAAATTACATGTAAACGTGGTTTCAAACCAACCCCTTCAGCAGCTCTAGCAAATAGTCTACGGTAATAAATTCCAAAGAAACAGAAAGAAAACACAATCTCCCTGAGAATAAATGATATGTTTGCCCTCTGCACAGACCACTATGTCACTTAAACCTGGCAAGTGTCCTTGCCTCTGAAAGTCATTAAGGTCAGATTTTATAACATATGTTTAGACACAGTCAGACCATTTTGTATTCAAAACATCTTACTGGAGAAGGACTGATGGTGATCCTCTTTCTGAAGCAGTTAAAGTGAAATACAATATATTGGCCAGGATGTGAAACTTGATCACTGGTGCATACTGAGTGGAGGGAATTTACTGTGTGCTTATGCAATCTTGGTTCCGAAAGATCTTCCCTAAAACTATTTCATCAAATAGCGAAGAAAGGCTCTAGCAGAAACAGAAACTCGTTTTTCTTTTCTGTTGTTTTCTCTTCTTCCCTCCCAATCACATCTGTTTTCACAGTCCTTAGGGAGTCAGAGAGTGGATTCAGCTAGGGTAGTGCCTGAGCTATATCCAAGGGGTTTCTTCAAAGCAAATCCTACACTACTGAATTAATGCATCTCAGCTACTAGTAGCATGGGTGACATATTATATGATGGCCTGCTAGCTGAAAGTTTGGCAGTTTGAGCCCATGTGTTACTCTGGGGGGAGGGGAGGAAAAGATAAAGCTTTGTCTCAGAAACACAATGAAAGTTCGCCATGAAACAGTGAGAAGACAGAGGATTTGGGTTTTTATTAGATATAATCACTGGTGTAATGGAGATAGGTGTTTTGGAGACAATAAGATTGGAAAGGAATAGAGCAGAGTTTAAGGCTGTTGTACATAGGGTCACTAAGAGTCACATAACAACAACAACAACAGCATGGTTTAAGGACGCTCTAGTGACCTAAAGGCAAGAAGCTGCACTGCAATCCCAAAGGCATGTGGTTTGAATCCACAAGCTGATTCACTGGAGAAAGACGGGCAGTCTCCTCCTGTGTGATTAACTGTCTCTGGAGATCCCCTGGAAGGTCAGCTAAGGGATCTGTTCCAATTCCATGGTACATAACAGCAACAATAGTGTTCAGGAGAGGTGTAGAGGGATATTCTGTCTTCCACTATTGTCCATGTTATGTTTACTTCTTTCCCAGATTTCCTCATTTATGTTGTCATTGCCAAGTACCATCCTATAAACCATGACTCACAACAACCCTATTAACAACCGATCTGAATCTTGCCCTATCCTGTGCCATGTTCACATTCTCCAAGATGTTCAAACCCATTGTTACAGGGACTGCGTCAGTCCATCTTGTGGAAGGTCATTCTCTTTTACCCTGTTGTTGTTGTTGTTGTTGTGTGCTATTGAGTCAACTGTGACCCACAGCGACCCTAATACGAACATTTAGCTCAGAGCTCTGCTCTATCCTGAGCCATTCTTACTGCCTCTTACTATCCTCATTACTTCAGTACTATATCAATCCATCTCATCTGAGGTCTTCTTCTCCTGCACTGTCTCTAAATCCTTTCAAGAATAATTCCTTCTCCTAAGACTGGTCCTTTTTGCAACATGCTCAAAGTATATGGGACAAAGTCTCAAAATCCTTGCCTCCAAGGGCAACTTGGATTCACCCTCTCCTGGACAGACCTGCCAAGTATGTTCAAGACTCTTCTCCAGCATCACAAATCAAAGGTATCAATATATCTTCTGTCCTCTTTCTCATTGTCCAACCCTCTGAGGCTTAGCAAGTAATTGCAAAGATCATGGCCTGGATCAAACACACTTTAGTCTCTAGATTGAATTTACTGCTCTTAAGCAATCTGGAAAGGTCCTTGACAGCAGATTTTCCTAATCCAATTCATCTCTTGATTTCCTGATTGCTGGCGCCAAGAGTGTTGATTGTGGACCTGAGTATCTCATCTCATCTCATCTCATCTCATCTCATCTCATCTCATCTCATCTCATCTCATCTCATCTCATCTATCATGGTGTTGCCAGTGGGCCCAGTGGTGAGAATGTTTGTTTTTTTGATGTTGAGCTTCAATCGGATATTGCAGACTCTGATCCTCCATCTTTCACAGCTTATGTCTTTTTCCTCATCTATTGTTATTGTTGTTGTTATGTGCTGTTGAGTCACTTGCAACTCATAACAACCCTACATATAACAGTCCGAAACCCTGTCCTGTCCTGTGCCAATTTCACTGTCTCTGACACGCCCACCTCGATTACCCCAGTTACTGAATCAATCCACCTCATAGAGGGTCTTCCCCTCGTGCACTGTCCCTCCACTCTCCCAAGCATGATGTCCCTCTCCAAGGACTGGTCCCTCCTTGCAACATGTCCAAAGTATGTCAGATGAAGCCCCAGAAACCTTGCCTCCAAGGAGCAGCCAGGTTTAACCCTCTCCAGGATGAATCTGTTTGTTTTCTTAGCAGTTCATAGTATGTTCAACACTCTTCTCCAGAAGCACATCTCAAAGGCATCAATTCTCCTTCTGTCCTCCCTAGTCATTGTCCAACTCTCTTAAGCATAACAACTGATTGCAAAGACCATGGTCTGTTTTGGGGGCACCTTAGTCTCCAAAGTGACACCATTGCTCTTCAGTACTTTGAAGAGGTTCCTAACAGCAGACTTTCCATGGCCATACATCTTTTATTTCCTGGCTGCTGATGCCAAGAGTGTTGACTGTGGAGCCAAGATCCACTATAAAACTTTCTGCAGAAATAAATTGAGAAAATCAACACACAACAATTAGCATAGTGCTTGGGGCATAGTGAATACACAATGGATAAGTGATAATATCATTCTTTCTCTTAGGCAATTTTCATTATTCCCTACTAATGCTTAAAAAAATTACCATTATTTCAAAATTAATTCAACAGTAGTGTCGAAAGTTCTCTCACTGTCACGAGATGTCTCCACCTTCTTTTTCACTTGTGTCACAAAAGTTGATTTGCATCCAAGAGATCTGCCCACATCTATAAACCTTCATTCAACATTTGTAGAAATCAAATTAAGTGTCAGGAGCTGCGCAAAGTGAGGAGAAACAAAAATAATTACATTCTTCTTATCTCCAGAAGATATAAGAAAGATCTTGCACCCTCCTTGGCTTTGTCACAGTGTTCTCTCTCATTTTCTTGATTAATACAATAGTACCTAGTTGTTCCTATCCATTTGGAAAGATGTTGGTGTTGGCTTTTGATTGTAGCAGATATAATGGTGACAAATGCAGGAGCAGAGAAAAGATTGTAGGAAATTCTCAATGAATAAGTCATTCTCTGTGTGTATATTTTTCTTTCTTTGACAATGGTCAAAGAAATGGCATGCAGGATTGCCTGAAGAAAAAGGTGCTATAGTTCAATTTATAACTTCTCTAAAGTTTGTGAAGAAATCATGCATGACTCTTAGTGACTGTGGCCAGGGTCCTAGTTGTAACCCAGAAGCAGGAATGTGATGGGTATGCAGAACCCCTCTCTAGGCTCCCACTGCAAAAGGTGTCCCAGGGATTCTCTGGGCACACTGAGTACAGGAGCATTATTCTGCTGCACCCATAGAAACTATGAAGTAAAATTTAAAAGGGCAAAGAAGGTAGATCACCCTCATATGTTTCTAGAATATGTTTTTACTTTATATAAAAGGGTAAAGAAAATGCATAATTTGGTAAATGATGTTTGCAACTATTACTCCTTCTAATAATAAGTTGATTTGTAGGAATATTCATATAGCATATATTTATTCCATTTAGTACAGCATTGGAAGGGCTTGACAGATGTGATAAAATTAGAATACTAGGGGGTTAAGACAATAATATTGTGGATACTTAATTCTACTTTCCTCACGCCCTGTGAAACAGTAAAATGTAAGACAAAACCTTTTACGAATTCATTTAATTATCTCTTACTGAAGAAGGAGGAGGAGGAGTGGGAG
>NW_006399847.1:9615550-9627491 GCF_000299155.1 Elephantulus edwardii
GGCAACAAAAGATAGCATCCAACCAAGTGTTACTAAGGCTGAGCTTTCACACAAAACACAAAAAACATAACCAGAAGTTAAAACTGTGGGGTGTGTTGTTTTGTTTTTTGTTTGTTATTATGCGCTGTTGAGCACCCTATGCACAATAGTTCTGAGTCCTACTTTATCCTGAGCTAATCTCACTGTCTCCTCATTATGCCACCTATTGTGTCAGTCCATCTCATCCGGGGTATTCCTCTCCTGTCTGTCTCTCAACCCTTCCAAGCATGATATTCTTCTCCAAAGACTGGTCCTTCTTCCCTACATGCCCAAAGTATGTGACATGGAGTCTCAAAGTCCTTGACTCCAAGGAGCAGCTAAGACAGACAGACCGGTTAGTTCTCTTGGCTGTCTATGGTATATTGAATACTCCAGCTCTCTGACACATAGCAAATAATTGGGAAGACAATAATTATCCTTTAAATTTTTGTATTGTACACTTTATATTGGAAGATGCTATGGGCAATATATTGAAAGCATCAAAACAAGATGGAAAGAATACATAGAAGAACTGAACCAAAAAGATTGACACTGAAAAATTTGGGAAAATACCCATATGAGTAGAGCTGATGGTATTGAAGGAGGAAGTGGAAGCTGCGTTGAAGCTATTGGCAAAAAATAAGGCCCTAGGAACTGATGGGATACCAATTGACTTGTTTCAATTAACAGATGTAGCCTTGGATGTGTTCACCAGTCTATGCCAGGAAATTTGGAGAATAGCAGACTGGCCAATGAATTGGAAGAGGTCCATATTTGTTGTCATTCCCAAGAAAGATGATCCAATAGAATGTGGAAACTATCAAACAATATGATTAATATCACATAAAAGAAAAATACTGCTGAAGATAATTAAAAAACAGCTAGAACAGTATGTAGATAGGGAACTTCCAGAAGTTTAAGCAGCATGTAGAAGAGACCATGGCACCAAGGATATCATTGCTGACATTAGATGGATCCTGACTGAGATTAAAGACTACCAGAAGAAGGGAGCTCTGGTGGCCTAATGGCAAGAACCTTCACTGCAATCCCAGAGGCACCAGTTCAAATCCACCAGATGCTCTGCTGGAAAAGGGGGGGACAATCTCCTCCTGTACCAGTCAGATCTGATTTGACAGTACACGCACACAAAATAATAAAATAAAAAATTTTAAAAAAGAAAAGAATACCAGAAGAATGTCTATTTGTGCTTTATTTACTATGCAAAGGGTTTTGAATGTGTGGATTATGACATAGAAAGGAATGGGAGTCTCAGAACACATAATTATGTTCATGCTACACCTATACTTGGACACAGAGACTGTTGTGAACAGGGCAGGGGACTACTGCATGATTTAAAATTAAGAAGGGAGTGCATCAGAGTTGCATTCTTTATCCACTTATTTAATCTATATGTTGAGCAAATTATTCGAGATGCTGGACACTATGGAGAGAAATGTGACTTCAGGATCAGAGGAAGACTCGTCAATAACCTCCATTATGCAGATGACACAAACTTGCTTGCTGCAAGTGAGGAGAACTTGAACCACTTCTTGCAGAAGATCAAGAAATTACAGCCTTCAATATGGATTGCACCTCAATGTCAAGAAATCAAAGATACTTACCACAGGACTGATAGGCAACATCATGATGGATGGAGAAGAGACTGAAACTGTCAATTACTTCATCCTACTTGGATCCACAAATAATACCCTTGGTACCAGCAGTCAGGAAATAAGGAATCACATTGCACTGGGAAAGTCTCTGCAGTTGAGAACCTCTCCAAATTATTGAGAAGTAATGATGTCAGTTTAAGGACTAAGGTTATGGTGTTTCCAATCACTTGCTATGAATCTTTTAACTGAATAATGATTAGGGTTGACAGAAGAAGAATTGATGCCTTTGAGCTGTGTGGTGTTTGAAAAAAGCACTGAACATCCCATGGACAGTCAAAAGAACAAACAAATATGTCTTGGAGAGGGTGCAGCCAGAGTGCTCTTTGGAGGCAAGGATGCTGAGGCTTCACTGAATATACTATGGGAATGTTGCTATGAGGGGCTATTCCTTAGAGAGGAACATGATTCTTGAAGAAGTGCAAGTGAAGAAAAGGAAGACTCTTGACCAGTGGATTGACATATTGACTGCCACAATGGGCTCTAGTGTGTCAGGAAGTGTGAAGATGGCACAACATAGGACAGAGTTCAGATCTGTTGTTCATAGGGTCACTATGGGTCATAGACTCAACAGAATCCAACAACAACATTTTATTATGTCCGCAATGTATTAGCACAGTGCTACGTTTGTATATCTTTTAAAATGCTAGACTTTTCTTCCAAAGTATCTTTTAAAATTATTTTTCTTTCTTATTGTATTTGTGTGAACATTTACAAGGCATATTAATTTTTCATTCACTCAGTCATAACATTTTACTCTATGACATTATTTACAATACCCACAATGTAAGCACGTAATCTCACTCTCCCTACTTTATCCCTGTAGTTATTTTCCATTAATCCTTCTAAACTGTTCTTTCCTATCTCCAGGACAAATGTTGACCTTTTGACCTTGCATGGTTGGTTATTCTAAGGAGTTAGTGACTCCCTGGTGTCACCTGAGAGACCTATACTTTGTCTTACCAAAGCCGTGGGTGTGACATGAGAAATTAGTAAACCTGGCCTTTCCCACATTTTCAATATTGTTTTACATCCCCCCTTCTTTTATCCAGTATCTTCACCTGTGTTCAAAATTTCAAACTTTCATTAACCAATATGAGCATTTGTATATGTAGACAGATGACCAGAAAGCAATAGAAATTTGTTACTGATAATGTATAAAATATGGTCATTGAGAAAGTGATGATTCAAATATTTATTTACAACTGTAGATAGCATATATCTTTTCAATAAGCAATAATAATTGTATACATATAATTTATAATGAATCGATTTCAAATTCTGATACAAGAATGGAGAATTCTGCCAGCATAATCCATAGAGATTTGCACTGAGAAGCCAAAGAAGGCACCACTCTGGAAGTTTGAATCCACCAGTGGTTCTGAAGGAGAAATATACACAATCTCATCTCATGTGATTTGTTGTTGTTGTTATGTGCCATTGAGTCGCTTGCAACTCAGAGATCCTATGTACAACAGCCCTAAACTCTGCTCTGTCCTGTGCCAATTGCACTGTCTCTGACACACCAATCCCGATTACCCAGTCACCAAATCAATCCACCTCCTCGAGGGCCTTCCCCTCCTGCACCTGCCCTCCACCCTCCCAAGTATGATGTCCTTCTCCAAAGACCAGTCTCTTCTTACAACATGACCAAAGTATGTCAGACGAAGCCTCAGAATCCTTGCCTCCAAGGAGCAGCCCAGTTTAATCCTCTCGAGAATGAATATGTTTGTTTTCTTAGCAGTCCATGGTACTCTCAATACTCTTCTTCAGCACCACAGCTCAAAGACATCAATTCTCCTTCTATCCTCCCTAGTCGTTGTCCAACTCTCTGATGCATAACAAGTGATTGCGAAGACCATGGCTTGTATCAGATGCACCTTAGTATCCAGAGAGACACTATTGCTCTTCAGAACTTTGGAGAGGTCCCCAACAGCAGACTTTCCCATTGCAATATGTCTTTTAATTTCCTGGATGCTGGTGCCAAGATTGTTGATTGTGGAGGCAAGCCGACTAAAGCTGTGAACAATCTCAATCTCTTCACCATCCATCCTGATGCTGCCAATTGGTCCAGTGGTGAGAATCTTTATCATGTGATTTACAGCCTTGAAAACCCACTATAGGGTCAGTTACCGGTAACTTAAAGGCAGTGATGGATAAACACACACACACACAGACATACACATACACAGATACACACACAGAGGTATTTACCTATCATCTATCTGTCTATCTATCTATCTATCTATCTATCTATCTATCTATCTATCATCATCTATCTATCTATCTATCTATCTATCTATCTATCTATCTATCTATCTATCTATATCTATCTATCCTTTTTAGGAGTCTTCTAGTCATCTATGACTCACAGCAACCCCCTGAACAACAGATGAGACCCTTTTCTGTCCTGTGCCATCATCCTGATTTATTCCTTGCTCCAGCCCTTTCTTGGCAGCCACTGTGTCAATCCATCTTGTTATGGGTCTTCCTTGCTCTCAATGACTCTACTTTTCTAAGCACATCATTCTACAGGGACTAGCCCCTCCTGATAACATGTCAAAAGTATAAGAGATGAAGTTTCCCTGTCCTTGTTTTTAAGGAACACTCTGACTGCACTTCTACCAAAGCATATTTTCTTGCTACTTTGACAGTCTGCTAAGAACATAATATTCAGCAAAACCACAGTCCAGTGACATTGGTTCTTCTCCTTGTTATGTGCCAATACTCATAGCAACCCTATGAACAATGGCTCTAAACCTTGTCCTAGCATGAGCCAACCTCACCATTCCAGACATATAAGGCCCCATCTCACCCAGGATTTTCCTCTTCTGCATTTATCCTCCACCCTTCCATGTAAAATGTCCTTCTCTGGGGTTGCTCCTGGCAATATGTCCAAAGTATGTATGATGGAACTTCAAAATCATTGCCTCCAGGAGCAAATTGCTTTCACCTTCTCCAGTACCACTCTATTTGTTCTCTTGGCAGTTCATGGTATATTTAATAATATTCTCCAGCACCACAACACAAAGACATCAATTCTTCTTCTGACATTCTCATTCATTGTCCAGTTATCAGATGTATAGCAAGCATTTGAGAAGATCATGACCTGAATCAGGTGCACCACCTTCATCTCTAAACTAATGTTGTTGCTCTTTAGTGCACTGGAGAGATCCTGGAAAGCAGATTTTCCCAGTCAAAATTGTCTTTTGATTTCCTGACTGCTAGTGGCAAGAATGCAGATTGGGATCCAAGCAAGATGAAATCATTAACAACTTCAATCCTTTATCCATCATGATACTTTCTAAAAAAGAGCAAAGGCCATATTTGAGGACCATATTTGACCTTAACCATCTTCAAAGGGGGAAACTATCCCCACCCACAGCATCAATAACACAAAAGCAATTCCTATGAAGGCAGACATGTTCCCCATGTTCTCATGCCTCTTTCTGCTCATCCCAACACCAATCTCACTGCTTTGTTGGGTCCAAAATCTGATGTAATAGCTCACAGACCACATAGAACCATACTGGGAAAGTTGAAATGTTGTAATTCATATTAATAACAGAATACAGTTAAGACAGCTCCCAAAATGTGAATGAAGGCCCCTCAGCCTTGAGCCTTACAACTTTCCCAAATTCTTAGTCCTGCCAATATTGGCTTTTCCCCTGCCACTCAAAGCCCCATATTGTATCAGTTCTCTAGTTCAGCCATCACTGCTGCTGTTGCCAAGTGTGTATTACATTTCACCGAGTAGGGGAAGGTCGTCTTTCTTTTCTGATGGGCGAAGAATTTCTTCTCTTCTGTTGTTGGGAAGATAGCACCTTTGAAGCTAGAGCTCTTTAATTTGTTTGGAAATATTAGGTAGTCCTCTTGTAGATTGTTGAAACTGGCCAGTTTCTGTGGAATGGTAGATACCCAGTCCCCTGTGGATAGGCCAACTCACCCTATTTGCATAGTCCCAACTATTTGCAAAGCAAAGTAAAAAAGGATTGTTGTTATTGTTGTTATATGCCCTCAAGTTGTCTAAGACTCCCAATGACCCTATGTACAGCATTTCTGAAGCTTGCCCTATCTTGAGCAATCTCACTAATTCCAACACACCTAACCCCATTGCCCCAGTTACTGTACCAATCCATCTCATCTGGGGTCTTCCTTTCCTGCACTATACCTCCACCCTTCTAGACATGATGTCTTTCTCTAAGGACCAGTCTATTTGGCCACGTGCCCTAAGTATGTGAGACAGAATGCTAGCCTTCAAGGAGAAACTAGGTTTCACCTTCTCTGAGATAGACCTATATGTTTTCTTGATGCTTCATGTTCAAGACTCTTCTCCAGCACCACAACTCAAAGGCATCGATTCTTCTTTTGTCATCCTTAGCTATTGTCCAGCTCTCTGATGCATAAGCTTGCAAAGATCACGGCCTGGATCAGGAGCACATAAGTCTGTAGGCTGATATCATTGTATTTTAGGACTGTAGAGAGGTATCTGAAAGAAAATTTTTTTCATATAATTCATCTTTTGATTTTCTGACTTTGGGTGCCAAGAGTGTTGATTGTGGAACCAACCAAGCTGAAATTGTTAACAACTTCAATCTCTTCCCCATTCATCCTCGTGATACCAATTGGCCCAGTGAGAATCTTTGGTGTTTTTTTTATGTTTAACTTCAATCCATATTGATGACTACAGTCCTTCAGTTTCAGTCAGCAAGATTGTGTAATCTACATAACATACATAGGTTGTTGATGAGTCTTCCTCCAATCTTGATGCCACATCCTTCTTCATAAAGACAAGCCTCCAAAATGGTCTGTTCTGCACATAGATTGAAAAAGTATGGAGATAAGATGCGTCCTTGACACACTTATTTCCTGATTTTGAACCATGCAGTGTTTCCTTCTCTGTTCTGAGGACTGCCTCCTGATCCAAGTATAGTTTTTACGTAAGCATGATCAAGTGTTCTGCAATTCCCATTCCCCTCAAGGTTAGTCACAATTTGTTGTGATCCATACAGTCAAATGCCTTTGCATAACCAATGAAACACTGATAGACATTTCTCTGGTACTCTTTGCTTTCAAGTCAAAATCCATCTGACTTTGGCAATATTGTCTCTAGTGCCACAACCTCTTCTAAACCCAGCTTGTATTTCTAGTAGTTTTCTGTCAATGTACTGTTTCAGTCATTTCTAGATAATCATCAGCAGGATTTTGCTAATAATACTAGTGATGTTATTGTTATGTGCCATCCAGGTCACCTGTGACTCATAGTGGTCCTATGTACAATAGCACTAAATCCTGCTCTATTCTATGCTGATCTTATTTTCTCTGACACACCTACTTCCATTACCCCGGTCACTGACTCAGCCCATCCCGTCGAGAGTCTTCTTCTCTTGCGCTGTCCCTCCACTCTCCCAAGCACTAGTCCAAAGATTAGTTCCTCCTTGTAACATGTCAAAAATATGTGAGATGAAGCTTCAGAAGTTTTGCCTCCAAGGAGAAGCCTGGTCTCACCTTCTGTATGATGAACTTATTTGTTCTCCTAGTAGTCTATTCACTACTCTTATCTAGTACCACAGCTCAATGGCATCCATTCTCTTTCTATCATCTCTAGTCATTTTTCAGCTTTCTGATGCATAGCAAGTGATTACAAAGACTATGGCCTGGATCAGGCACACCTTAGTCTCCAGAATAACATCGTTGCTCTTCAGTACTTTGGATAGGTCTCTGACAGCAGACTTTCCCAATGCAATTCATCCTTTAATTTCCTGGTGCTGGGGCCAAGAGTGTTGATTGTGGAGCCAAGCAAGCTAAAGCTGTTAATAATCTCAATATCTTCACCATTTGTCATGATGCTGCCAATCGGCCGAATGGTGAGACTCTTTGTTTTCTTGATGTTGAACTTCAATCCATATTGAAGGGTTAAGTCCTTGACCTCCTGCAAGAAGCACTTCAGGTCCTCCTCAGTGCAAGCAGGGTTATGTTGTCTCAGAACGCAGACTGTTGAGTCTTCCTCCAATACTGATAATAATTTCCACACTCTATGGGGTCACCTTATATGGAATTGGAATAAATACGAATCTCTACCAGTCAGTTGGATAGATAGTTGTCCTCCAGATTTCTTACCACAATCTGGTAAGCATATCCAGAAAAGCATCTGTTTGTTGATATATGTCAATTGGTATTCCATCAATTCCTGGAGCTTTCTTTTTGCCAAGTCTTTCAGAGTAGCCTGCACTTCCTCCTTCATCATCATTGCCTCTTGATCATATGTTGTTTTGAAATTCTTCTGTGCCAGACCATCCTTTATAGTACAGTGACTCTGAGTATTTCTTCTATCTTCTTTTAATGCTTCTTGAAACGTTCAATAACATGCCCTTAGCATCATTAAGTATTGCAACTCAAGGCTTGCATTTGTTCTGTAGTTCTTTCAACTTAAGAAATGCCAAGTGAGTTTAGCCCTTTTAATTTTCAGATTCCTTGCAGATTTCATTATAATATTTTACTTTGTCTTCCCAAGCTGCACTTTGAGATCTTCTTTAACTTCTTTATTTCTTTCCTTTACTTTGCCTTCTTGGATCTCTCATGAAAGTTTTCTTGAGAGATAAACATTGAGATGCAATTTGTATTGAAAATTACTATCTTTGACTTACTGTAATAAATGCTTCAAATTCTCCTCAGTTTCAGTGAACAAGGTTGTGTCATCTGTGTAACACAGGTTATTGATGAGTCTTTCACAAATCTTAATGCCACATTCTTCTTCATAAAGTGCAACCTCTCAAATGATCTATTCCACATATGGATTGAAAGGGTATGGAGAAAGGCTACATCGCTGATGAACTCTATCTTGATTTTGAACCATACAATATTACCTTGCTTTGTTCAGACAATAGCTTCCAATCTAGATATAGATTTCACATAAGCACAATCTGGTGTTTTGGGATTCCCATTATTCTCAATGTTAATCACAGTTTATTGTGATCCACATAGTCAAATGCCTTTGTATAGTCAATAAAATGCAAATATACATCCTTCTGTATTCTTTATGTTCAGACATGATTCCTCTGACATCAGCAATGATAATATACCTAGTGTCATGATGGCCTCTTCTAAATTCGGCGTGCATTTCTGGCAGTTCTCTGTCAATATACTGTTTTAATCAGGGTTGGTTTCTTTTTTTCTTTTAATAATCTTTATGAAGATTTTGCTTGCATGTGGTATTAGTGATATTGTTTGATACTTTCTGCATCCCATAGAATCACCTTTTTTTAGGGAATGGGAAGAAATTTGGATCTTTTTCAGTCAGTTTTCCTGGTAGCTATTCTTCAGATTTTCTGGCACAACCTGATGAGCATATCTAGGGATACACCTGTTTGTTAAAATACTGTAATAGGTATTTCTGGGCCTTTATATTTTGCTGATTCCCTTCAGAGAAACTTGAACTTCCTATTTCATGAACACTGACTCTTGATCATACGCTATTTCCCCAAAAGGTTCTGTGTCAGCCTGTTCTTTTTGGTACAACGTCTCTGTGCATCCCTTCCATTTTCTTTTGACACTTCCTGGATATTTCCAATACCAGCTTAAACTTCTTTAGTGCTTTAGTTCCTTCAGCTTGATAAATGTCAAGTGATTTTCATTTTGATTTTCTGATGCCAGATCTTTGCACATTTTGTTACAATGTTTTGCTTTGTCTTTGCCCTATTAAAGCTACCTTTTGAGGGAGCTCTGGTGGCCTAGTGGCAAGAAGCTGCATTGCAATCCTGAAGGTGTGTGGTTCGAATCCACTAGATGCTCCCCTGGAGAATGAGGGGCAGTATCCTCCTGTGCCAGTTGGATCTGGTTTTATAGTACACATACAAAGCTGCCATTTGAAATTTCATTCTTTGTCTTTGTTTTGGCTTTCTGGCATTCTAGGGTCATACTCAGAGTCTCTTCTGACATCTATCTTGTTTTTTTCTTCCTCCTGTGTCTTTGAAATGACCTTTTGCTTTCTTCATGGATGGGTATTCTTGATTTCATCCCACAGCTTGCCTGATATTTGTTCATTAGTGTTCAAGGACTCTAGTCTGTTCTGTTCTTGAGATGGTTTTTAAACTCAGGTGGGAGAGACTCAAGGTCATATTTTGGGTTTTGTAGATTTTTGTTGTCGTTATTGTTTTCTTTAGCTTCAATTTGAGCTTTCACAGGAGTAGTTGGGGACTCCTGTTCCACAGTCACCACTTGGACTGCTTTTTATAGCTGATATTGTTGTGTCTAACAGTTTTTTCCCCACACATATAATCAATTTGATTCCTATCTGGTACATGAGGTTAGGTAGATGTGGGTTTTTTGTAAAAGATATTTGCAATTAATAAACCCTTGATTACATAAAATTCCACTCCTCTCTCTCTAACCTCTTTTTTCTCTCCCCAAGTCCATATTTTCCAAATACTAGTCCTTCTTCTTTGTTCTCAACTTTTCATTCCAGTCATCAATTACTATTAATGAATCTTGGTTGCATGTTAGATGGATTTCAGACTGGAAAAGTTGTTCGAAATCTTTTATCTCCTCTTTAGCTTTAGATATTGGTGCATGTATTTGAATGATAGTAGAATTAATAAGTCTTCATCATATGCTCTGTCACTCACAATATTATTCTTCAGGATGAATTTATAAATCGGCGTTTTCACTATGAATATGACTGTTTTTCTCACTTTTTCATTTCTGCCATAGCAGATTATATGATACTCTGATTCAAAATGTCCCATGCAAGTCATCGAAGCTTTCCAATACCTAGTATGTCAATATTTATGCATGCCATTTCTCTCTTAACGATGTCTAATTCCTCTTCTTTCATACTTCATAAGTTCCATGTTCCAATTCTTAGTGGAAATTTGCAACTATTCCTCATTTTTGTTTTTCCCAGTATGAAGATTCACTCTCCAGTGCTATTTCTAATGCTCTAAGTGTCTAAATGTGCACTATTGTTCATAGAGTTTTCCAATCTTTCTTCTTAGACTGTCTTAATTTAGGAGCTCTGTTTAGTGCTATACCCAAAGCAGCTAATGACAGACAAGCAAATATATACCTATCTAAGCTTTAAAAATATCAACATGCAAAAATGCTTCCGCAATACAAAAACTGGAAAATACGTTTGACAATTTCATGTTGCTCTTCTACCCCTCCAAATCACCCCCCCCCAACAACCACCCTCCCAAAAGTGAGGCCTCTAACTAACTCCTAATATGATGGTTCAAGATCCTGTCACTCATGACCATTATTTGGGTGCTTCCTAGTGAAGATGAATCTGGGCCTCCAGGTTCCCTAGAGTGCATCTGGTTCTGCATCTAAGTATTGCAACTCCACATGGCTCCCTGCCTTGACAGCTCTGCGTGAATCTAGGTCAAGATGCCCTGCTCCCCAGTGTGTGTCTGGGTGCCATGGCTCCATGTGGCTCCTTGCCCTATCTGACTCTATATACCTTCAGTCCCAGAGTGCATCTTGGTCCTGCATCTGGTTCTTCTTAGGTGTTCCTTATTGTCCAACTGTAAGGTGAATTCACTTCCTAAACAGCATGCCTCTGTAAACTATATGACCTTTGATAAATGTTGATAGTAGTAGAGGGGCTTGAGGCCTTTTGTCCATAGGGTCAAGTTGAGTCGTGCTCAACTTGAAGGCAATCAACAACAAAGTGCATGAGAAATAACTGAAGATACAATGGCTTGGATCAAGCACACCTTATTCTTTAAACTGACATTGTTTCTTTTAAGCACTTTGCGGAGGTCCTTGACAGCATATTTTTATTTCTTTATTGTTGCTACCCTAGGTTAACTATGGATCATGTATGATATTGGGTATCATTTTCCAATTGGAATTGAACTTGTTTTTCAGCTCCTTCAGCTTAAGAAATGCTAAGCGAGTTCGGCCCTTTTGATTTTCTGATTCCAGCTCTCTGCACATTTCATTATAGTATCTTGCTTAGTTGTCCCGGGCTGTCTTTTGAAATTTTCTATTCACCTCTTTGATTTCTTGGTTTCTTCCTTTAGCTTTGGCTTCTTGGCGCTCTAATGCAATACTCAAAGTCTTCATAACATCTCTACTAACGGTGACGGTTCACAATGCAAGTTTAAACCAGGGCAGGGCAATGAACACAGACAAGCCTCTTCTGCAGATTTCTTCTTGTGGAAGCAGCAAAAGAAAGGGACGGAAGGAGCAAGGTGAAAATTACTATGGAATTATTTTTTCTCTTTTTCATAAGGGGAGTTTAACACTACATT
>NW_006399847.1:9634176-9639992 GCF_000299155.1 Elephantulus edwardii
ACCAAATATAGTAAATTTAATTGCTAGTACAGTAAATAGAAACAGAATTAACCCACATAAGTAAAAATTTCTGTAGTCCATCTATCATTTCTGATAGTATTCTAAGAGGAAACATTTGAAAACCATTAGTCTAAGCAATACTTTATTAGGATTTCACATGCTGAGGCCAGGCTAAGGAAGTAATATCAGAAACAGGATGGTGGGTTTCACTACTGAAGGGATTGGAGGGACTGAGAAGTGTTTCAATTTTGGATGTATTTTGAAGGTGAATCTGGCAGGGACTATGGGATGATTATCAAACTGAGCAACCAGACAATTGGATTTGTTACATATTTGTGGAATAGACTGGGTATGGTGGATGGGGGCCTATTCAAAGCTCAGTTTTTAACTTGAGTTTTGGACATCCAGGTGGAGATTACAAGTAGTTAGATATCTATGTACACCTGAAGTTCAGGAAAGGTTTCAGACTACTGATAAAAATATGAGCACTGTCAGCATATTTACAGTGATGCAACTGGTTGACAAATTGTAAGGAGTAATTGTAACTACTGGTAAGAGTGGATATAAAGAAGTTACAAAAGCCAGAGACAGAAGAGAAGAAAAATGAATGACAAAAGAAACTGAAAATGAAAAGAGGGAGTACTGGCATTCTAGCGTCTTCACTCTGAGTAGAAAAAGATCCCAGGAAGCAAAAAAGTAAGAACGAAATTGAACTCTATGTATGCAACTAGAGGTGATTGGTGCCCTTAATCAGAATAATTTGAGGCATGGGATGAAAATTGGTAAAGTGAGTTAGAGAAAGAATAGGGAGGAGAATACATACAACACTTCTGAGGAGGGTTGCTGTAATGAAAAGGGGAAAGAAATAGGGTTCAAGTCAGATAGAGGAAGTGTAGAAAACCAAAGGTCTTTATATTTGCTTTCCCTTTGATAGAGGAGGGGAATAGCATATTGACTCTTGATTTTGAAGATAATGAAAAACCTCACAACTAAGTTAAAAATAACATTATGATAAATTGAGACAAAAATTTAATTTGCCAATGATTTTATTCTACCTGGATCAATAACCAAAGTTCAGGGAAGCAGTATTTAACCAATCAAATGACATACTATATTGGGCAATCTTCAAAAGAAGTCACTAATGATCTAAAAAGTGAAGATGTTACTTTGATGATCAAGTTGTGCCTGAGCCAAGTCATAG
Organism: Elephantulus edwardii; assembly: GCF_000299155.1. Taxonomy (NCBI): domain Eukaryota; kingdom Metazoa; phylum Chordata; class Mammalia; order Macroscelidea; family Macroscelididae; genus Elephantulus; species Elephantulus edwardii. The sequence continues at coordinate 9,635,378 of NW_006399847.1, forward strand.
TTTTTTTAACATATGTGAAAGCTGGGCAATGGATAAGGAGGGCCAAAGAAGAAATGATGTATTTGAATTATGGTATTGCTGAGGAATATTAAATATACCTAGAGGTGGTACCATTTTTACTTCTAGCAACATAAACTGTGAGATAAAGCCATCCATCCATGCTATTTCTGTTGTAGTAGCACTAGACAGATAGGCAGGTATCATTACTTTCCACTGTGTCCCCAGAGGGAGATTACTTTTGTCTAGTAGCATAATGACAAGGAGCTGTGCTGCCAATCCAAAAGCACATAGTTTGAATTCACTAGCTACTCCATGGGGAAAAGATGGGCAATCTCCTCCTTTGCAATTTACTACCTTTGAAAATTTCTGTAGGGCCAACTATGGCTCTATGGTACATAACAACAGTCAAATGAACTAATTTGAGAAGACTTGTCTTTGTAATCACTCCACCCGAGATTAATATTACACTCTCATGAGCTTTGGAGATGTAGAGGAAGTGTGGCTCTATACTAGGGTCCCTTTTCAAATAGATCTGATAACTGATGGTGGTAAGAGGAATTTTTAAAAATGAGTACCTGTGCCTGGTTGTCTAACAAGAACCTGGAGCAGCTAGGTTAAATGAGCCCAGCGGTGGCTGATTGTTGACGGGGGGACATGCCTGGACGGTAACACTTTGCATGTGGCTTGAGAGCCCAGTGAGTTGGGGAGGGTATACACAAAGCCATGTGTTTTCTTTCCTGTCAATTTCTTCTCTCAGTCCCCAGGGCCTCCATCCAGCCCAGGCAGCTAGTGGTGGTTCATCACTATCTGAGGGGAAGTTTGTACTTTCTGGGCCAGAGAACAAAGACAGTAAATTCCTGTGAGTTCAAGGGCTTCTTTGTCTTCCCCTCCCTTCTCCAAGCTTCTTGTTTTTGTTAGGTGCCCTCAAGTCAAATAGGACTTACAGCAATCTCTGAACAGGCAACCTAAACCCTGTCCTATCCTGTGCTATCCTTATCATCTCTGTCATACTAGAGCCTATTGCTAAAGTCATCATGACAATCATCAGGAAGGTTGTGTGTCAGGGTTGTATCCTTTCTTTATTCCTATTCAATAGGTACAACCCTGACACACAACCTTCCTGATTTTAAACCATGAAGTAAGAAGTGGTAAAGTCAAGGAGGTAATATGACAATATCTGTATTGAGATGGTAAAGGAGGGAATGAGCCTTAATCATGAGGAGAGGAGGCTTCACTTGCTCTGAATGAGGATTTGGGAAATCTCACCAGCATGAATTGGCAACATAGAACAGGAATGAGAATGAGAATTTTCCTGTGCTTAAGTATTGAGAGGCCAGTTGAGATGATGGTAGAACTCCATTGGATGCCAGGAGGAGAGACACAGCCTGAAGACAGAAAATCACCAGTACAGTTCAGTGCTGAAGGCAAATCAAATCCAAGGGGAAAGACTCTCTCCTGACTGATCTCTTGGTGCAAATACCCTAGGACTGGAGAGTGATTCTATAAAAGCTTAAATGGCTTTATAGACTCCAAACCTGGAAATTACCATGTCTTTACCTGAGGAGCAGTGATGCCAGTTTGAGGACTAAAGTGCACCTGATTCAAACCATAGTCTTTTCCAACCTCTGCTATGCATCTGAAAGCTAGACAATGAAAAAGATGACAGAAGAAGAACTGATGCCTTTAAGCTGTGGTGTGGAGAAACGCACACTCCCATGTATTGCCAAAAGAGAAAACAAATACATCTTGGGGAAAAGTACAGAGAGACTACTCCATGGAGGCAAAGACAGCAAATTTTCCTCTCACATACTTTGGGCATGTTTTTAGGAAAGGCTATTCCTTGGAGAAAGACATCATGCTTGGGGAATTGGGGGGACTGCAAAAGCAAGAAAGAGCCTCAATTAGATAGATTAACACAATGACTGCTACAATGGGCTTGATTATATCAGAAATGTTGAGGATGGCACAAGATAGAGCAGGGCTCAGATCTATTGTTCATAGGGTTATTGGGAGTCATTCTTGACTCGACAGCACCTAACAACAACAAAATATCCACACTTTATGTTGACTGTGTTTATGTGTTTGGAAGCTTAAATTAGAAGTTAACTGAATTAAGAAAGTGACACTTCTGTGTGCCTGCACAATTTCCTTGATATCTTTTGCAAACTGGAAACATTCATAGGAAAAAACTCATTTTAAGCTGCTCATTTTAGTATGGATGAGCATATCATAATCATTTCGAATGGGGTAAAATTGATCTCTAGCCACATTGGCAAGAACTTTGGAAAATTTTTTGATTCTCACAGCTTGAAGGAGGGTTTACTACCAGCTTGTAGTGGGTATCAGCCAGGAAAGCTGCTGAACACTCTAGAAAGTACAGGAAATCCCCAACAAAAAAGAATTATCAGACCCCAAATATCAATAGTGCCATTTTCTCTCACTTTCTCTCCTAAAACAAAAGATAAGTCTATCATAAAAGAATCAAATCTCATAGAGGAAAAGATTGTGAAAACAGAGAAGAAATATACGTTGAAGTAGAGTAAGAAAAGAAATAAATTCAGCTTATAGCAGATTTTGAAACACTAGCCATTTCATCTTGGTGACCTAACACATGTAACAAGAGAGGGAGGAAAAAGGAACTTCACAGCTAATTGCATCCTGCTTGCTTTTGTGCTTTTGAGTACAATATAATGACCTAAATTATTAGCAGGCACATAATTTAACAAAAGAGGTAAGTTTCCATTTATCACCACCTTGCAGATACAACAAACACCTCCACCCTAAGTGTGAGCCCTGGTCAGGTGAGAGATTGGTGAGATTCCCTCTCTGGCAGTGAGCAAGTTCTTTCAGTCATGATGGCAAGAAGACAGCTCTCATCTACTTGTATGCAATGCCTGGAGCCTGTCGAAATTATCTAATGCTCTTTTGTTCAGAAAGCATAGTTTATGGTAGTTCCAGGGAGCAGCTTGGGAAGATTTTTCAGTTTTACTCACCCTTCCTCCAGCCATTCATGCCCCCACAAAGTATAAGCAAATTTCTCAGGATGGACTTCCTATCATTGCAATGTTTTCACAATAGCTAAAAGGTTAAAACAAGAGAAACATCCATTGACAGATGAATGAAGACACCAAAGATAGTATATGTACATTCTTAAAGAGAAATGAGTTTCTGGTTCATGTCACACATGGATGAAACGAGAAAGTGCTATTGTTGTTAGGTACCATAGAGTTGCTCTAACACAAAGCGACCCTATGCACAGCAGAGGGCATCTGCCTGGTCCTGCACCGACCTCACAATCCCTGTGGTGCTTAGACTCCTTGTTCAGTTACTTTGTTAATCCATCTTATCCAGGAACTTTCATTTTCCACTGAAACTTGCTTTAGAATATACATATGGAAGCTAAAGAAAACATACTGAGTGAACAAAGTCAGTCACAAAAATTCATTAATCTATGGTTTTGCTCACATCTATCAGTGGAAAAATAGAGAAAACAAGGGTTATTAAGGTTCTGGGACAAGAAGGAGGGAACGAGAGAGTAATTTTGCTTAGGGAACATTGACTTTATGTGCATGGTGGTAGGAAAAGGAGAACTATAAAGATTGTCAACATGAAGCTTGTAATCAGTTTCACTGACTATACATGTGGAAATTGTTGGATTGGTGGTTTTGTTGGTGTTTCTTTCCAGCACAAGGGTAAATTACTTTTACCCAACAAATTCAGTAGATATGAGAAAAGAAAAAAAAAAAGATTGGCTTCCTACCTACAGGAGAGTGAAGAACAAAGCAAACTCCTTATAGATCAGAAAGTCAGGAAGATAACACTAGTGTGTCCACAGCCGCAGACCAGAAGGAACAGAAGCATTGTAGTCTTCAAGAACTTAGCATTCAGGCTGCTCTGGTTGGAAATGCCAAGAAAAGCTCTTTTCACCCATATCTCTTCTTGTGTCTTGATAGCACTCAAGCACTGATAACATCATTCTCTTTTCCCTTGTCCTATTTCCATGGCACTAGAATATTGGTTTCTCCATCAATCTAGTTTAATGCTCTTTTGAGGTCCTCCTAATTGCTTCATTTTCCTACTATCTTATTTCATGTTGATATTTTGGTTCTTGGTCTTCTTATCCTTTTATTTCACTCTCTATTTTGACTTCAGCTGAGCTCCTGGCCTTAGCCACCTCTTCTTGATGGATATTTCCCCACTAATTGTATCTAGTTCTGAACTCTTGCTTGAAGTCAAGGTGTATATTTTTCCTGTCATATAACTCTACTTACTCAACAATTTCATCCTCTATAAAATCAGCAGCAAAAACAAAAAGTCCTTCGAACTCATTCTCTTCCACTGGAAACCAACTCATAAGTGACCCTTTAGCAAGTTCTAGGGATTAGAAATAACTTGGAAGGAGTTGGGTTTTTTGTTTTGTTTTATCTTCCTCCGTCAGAGTATGCAGAACAGATCATCCGGGAGGCTGGGCTCTATGAGGAGAAATGCAGCATCAGGGTTGGTGGAAGATCTATCAACAATCTGTATTATGCAGATGACACAACCCTGCTTGCTGAAACTGAGGAGGACCTCAGTTGCTTGCTGTAGAGGGTCAAGGACTGCAGCCTTCAATATG
>NW_006399847.1:9640092-9643760 GCF_000299155.1 Elephantulus edwardii
TATTGTCCCTCCTTGTTAAAATTTCAGCAGCAAAGAATCCCCCAGACACCTTGATAGAGCCATCGTAGTGATGAACGATGGCCTGAGTTGGTATTAAAGGATATTTATGTTGGTATGACAGAGTTAAAAACCCTAATTGATTTGAAACACTTGAGTAAGAGAATCCATGGAGTCCCATTAGTATTGTCTTGACATATTTGCTTATCCTCCTATTTGATGGCAAAAAATATGGATGGAAGCCTGCACAGTAGCACATTCAGGGAAGATTTCTGACCTTAGATTTATGTTAGCTAAAGCAACAAACCCAGTTGCCTACTACATGGCCTGAATTACAGATTTTCCATTTAGCTAGATAACAAGAGTCTGCCGTTAGCATTACATCTACAATTACAGCCCCCGAGTGTGGGTGGCATCCTAATGCAGTTGTTTATATCCTAGGTTTCACTTGGAGCAGAAGTGCATGGGCAGTGTCCCACTGTCACTGAAGAAGGTGCTGGCCTGGCCTCACTGGAGCTGCAGACACTGCTCTCAGGAGCTGCCTGCCCCTGCTGTGCTTCTCCTCACAGATGTCCCTCTTCTAAAGGGACTTTCCTTCATCAGAGTCTTCCAATCTAAGGAGTAATAAACTCATTATTCCCTCCTATTTAAGAAATGCATGTTCTCAGAGGGAAAGAAGCTTTTTGAATCTATTATTAACTGAGCTCAGACCTGAAACCACATGCCCAATCCTGGGACGCTGCTGCACTCAGTTCTGTGTGCATAAAGGGCAAAATAGTGAGGACTACACCCAGCTCACGACAGATATATCATAATATATTTAATCTTATCTCTCTGCACATGCAGGCATTTACATATGAACACACATTTTTATTTATTTGCTTGGCATATATTCAAACAAATCTGATACTTCCAAAGTTCTTTTTAAGAGACAGAAGTGGAAGCATCGAGGAGGGTGTAGTAAAGGTCTTCTGCCCTCCTCATCTTTGTCTAGCCTTCAGACACACTTGAACTTTAGAATCAGACAGGTAGGTTCTACAGTGACTCTGTTATTAATGTTCAAGTTTTATCCAGTAGTCTGTTTCAGGGAGCTCTGGCATCATAGTCTGTAGGGAGTTGTGGTGCTAACCCCAACGCTGTACCTTTCTGGTTTTTCAAATCCACCAGTGGCTCCATGGGACAAAGATGAACCCTCCCCTCTCTTGAGATTTCTATCTTCAGAAACCAATGAGGGTTCATCTATAAGTGGATTCTCAGACAACAGCAGTAAGTAAGTGAATGAGTGAGGCTCTTTCAGCCTGTGAGCTGGAATAATGCTAGCCAGCTCACAGATGTCACTAAAAAGCCAGTGAGCTGACTTGAGTGGACAAAGCTCCAAGGCCATTCTCACACAAAGAAGGCACATGTAAGGCTGATTTCTGGTTTCATCATCACAAGTGGGGCAGAGGCACCCAGAGCCCACCTCGATCATGTAATACCTGAGCATTTGTCTGAACTTCTCAACGAACTGTGAAACTAAACACTGTAGAGGAAGTTTCTATACCTAGATATTACTAGATCCTTGTAATCCATGTAACTTGACATTGTCAAGTCAAACAAACCTGGAAAATTCGTTGTGAGTTAATTCAAAGGCCAATTGTCTATACTTCTTGTTCACCATGAAGTTGGCTCTGTCTCATGGAAACCTTTCAAATTACAGAATGAATGATGCCACATCCTGTGCTGTCCTTCTAGTCACCTGAGTGTGTTGTTATGACTATTGCATCTATGCCGTTTATTGAGGGTTTGCCTTGTGTTTATTGCTCCTCTACTTTTCCAAACGTGATGTCCTTTCTAGCAGCTGGTCTTTCCTGATGATGTATCCAAAGTAAGCAAATTCAGCTCTTGCCATCCTTGCTACTATGTATTCTACTCTGAGGAATGTCCTTGCAGTTCTTTGGCATGGCACCAGACTTGGAAACATTGTGATGATGTTAATTCCCAATCTGCAGTCTGTGTCTCTGAGAGAGTCCCTTTATTCTTCTGGGTCATGTGTGCTCACTCGTACAATAAGATCATTGGATCGCTCCCTCTTGAAACCACATCAGAGAACTATGAACATTTGTTGTTGCTGTTGATGTTGTGTACCATCAAGTTGGAATTGACCCATAGCTGACCTCCCTCAAATTTTCAGAGTCAGTAAATTCCCTGAGAGGAGATTGTCCACAAGCTTATAATCAGCAAGTTCCCTGATTTCCAAGTTAGCCTTGTTTTGTTGTTGTTTAATTGTATGAATGATTGAGCACAGAGATGAGTGCATTAATGGTTGTGTGACTGAAAGAGCATAAGCATTGCAGTCAGAAGAGCTGTATTCATCTCAGTATTCATTGGTAATTCAGAAAAAGAAATCATAAATGTAGACATGACAATGCCCACTCTAGCAGGTTATCCATGCATCTACTCTTACGTTTTATATTCCAATTTTATTGAGTGACTATTGTATATTATACTAGTTTCTGAGAAGAAAACTATCTAAACTCAAGCCTACATTTGAGTAGAAATGCAGATGGAGGTGAAGGCAAAAAATAAAACAAAAAGAAGTTGTAAAATATTGCTAGAGATAAATGCTAAGGAAAAAAAATAAGCTTGTGGTAGTGGGTTGTTATTGTTGTTGCTAGATTCTGTCAAGTAAGGTCCAATTCACAGCAACCCTATGCATAGCAGAATGAACAGATGCCCAGTCCTACATTATCTTAATATACACAAGGCTACTTTTGCTAGCAATGAACTGGCTCAAATTCAGTGGCAATGAGTTTGAGTGTGACAATGACAGAATGGATGTGGGATGAAGCAAGAGATGTACAGAGACAGATCACATGAGACCTATAGATCACTGTAAGGACTTTGACTTTTATTTCAGTATGTCTAGAAGCTAATGCAGAGTTTTGAGCAGGTACCTGATATAATCTAACTGAATATTTTTCAGGCATAATCTGAGAAGCCCTGGGAATCCCCTAAGACTTTTCAGCAATGGCCGTAAGATCAAGACAGATTTGTTTGTTCTTTTGGCTGTCAATGCTTTCACAAACAGTCTGTCTCAGAAGTGCAGCTGTTTAAAGTCAGGATAATAAGACTTTATCTCACATACTTTGGGCGTGTTATCAGGAAGTAGCAGTCCCTGAAGAGGTGCATGATACTTGTTAAAGCAGAGGATCAGAAAAATATAAGATCTTAAGTGAAATAGGTTGACAGTGACTATAGCAATGAAGGTCCAGCATACCAGTAATTGTGAGTATGACACAGAACGAAATAGGGTTTCTGTCTGTTGTACCCTATGCAACCCTATGGTTTCAAAGAGTAAGACTTAGCTCAATAGCACCTAATTATAGCAACACTAATAAGATCAAAATTCTTCATTGTAATAGAATATATCATTTTTTTCCTTCCCGTTTCATTTCTTTATAGTGGAGTTTCCAGAGACTTGCAATATTCCAGCAGATTAAATGGCACAACATAGAGGATTTGTTTCTCATAAAAAGTTTAATTTATGTTAACATAGTAGCATAAAGTCAGTTAATTATTATTTCCAAATGAATGCTTTTTTCCTATATTTTATTAATTTTCATAAACATTTACAGAGATTTTGGGTTTCCATTCATTCATTGTTGCACTATTCTCTCTACCCTCCTCCC
>NW_006399847.1:9652750-9661756 GCF_000299155.1 Elephantulus edwardii
GTACAGGCCATGGTCTTTGCAATCACTTGTTATGCATCAGAGAGCTGGACAATGACCAGGGAGGATAGAGGGAGAATTGATGTTTTTGAGGTTTGGTATTGAAGAAGAGTGCTGAGGGTACCATGGATTGCTAACAACCAGATTTATCCTGGAGAGGGTTAAACCAGGCTGCTCCTTGGAGGCAAGGATTCTGAGGCTTCGTCTGACATACTTTGGTCATGTAAGGAGAGACTGGTCCTTGGAGAAGGACACCATGCTTGGGAGGATGGAGGGCAGGCACAGGAGGGGAAGGCCCTCTGGGAGGTGAATTGATTCGGTGACTGGGGCAATCGGGATGAGTGTGCCAGAGACAACGAGATTGGCACAGGACAGAAGAGAGTTTAGGCCTGTTTTACACAGGGTCGCTATGAGTCGCAAGCGACTAGACGGCACATAACAACAGCAACAACAACCATCAGAGAAGTAAAAGGTCTTTGATTTAGCAGCACAACTCCCTTTGGACTACGCCGTCAGAAGTCTCTCTATAATATGAACAATGTAACAATAGTTTTAAATCATAGTGTTGTCCAGGTAGCCTAGTAATAAGAAACTGTGCTGCAATCCCAAAGGCTTGTTGTTGTTGTTGTTCTGTGCCATCGAGTCTCTTGCGACTCAAAGCGACCCTATGTCACACTGTTTAAATCCACTAGATGCTCTCCAGGATAAAAATGGACAATCTTCTCTCATGAAATTTCCTGCCTCTGAAGACCCTCCTGAGAACATAACCAAAATAAGTGTGACGAAGATCTTACCATCCTTATTTCTAATGAAAATCCTGACTACATTTCATCCAAGACAGATTTCTTTGTTCTTTTGTTAGTCCATGGTATATCTAAGATTCTTTGCTAACACTACATTTCAAAGACATCAATTCTTTCCTATTCATTGTCTGAATTTTCAATGTGTATGTAGCAATTGACAATATTATGATTTGGATCAGGTACACTTTAGTCTTTAAAGTCTTTAGCATCTTAAAAAAGTCCTTGACAGTGGACTTGCTCCGTATAAACTTATGAGACAGTCAAACTACCAGGATAGTGTTTCCAAGACTAAGATTTTGGGCAAGTTGACTGCCTCATTCATCTGTTTCCTATGGAAATTTTCCTATGGTTGATTTGAACTACTGACCTTTTAGTTAGCAGCTGGACACTTAATCTGCTGTGCCACCAGGACTCCTACTGAGCCTCTTTTGTCCAAAGCACTTCTGAATCTTATTTGCTAGACAAGAGTGCCTTGGGTGTGGGCTGGTCCTATGGAGCCCGAATACCCACATCCTCCAACAAGGGAAAAAAGTCAGGCAAAAGATCAAATGTGTATTCTCCTTTCTCATGCTGTGTTTGTCCCCTTGAATAGTAGCCGTAGTGATCACAAAAAAGAGATAACCATTTATGAAATATCCACAATGTGTCTGGGTAGGTATTTTATGTCCTTTGCTTTCAATATTATCTTTGGCTGAGTGTTTGGCTTTGGCTATAAATACTACCACAATATGCAATTTCCAAGGTTTCTTGTGAAAATGAATGACAAAAAAGCCCCAAGCCAAGATATATACATACACAGATATAGATATATAGATGAGCTCTGGTGGCCTAGTTAGCAAGAAGCTGCACTGCAATCCAAAAGGCACACAGTTCAAGGTCACTAGCTGTTTGGCCTAGAGGCGGAAGGACAATCTCCTCCCATACAATTAACTGCCTCTGAAAACCCACCAAAGGGGTCAGTTATGGATTGGTTCTGACAACACAAACACACATACACAATCACATACACAAACACACACACACAGCCCAGATAGATGTCTACATTGTTGATGTTATGCACTCCCACGTCAACTAGACTCACAGACTCTATAAACAGTGACTCTGAACTCTGTCCTATCCTGAGCCAACCTCATAATCTCCAACACAACTGACCCTATTGTCACAGTTATTGTGCAAATCCATCTCCTCCAGGGTCTTCCTCTCTTGCATTGGTCTTTTACCCTTCCAATAATGATCTCTTTCTCACTTCTGATAGTTTGTATGAGAGATGGAGTTTCACCGTACTTGCTTCCTTGTTTTCACTTTTCAGGACAATCATATTTGCTCTCTAGCAGTCCATGGTAGTTTAGCACTTTTCTCCTGCATCGCAAATCAAAAGCATCAATTCTTCTTCTGTCATCCTTAGTCATTGTACAGCTTTCTGAGGCATATCAAGCAACTGAAAAGCCCATGACTTGGATCAGGCTCACTATAGTCTTTACACTAACATTGTTGTTCTTCAGCATTCTGGAGAGATCTTTGACAGTGGATTTTCCCAATATTTTGGTTTTGGGGGGTTTGGTTTTTTGTTTGTTTGTTTATTATTTCCTAACTGCTAGTGTTAGGGTATTGATTATGGAACCAAATATGATGAAGATCAAGTCATTAACATCAATCCTTTCTCCATCTATCATGATGCTGCCTATTGGCCTAGTGGTGAGGAATTTTGCATTCTTGATGTTGCAATGCAAGAAGTCCTTGATCTTATGCAGCAACCACATTGTAAGCAGGTTGTGTTATCTGCATAATTCAGATTGTTGATGAGTCTTCCTCCTATCCTGATGCCACCTTCTTCTTCATTAAGTCCAATATGCTTTTCTTGATTTTAAATCATGCAGTGTTTCCATGCTCTGTTCAAACAAACAGCTTCTTGGTCTAGGTTTATGTTTCCTATGAACACAATCAAGTGTTCTGGGATTCTCATTCTTCTCAAGGCAGTTTTTATTGTTAAGTGCCACTGAGTCAAGTACAACTTACAGTGATTCTATGAAAAACAGATGTGTACAAGTCTCCAGTTTGGAAGTTCGTGTGTGAAGTGGTTAGATTCTGAAAGTTGGGTTCTTTTGTTTTGGTTGAGAGCCAGGTATAGACTATTTGGTTGGGTTTTTTATATTTCATTCACAAATGTGTGTGACCTGATTGTATTTGCTGGATTTAGCGAACAATGAGCTGTGGACTGAAAGCCTCTTGTTTAGAGTCAATCAGGAACTGGTAGGTGGGCCTTTGTATTTAAAAGTCTGTTGAGTTCAAAAGCAATATATTACATGGTATTATGATTATCATAAGAGTTCAGAATGAAGGTTGCAGAGTGTAGTATACTTGGGGCAGCAGGGGGGAGGGGTGTGTATGTAGGATTGTATACCAATGAAGGAATTTTTCTTTTACTTTTGAAAGAGTAGAGTGAACTGGAGGTGAGGGGGGTGGGCAGGGAGAAAAGTGCAACAATGAATGAATGGAAATCCAAAATCTCTGTAAATGTTCATTAAAATTAATAATAATAATTTTTTTTTTAAAAAAAGTCTGTTGAGGCTTGATTAAGTCTCCAGTTTGGAGGTTCAGGTGTGACATGGTTAGATTCTGGAAGGTAGGTTCTCTTATTTTGGTTGAGGGTTGGGTGTGAATTCTATGGTTGTTTTTTATTTTATTTACAAACGTGTGTGAGCTAACTGTATTTGCTGGATTTAGCTAACAATGAACTGTGGACTGGAAACCCCTTATTTTGAGTCAGTCAGGACCTAGAGGATGGGCTTTGATATTTAAAAGTTAGCTGGGCCCTCGGGCCTGTGGGCCTCAAGCCTAGCATTAATTGTTTGGGGGATGAACATTCTTCTAAATGATACAGCACTGATCTATGAATTTGCTGTATTGAGGAGTTGCTATGATGTTGAATGCTGTGCCACTGGTGTGTCAAATGCCATAAAGGTTACTCATGGTAGACAGTGTTTGGTGGAGCTCTGAGATTAAAACAGCCTTGGAAGCAGGAGTGACATCCACTTCTCAAATAACGTGTCTCTGAAAGCTTTATGAACTTAAAGAAATGACGGTAGTTATACAACAGGATGGAGTTTCTATGAGTCATGCTGGACTCAAGAGCACATAACAAGAACAACAGCCCTGTCTTATCCTGTGCCATCCTCACAATCGCTGACACACTCAAGCCCACTGCTGTAGTCACTGTGTCAATCCACTTGGTTGAGGGTCTTCTTCTCCTTCACCATCTAGCCACATTTCCAGGCATGATATTCTTCAAAGAATAATCTCTCCTAGCAACATGTGTAAATTATGTGAGAAGAAGTTTCATAATCTTTGCCTCCAAGGAACACTGGCTGCACTCTCTCCAATACATATGTGTTTATTCTTTTGGCAGTCCACAGCATATTCAATACTCTTCTCCAATACCACAGTTCAAAGGCATAAATTTCTTCTGCCATCCTTTGCCTCTGAGGAACACTGGCTGAACTTTCTCCAATATATCATATATGCTTGTTCTTTTGGCAGTCCACAGTATATTTAGTACTCTTCTCCAATACTACAGTTCAGAGGCAAGAACTTCTTCTACCATGCTTATTCATTATCCAATTTTCAGATGCATAGCAAGTGACTGAAAAGACCATGATCTGAATCAAACTCACCTTAGATCTCAAACTGATATAATTGCTCCTTAATAATTTGGAGAAGTCCTTGACTTTAGACTTTCCCAAAACAGTTCCTGATCTCCTGACACCAGTACCAGGTCTTTTGAAGGAAGGATATTGAAGACATATAATCAAGGTAGGAAATTATCTAACAACAACACATTTTTATGTTCATTTTAAGTATTTGGAAAGTATGATTTAAAAATATCCAAGGAGTTACTCAAGAACACGTAGTGAGCAAGTGATGAAGTAAAGATTTGAACTTATCTGATTTTCTGCAGTACTGATAATCTTCATTACTTTTGTAGAGTTATAAAAACATGAGATGGAAATGCTAAGTTGAGAGGCTCAGCAGATTTTTCATAATAAACTGTTCCTGATTTAACACATTAGTGTTCCCTATTTATATGACCAGACGGATCTCATGGACAATCTTGGGAGTATATGCTTCTCTTCTGATATTGATAGATAATGCTTAATGGTAATGGTCTTGCAATAAGCAGCTTTCAATTTAGGAACAGAAGTTGCTCCCTTTTAAACTTTTTACATCATATTTCAAGGACCACTCCCACAAAAATCATGCCAGAAAACCTCTCCAGCTCCTAGTTTCTGCTCTAGTTCACTGTAAGAGTTCAAGGAGTGGGAGGTGACGTGATGGGTGGATTTGTGGGATTGTCTGATATGGTCTACATAAACACTGTCACTATAACCTACTCATCTAGTAATCACCAAGACAACTCATTGCAAACACTGTTCTAGAATTATCTAATAGATGTTCTCAAGATCACCACAAAGGACAATTAGAGTCACCCTAGGAAGTGCCCAATGAGAATAGCTGCAGTATTCTCTAGCTTTGTTCTCATTTATTGGTTGGCATCTCACTAAATCCTTTTCTAAATAGAGACCTGGGGTTCTTTTCTGCTGTTTACTTGCTAAATGTCAGGAAGAGTCTTCCTTAGTCCTTCCACTCTCCTTACTGTGGTTGTTGTTGTTGTTGTGCACCCATTGAGTCAGAAATGACCTGTAGCTGACCCTCCAGCTGATTTTCAGAGGTTGTTGATGACATGGGAGGAGGTTGCTCATTTTCTCCCTTGGAGAAACTGACTGTGCACCTTCATGACTGTAGGGTGGCTTCTTATCACTTGTGACTAGAGCTCCCTTACTATAATTAGCATCATTTATTCTTTGTGCTATTTCTAATGAAATCTAATCTTCAGGGACATTCAGCAATTGTAAAACACAGGCAATCTTTGGATTATGAAGGAGTTCTGTTCCTAAAACTGTCTTTAAGTCAAGTTAGTACATAAGTCGTAGTATCTGGGTATGATTCAGTCCATATCTAATGTCAGTCAAATGTTTGTCAGGATAGGGGAAGGTTTTCATCTGTCATTCATAGAGTCATAGTTGACTCAACAGTACCTGACAATGGTATTGTGTATCTTTAATTGCATTAAAATATTAAAGACATAACTCCAGATAAACTAAAACATTTTTTACACGTTATTGCTGTTGTATATCATTGAGTCAGAACTGGTCTAGAGTTGACCTGCCAGTGGAGACAGTAAATCTCACAGGAGAAGATTGTCCATCCACATAACAACGACTAACTTTTAGCCTAAATTCTTACCACTAAACCATCAGAGCATTCCTGTAACATAGCAGTGTGCACTGTAAAGTAGCACCCATTTGTTATTCTAAACCGTTGTATGTATTGCGAATTTTTAATATAATATGCTTTGTGGAGATTGGTTCACTACAGTTTGTATATAAGTTGAACCTACGAAACCCAGGAACTACCTATAGTATTACTTCCTACAATTAGTTTATGACCTTCTTCATAAGTATATGTTAAGACGAGTGAGTGTGGAGTGCAGCTGTTATTTACAGCTTTCATTGCTTTGATATGTATTTGACTATCTTACTCAAAATAGCTTTGAACTCTACAAAGTACCTAGGGCCCTCCGGAAACAAATGCAGAGCTCCTCTGTGCTGTGTCCCAGCCCAGTTTTCAGTAGGACATCAGAGCTCAGATTATCCCTCTGGATGACATGGTCAGCTGTGGCATTATGTTTATCACAAGAGTACAGAATGAGGGTTGCAGAGTGGATTATAATTGGGGTGAGGGTGGGGCTGGGAGGTGTGGGGGGGATTGTGTACCAATGAAGGAGTTTTTCTTTTGCTTTTCAAGGAGAGGAGCGAACAGGGGGGTGCCGTTGGGGTGGGTGGGGAGAGAAGTGCAACAATGAATGAATGGAATTCCAAAATCTCTGTAGATGTTCATTGAAATTAAAAAAAAAAAAGAGTGGCATCTCAAGTCCACTCAGAGGTGCATCAGGAAAAAAGGCCTGGAGGTCTACTCTCATAAAAGCAGTCACTGGGAGCCCTGTGGCACAGATTTGCTGTGACACACACAGAGTGACATTGAGCTGGAGGCCACTATCTCTCAAATATGTCCAGGTCAGGCAGCATTCTGCAAGGCTTATGTTTAAGGTATGCCTGAGGGATCCAAGGAAGTTCTTTCAAGAATATTTGTGATGAAGGACCAAGTAACACATTGGTTCTTTACAATTCACTATTTACTGATATTTTTAATGCAATTAAATGAATTCTTAGATGAGAATAG
Source organism: Elephantulus edwardii (assembly GCF_000299155.1). Taxonomy (NCBI): domain Eukaryota; kingdom Metazoa; phylum Chordata; class Mammalia; order Macroscelidea; family Macroscelididae; genus Elephantulus; species Elephantulus edwardii. The sequence continues at coordinate 9,659,848 of NW_006399847.1, forward strand.
AAGGACATGAACTACAATTCCAAAATTCTAAATATTAAATTCAGCAATTATACAATCATTCTATTAAGTTGCTTTAAAGCTTAACAATGATTATTCTCCAGTTTTCTACTCATCTCTTCATGCACCAGATGCAATGCACCCTTCCTCAGAGCAGACATGGCTGTCTTGGTCTTTATTGAGATAGGCCTGGGGCTGCTCTTGAGGACCTTCCAGCTTGGAGTGATGTTCAATGTCTGTCTGCCTACTTTAGGACCTTCATGGAGAGCAGTGAACTGTCTCCTTATCTGGAGCATCCTAGCCAAAGCCAAGGACTCTTTCTGTGCATTGAAGAGCTTGACTCTGAAATGATGGCCTGATTGTATCAGTGTCTGGTTCAAGAGCACAGCTGACTATTACATACGCTGATCATGAACACATGAATCATAGCTTTTCTGCCAGGTCCCTTAGGAGCCGATGCCTTACTGCTCTGATTATGCATCAGTTAATTAATTTGTTGGCTTTAGTGAGTAGAATTTATTATTTTAAATGGCTTTCAATTGTTAATATGTGCATTATAACAAAGACAAAAGCTGCTAACACATTTCAACATGAAAACCTCCCAGGGCAGAAATTGGCCTTGTAAAAGAAATTATATTGTTTCCAAAAAGTCCTTGTGACTTCCAAATACCCAGTGATATTTGAAGCCACATGAGATTCTGATTAGTGTCCTTGTCAAAAATAAGTCTAAACAAGTACAGGTGAGTCTGGTATGAGAGTTTATGCAAAGATCATCATGTTGGTAGGCAGGTCTCTTAGGAAAACCAGAATGTCCCATGAGAGCAAGGCTGTCTCTGAAGACCATTAGTAATTTCATCTAGGGCTTAGCAGTGTGCAGGAGAAGTGTGCAGTAACCATCTGGTAGCAACAACTATGAGTAGCTCCAAGGATTCTCTGTCTGGCTGTGGATTCTTTCATTGTAGAGGGGAAGACAAGTGGGGGCTAGGGTAGAATAGGGAGTTCTCTCTTACCCAGCATGGAAACCTGGAACCCAGAACCATCAGGAGAGAAGATGTCCTCCCATCTTACATGCTTTAATTTCAAATTCTAAGACCTACCCTACTGAGAATGAGAAAAAGGAGCAGAAACCAAAGTAAAATATTCACTGTAGATCATTTGTAACACAGGTAACTCCATGCTTAACTGTCTAACTGGATAATTCAATACTGCTGAGAACAGTCAGCATTTTCCTTCTCCAGGGCGTCTGCACCAGCAGAGAAGAGCAGTGTTCTTCAATAATTTCAATAACAAACAAACATAGTGCTTAGTTAAACTTTTTAGACTACATGTTTAACTGAGGAGTCCCGAGTTGTTGCATATATATGACTCATTTAAAAAATTGACTCCTGCCTTTGAAAGACGCGCTGAAGGAAGGTTATGGGTATAACATTGAGGTTTTTCTAAACTGTTATTTGATTAATTCATTCACTGTCCAAATATGTGAAAGCCTTCTGTAGGTTAAGTTAGATTATACTAACCTGTGTATGCATATCTACATTCACACATAGGTACATATCTTTACTCATACTCATGTATATATCTGTATGAGTATGGATATAGACACACAAACTAGGTTAACCCTAGATAATAGGGTTAAAGAGAGAAAAGAACTGGTCTATAATCTCAAAGAAATTACAACTGTCTCTGCTGACACACATTTTATTTTCAGTATTGTTTAATCAATACTGCAAAAAAATATATATAAAACCAAGCCAATCAGAGGGTTTAATAATAGCATTTGTCCCTTTGTGACTGAGATACCTCACTCAGCATAATGTCCTCCAGGTTCACCCATTTTGAATAATATTGCATGAGTTCCTTGTTTTCCAATGCAGCATAGTATTCCATTGTGCGAATATACCACAGCTTCTCT
>NW_006399847.1:9662091-9667145 GCF_000299155.1 Elephantulus edwardii
GCAACAATGAAGGAATGGAATCCCAAAATCTCTGTAGATGTTCACTGAAATGAAAAATACACAACCTAAATTAAAAAAAATAATAATAGATGTCATTTGACCCATATATGAAGTAATAGGATGTTTATGAAGGTATTGAATCTGGAACAAAGGGGCAGAAGGATCTGGCTCAGTAAATTTAGACTAGAGAGGAAAGATAACTTATGTTGGCAACAAAAGAACTGGGAAGCGGATCTGCACCAACTTCCAAGTGGTTTTTCAGGTAGTGTAGGTAGAGTGGAAGTCCAAGCTGTGAATCTCATTGGCAAAGAGAAGGTACTGAAGTCTTGAGAAGGATGGTGCTGCTATATCTGTGTTCAGAATGACATTCATAGCAGTAACATGAGAAAAAAAATAGCATTAAGGAAAGTGAAGGGAGAAAAAAGGCAGAGCGACAAGATAAAGGTTGGTTGTAGCAGTTTGGAAGAGAAGTAATAGGAGCCCAAATAACTGACTGAGCAATGCAAGGTTTGGGAAGTTTGGAGTGCTATTGGCAGTGTACACAACAATGGGTCACTCAGATTTCCCATCTTTCAGTATCATGGCTCTTCATACCTAATGTCTAGTCTCTCAAAAACCAGTGTGCCATGTACCTTATCCTCAGTTTCTTTTATGAGGGGCATGTTTATGGGAATGCTGTGGCAGTCTTCACTGCCAACCTTCAGGGTTTGCCTCCATTTTATACAGCTCTTTGGCTCATATTTAATGACCAATTGATATGAGTATGTATGGCGACCTGACCACCTAAGTCCAATACAGTGCCATTCTGAAGGGCCATTCCTGCTCCAGTGTTCCCTATGGAACCTCTCTGGCTGTCACTGGGTCAGATTGAAGCTTGGCTTTTTTTTTCTCCATCTAATCTTATTTCTTTCTCCATCTTTCCACAGTACCTGATCCCAAGACCAAAACATCTTGCACACTACACTCCTTTTAAGGATGTTGTTGCTGTTGCTGTTATGTGCTGTCAAGTCCACTATGACTCATAGCAACCCTATGAGCAGTAACACTGAACCCTGCCCTATCTTCAACCAATCTCCAACTGATTCCAACACACCTGCTCCTATTACCCCAGTCACTATGTCAATCATGCTGCAAACATAACAATCTTGAGTTTATGTAAAAAAGATGTAAGAAAAAAAATCCCATAATTTCTGGCTTCGTTCAATAAGATAAGTAGGAAAGGAAGAAGAATGATTTGGGCGGTGGAGTAATCCATCTAATTTGAGCACTATCTTAATATGCCAGTGATTCCCCAATTCTCAAGTATCCTTGGCTTGAACACTTAGAGTCATTTTGATTCCCTTCTTTCCTCAATTGTAATTGTTACTTGGTGTCTTTGAGTTGTTACTTCCCAATTAATAGCAACCTTAAAGACAACAGACTGAAACACTGCCATTCCACTTTTATGTTTGTCCTCACTGTTGAAGCCACTGTGCCAAATTATTTTGCTGAAGGTCTATCACATTTTCACCAAGTATAATATCCTGCTACAGGAACTTAATAACACTTCAAGCCTCATCATCTTCATTGTTAAGGAATACTCTGGATGTACTTTTTATTAAATAAAATTTTTATTTTATACTGGTTTAATGACAAAATTAATATACATTGTTTTTCATATTGGACCTTTCCCATATTCTTTTCCCATCCCCTTTCCACCCATCATATTGTGTGACCTAATGATTAAACCCTTCTCCTTGCCCATCATAACCCCTCTGCTCCCACCCTCCCTCACCATGGATCCTTATACACATTATACAATGGTGGTCTTATTCAGTCCTTACGGGACTGAGTTATTTCACTTACCATAATGTTTTCCCATACCTCCCAAGTTAGGTAGTGTTTACAAGATCATTGCTCCTGCATACTGTGTAGTATTTCATTGTGTGAATGTTTCATAATTTCTCAATTTTTTCAATTGTGGTTGGACATTTGGGTTGTTTCCGTGTTCTTGTGATGGTGAATAACGCTGCTGTGAACATTGGTGTACAAATCTCCATTTGTGCCTCATTTCCTATTTTCTCAGAGTATATTCCAAGCAGTAGAATAGCTGGGTCCTATTTATGAAAAGGAATGTGGCATCAGGACTGGAGATAGACTCATCAACAACCTACTTTTATGCAGATGACACAATCTTCCTTGCTGAAACTGAAGAAGACCTAAAGCTACAGAAGTTGAAGGACTGTAGTATTCAATATTAATGGAAGCTTAACATCAAGAAGACAAATATTCTCATCATTGGGCCAACTGGCAGCATCATAACGGATGGAGAAGAGATTGAGGTTGTTAACAATTACAGCTTGTTCAGCTCTACAGTCAAAACTTTTAACACCAACAATCAGGAAATCAAAAGACAAATTGCATTGGGAAAAATCTGCTGTTAGGGACCTCTCCAGAGTGCTGAAAAGCAATGATGTCAGTCTACAGACTAAGGTGCACCAAATCCAGGCCATGGTCTTAGCAATTATTTGGTATATATCAGAGTGCTGGACAGTAATTAAGAATTACAGAAGAAGAATTGATGACTTATAGTTGTGGTGCTGGAGAAGAGTTTTGAACATACCATGGATCACCAAGAACACAAATAAGTCTGTTTTGGAGAGGGTAAAATCCTTTAAGGCTAGGATTTTGAAGCTCCATCTCACATACTTTGGGCAGGTGGCCAAGAGAGATAGCTCGTTGAAGAAGGACTTCATGCTTGGAAAGGTGGATGGACAGTGCAGAAGAGGAAGACCCCAGATAAGATGGATTGATGCAGTGATTGGAGCAATAGGTGTATCAGAATTAGTGAGATTGGCTCAGGACATGGCAGGGTTCAGAGCTGCTGTACATAGATAGGATCACTATGAGTCACCGGCAACTCGATGGCACATAACATCAACAATGGAATTTCTATGTTCTATTTTTTTTCCTTTTTCTTGTTGTGTATTGTCTAATTGGATCCAACTGACACAGAAGGAGATTTCCCCTCCTTCTCTAGCAGATCATCTGTTGGATCTGGCTGTGCTTCTTACCAGATATAGTTGTTCATTCTTTTGGCAGTCCATGTTGTTGTTGTTGTGTGCTGTCAAGTCAGAACCTACTCATTGCTGACCCTGTAGTTGGTTTTCAGAGACTGTAAATTTTCTCTCAGAGATCCTGGTGGATTTGAACCTTCTGTCTTTGTGTTAAGAGCATTACTTCTTATCCACTAGGCCATTAGAGCCCTCTGACAGTCCATAGTATATATTCAACATTATTCACCAACACCATAATTAAACGACATCAATTCTTTGTCACTGGTTTTTATTCACTGTTGAGCTTTTACATGTCTATGAGGTAATTAAAATACCATGGTTTGGAGCAGGCACACATTAGTCCTCAAAGTGAAATCTTTGCTTTGTGAAACTTTAAGAACAGATTTGTCCTATATGATAGGTTATCTAGTGTCTTTTGTTTCATTTATTTATCAAAATAAATTTCATAATAAATAAATAAATAGTCATTGAGGAGGATATGTATAGAAGAATATCACCAGTTCAACAGTTGTTACTTGTGTAATTTAGGCATACGGATGGCATTCTTCAAGTTGTACAGCCATTCTCACCCTCCTTTTCTGAGTTACTCCTCCCTTAGTAACATAAACTCACTGCCTCCTAGGGTTCTTATCTAATCCTTAAAGTTATTGTTGTCAATTTGATCCAATCTAGTAAGCAAAGAGGCGTCCACTTCCTAAACAATATGTCTCTGGAAACTCTATGAACTCTGAGAAATGATGATAGTTATAGAAAGTCTTCAGGTCTTATTTATAGGGTTGTTGTGAATCTTGCTAGAATTGACGGTAATCAACAACAACAACAGATGGTTTATAAAAGAGAATAATGCTCAAGGCAAACCATTTCTATATCACTGTTTGCTTTATAGATTTATATCTACTGAATAGTATTTATGACTGCTAAATCTTCTTCATTGTTAATGGTTGAGTGTAATCAAGTCAACTAGGATTCTAAATGATTCTATAAACAACAGTACCAAATCCTGTTATCCTCATGATCTCCACCATGCTCAACTCCATTGTTGCAGCACTACATCAACCTATTTTGCTGAGGCTCTTCTTTTTCACTCACTGACATTCTAATTTCCACAGAATGATGCCTTTACTAAGGATTATTGCCTCTTGACAATATGTCTAAAAGCTGTGAGACAAAGTTTACCATCCTTGTCTCTAAGGAACACCTGGTTGCACTACTTCCAAGATAAATTGATTTGTTTTGCCATTACTATATAATGTCTATATTTATCCCTTCTGACAGATTTTATCTTAAGGTCTTCTTGTCTGATATTATCACTTAATCTCACTATTGGTTATTTATATAAAATAGGTTTTTTCCATCCTTTTACTTTCACTCTATTTGTGCTCTTGGGTTTGAGGCATCTCTCTTGTATAATTAACTCACAAGGGATTTTTTTTTGTTTGCTTTTTTTCCTAATCCATCATGTTACTCTCTGCTTTCATTAGACCATTTTGTCCAATTATATTCACTGCGATCACTTATGTTGTTGTATACCTTCACGTCAGAATCAACCCATAGATGACCCACAATAGGTTTTCAAAGAGACTAAATCTCACAGGAGGAGATTGTCCATCCTTTTTTCATGGAGCAGCTGGTGGATTTGAACTGCATGCCTTATAAGAAGGGATAATTTTGTCATTTCTTTTTGGTGTATCTTTTTCCCATTAATACTGATCACCTTTTCATTTTATTGATTTACTGTAGTGAGCTATTGAACTTTCATGTTTCTATTTTTGCGCACGCACGTGCGCGCTCACACACACACACACACACATCTCACGTTGTTGTTGTTGTAATGTGCCATTGACTCACTAGCGACTCATAGCGACCCTATGCACAACAGCCCTAAACTCTTCTCTGTCCTGTGCCAATCGCACTGTCTCTGACACTCCCATCCCGATTATCCCAGGCACTGAATCAATCCATCTCATAGAGGGCCTTCCCCTCCTGCGCTGTCCCTCC
>NW_006399847.1:9668500-9669052 GCF_000299155.1 Elephantulus edwardii
TGTTGTTTCATGAGATTCTTCTGTGTCTTCCAATTCCTTTCAATACAGTGACTCAGTATATTCTTTCTATCTTCTTTTAATACTTCCTGGATCATTTAACATTCTTCCGAAAGCATCCTTGATTATAGCAACTTGAGGTTTGAATTTGTTCTTCAGTTCCTTGAGCTTAAGATATCCTGAGCGAGTTCGGCCCTTTTGATTTTCTGACTCCAACTCCTTGCACATCTCATGTAGAACGGAATAAAAATTTAACCTTGAGTCTATTTCCCATGAAGTTAAAAATTAAGTCAGGAATAGGTTTGAGGCCTTAAACACTAATGAATGAAGACCAACTAAGGTATGGGAAGATATTAAGAATATTTTCATGATGCGTGAGAAATGCAAAAAGTCATTTCAAAGAAGGAATAAGAAGAAAAGTCAAAACTGGATGTCAGGAAAGCCTCTGAGTGTTGCACTAGAGCCCTGAGAAGCTAAAGCAAAGGGAAAAAATCAAGAAGTCAAGAAGCTGAATAGATTTCAAAAGGCCACTCAGGAAGACAAGGCAAAATATTA
>NW_006399847.1:9669508-9671617 GCF_000299155.1 Elephantulus edwardii
GTGTGTGTGTGTGTGTGCGTGTGTATATGCGTGTATATATATGTGTGTATATATATTGTTGTTGTTGTTATGTGTCGTTGAGTCTCCTGCAACTCATAGTTACCCTATGTACAACAGCTATGAAACCTGCCCTATCCTGAGCCAAACTCACTGACTACAACACACCTACCCCCATTCTCCCAGTTACTATATCAATCCATCTCATCCAGGGTCCTTCTCTACTGCTCTGTCCCTTCACCCTTCCAAGCACAATGTCTTTCTCCACATATGAGTCCCTCTTGGCCATGTGTCCGAAGTATGTGAGTGGGAGTTTGTGCTTTATTGACTATGCAAAGGCATCTTGGACTATGACAAGTTTTGGCTGACATTGAGAAAAATGGGAATCTCAGAGCACTTTATTGTTCATGAGGAACTTACACCTGGATCAGGAGGCTGTTGTGACAATGGAGCACTGCATGCGTTGGAATTGGGAAGGGACTGTGTCAGTGTGTATTCAATCTCCTTACCTGTTTAATCTACATGCTGAGCAAATTATCCAAGAAGCTGAACTCTGTGAAGAGGAGTGTGGCATCAGGATTAGAGGGAGATTTATCAATAACCTGCATTATGCAGATAACACAACCCTGATTGCTGAAAGTGAGGAGGACTTAGAATTTGAAGCACTTGTTGAAGAAGATTAAGGAATGCAGTTTTCAGTATAGATTGCATTTCAATATCAGGAAAACAAAGATTCTTATCACTGGACCAAGAGGCAGTATCACAATAGATGGAGTGGAGACTTAAACTCTCAACAGCTTCATCTTGCTTAATCATCCATGATTAACAACCCTGGTACGAGCAATCAGAAAATAAGGAGATGCATTGCACTGGAAAAAATCCACAGTTAGGGACCGTTTTAAATTATTGAGGAGGAGTAATGTCAGTTTGAGAAGTGAGGTGCATCTAATTCAAGCCATAATCTTTCCAGTTACTACCTATGCATCCGAGACCTAAATAATGCATAAGGATGATAGAAAAAGAGTGGACACCTTTGAGCTGTGGTGTTGAGGAAGAGCGCTGAACATCTCATGAACAACCAAAGAGAACAAACAGATATGTCTTGGAGAGGGTGCTGTCAGAATGTTTTTTGGAGGCAAGAACGATTAGTCTTTGCCTCACATAGTTTGGACACAATGCTAGGAGGTACTATTCTTTGGGGAAGGACATGATGTTGGAAAGGTTGAAGGGTCGTCAAAGGAGAGGAAGACCCTAAACTAGGTGGATTGATACAGTGACTGCTGCAATGGGCTCTTGTGCATCAATAAGTATAAGGATGGTGCAGGACAGGACTAGGTTCAGATCTTTTGTTCATCGAGTAGTACTTGATTTGATGGCACCTAACAATAACAAGACAGACAGACTCTTACCCAGCACCACAACTCAAAAGCATAAATTCTTCTTCTGTTATCTTAGTTATTGTCCAAATCTCTGATGGATAGCAAGTAATTGTGAAAACCATGACCTGGATTGCCATTGCTGTTGATTGTCGTCAAGGAGAGCACGACTCATAGTGTCTCTATGAACAGAAGACATAATTCCTTTCCATAACTCTCGTCATTTCTCAAAGTTCACAGAGTTTCCAGAGGCATGTGGTTTAGGAAATGGATGCCACTTAGACGCACCTTAATCTCTAGACTGACATTGTTACTTCTCACTACTCTGGAGAGGTCCCTGAGAGCAGATTTTCCCAGTGAAATTCATGTTTTGATTTCCTGACTGCTGGTGCCAACTGTGTTGATGGTGGAGCTGAACAAACTAAAGTTGTTAACAACTTCAATCTCTTTTCCATATATCATGATGCTTCAGATCGGCCCAGTGTTAAGAGTCTTTGTCTTCTTGATACTGAGCTTAAATCCATATTGAAGACTATAGTCCTTGAACTTCTGTTGAAAACCCTTCAAGTCCTCCTCAGTTTCAGCAAGCAAGGTTGTGTCATCTGCATAATGCAGGTTGTTGATGACTCTTCCTCCACTCCTAATGCCGCATTCCTCTTCTTTACCCAGCCTCCCGAATGATCAATTTTGCATATAGATTGAAAAGATATAGAGACAGGATGCATTCTTGACATCT
>NW_006399847.1:9673001-9677509 GCF_000299155.1 Elephantulus edwardii
CTGGGATAATCGGGATGGGAGTGTCAGAGACAGTGCGATTGGCACAGGACAGAGCGGAGTTTAGGGCTATTGTACATAGGGTCACTATGAGTTGCAAGCGACTTGACGACACATCACAACAACAACAACAACAACAGCTGCTTCACAGGAGAAGGATGGACAATCTTTTCCCATGCCATTATTGACCTCTGAAAATCCACCGGAGGGTCAGCTATGGCTAGGTTCCAAATCTATGGTATACAACAGCCACAACAGTAACCACCAACATCACAACAATAATAGATGATAGAGATAGAGACAGAGATAGAAAAATAGACATAGATATATAGTGTAACTGGTTGTGAAAGTGTCCGTTTGCCTATCTCCTCCCATGTTTGTTTGGGGTTTTGTTGTTCTTTTTAATTTTTGTTTTATATTGGTTTGCTTACAAAGTTCATATACATTGTGTTTCACACTATTTTTCATTCATATTTTTTCATACAATCATTCTTATGCATGTTGTTTTATAAAATGAATCACCATTGGACTATGCTCACCATTACCCTGTCTTTTCAAGTCCCCACCAGATCTTTTCAATTTCCTTCACCTCCTCCTTTCCTCCCATGCTATTAACTGCTTCTGAAAATCTACTGAAATGTCAGCTATGAGATGGTTCTAATGGAACAGTACATAGCAGCAACAAACATACATCAAAGATAGACAGATAAGACAATCTTTATGTTGAATGTTACTTTTTTTAAAAATTTAGGTTGTTTATTTTTCATTTCAATGAACATCTACAGAGATTTTGGGATTCCATTCATTCATTATTGCACCCTTCTCCCCGCACAAACCCCTCCCCTCTCCCCCCCATTTGCTCCTCTCCTTGAAAAGCAAAAGAAAAACTCCCTCATTGGTACACAATCCCCCAAACCCCACCCCCTAGCCCCAAATATAATCCACTCTACAACCCTCATTGCATACCCCTACGATAAAAATAATGCCCTAAAACATAATACTTTTAGACTATTCTCTCCCCCATAGACTTCAATGCCATAAACATATTTCACTTTTAAGAGCTTGTATTTATAACATTGGCCATTAGAATACAATTGAGTATGACGGAGATTGTGAGGATAGCACAAGATAGGACAAATTTTCAAACAATTATTAATAACACCCCTAAGAGTCAGCATCGGAAGCTCTGGTGGCCTTGTTACAAGAAGCTGCACTGCAAATCCTGAAGACACATGATTCAAACGCACCAGCTTCTCCAAGGGAGAAGAATGGGCAGTCTCCTCCCATGCAATCAAGGGCCTCTAAAAACCCACTGGAGGAGCAGCGATGAGTCAGCTCTAACTCCATAGTACACAACAACAAGAGTTAGCATTAACTCACCAATACCTAACAGTCACATAGGCGAATAATCACAAAGGTAGCTTGATACCAGCTTAACTTTAGTAACATAAAAGGATTTTTTTACTTTAGATGTCACTCTTCCCCCATAGAATTTACCACTATCAGTTCCAACTTAATGGTACACAAAAACATGCTGAGAGAGCTCTAATGGATTAGTGGTAAGGAATTGTGCTACCATCATAAAAGTACATAGTTCCAATCTGCCAGCTGCTCCGTAGGAGAAAGATGAGCATTCTCCTCCCCTGAAATTTACTGCCTCTGAAAACCCACGAAAGGGTCAGACATGAGTTTGTCCTGGTCCGATGGTACACAACAACCATTACATGTTTGTATTTCATGTGCCTTGTAACGTTGTTTAATCTTAACTTTTTATATATTTACTATTAAAAAACACGAAGGGCAAAATATTTAGGATAATCAAAGATAATTGCAATATTACTAACCTTTATACTTGTCTAGGTATTTCTTTTTATTAGGAATCTCTATGTATAGCTTTGAATTAATTTCTACATGTTTTCCTCTACTATCTACTGTATTATTTATGCAGCTGTTTTAGTGTAAACAAACTTCTCAATTTCCATTTACTTGGGAATATTTTCATTTCCCTCTCATTGTTAAAATGTGTTTTTGCTGACTATAGTCTTCTTAACTGACAGTTCTACACCAGTGGCTGTATTCAGGGTATTCTCTACATTATATACTGGAAGCTCCAAAAAAATAACATAAGAGACTGTGGTCAGCTAGTATCAGAACACCTTCTCCCCTTCGTACATCAATCTTGCCACAGAAAGTTCAGGGCACAACACCACATGAAGTTGCAGACATTTAAGAGGAGACCAGATGAAAGCCTGAGCGTGTTGAAGTCAGTAGGAAGAAAGGAAAAAAGGTAAAGGGAAGAGAGTTGTACAAGTCTGTGGGAATGGGGCAGACAAAAAAAATAAGAAAGCTCTAACAGGGTAGGTATATTTGACAGTGGTCAACCCCAGCCACCACACCACCTCAGCTCGCTCAGACTCTACAGTTGTTGGGAAGGTATGGGGGGGAAGAAAGTTTACCATGCTACATGCATCTTAAGATGCGTAATTAGAAGTACTCAATGAATGGTCAATGAATGAATGGTGCAATATTGGTGTCCAAGATGGACTACAACCTCTGATTCTTAAATAAGACCTATTTCACGTAACAATCTTGTCTTCAGGCACAATCCATGATGATAAGTGGCATCCAATGTTTCTGAGAAAAAATCAGTATTTTGCTTTATTGAGAATCCTTTGTATGTGGCAATTTGCTTCTCTCACTGCTTTCAGGATTCTCTTCTCTGATTTTTGAGAGCTTAGCTAATATGTTTCTTCACGTAGCTCTCTTTGAATTCAACCTACTCAGAGTTTTTGAAAGCCCTGGAATGTTCATTTTCTGTCCTTCCATTAGAATGAAAACATTTTCTGTCATTACTTCTCCAAATACACTTTCTGTTCGTATTCTCTCTCATCTCCTAAAATCCCTGAGACCCATACCTTACATCTCTTCTTGTTGTCTCATAATTCCATTAAAATGTGCTTAGTTTTCTTGAGCTTCCATTCTTATTGCTCTTCAGCATCTGAAATTTTAATTATTTTATACCATAAATCACTGAATCATTTTTCTGTCTGATTAAATCTGTTTGTAAATCTTTCTCTTGTTTATAATTTCAGTTGCAATGTCTTTCTTCAGATCTCCATTTTATTATTGCATTGTTTTCCTTATTTCTTTTTGCTCTTTCTCCATATTTTCCCTTAGCACTTTTATTATTTTTAATATATTGTGTTACATTCTTTTAAACTCATTTATTTGGTCATCTCTAGATATACTTTAACCCTGTTTATGATTTTCATTTTATTGTCTATTATTTCTCTTTATTTGTGTGTTTTGTGATTTTTCTTTAAATTGGACTTTGGAATTTTCAAAGTGTTAATATTTTCTATTTTACCTCCTACTTGGTGGTTTTATCTGCTCTACTCTGTATAAGAAACTTAGATAGGCATAATCTTCAACCTTTACTGACTATTTCTTTCATTTTGTGAAATAGCTCCTTCTCCTTCCATAGTTTACTTGGAATACAAAAATTACAGATGAAAGTTTTCAACTTTCAAATCCTCCTAAGCATGCCAGAAAACATATGGTCTGTCTCTCCACTAGCGGGTTAAAAGACTTTGAAGAAATAGTATGTACTAGTCAATCTTTGCAATAGGGGTTCAATCTCTTTTCTCTAGTTTTATTCCATTCCTTGCTATTTCTTCAGTCACGATTTTGTTGAAAATTTTATAACCATAGCTCACTCTTTAGGGATGAGTATTGCCTGAAATTCCTTTATCTTCTCTATGGTGGTGCTGTATGTCGTTGAGTTGGAATCTACTCATAACTGATCCTCCAGCAAGTTTTCAGAGAAAAGGGAGATGATTGCCCATGCTTCTCTCACGGAAATGCTGGTGGATTCCAAACAAGTGCCTTTGGAATTACAACACGGCTTCTTACTACGAGGACATCAGAGCTCCCTTTCCCTGCTCTCTATAGGAGCTGCTTATTTCTGAACTGACATTCAGGAGAAGTGCAGGCAGCCCTTTTTCTTTATCAGGAGAAAAAAGGACTGGCACTCCCCAGAAGAAACTCCAGGGCATAATCTTGTTGGTTTCAGAGACCAAGGGACTCTGTGACAATTGGTTTAGAGGAACGTATATGCAAAGACATTTGACTTTGTGGATCACAACAAACTGTGGCTAACTCTGAGAAGAGTGGGAATCCCAGAACACTTGATCATGGTTATGCCAAACTTGGAACAGGAAGCAGTCATCAGAACAGAGCAAGGAAACACTTCATGGTTCAAAATTGGGAAGGGCATGTGCTAGGGATGTGTCTTATCCCCATATCTTTTCAATCTATATGCACAACAGATTACCCAGGAGGCTGGTCTCTATGAGGAGAAATGTGGCCTCAGGATTGGAGGTAGACTCATCAACAATATGCATTATACAGGTGATACAACCCTGCTTGTTGAAACTGAGGAGGACCTGAAGCACTTGCTGCAGAAGGACAAGGACTGCAGCCTTCAATATGGATTGAAGCTCAATATCAAG
>NW_006399847.1:9677619-9689838 GCF_000299155.1 Elephantulus edwardii
AGGATATCAAAAGAAGAATTGCATTGGGAAAGTCTGCTGTCAGGGACTTCCCCATAGTAGTGAACAGCAAAGATATTAGTCTGGAGACTAAGGCCTGCCTTATCTAGGCTATGGTTTTTACAATTATTTGCTATGCATTAGAAAGCTGTACAGTGACCAGGGATGATAGATGTAGAATTGATGCCTTTGAGCTATGGTGCTGGAGAAGAGTATTGAATATGTCATGGATTGCTAGAACAAACAGGCTCGGCCTGCAGAGGGTGAGACTGAGCTGCTCCTTGGAGGCAAGGATTCTGAAGCTTCATCTGACATACTTTGGACATGTTGCAAGGAGGGACCAGTCCTTGGAGAGGATGTTGTGTGTGGGATGGTGGAAGGACAAAACCAGAGAATAAGATCCTCGATGAGATGGATTGATTCAGTGACTCATCTGTGCATCAGAGATCTGGACAATAACTAGGGAGGATAGAAGAATTGATACCTTTGAGCTGTGGTGTTGGAGAAAAGTATTGAACATACCATGGACTGCTAAGAAAATGAATAGGGTCATCCTAGAGAGGATTAAACCAGGCTGCTCCTTGGAGGCAAAGATTCTGAAGCTTCGTCGTGACATACTTTGGACTCATTGCAAGGAGGGGCCAGTCCTTTGAGAAGGGCATCATGCTTGGAAGGGTGGAGGGACAGTGCAGGAGAGGAAGACACTCTATGAGATGAATTGATTCAGTGACTTGGGTAATGGGAGTAGGCATGTTAGAAACAGTGAGATTGGCACAGGATAGAGCAGGGTTTAGGGCTGTTGTACATAGGGTCACTATGAGTCTCAGGCAAATCGATGGCACATAACAAACAACATCAACAACAACAACAACAGGTGTGTCAGAGACAAGAAAGTTTGAGAAGCCTGTGATATGGGGTGAACAAGGATGCAGGAAAATACTGACTATAGGCAGCCTCCATTATGGGGACCTTCCATAGCAGTTTACAAGCAACAATTACCACGTTGACAAGGTGAATGTGTGCTGTGTTCTGGTCTGATCTCCATAGAGCTCTGCCTAGATGTTATCAGAGTCCCCCGCCCTTGGAGCATTTTGGCAATGGTTAGCCTCCACTGATGATGCCTGCTTCTTGGCACATAGTAGTCTCAGTCGGTAGTCCTCAGCACTGATTAGTAAGAGGAATAAATATGCCAGAGCTAAGTCGCCAGCATATCTGTCCTGTTGGAGAGGCCTTAACTGAGGGGTTTGCAGGTGGGCAGATGAAGTATTGCGTCTGTGAGCAGACATCACTAAATAGCCTTCTAGAGTAGTTTGCAGTACGCTTACAAGTGCCAGTGCCGGGATAGAGGGCTGGTGTGATTCAAATGGGTCTGTGGGGAGGGCTGCCTTCTTGAGGTTAGGTGCATGTGGAGTCCTGTCTTCTTGTACAATCAGGGGCTGGGGGGGTGGGGGTAACAGAGTAGTCTCTTTTTTCTGGGGCTGTGTCTCCAGCCCACAGGAAGGAGCAGACCACATGGCTAGAAAGGGGGTTGAGATGTTGGGGAAAAGTGATTTTCCTATCTTGTGAGACTCTAGGACTTATTACTTCTGGCCTGCTTGCAGTTCCTCTTCTGCTCCCTGATTTCGAGTAACTCAGAGATAAACATGCCTTTCTTGTATTTGTGGAAGAGTATCAGATACTCATTTGTTTCTATTACCATCTTTCTAGAATATCTATCCTTTTTTGTGCTTGACTATTATGTCCATGCGTGTTGACTGTGAATACAGATCTTAATACTGTATACTCCAACTGTTAGAACAGCTCTGAAATAGACCATTTTAATATTAGTCTCCTACTCTTTGGTTTGAGGCAGCTTTTCATTTTCATTTCAACACTTTTTTCTTTCCACATTTTTGCTAAGCATAGTTTGACATTTAGTGTCATAATATAAATATTTGCAAATGTATTTGTTGTGTACTGTAGAGTTGGAACCGACCCATAGCTGACCCTCCAGCAGATTTTCAGGTGCATTTATGCATGGGAGAAGATTGTCCATCCTTCTCCCGCAGAGAAGCTGATGGCTTTGAACTGCTTGCCTTCAAGGTTGCAGCACAGATTCTTGCCACTAGGCCATCAGAGGTCTCAGTCTATTTTATTCCATTTGTGAAACCATACCTGAGCTTCTTCTATAATGCAGGCATGTTAGAAAGAGCTTCTTGTTGTTGTCGTTAAATGTTGTCAAGTCACTTGCAACTCATAAGGTCCCTATGCACAATAGCTCTGAACTCTGACCTATCCTTAGATATCTCACTGTCTCTGCCACATCTGCCCCTATTACACCGGACACTGGGTCAATCCATCTCATCCAAGGTCTTCCTCTCCTGTGTTGTCCTCTTTACCCTTCCAAGCAGGATGTCTTTTTTCAAGATCTGGTCCCTCCTGGCAACATGTTCATAGTATGTGAGACAGAGCTTCAAAATCTTTGCCTCCAGAGAGCAACTTGATTTCACTTTCTCCATGATAGATCTGTTTGTTCTTTTGGGTTCTGTGATATGTTCAATACTTTTCTCCAGCGCCACAAATCAAAAGCATCAATTCTCTATCTGTTATCCTTATTCATTGTCGAGTTCTCTGATGCATAACAAGTAATCAAAAAGAGCATAGCCTATATCAGGCACATTTTAGTCTCTAGTTGACATATTTAAACTTCAGCACTCTGGAGAAGTCCCTGACAACAGACTTTCCTAATCCAATTCATAATTTGATTTCCCTACTGCTTGTGCCAAGAGTGCTGATTGTAGACCCTAGCAAACTGAAATTGTTAACAATATCATTCTTTTCTCTATCTATCACAGTGTTGCCAATTGGCCTGGTGGTGAGAAACTTTGTTTCCTTGATGTTGAGCTTCAATCCATATTGAAAACTATAGTGATTGACTTCACAGCAGATGCTTCAGGTCCTCTTCAGGTACAGCAGGCAAGGTTGTGTCATCTGCATAAAGCAAGTTGTTGAAAAGTCTTCTTCCAATTCTGGTATTACATTTCTTGTCATAAAGATCATCCTCCAGAATGATCTGTTTCACATATAGATTGAAAAGGATGGAGACAGAATGCCTTCCTGATGCACTTCTTTCCTGATTTTTTTAACTATGCAGTGTTTCCTGGCTATGTTCTGACATCTGCCTCCTGTTCCCAGGTATAGGTTTCACATGAGCACAATTAGGTGTTCTGGAATTCCTATTTTTCTCAAGGTTATTCACAATTTGTTGTGATCCATGCACGCAAATGCTTTTATGTACTCAATGAAACACAGATTGACAGTCTTCTAGTCATCTCTGCTTTCCCAGCCAAGATATATTTGATATTTGCAATGATGTCCCTAGTGCCACCATCTCTTCTAAACCCAGTCTGTACTTCTGGTATTTCTCTGTTGATGTACTGTTTCATTATGGTTAACCTCCAAGCAAATTTTTGCTTGTGTGTGATAATAGTGATATTGCTCTAGAATGTCCACATTCTGTCAGATCTCTCTTTTTTGAAATGGGAATAAGTATTTCTCTCTTCCAGTCAGCTGACCAGATAGTTTTCCTACATATTTCTGGATACATCTTGGTAAGCACTTCCAGGGCACTCAATATGAAATGGATATAGTTTTTGCCTTGCAGAAATTGTCAGTGTAAGAGAGGATACGTCTTGTTATGTAGCATAGAATTGGAATCAGCTCATAGCTGACCCTCCAGTGAGTTTTCAAAGGCAGTAAATCACCTGAGAGGAGGCCCTTCTCCCACAGAACATGGATTCAAATGTCTTACCTTTGCAATGGCAGCACAAGTCTTTACCAGTGAGTCACCAAGAATCCCTAAGACAGAATGCTAGACCTTAGTAACAGTGTAGCATTGAAAAAAAAAAAAAGCATTGACATCAGAGCTCTGTTGAGTTATATATATTTATAGAATGCAAAGAATAGAAAGGAATTATTTCTAGCAGCTGTACTAAGCCCAAACATTTCCTGATGGATTTGAAGATATACTGTCATCTGGCACCACCCCAGCTCTCAATTAATAGGATTCTCACTCTTCATATTAGTGTATTCACTGCCTCTGCATGCTAGCTAGCATCCCAAGATTCTTTATCTCTTCTGTTCATGTCCCTGTGTAATCCTGCCTGCCTCTCAACTCGCCCACACACACATTGATGAGAACTGCCCTGTATAACAAGCAGAGTGTTGTGGAAATGACAAGTGGGACTTCTGAGACTAGACTATGAATGATGTTGTGATTTTCTTAGGTAAAATATACAACACACTAGGTATATAAGAAAGGTATGTAAGACACAGGTATGTAAGAATGTCATTACTGAGAGGTGAGATACAAATAAGGTAGTCCTATGACTAGCTAAGCTTACTACCTTGAGTGAGAATAACATTAGCAGAAGAGATCAAGAAAGGCCTAGAAGATTCACTGAGTCATGGAAACAAAGCTGAGAGTCTAAGGATAAAGTAACCAGAGGTCATAGGATAAAATATTAGAGAAGAGATAGGTGCACAAAGAGAAAGTTTCAGAGATATGCAGAGTATCACTTCTAAGGGTTCTTCAGAGTACTGATCAGCATTTGTGAGTGAGAAAAGAAACACTCTAGAGGATAAGAATAAATAATGCCTGAGGCTCACACATAACCAGCCTGACTAGAAAACCTGATTATTCATAGGGTATTGGACACAACATTTAAAAGAGTTTTGTCTCAGTAGTGAGGGATAATTTCCCCATCTATTATCTAACAAACTGTGGCTGACTCTGAGAAGAATGAAAATCCCAGAACATTTAATAGTGCTAATGTGAAACCTATACTTGGACCAAGAGGCAGTCATCAGAACAGAGCAGGGTAACATTACATGGTTCAAAATTGGGAAGGGTGTACGCCAGGGATGTGTCCTATCTCCATACCTTTTCAACCCATATGCAGAGCAGATTATCCGAGAGGCTGGGCTCTATGAGGAGAATTGTGGTGTCAGAATTGGTGGAAGATCTATTAACAGTCTGTGTTATGCAGATGACACAACCCTGCTTGCTGAAACTGAGGAGGACCTCATGCACTTGCTGCAGAGGGTCAGGGATTGCAGCCTTCAGTATAGACTGAGGTTCAATGTTAAGAAGACTAAGATTCTCACCACTGGGCTAATTGGTAGCATCAGGATGGATGGCAAAGAGATTGAGATTGTTCACAGCTTCAGTTTGCTCGGTTCCACGGTCAACACTCTTGGCACCAGCAGCCAGGAAATCAAAAAACATATTGCGATGGGAAAGTCTGCTGTTAGGGACCTCTCTAAAGTACTCAAGAGCAACAGTATCTCACTGGAGTCTAAGGTACGTCTCATACAGGCCATGGTCTTTGCAAATCACTTGTTATGCATCAGAGAGTTGGATAATGACTAGGGAGGATAGAAGGAGAATTGATGCCTTTGATCTGTGGTGCTGAAGAAGAGTATTGAGGGTACCATGGACTGCTAAGGAAAACAGATTCATCCTGGAGAGGGTTAAACCAGGCTACTCCTTGGAGTCAAAGATTCTGGGGCTTTTCCTGACATACTTTGGACATGTTGTAAGGAGGGACAGGTCCTTGGAGAGGGACATCATGCTTGGTAGGGTGGAGGGACAGCGCAGGAGGGGTAGACCCTCTTTGAGGTGGATTGATTCAGTGACTGGGGTAATTGGAATGGGTGTATCAAAGGCAGTGCGACTGGCACAAGATAGACCAGGGTTTAGGGCTGTTGTACACAGGGTCGCTATGATTCGCAAACCACTCAACAGCGCATAACAACAACAACAACAACAATTATCTAACAACTCTTAATTGAAAGACTAGAAAGAATTAAAATATTTCTAAATAACTTCATTATTTTCCCAGAACAAAGCTCAATAGAAATGTAAACTGTCTTTCTCCTAAAAAGGTAGAATTCACAATGTCTAGAAGAAAAAAAAATCAACTATATATAAAAGTAGAGACATTTAATTTATAATGAAAAGAAAAATCTTTCAATTCAAAATTACCTAGAATTGACAAAAATGTTCAAATTAAAAGATAAGAAAATGAAAACAGTTATTATCAATTACTCATGTTCTAGTCAGCAGAGGCATGGAAGATGTTAAAAATTTACAGTTAAACTTGAGAGATGAAAACTAAAATGTCTGCAATGAAATGTTGAATGGAATCAGTGGCAGGTTAGATATTATGGAAGAAAATATCAGTGACATAGCGAAAGATTAAAGGCATAGCATTAGAAACACTCTACTAAAGGACAGCTGCTTTAAGATGTGAAAAGAGCTACAGTGAGCTATGTTCACTGGCATCAGGTCACTATGGATCACAGCCGTGAAAGATCTGAACCTTGTTTTAACCTGCGTCATTCTCACTCTATCATTCTCTGGTACATCGTGATAGTCACTGTACCAATTCATCTTGTTAAGGGTCTTAGGTTCGTTCACTGATTCTTTTACCTTTTCCAGTCTTTCTCTAAGGACTGGTTCCCTCTGAGAATTGGTTACCAAAGTAACTGAGATGAAGTTTCACCATCTTTTCCTTTAAGGAGCACTGTGGTTGAATGTCCATCAAGGCAGATTAGTTCAGATTTTTAGCAGTTCATCGTATGTTCAATACTTTTTGCCAATGCATCAATTCTTCCTTAGTTTTCCTTATTCACTGTCTAATTTTCAGATGCATAGAATTAAAAAGACTAACTTGGATTGTTGTTGTTGTTGTTGTTGTTGTTATGTGTGGTAGAGTCACCTGTGACTCATAGTGACTCCATGAACAACAGCCCTAAACCCTGCTCTACCCTGTACCAATCTTATTTTCTCTGACACACCTACCCCCATTACCCTAGTCACTGAATCAAGGGTCTTGCTCTCTTGTGCTGTCCCTCACCCCTCCCAAGCATGACATTCCTTTCCAAGAACTAGTCCCTCCTTGCAACATATCAGAAGAATGTCAGATGAAGTTTCAGAATTCTTGCCTCGAAAGAGCAACCTGGTCTCATCCTTTCTAGGACAAACTTGTTTGTTCTCTTCTCCAGCACCATAACTCAAAGGCATCAATTCTTTTTCTATAACCCTAGTCATTGTCCAGCTTTCTGATGCATAGCAAGTAATTGCCTGGATCAAGTGCACCTTAGTCTCCAGACTGACATCATTGTCCTTCAGTACTTTGGGAAGGTCTCGGACAGCAGACTTTCCCAGTGCAATTCTTCTTTTGATATCCTGGCTACTGGTACCAAGAGTGTTGCTTATAGAGACAAGTAAACTACAGCTGTCAACAATCTAAATCTCTTCACCAAGCAGGGTTGTGTCATCTGTATAATGCAGATTGTTGATGAGTCTACCTCCAATCCTGAGGCCACGTTTCTCCTCATAGAGCCCAACCTCCTGGATAATCTGTTCTGCATATAGATTGAAAAGGTATGCAGATAGGACACATCCCTGGCATACACCTCTCCCAATTTTGAACCATGCAGTGTTTCCTTGCTCTGTTCTGATGACTGCCTCTTGGTCCAAGTACAGGTTTCAAATAAGCACAATCAAGTGTTCTGGGATTCCCATTCTTCTCAGAGTTAGCTACAGTTTTTTGTGATCCACACAGTTAAATGCCTTTGCAGTCAAAGAAACACAGGTAGACATTCCTCTAGTATTCCCTGCTTTCAGCCACAATCCATCTGACATTAGCTATAATATCCCTATTACCATGGCCTCTTCTGAACCCAGCCTGCACTTCAGGTAGTTCTCTGTTGATGTGCTGTTCCAGTTGATTTTGGATAATCTTCAACAGAATCTTGCTTGAGTGTGATATCAATGATATTGTTGAATAATTTCTACACTCTGTCTGGTCATCTTTCTTTGGAATGGGAACAAATATAGATCCCTTCCAGTCAGTTGGTCAGGTGGTTGTCCTCCAGATTTCTTGTTACAATTTGGTGAGCACATCTAGGGCAGTGTGTGTTTGTTGAAATATATCAATTTGGTATGCCATCACTTCCTAGGGCCTTGATTTTGCTAATTCTTTCAGAGAAGCTTGAACTTCTTCCTTCATCACTACAGGCTTTTGCTTACACCAGATCTACTGGACACATCACTCTTTCCTGGGAAACTATTTAATAGTGACTACAATACACTACAAGTGGAAGAGAATTGACACTAATCCAGAAGGCAATTCTGGAGAAGAACTTGAAGGCGAGGGACTTTTCCTCAGAACCATCTGAGTTATGAAGCCTTCCCTGATACTAGTACCTGGTATTTGACCTTAGACTCCTAAACTCAAGAGATACTGGCTGCAGCAGAAAAAACTGGTAGCAGCTTGAGGTGTTCGGAATCACAAAAGCCCAGAAACCTTGAAATATAAGCCATCATATCAAGGGCTAGATAGGGAGAGATAGGTGTTGAATGGAGTTGGTGGGAGTAGAAGAGAATGCTGGTGCAAGAGGGAAAGAAGTGGGTCAAGACACAAGTATCGAGGGTGGGGACAACACTGAAAGATCAGGAACATCTTAATCTTTAAACTTACATTTGTGCTCTTTAGAACTTTGGAGAGGTCTTTGAGAGAAGATTTTCCCAATGCCACGTTTTTGTTTTCATGACTGCAGTTACCATGAATGCGGGATCCAAGCAAAATGAAATTGTTGACAATTTCAATCTTTTCTCCACCTATTATGATGTGAATTGGTTCAGTGGTGAGGATTTTTATTTTCTTGTTGTTGAGATGTAACTCATACTGAAGGCTGTAGTTTTTGATCTTCTGCACTGTGTCAAGTCTTCTTTGATTTCAGCAAGCAAGCTTGTATCATCTGTATAATATTGTTGATGAGTCTTCCTCCAAACTTGATTTCACATTTTTCTTCATATGTTGTTGTTGTTGTTATGTGCCGTCGAGTCGCTTGCAACTCATAGCGACCCTATGTACAACAGCCCTAAACTCCACTCTGTCCTGTGCCAATCACACTGTCTCTGACACTCCCATCCCAATTTTCCCAGTCACTGAATCAATCCACCTCATAGAGGGCCTTCCTCTCCTGCGCTGTCCCTCCACCCTCCAAAGCATGATGTCCCTCTCTAAGGACCGGTGTCTCCTCACAACATGTCCAAAGTATGTTAGACGGAGCCTCAGAATCCTTGCCTCCAAGGAGCCACCCAGTTTAACCCTTTCCAGGACAAATCTGTTTGTTATGAAGAAGGGTTTTTGAAGAAGGGTGTAAAACCCTTCTTCATATAGTCCAACTTTTAAATTTGTTCGCTTAGCATACAGATTGAGTAGGTATGTAGGAAGGAAACAACTCTGAAATACACCTTTTCTAATTTTAAAACATGCAGTGTTTCCTTGTTCTGTTTGGACAACTGCTTCTTGGTCTGTGTGTAAGTTTCATATGAGCATAATGATGTGTTCTATGATTCCCATTCTTCCCAATCTTAAGCATAATTTTTGTGATCCACAGAGTCAGATACATTATATAGCCTATAAAGCACAAATTAACATCTTTCTGGTATTTTCTGTTTTCAACCAAGAACCATCTGACATTAGCAATCATATGTCTTGTTTCATGAACTCTTCTGAATCTAGCTTGAATTTCTAGCAGTTAAATGTACCGTTCCACATATTGTGTGTTTTTTTATAATCTTCAGGAAGATTTTAATTGCATGTAATATTAATGATATTGTTCAATAATTGCCACATTCTATTAGGTCATCTCTTTTGGGGAATGGAAACTCCATGTCAGCTGGCCAGGTAGCTGTCTTCTATATTTGTTTGTAGAGATTGGGGAGCATGTCCAGAGTTGCATCTGTTTTCTGAAATGCCTCATTTGTCATTCTATCAATTCCTGGGCCCTTATTTTTTATTTTCTTTTATGTATATATGTATGGTTTTGTTTATTTAATTTATTTATTTTTGCCAATGGCTTCAGCGCTGCTTGGACATCTTACCTCATGACTATTAGTTCTTAATTATCTACTTCTTCCTGAAATGTTTCAATGTTCAATCAATTATTTTTAGTACAGTGATTATGTACAGTCCTTCTATCTTCTTTTGATGCTTCCTGCATCATTCAATATTTTTTTCTTAAGTGAGGTATGAGACATCTTCAAATGTCAAAGAAAAGTAGGGGAAGGGAAACATGAAAGAAATATGGTCAACAATTTTCCTTATTTAATGAATACAATAAACCCAGACATCAAAAGAGTTCAGTGAACACCCATAATAGAAACATAAATAAAAAGAATGCTAAGGAAAATCACATTATGGATAACATTGATTAAAAAATGAGAAGCCTATGATACATATTGTATGTGTACAAAAACTGCATGTAATAAGAAGCTGACATTCAAACAGACCATGGGAATATTCTATGGTTCAAAATCAGGAAAGATGTTTGTCAGAGTTATATCCTTTCTCTAAACTTACTCAATCTGTATCTTGAACAAATAATTCAAGAAACTGTACTTGTAGTAACAAGAAAAATCTGGCTCAGGATTGGAGGAGAATTCATCAAAAACCTACAATATCCAGATAACATAACTTTGCTTGCAAAAAATGAAGAAGACTTAAAATTGACTCATTCATGAAGATCAAAGACTACAGCCTTCAATATGAGCTTCATTTCCATATCAGGAAAACAAATGTTCTCACCATGGAACCAACAGGCAACCTCGTGATAGGTGGAGATAAGACTGACGTTGTCAACAATTCCCTTTTCCTTGAATCTTCAACCAACTCCTATGGTAGCAGCAGTCATGAAATTAAAAGATGTGATACTTTGGGAAAATTTGCTGTAAAGACTTCTTTAAAATGCTTAAGAGCAGGCATCAGAGTTTGAAGACTAAGACACACCTGATTCCAAGCTGCGTTATTTTTAGTTGTTTCATAGCCATACATATGTTGGACAGTGACTAAGTTAAGACAAAAGAAGGGTTGATGCCTCTAAACCGTGGTGGTGAAGAGTACTGACTGTGAATTGACAATGGATTGCCAAAAGAACTAACAAATAGGAAGTCCAGCACATTTAACCAACGTACTCCTTAGAGGCAAAGACGGTGACACTCTGTCTTCCAGAGTTTCAACATGTTGTCAGGAAGCAAGGATTCTCCTAAAAAGATATTAAAACTGAAAAAAAAGAGGGCCATTAAAAGAGAAGAAGACTATCAGCAAGTAGGATTGACATAAGAACAGCAACAGTGAGCTTGAACATGGTAGAAATAGTGAAGACTCTGTGGGAGAAGGTAATTTTTCACCTTTTTTTTAATAAGGTTACTATTTTTCCTGTTAGACTTGTTGGCAATTAAAAACAACAGCAAGGTAAATAAAAACAAAATTGCACAAACCCATTGATAAAAAAATTTAAATCACTTAGAGAAAAGATTTATATGCAAAAGATAATAGGAAATTTCTTACAGGAGGCAATATAAGAAGAAATACCATTGAAAATGCTCTTTAAAGTAATTGAAAGAGAAAAATTTAACCTAAAATTCTACTTCCAGAAAAAAAAAAACCTTTCAAAAACAACATCACAATACAGATATTTTTAGATGTATAATATTGCAATTCATCAGAAGACTCAAATGATAAAAAATATTAAAGAAACTCCTTCAGTGGAAAGAAAAAGATGCCAGATAGAACTGAGGATCTACACAAAGAAATGCAAACTACAAGAAATTGCAATGAATGATCAAACATAACATTAAAGTTTTTATTTATTTTAAAATATCTTTAAAGATAAAAAATTACAGTTTAAAAAAACTGTTTATTTCATAACTGTGTTGTAGGAATCATAGTACACATGAAAGTAAAAGATAAGTAAATATTAACCAAGGACTGGGAAGGATAAATGAAAACATACTATTTGTTTAATGTATTATGCATATTTTATATGGTGAGTATTGAAATATAACATGAATATCAATTGAGATAATTTAAAGATGTGTACTAGATACTAAAAAAAACCCTACTAAAAGTAAAGCAAAAGAACTAATAAGCAACAAAGAAAAAGAAAAAAAAAAACCAACAAAGATTAATCCAAAAGAAGACAAGAAAAAAAGAATAAAGAACAAATATAAATAAGGGCACATTATCAATCTAATTGATTTAAACCCAAGAATACTAATAATACATCTCTTCCAGGCAGTCGGCCAAGTGGTTGTTCTCCAGATTTCTTGGCACAACTTGGTGAGCACATCCAGGGCAACATCTGTTATCTGAAATACTTCAATTG
>NW_006399847.1:9693848-9696758 GCF_000299155.1 Elephantulus edwardii
GGTGTGTCAGAGGCAGTGCGGTTGGCATAGGATAGAGCAGGTTTTAGGGCTGTTGTGCATAGGGTCGCTATGAGTCGAAAACGACTCGATGGCACATAACAACAACAACAACATACCAATAATAAGTTTCAATTTATTTGAATATACATCAACACTCAGGGTAACAGCAGTCAAGAGAATAAAACATTTTCTATTGGGAAAAATCTGTTTCAAAGACCTTTTTTATAATGGTAAAGAGCAAGGATGCCATTTTAAGTACTATGGTGCGCCTGATTCACCCCTGATAATCTTACTTATGTACTTGAACGTTTGATATTGTGTAAGGAAGCTTTAATACAAATTGATGCCTTTTAATTGTGGTGCTGGCAAAGGAACAAACAAATAAATCAGTCTTGAAGGAAGTACAACCAGAGTTCTTTTTAAAGTAAGCGTGGTGAAACTTTTCTCACATATTTTGGCATATTTTCAGGTGAAATCAGTCTTTAAGGAGGTATCATGCTTGGAAAGGTCAATCAAGAGTCAGCGAAAGAGGGAAAGACCCTCATGAGACGGATGGCCACAGTGATTACTGCAAAGGGCTTGAGCGTAACAGAAATTATGAGGATGATGTAGGACAAGGTAAGGTCCATTCACAAGTATTGGTCACAATGAGTCACAGTGAACTTGAAGGCACCTAGCAACAACTTACCAAAATTCATATTAAATGTTATGATCTAAACATTCCTATTAAAGAGAATGTCTGACTGGATTAAAAAGCCTTTTACAACTATGTGTCATCTAAAACATAAATGTAAAAATAAAGATATCTTTTAGTTAAAACAAAGGAATGAAAAATATATTTGTATTAAAATCAAATGAAATTGGAAAGTCTATGTTAATATTGAAGTAGATTATAGAGCAGAAGATATTACCAAGAATAAGAAAAATAATTTTTTAATGATAAAGGGGCCAATTCATTAATACTGTATAACAATCCTCACTAGGTACCTAATAATAAAACTTCAAGAGATATGAAACACTCTGATCACGCTGTGTCACATATCCTCCCATCCGCGTGGCTATGTTGCTGATGTCCAAGCCTGCAGGTAAGACTAGCAGGAATGAGTGAGATTGGAGAGCTGGCCCTCCTGGTCTCAAATAAAGCTATTTAGCTAGAGGGGGCGGGGGGAGAAGATAAAACAAATATGGTTTGAATTTCAAGGAGAAATAAGCAAAGCCACAATAATAGCACACAATTTCATTGCTTCTTCCTTAAAAATCGACAAAAAAATGTGTAAGTCATAAAATAAGCATGAATCTAGAAGATCTGAAGATGACTATGACTATGAACTAATTTGGCCTTACTGATATTATTGAAAACCATATGACTAAATGCAACCTAATACTTTAGAGCTTCTAGAGGGAGAGATAGAAGAAATATTTTGTAAAACTGGATTAGGCAAGGCTTTATTTAATATAACACCAAAACTGCAGCCATGAAAGAAAAGTTGATAAATCAAGATTAACGAAAACAAAAATGCTACTCCTAAATGAGACACTATTTAGAGAATGAAAGACAAACCATATTATAAAAATTATGTGCCAAGTGTGTAGTTGATGAAGAACAATCTCAGGAAAACATTTTTTAAACTCTCAAAGTATAACAACAACAACAATAATATTTGAACTGATATTTCTCCATCAGTCATTGTTGATACATGTCACTGAGTCAACTCTATAGGACATCTATAGGACAAACTAGAACTTCCCCATAGAGTTTTTCCAAGACTGTAACCTTTATGGAGTAAACTGTCCATCTTTCTACTGGCAAGAGCATAGCTGGTGATTTTGAACTTTTGGCTGTCAGCTGAACATGTAGGCATTGTGCTTCCAAGGCACCTGCATTGGTCTGTTAGTCAAAAACCAAACCAAACTAAACTCATTGCCTTTGAATCATTTTGTACTCATATTAACTCTATAGGACAGAGTAGAACTGACTCATAGAATTTCCAAGGTTGTAAATCTTTATGAAAAATCTGTATTTTTCTCCATTGTAGTGAAAGGTGAATTCAAGCAGGTCGCCACTAGGCTAACAACCAAACATGTAACACCCACCGAGTCTCCAGTCCTTTAGTCTTTGTTGCTGTCTGAGTTATCAAATCAGAACTGACCCATAACTGACCCTCCAGAAGGTTATGAGGAGCAGTAAATCGCATGGGAGGAGATTGTCCATCCTTCTCCCGCAGAGCAGCTGGTGGAATCTAATTTGGTCTCCAGGGAGACACAAATTCAAGACTCAGGACATAATACTACACAGGTAATAGAAATACTGACCATACCAATTATTAGTCAGCATGTGGAAGAACTGGGCATTCATAAACGCCTGGCAGAATATAACAGGGTACAGTCTCTTTATACCTACCATATGATCCAGCCTCTCCATACTGACAGTTAACCTACCGAAAGACTTGTGCACAACTATTTATTGTAATTTTACCTGGAAAAAGACCAGACCAGAAAATATTGCACATGTCTGTGAGCAGGTTATTAGTTGTAGAAAATACAATTCATCCACAAAATATAACTCATAATACATTTACTAAAATATCACATCCACAGGATACTACTCAACCACAAAAAAGGAAGTCGTTTTTGATACACACCAAACATGAATGAGCCTTGAAATAATTATACAGAATAAAAGTGCCAGAGGAAAAGAATATCACTGTATGATCCCATTTACATAAAATTCTAAGAAATACCACCTAATTCGAGTGACAGAAAGGAGATCAGGGATTGCTTGGGAATAAGAAAGTGGAGGTGCAAGAAAAGCTTATCTGCAAAAGACTCAAGCAAGACCCACACCTCACTCCATACACAAAAACCAACTCAAGGTGGATCATGGACCTAGGACTAAAACCAAGGACTATG
>NW_006399847.1:9698356-9702542 GCF_000299155.1 Elephantulus edwardii
TCAGATCCAACTGACACAGGAGGAGATTGCCCCTCCTTTCTTCAGCAGAGCCTCTGATGGATTCCAACAATGTGCCTTTGGGATTGTAGCACAGCTTCTTGCCACTAGGCCACCAGAGCTCCCTAAGAAGAGTTATTAAGTGACAAGAAGAGACTAAAGAAATATGGTTATGTTTACCATCATGATTGTGAAGAATGTTTTGCTGGTGTATGTCTTACCCGTGAACAACAAAAGGGTTAGCAGCATGGAACTCCATTCTGTTGAAAATCTGAGTATCATTTGCAGTGGACTCTAAATAGCACAGATTTGAACATCAAGGGTCTAAAAATGTGTCGGTTTCTTTATCCTGCTGCTATTATAGTGCAAGGATACAACTCTGATACACACACTTCTGGTTTTTAAACCATGCAGAATCCCCATTGTAATAACTGCTTCTTGGTTCAAGTATACGTTCCTCTTAATAAGCACAATTAAATATTCTGGAATTCCTATTCTTTGCAGTGTTATCTGTAATTTATCATGATGTATACACTTGTCACTAGTACAGAAATAAACGTCTTTTTAGTATTCTCAGGAATTATATTCCTTGTTCCATAGCCTTTTCTGAATCTAAATACAATTTGTAACAATTTCTGTCAATGCGCTGTTCCAGATTTTTTTTTTCATTTTTCTTCAGCAGAATTTTACTTTTGTGTCATACTTATGGCATTGTTTAATTATTTCTACATTCTGTAACATCTAATTTTTTGACGATTTTCCTTCAATCACTTATATCCACTTTGTCTTATGTCATCAATTACTATTGTACAATGTCATTATTTGTCTTTTTTACATTAACATCTCACTGTACCCTCTCTTTACCCTGATCCTGCCCATTCATTCACTAATCTCTGCTTCCTCTGTCATCCTTCCTGTCCCTGTCAACCCTCTACAGTTGTTTCTATTTGTGTGTAAACCTTTCCTTAGTTTCTTTTTTTCTTTTCTTCCCAGTGGATCAATTATGCATGTCCTTTCATATTAGCAGGCACAAATACTGATCTCTTCCAATCAGTTGACTAGGCAGCTATCCTCTTAGTTGCTTTTTCTTTTTTTTTAAATGAAATTTTATTAATTTTAATGAACATTTACAGAGATTTTGGATTTCCATTCAATCATTGTTGTACTATTTTCTCTACCCTCCCCCGCAGTTTGTTCCTCTTTTTTCTTCCTCTTGAAAATCTGTTTTAATTGTCCCATTGCCACAGTGCTTGTCAAAGCCAGGTCTGATTAATCTCCTTTGCCATTCCCTATCACTCCTCCCTGAGACAGACTTCACCTGATTCATAAGGAAAAGGGAACGGCGTATTCTCTTAGCTACTTCCTGCTGAAAAGGGATGCTGTAGGTTTCAGGGTGAAGATCTTCTCTCACTACTCTACAGGGCTCCTTTGGCAATAGGAAACACGTAGACTCTTGTGGAGATTGATTTTGGAATTTAGATGCACTGTTATCAATTGTGCTTAGCCAGACATGTTCAAATCCTTGAAGATGTATCATGGGACTATTGCAGCCTAGAAGACACTCAGTTTCTTTTTTTTTTTTTCTAATTTATTTTAATGAAAGTTTACAGAGACTTTAGATTTCCATTCATTCATTGTTGCATACTTTGCTCCCTGCCCACCACCCAAGCCTCAGTTCACTTTTCTCTTTGAAAAGTAAAAAACAAAACAAACAAACAAAACAACTTTCCTTGTTATACAATCTCCCCCATCCCTCAGTCCATTCCACTCCACAGCTTTCATTCTGGACTCTTGTATGACAATAATATCTAATCATATATTCCTCCTAAACAGTTCTCTCCCTCATCTTTTTCAAAGCTGTATACATTATTTTTCCCATATTTTTAAAAATTTTATTTTATTACTTTTAATGAACATTAACAGAGATTTTGGATTTCCATTCATTCATTGTTACACTTTTCTCCCTGCCCACCCCTACTCCTAGTTCGCTCCTCTCTTTGAAAAGTAAAAGAAAAATTCCTTCATTGGTATACAATATCCCCCACCCCTGCCCCAAGTACATTCAACTATGCAATCTTAATTCTGGACTCTTGTGATAACCATAATACCCTATCATATCTTAGATTTCCCCCCAACTTGATGTCAGTCCTGCTTTACAGCAGGGCATTATGCAATATTTGTCCTTTTATGACTTAGATATTTCACTCAGCATAATGTTCTCCAGGGACATCCATTTTGTATATTTCATTACTTACTTGTTTTTCAATGCAATATTGTGTGACTATACCACAGTTTCTCTATCCATTTGTTGATGGGCACTTGGGTTGTTTCCAACTCTTTGCTATTGTGAACAAAGTCACTAAACTTCATTAGAAAAAAGGTTGGAAGAACTCTAGAAGCCCTAATCCACAATATAAACAGTCTTCCAAGAATCCTGAAAAACTTACAACCAGGAGAGGATAAAATAGATGAATGGGACCTCCAAGAATCAAATATCTATGCACATCCAAAAACTTCTCCAACAGGGTATCAAGGGAAGCCACAGATTGGGAAAAAATATTTGGTAATAACATGTCTGATAAGGGACTTATATCTAGAATTTATAAAATACTCATGCACCACAACAAGATAAATGTAAACAACCCAATTGAAAAATGGGCATGAAAAGACACTTCACCAAAAAAGGCATTCAGATGTAGAATAAACACATGAAGAAATGTTCAATATCCTCTCAATATCTTGGTATAAATTAGTGAACATTGTCCAGGGCTGCATTTGTTTCTGGAAGCACTTCAGTTAGTATTATGTCATTTCCTGGAGCCCTGCATTTCCCCAATGCTTTTAGTGCAGCTCAATTTCTTCCTTCAGTACTCTTCAGAAGTTTATTATATAAAACCTCATTCATTTTGGTATAGTAAATTTCTTCTATCTCTATATTTCCTCTAACTTCTTTTGATGTTTCTTAACAACAAGAAGATATTATTCAATATCATGTAAAAAATCCTTCAATATTGTAACTGGATGTTTGAATATTTCCTCAGTTTTTTCAGCTTGAGAAATGCTAAGCTTGCTATTCTCTTTTGATTTTTCAACTCCAGGTATTTGCTTATTTCATTATAGTACTTTGCTTGGTCTTTTCAAGCTGCCCTTCGGAATTTTCTGTGTAGATCCCTTAATTCTTCATTATATTCAATCTTTATGCAAAATAAATAATCTGAGAAGCTGGACAATGTTAGAAAGCATGTGGCATCAGGTTTTAAGTAAGACTCACCAACAACTATTTGAAGAAAAATATGGTATCAGGATTGGCGTAATCAACAATCTGTGAAATGCAGATGAACACGGTCTCCCTTGATGACAATGAAGAGGAATTGAAACACTGAAGAAGATCAAAGACTACAGCCTTTACAATTCATTATGCCTCACCATAAAGAAAAGAAATCCTCACAACTGGGACAATAGAAAGCATCATGACAAATGGAGGAAAGATTGATTTTGTCAAGGATTCCCTTTTACTTGAATTCACAATCAACATATACAGAGAAAGCAGTCAAGAAATCAGACTAAGCACATCATCAGAAAAATCTGGCACAAAAGACCTTTTTTTTCTTTTTTAAATTTGATTAATTTTAATGAACATTTACAGAGATTTTGGATTTCCATTCATTCATTATTGCACTAACAAAACAAAACCTTTTTTAAATGCAATAAGCAAGGATGTCACTTTAGGGATTAAGGTGTGCCCTGCCTAAGCCATGGTATTTTAAATTGCTTTACATGTACGTGAAAGTTAGGCAATGCATAAGGAAGACCAAAGGAAAAATCTACTATGCTGGAGACTAAAATGTGGGGAAAAAAGAGGGTCACTTTCACAATTAAAAAAGGCTATTTCTAGAGGCTCAATGTTAAGAAGACAAAGATTCTCACCACTGGACCAATTGGCAGCATCAGGATGGATGGTGAAGAGATTGAGATTGTACACAGCTTTAGTTTTCTTGGCTCTATAGTCAACAATCTTGGTACCAGCAGCCAGGAAATTAAAAAGCGCATTACCATGGAAAAGTCTGCTATTAGGGACCTCTCCAAAGTACTGAAGAGCAATGGTGTCTCTCTGGATACTAAGGTGCGTCTGATACAGGCCACGGTCTTCACAATCACTTGTTATGCATCAGAGAGTTGGACAATGACC
>NW_006399847.1:9703002-9706084 GCF_000299155.1 Elephantulus edwardii
GGAAGACCTGTTAATACCACTGTCATTCACATTTATGTGCCAACAAGTAGAGTCAAGGAGGAGGGAGCAGATGATTTCTACTAATGTTTGCCATCAGAAATAAATTGAGCACATAACCAAGATACAGTAATAATACTGGATGGTTGGAATGGAAAAG
This sequence comes from Elephantulus edwardii, assembly GCF_000299155.1. Taxonomy (NCBI): domain Eukaryota; kingdom Metazoa; phylum Chordata; class Mammalia; order Macroscelidea; family Macroscelididae; genus Elephantulus; species Elephantulus edwardii. The sequence goes on from NW_006399847.1 coordinate 9,703,160, forward strand.
CTGGGAACCAGGAAGAAGTATCAGTAGTCAGAAAATATAGACTTCAGGACAGAAATTAGGATGGGGATAGAATGATAGAATTCTCTACATGCAATGATTTATTCATAGCCAATACCTTTTATAAGAAACATGAATACAGGCTGGACACATGGATTTCACCTGATGGGATGCACAGGAATTAGATCAATTACATCTGTGGAAGGAATCAGTGGAGAAGTTCAATATCAACGGTGAAAACTAGGCCAAGTGCTGATTGTGGAACAGACCATCCACTATTCATCTGCAAGGTCAAATTAAAGCTGAAGAAGGTTAAATAATATACACAGTTATCAAAATTTGAACTTGAATTTAAAAACCAACTCAGTAATAGGTATAAGGCCTTGAACACTAATCAACAAAGACCATATAAGCTGTGGGAAGATATTGTTCATGAAGAATTCAAAAAGTCATTACAAAGAATGAAGAAGAAGAAGTAAAAACCAAAAAAGATGTCAGAAGAGACTCTGCATATTGCACTAGAGTGTCAAGAAGTCAAGGCAAAGGATTCAAGATGTTAAGGAGCTGAATAGAAGATTTCAAAGGGCAGCTTGAGAAGAAAAGACAAAATATTATAATGAAATGTGCAAGAAGCTGTAAGTCAGAAAATTATAAGGGCCAAACTCACTCAGCATTTCTTAAGCTGAAAGAACTGAAGAACACATTCAAACCACGAATTGCAGTGCATAAGGATGCTATGGATAGATGATTCCGGAAACATTAAAAAAAGATAGAAGGAGTAGACAGAGTTACTGTACCACAAGAATTGATTGATACGGAATAATTTCAAGAAACAACATACAATCAAGAAGCAATGGTGCTGAAGGAGGAAGTTCAGGATGCTCTGAAGGACTTGGCAAAAAATTAACTCCAGGAGTTGATAATACCAACTGACATATTTCAACAAACAGATGCTGTCCTGGATATGCTCACCAAGTTGTGGCAAGAAATTTGGAGGACAACTACTTGGCCAATTGACTGGGAGAGATCCATATTTATTCCCACTCCTAAAAAAGGTGACCAAACAGAGTGTAGGAATTATTGAACAGTATGACTAATATCACATACTGGCAAAATCCTGCTGAAGATCATCCAGAAAAGACAGGAACAGTATATTGACAGAGAACTACTAGAAATACAAGCTAGATTTAGAAGAGGCTATAGCATCAGAGACATTCTTGCCAATGTCAGATGGATTTTGGCAGAGAGCAAAGTGTACCAGAGGGATATCAATCTGTTTCATCAACAATGCCAAGGCATCTGACTGTGTGGATCACAATAAATTGTGGCTAACTTTGAGGAAAATGGAAATCCCCGAACACTTGATTGTGCTTATGTGAAGCCTAAACTTGAACCAGGAAGCAGTCCTCAGAGCAGTGTAGGGGAACACTGTATGGTTCAAAATCAGGAAACAGTTTGTCAGGTACGTATCCTGTCTCCTTGCCTTTTCAATTTATATGCACAACAGATCATTCGGGAAGCAGGGATTTATGAGGAGGAATGTGGCATCATGACTGCAGGAAGACTCATCAACAACCTATGTTATGCAGATGATACAACCTTGCTTGCTGAAACTGAGGAAGACCTAAAACACTTGCTGCAAAAGATCAAGGACTGTACTTTTCAATATGGAGTGAAGATTTACAACAAGAAACTAAAGATTCTCATCACTGGGCCAATTTTGCAGCACCATTACAACTTGCTCAGCTCGACAAGCAACACTCTTGGCACCAGCAGTCAGGAACCAAGAGACCAATTGCATTGGGAAAATCTGCTGTCACGAACCTTTCCAGAGTGCTGAAAAGCATTGATGTCATTCTAGAAACTAAGGTGCACCTAATCCAGACCATGGTATTGACAATTACATCAGAGAGCTGGACAATGACTAAAGATGGCAGAAGAATTGATATCTTTGAATTGAAATACTGGAGAAAAGTCTTGAACGTACACCATGGACTTCCAAGAAAACAAATAGGTCTGTCTTGGAGAGGATGAAACCAAGTTTCTCCTTGGAGGCTAGAATTTTTAAGTTCTCTCTCACATCTTTTGGGCACATGGTCAGGAGAGTCTGGTCCTTGGAGAAGGACATCATGCTTGGAAGGGTGGAGGAACAGCTCAGGAGAGGAAGACCCCGGATGAGATGAATTGATACAGTGAGGGAGCCAATGGGGGTTGGTGTATCATAATTAATGAGACTGGGTCAGGACAACGCAGGGTTCAGAGGGTTTCTATGGGTCTCCAGCAACTCATTGGTATGTAACAACAACAAAGGAAGATCAATGAGAAATTGGTATCTTAGAATTGCGATGCTGGTGAAGAGTAACATATAGTGGACTGCCAAAAGAAAGAACAAACTCATCTTGGACAAAGTACAGCCACAGTGGTCCTTAGGGCCAAGGAAAATAACCCTTTATCTAACATACATTGGTCATCTCTACTATGCTGGAGATGGAAAGGTGAGGAAAAAAGGGATTGCTTTCAGAGTTTAAAAAGTCATCCTTAGATTTGTCTTAAAATACAATGTTGTGAGTGACAGGAAAATATCCATACACATAAAAGGAAGTCCAGTGAATACCTCCATCATTCAAATATATGCACCAACAACCAGAGCCAAAGAGGAGGAAATAGAAGACTTTTACCAACTTTTGCAGTCAGAGATCGATAAAACATGCAAACAAAATGCATTAATAATAATGGGTTACTAGAAGGAAAAAGCTTGGAACAGAGAAGAAGGATCAGTAGTTGGAAAGTGTGGACTTGGTGATAGAAATTAGGCTGGAGATAGAATGATAGAATTTTGCCCAATCAACAACTTATTCATTGCAAATTGTTGTTTGTTGTTATGTGCCATCGAGTCATTTGCGACTCATAGCGACCCTATGCACAACA
>NW_006399847.1:9707737-9716370 GCF_000299155.1 Elephantulus edwardii
GCCCTTTTGATTTTCTGACTCTAGCTCCTCGCACATTTCATTGTAATATTTTGCTTTGTCATTCCGAGCAGCCTTTTGGAATCTTCTGTTCAGCTCTTTAGTATCTTGAATTCTTCCTTGTGCTTTGGCTTCTGTAAACCCAGGATATAAACATAGATTTGACCTGATGGTATGAATAATAATCGGATATGTGGAAAGAATTTCTGGAGAAGCTCAATATCATCTGTGAAAATTAGGCCAGGTCCCGATTGTGAAACAGACCACCAACTACTCATATGCAAGTTCAAGCTGGAGCTAAAGAAAATTAAATCAAATCTACGGGAACCAAATTATGACCTTGAGTCTATCCGCTTGAATTTCAAAACCATCTCAGGAACAGTTTTGAAGCCTTGAACACTTATGAGCGAAGACCAGATGAGCTGTAGGAGGATATCAAGAATATCATCCAAGTAGAATGGAAAAGATCATTGCAAAGACAGAGGAAGAATAAAATATCAAGATAAATGTCAGAGGAAACTCTGAATATTGCAATAGAGTGCCAAGAAACCAAAGCAAAGGGAAGGAATCAAGATATTAAAGAGCTGGACAGAAGATTCCAAAGGGCAACACGGGAGGACAAAGTAAAGTATTATAATGAAAAGTGCAAAGAGCTGGAGTCAGAAAATCAAAGGGGCAGAACTCGCTCAGCATTTCTTAAGCTAAAGGAAATGAAGAGCAAATTCAAGCCATGAGTTGCAATTTTCAAGGATGCTTTGGAGAGAATATTAAATTACCCAGGAATATTAAAATAATATGGAAAAGTATAGAGAGTAATTGTACCAAAAGGAATTTGTGGACAGAGAAGAAAGTTCATGAAATAAGGTATGAGCAAGAGCTTGTGGTGATGAAGGAAGAAGTTGAAGCTATTCGGAGAAAATTGGCAAAAAGCAAGGCCCCAGGAATTCATGGTATACCAATTGACATATTTCAAAAATAGACACTGTCCTGGATGTGCTCACTAAATTGTGCCAAGAGATATGGAAGACAATCATTTGACCAACTGACTGGAAGGGATCTATATTTGTTCCCGTTCCAAAGAAAGGTGATTCAACAGAGTCCAGAAATTATCAAACAATATCATTGATATCACATGCAAGCCAGATTCTGCTGAAGATTATCCAAAATCGACTGCAACAATACATCAATAGAGAACTGCTTGAAGTGCAGATTGGGTTTAGAAGAGGTCATGGGACTAGGGATATTATAGCTAATGTCAGAGTAGAGAATACCAGAGGAATGTCTATCTGTGTTTCGTTGACTATATAAAGGCATTTGATCATGTGGATCACAACAAACAGTGGCTAACTAGAAGAATGAGAATCTTAGAACATTTGATTGTGTTTGTGTGAAACCTATACTTGGACCAGGAGGCAGTTGTCAGATCCTAGCAAGGAAACACCACATGATTCAAAATTGGGAAACATGTATACCAGGAATGTGTCCTATGTCCATTCCTTTTCAATCTATATACAGAATGGTTTATCCAGGAGGCTGGGTTCTATGAGGAGAAATGTGGCCTCAAGATTGGAGGTAGAGTCATCAATAATCTGCAGTATGCAGATGACACACCCTGCTTGCTGAAACCGAGAAAGACCTGAAGCACCTGCTGTAGAAGGCCAAGGACAGCATCATGGTAGATGATGAAGAGATTGAGATCTTTAACAGTTATAGCTTGCTCAGCTCCACAATCAACAACACTCTTGGTACCAGCAGCCAGGAAATAAAAAGACAATTTGAATTTGGAAAATCTACTGTCAGAGATCTCGCCAAAGTACTGAAGAACAACAATGTCTGTCTGGAGACTAAGGTGTGCCTGATCCAGGCCATGGTCTTTGCAATTACTTGCTATTTATCAGAAAGCTGGACAATGATTAGGGATTATAGAAGGAGAGTTGATGCCTTTGAGCTGTGGTGTTCGAGAAGAGTAGTGAATATAAAATGTACAACTAGGAGAACAAACAAGTTCATCCTAGAGGGGGTGAGACCAGGCTGCTCCTTGGAGGCAAGGATTCTGAACCTTCACCTGACACACTTTGGACATGTTGCAAGGTGGGACCAGTCCTTGGAGAGGGAGGAACGTCATGCTTAGGAGGGCTAAGGGACAACACAGGAGAGGAAGACCCTTGATGAGATGGATTGATTCAGTGACTGGAGTATTAGAGGTAGGTATGTGAAAGGCAATAAGACTGGCACAGGATAGAGCAGGGCTGCTGTACATAGGGTTGCTATGTGTTGAGGGCGACTCGATGGCACCTAACAACAACAACAACATTGGTCATGCCATTAGGTGGAGTCCCCGGAAAAGGAAGACCCTCAGTCAGATGGACTGGCATAGTGACAGGAACAGTCAGCTTAAACACAGCAGAAATTGAGGGGCTGATACTCTTCAGAGTCAGTCTGGGATTTTTCTGCATTAAATCAAACCTGAGAAAGGAACTGTGCACACAGAGATAATGAGTTTCACAAGACATTTTCTAAGAAGCCACTCACAAGGCTGAGTTCACCATGTTAAAAGCGGCCCCTATTATTGTGTACCACCATGTTGGAATTGACTCTGCAGTGGGTTTTCAGAGGGTGTAAATCACATGGGAGGAGAGTGCTCATTTTTCTTCTGAAGAGCAGTTGGTGGATTCAAACCACGTACCTTTGGGTTTGCAGAGCAACTCTTTACCTCTAAGCCAGCAGAGTGCAGCAGAAAATTTTTTTTTAGAGTCTGTGCAAAAATGCACAGTTCAAATCCTTTGTTCAAGGGTCACTGGTGTACTGCGGTTAGAGGCTATAGTCAGCACTACCTCATGGAGATCTTAGGTTTAGCAGAATAAAATAATCACCTTGTCCTGTGCCAGCTTCACAATTGTTGCTATATTTAAACCAGTTTTGCAACAACTGCACCAATTCTTCTCAGGGAGAGTCTCTCTCATTTGTGCCAGCCCTCTGCTTTGCTGAGCCTGATGTCTCTTTCCAAGGACTAGTTCCTTCAGATTATGTGTTCAAAGTAAGTGAGGCCATCTCTCACCATCGAAAGAGCATGCTGATTCCTCCAACACTGACATATGCGTATACATACATCAAGACACTGCATTTGAAAATATAAATATTTTTAATTCACATGCAATCAAGACTCTGCTGAAAATTATCCTAAAAATATTTGGAACAATATGTCAACAGAGAACTGACAGATGTGCAGGCTGGATTTAGAAGAGGTCGTGGTATTAGGGATATTATAGCTAATGTAAGATGGATCTTGGCAGAAAGCATAGAATACCAAAAGAATGTCTATTTGTGCTTCATTGACTATGCAAAAGCTTTTGACTGTGTGGATCACAATCTGTGTTTCGTTGACTATATAAAGGCATTTGATCATGTGGATCACAACAAACTATGGCTGACTCTGAGAAGAATGGGAATCCCAGAACACTTAATGGTGCTAATGCAAAACCTATACTTGGACCAAGAGGCAGTCGTCAGAACAGAGCAGGGAGACACTGGATGGTTGAAAATCAAGAAAGGGATCCATCAGGGATGTATTTTGTCTCCATACATTTTCAATCTGTATGCAGAACAGATCATCCAAGATGCTGGGCTGTGCAAGGAAAAATGTGACATCAGGATTGGTGGAAGAATAGTCAACGATCTGCGTTATGCAGATGACACAACCCTGCTCACTGAGGAGGACCTGAAGCACTTGCTGCAGAAGGTCAAGGACTGCAGTCTTCAATATGGATTGAAGCTCAATATCAAGAAAACAAAGATTCTCACCACTGGGCCAATTGGCAGCATTAGAATGGATGGTGAAGAGATTGAGATAGTTAACATTTTTTCGTTTACATGGTTCCACAGTCAACACTCTTGGTAACAGCAGCCAGGAAATCAAGAGACAAATTGCATTGGGAAAGTCAGCTGTTAGGGACCTCTCAAGAGTACTGAAGTGCAACAACTTCAGGCTAGAGACTAAGGTGCGCCTGATCCATGCTATAGTCTTTGCAATTACGTGCTATACATTGGAGAGTTGGACAGTGAGTAGGGATGATAGAAAGAGAATTGATGCCTTTGAGTTGTGGTGCTGGAGAAGAGTGTTGACTATACTATGGACTGCTAGGAGAACAAGCAGGTTTGTCCTGGAGAGGGTGAAGCCAGAATGTTCCCTGGAGTCAAGGATTCTGAAGCTTGGTCTGACATATTTTGGGCATGTTGCAAGGAGAGACTGGTCCTTGGAGAGGGACATCATGTTTGGGAGAGTGGAGGGACGGCGCAGGAGAGGAAGATCCTCGATGAGATGGATCGATTCTGTGAGTGGAGTGGTGGGAATGAATGTGTTTGAGACAGAGAGGTTGGCACAGGACAGAACGGTGTTTAGGGCTCTTGTACATAGGGTCACTATGAGTCGCAAATGACTCGATGGCACATAACATCAACAACATATGTCAATTATGCCTGAATGAAGTGGCTTAAAACTAGAGCAATTGTGGTACTCATTGCTGCCTTAATAATTTCAAAGCATTCTAACCTAATTATGTCTCCTAAGGAGCACACAAGTGACTCCTCTCGTCTTCCTCTGCTATAGTCTATGAGTATGCGTAGTAGCCTGGGATGAGATCAGCACATTTCCCCCATTAGATTATACACTTGAGCAGACCTTTGTGCCCTGACTCCAATTTCACCAGCAGAGCTGGTCTTTGTTTGCAACCTTTTCAACTCCAGCGCAGCATGGCTGGTTTTGCTCAGACAGAGGCATCGTTCTCTGGGCCTTGTAGGTCAGCACCAGATGACAGCAGAAGCTTCCTAGAAAAGACAGATGATTACATGAGGCTGGCTGACTGGCAACTGGTTCAGAGAACTTCCCTTCTGCTTGCCCTGCTGATGTACAATTGTTGTATTTTATTGCTATGCTCAGCCCCACTGGTCTCCAGTCACCACTCTGTCACACTAATGATGCCGAGCTCCATGCTGGACCACTTCCAGATGCTGTAAGCTCCTCAAGGAAGGGTTATTGTCTGTGACCTACCTATCTTGTACTTCTGTCACTGAACATAATTTCTGGCTCAAAGTCAGCAGTAAATACATGTTTATTTTATGAGCAAATGCATAAACAAATGTATGATATGAGAATAAACTTTCAAAGTAATCCTGATACATAAAATTACCCACAATTTGAAGAATTAAGATTTTTCAAAATCTTAACCCTTAAGAAAGTTACTTAGAATTAGTAACATTTCCTTTCATATAAAAAGAGCTAACAATTACTATGCATTATTATGCTAGGCATTATCCCAAACACTTGACTACATTTTCCTACAGAATCCTTTAAAGTACATATGGAGCAGATAGTATTGTTGTTCTTATATTTACACATGAGGCAAAAAGGAGCCAGATTGTCTGAGTCTTAATTTTAAAAAAGCCTATGCCTAGTGTCAACTCTTGGTCATTATACCTGTTGATATTAAAAAGCAATTTTTTGCAAAAAAAATAAGCCTATAAACTCTTTTAGCATAGATAGTCTCTGATTTCAGAGCCCACAGAGTGTAATAATTATCTCTGTTGCCAACTCAGAGATCATCTGTTGAGTTTCCAGTCTTTTTGAGAGAAGTGTGTTCATCTTTCTCCTGTGGAAGAGCTGTTGGATTCGAGCTGCCAATCTTTCTGATAACAGAACAACATTTAACACACTATGCCCCTTGGGGTCTTCCAATAATTACACTATATTTATTTGCAGTTGATTTAAAAGGCCTCAGTGTGTGTTCAGATTTTCAGACCAACACAAGCCTAATTTATCAGAACATAACTAAAATGTAACTCCTTCTAGTTTTTAACTAAAATTTTACTCATTTGCAAAGATCCAAGTTGTTTGTAAACCTTCAAGTTTAAGGGAAGGGGTTTAAATGGCGAATTAGCATGGGGTTCTACAAGCAATGGCTCTAGGGTATTGGGGGAAGGTGAGAAGTAGCCAGGTAGCTATAGCTTCTGTGGCATTGTGAGGGAACAGAGTATCAGTGACTGTTTATATACAAGGAGAACTTCTTAGTGAAGTGTTTTCATTCAGAGATTGCCTATATTTACAAAGAAGACAAAATTAATAGAGAAGGCATAATTAATATGCCACAGGGATCTTGAAATAATGTGTAGATTGTTTTAGGGCTTTTAATTTACTTTAACAATTTTAATGTACTGTATTTTACTACATAGAGATATGCAATATAATTTTAAATCACTGGAGGTTTTCTTTTCTGATAGTAATTAATTCCACAGCACAGCAGTATTTCTTAGACTAAACCTCTCAGGCAGCAGCAAACAGTGCTGGTTCCTTTTTGCTCCATTTAAAATACTCTTAGGAACCTATTCTTGAAGGCATACTTCCCCTGACCTGTCTGCCTACAATTTTTTAGGTTTCTCAATCTCTACTTGTTTGGTCTCCCAACATTTTTTCCCCCTCCCTACTCCTAACTTTTGTTTTGTTTGTTTGTATGGAGTAATGTAACTTTCAAAGATATTTTATGAAAAGACTTAAGGAAAAGCTCTTGGGGCATTGGTGGTTGGATGCAGAGACCCAGTTTGATTTTATGCCAAGCCCCTCATGCACACCCACGGTCTTTTTGTCATTGGAGGTTTGTGATACTGGACGTGTTTCTGTGAAGCTTGCACACTGAGATGGACTGAAAGGTTTGCTCATCTCAATGGATCAGAAAGGCCTGACCCAATCATGGAGATGGCACAGGATCCAGCAGTGTGTCATTCCATCGTGCATGGGGTCATGGTGAGTCTGGGTCCCTGGACAGCAGTAAGTAACAACATGTACAAGTTGGGCATGTCATAAGAAATTTCTTAGTTAGTGGATGATCATTCAGCAAGGATTTTGGCTTTGTTCCATAACTAGGGAATAAGAATGAAGCAGTGAATGAAAGAATTTTTTTTTTTACTTTTCAGAAAAGAGAAAACTGGGGGGCGAGGGGTGGGCAGGTAGAAAAGTGCAACAATAAATGAATGGAAATCCAAAATGTCTGTAAACTTTCATTCAAATTAATAACTAAAAAAAGGGGGGAAAAACCCAAAACCCTAACTTTACAATGTCAATTTAAAAAAAAAAAAAAGTGAAAAAGCCTTTTTCTTATGGAAATGGAAGAGCATTCTATAAAAAGATATACAAAAGCTAGAGGGAGCATTGGTGGTCCAGTGGGTGGACTTCTTGTCTTTCATGCAGGAGACATTTAGTGTCTATAAGTCACAAGGGTGTGTTTTCTGTTTTGGTTGAGACTCGGGTGTGGTCTATTGCTCACAACTGGGTGTGAGCTGAGAGGATTTGGCCTGTATTTAAAAAGGTAATTGGGCCCTCTGGTCTGTTTTTAATTGTTTTCAGTCAAACATCCTTTTAAGTTGTATGACACTGGTCTGTCCATTTGCTGTACAGAGATAACTTGTGGTTGCTGTGATGGTAAACACCATGACACTAATGTGTCTACATGTGATAATGGTTGCCAAGGTGGATAGTGTTTGATGGAGCTCTCAAATTAAAATAAGCTTGGAAGCAGGAGTGGCATCCACGCTTGCTTCCAGAAACTCTATGAACTTAGAGAAACAATGAAAGTTATGCACATTCACTACTTTCATTCATAGGGTCACTATGAGTCATCTAGAACTAGACGACACTTAACAACAACAACAGCAACATAACAACATGACACACACATATTCAGATTCTGACTTTACTCATCCAGTAGGAGAGTATAGGTCACTAGGGAGTATATTCCCTGCAAAGGAAACACCTACATTGGGGAGAGAACAGAGAGGGTCCTTCAAAGCTCAACTTCTCATTGGATACCCTTTACCCAGGACCAAGGTCTTCATGACTTAGCTGGGCAAAACTGAGAGGCAGAAACTAACTGGTTTATTTATACCTTTTAGGTAGAAAAAAAACCCTCTATTGATACTCAAATAAAGTTGAATTAAAACTTTCTTGAGCCTTTTAGAAAATGTATTAAAATGTGACATTTAAATAAAGCTAGACTTCAAGTTCTCAGTACCATGATAAGTTCAAAAGAAATACTAGTTTCATATCTAAAGAAACAATTAAAAGCATTTAAAAAATCCTGATATTTTTTTCCTCCTTCTCTAAGAAATCATCCCTCCTAACAATGTGCCCAAAGTATGTGAGGCGAAACTCTCCAAAGAGCACTCTAACTGCACCTCTCTTGTTCTCTTGGCTGTCCATGGGAGGTTGTGTTGGTAGGAGGGGCTTTTGCTAGGAGAAGGACATGGCAACATAGAGGAAGACCCTCAATCAGGTTGACTGCAATGGTGACTGCTACAATGGGCTCTTGTGTGTCAGGAAGCATGTTGTTGTTGTTATGTGCCGTCGAGTCGCTTGAGACTCATAGCCACTCTATGTACAACAGCTCTAAATTCTGCTCTGTCCTGTCCCAATCTCACTGTCTCCGACACACTCATCCCGATTGCCCCAGTCACTGAATCAATCCATCTCCCAGAGGGCCTTCCCCTCCTGCACCTGCCTTCCACCCTCCCAAGCATGATGTCTTTCTCCAAGGACCGGTCTCTCCTTACAACATGACCAAAGTATGTCAGGCAAAGTCTCAGAATCCTTG
>NW_006399847.1:9716820-9722829 GCF_000299155.1 Elephantulus edwardii
GTCCTCCTAAGTTTCAGCAAGCAGGGTTGTGTCATCTGCATAACGCAGACTGTTGATAGATCTACTGTGAGGATGAATAATTGATGCCTTTGAATAGTAACGGACTGCCATAAGAACAATTACATATGTCTTGGACAGGATAGGACAGGGTTCAGATCTTTTGTTTGTAGGCTCACTATGAGTCATACTCAACCCGACAGCACCTAACAAAAGCAACGATATCTTTTTTAAAATATTGAAAAGTCTTATTAAAAGATTACTAACTGAAAGACTGAAAGTTTGAGTCCAGTCAATGGTGATTGCATTTTCTTGCAATTTATTGTGAATAACACTTCTATGAACATTAGTGTACAAGTCTCCATTTGTGTCTCAGTTCTATTTTCTATTTTCTTTGCAGTGGAATAGCGGGGTTATATAGAAGAGATTTAAAAAAAAAGAGAGAGAAAGCTTTATAAAGTTTTATTAAGGGAGCTCGTAGGCAGGAGTCCTTGGTCTGGGGAGAGAGTCAAAACAGGGGAAAACAACATCCTAAGGTGGGTTGGGGCAAGTTTTTAGAGTGGGGTCTTTAGAGAGGGAAGGAAGGGACATTCCATTGTGGTTTAGCCCATTGGGATAGGCTGCTCACCCCCTTTGTTGATATGTTGATGTTTTTTGAATCCTCCATTCTCCCCTTTGACCTTGGTCTGGGCCTGACATCCCAGCCTCTTTAGTGAGAAAAAGGGTCATGTATATAGCTACTTCCTGCTGAACAGGGGTGAAGATCTGGGGCTCAGAGGCTGGACTGGGTTGGCCCGGGATCAGTAGCCAGGGAAGAATATGGATGTCACAGAAGTGGGTTCTCTGTTAAGTTGGTCATTTCTTTTATTCTGTGACCTTAACTGCTGTGAGGTTGTCACGATGACTTTGTGAGGTCTGTCTTAGTGTGGTTGAATAGGTTTGAGTACATGCCATTTGATGAGGATGGTGTCTTCTGGGGCAACTCCAGTTGTTTGGTCTAGACATTCAGGCAAGGGTGTGGTTATGCAGCAGTCTGTGTATTCTCAGAGTAATTGCCATTTGACGTCTTGACACTATGCAGCTGGTAGGTTCAAGAGAGATATTGAGGGGCACAGCACATGCCCCAAAGGAGAGTGGGTGCACAACATGCCTTGATTCCTCTCCCAGGTTTCGCACACCAGATGTTAGGTCTTTGCCCTGAATGTAAGGCTAAGGACTCAAGGAAGGGACCAGAGAGAAAGAGGGAAAGGTCAAAGAAGCTTTATGAAGGGAGTTCCTGGGTGAGATTCCTTGGTCTGGAGACAGACAGACCAGGGGAAAACCACCTAGAACAGATTTTTGAGGAAAAACTTTTTTCTGCCAAACTACTTCCAGAGTGGTTGCACCATTTACAATCCCACCAACAGTGTATAATCTCTCCACATCCTCTCTAACATTTATTGCTTATTGTTCTATTAAACTTGTCATTTCTCATTGTGGTCTTGATTTGCATCTCTTATTGCCAGTGATTTTGTCCATCAACAAATGAATTCATTGTGAAAGTATGGAACATTCACATGATGGAATACTATGCAGTATTCAGAAACAATGATTACAAAAAATACTGTATAACATCAAAATCAAAAAGTGAATTGCATTAGAGAAATCTACTGTCAGGGACCTCTCCATAGTGCAGTAGAGCATGTCAGTCTAGAGACTAAGGTGTGCCTGATCAAGGTCATGGTCTTTTTAATCACTTGTTATGAATCAGAGAGCTGGACAATGGCCAAAGGTGACTGCAGAAGAATTGATGCCTTTGAGTTGTGGTGCTGAAGAAGAGTTTTGAACATACCATCAACTGCCAAGAGAGATATCAGGTCTGTCCTGGAGAGGGCAAAAGCAAACTGCTTCTTGGAGGCAAGGATTTTGAGATTCTGTCTCACATGCTTTGGTCATATAGCCAGGAACCTACATGAAGGGGAAGTCTTTGGAAAGGGATATAATGTTTGGGAGAGTCAAGGGACAGTGCAGGAGAGGAAGATGCCAAATGAGATGGATTGACACAATAACTGGAGTAATGAGGGTAGGTGTGACAGCGACAGGGAGATTGGTTGAGGATAGAGTAGGATGCAGAGTTACAAGTGCCTCACTGGCACATAACAACAACAACTATATAACATGGGAGAGGCTGGAGAGCATTATGTTGAGTGAACTAACTCAGTCTTATAAGGATAAATACTGCATACGACCATTATTGTAAAAATAGAAGGATTACCAGAAAGATGTATACAAAAGTCCAAACTGGGAAGGAGAGAGAAGGGGGCACTGAGAGTTGGAGAGGACAGAAATCACAAGGTCGCATAGTTTGGTGGGCAGAGGAAAAGGGTGAAGCAATTATGATAGATCCAGTGGGGACCTGAAAAGACAGAACAATGGTGGGCATGGATCAAAGGGGATTAATTTTCCAAAATATGTTCGGGAATGATCATATGAAGCACAATGTGTATAGAAGAAGGGGTGAAACACAATGTATATAAATAAAACACAATGTATACAAATTTTGTATGCAAACCAATATAAAATAAAATAATTTTAAAAAACTTTATGGAGTATAGTTCTGTGGTGTACTCTCTTGGGGAGTATAGTTTTGTAGCTTAGAGTCCTGGCAACCTGAGGGTTGCAGTTCTATAAAGTTCTCAGAGTTCTGTGGAGTACAATCCTGGGAACTATAGTTCTATAAAGCTCTGCAGACTACAGTTCTATGGGGTAAAGTTCTGTGGAGTACAGTCCCAGGAGGTATAGTTCTACAAAGTTCTGGAGAGTTCTCTGGAGTATATTCCTGGGAGTACAGTTCTGTGGAGTACAGTTCTGCTGACACATATTGGGCTGCCAGGATTTGGGAGTGACTCAGCAGAAGCTAGATAGTAGCTGACACAGTTCACTCCTAAAGAGGGTAACACCCTGTGCTTCTACCCTCCAGAGAACTACATTCCAGGTTCTTGCTGACTCTGAGATGTGTAGACTGTCTCTCTACAAAGAAGCTGCCCTCTAGCATCTTGACTTTACCCTGGTTCTATAAAGCCCTGCCCTATACTACAAACTGTGCTTCTTATAGGGATTCACTGTGTTAGGTGAAGTGGACATTTGTCCATGTGGTCAAAAACATTTTTCTCACACTTCGTCTCTCTCTGCCACCCACCCTTGCAATAGCTGTAACTCCAAAGGGCGGACTTCAACTCCCTTTCTGCTCACTTGTCTGATTACAGCTCTGAAGGATCATTCACTTCCATCTATAGGAAGACAAATGAACTTACTCCCTTATTCCTTCCCTCCCTTCTGCCTTTTCTTGACTTGCTCCCATCTCCCTTCATTTCTTAAAGAGTAATGAAGTTTGTTCAGTTGAAATATAGTTTTTGCTTTCTATTACCACATTCCTAATGTCTAATTTATTCCCAGTGTGCTAAATCATGCATTGAGGTTTTTCATGAGATATTGGCATTTTCACTTTAAGAATTTGGCCTTTGTTGCATTATTTACAGTGACCATTGCTCAGTGAATCTTACTATTTCCTTCAGGATTTAACTTTCTTTCTGATAAAGTACATTCTTTGTCTTTGCACTTCTGAAATTATCTTGTCCTCACTCTTGAATAATAACTTAGTTCTCTGAGGAATTGTAGATTGACAGTGTTTTTCTTCAACTATTTTACCTCATTGTCTTCTGGCTCCTAGTGTTCCTGCTTAAAGTATACTCTTAAGTTAATTATAATTCCTTTGTAGATAATATGACTTGTTTATTTTTTATATTTTCTTTACTCCTCGCTTTTAATAATTTATGAATAAGTAAACATACGTCAAATATCTTTTTAACATGTACAAAACTATTTTTCATTTTTATTTCAGCAACTTCATTTTCATTGTCAGACTCTTGTATTATTTAATATATAAATTTTAGTGATGAATATAATCCTAGTTCCTTAGGGAGGCTTTTTCAAATAAAATTTTTCTTTCCTTTTTTTCTTTGAAGATATTTAATAGGCTTATTTGAAATTATTTCCTTTATTCTATATTATACCCATTTATTGAAGAATATATACTCCATTTGTTAATGATTTTTTTTTCCTTCCTGGGTTTTTTGGTTTGTTTGGGCTACATTTTACAACTTTAATTTGTCCTGTGTATTTTGAAATTATAAATATGAGTTCTTTGTTTCTACCCTCTCTTCTCATGGCCTGTTTTCTACATCTGGTCAATCTAAGGTAGCTGCGTCCTACCAGTGTGCAGTCACTGATTATAATCAGGTTCCATACTGACTGTGTGAACCCAGCATACAAACCCAGGACCTTTATTTACTAGTTAAGTTTAGTTTCAAATTGAATAGTTTTTCATTTTATCAACTCTGGGCAAGTCTTTTACCACAACTCTAGATATCGGTAATACACACTTCAGCCTCTGTTCTTTCTTGGATCTGAGCATCCTATCTGAAAGTGCATGGCAAACTATCTATTCCTTCCTGTCTCTCCAAAGGAGCCTTGTGTAATATATTGGGCTGTTAACGAAAATGTCAGATGGATCTTGGCAGAAAGCTGAGAGTATAGAGAAATGTCAATCTGTGTTTCATCGACTATGCAGAGGCATTTGACTATGTGGATCACAACAAATTATTGCTCACCTAAAGGAAAATGGGAATTCCAGAACAGTTGATAGTGCTTATGTGAAACCTATACTTGGACCAGGAAGTAATCATCATAACAGAGCAAGGAAACACTATATGGTTCAAAATCAGTAAATGTGTGTGTCAGGTATGTGTTCTGTCTCCATACCTTTTCAATCTATATGAAGAACAGACCATTTGGGAAGCAAGGCTTTATGAGAAGAAATGTGGCACCAGGATTGGAGAGACTCATCAACAAACTACATTATGTAGATGACATAATCTTGCTTGCTGAAACTGAGGAAGATCTGAAGCACTTGCTGTCAGCACTTGCTGTCAAAGGTCAAAGACTGTAGTCTTCAACATGGTCTGAAGCTCAAAATCAAAAAGACACCACTGGGCCAATTGACAGCACTATGATAGATGGAGAAGAGATTGAGGTTGTTATTACACCTTGCTCAGCTCTGCAGTCAACACTCTTGGCACATCAGCAGTCAGGAAATCAAGAAAAAAATTGCGTTGGGAAAGTCTACTGTCAGGTACCTCTCCAGAGTGCTGAAAAGCAATGATGTCAGTCTAGAGACTAAGGTGTGTCTTATTCAGGCCATGGTCTTCACAATGTGTCAGAGAGCTGGACAATGACTAAAGATGACAGAAGAAGAATTGATGTCTTTGAATTGCAGTGCTGTAGAAGGATCTTGAACATACAGTGGACTACTGAGAAAACAAATAGGTCTGTCTTAGAGAGGTTGAAATGAAGTTTCTCCTTGGAGGTTAGGATTTTGAAGCTCTGTCTCACACACTTTGGGTATGTGGCCAGGAGGGACCAATCCTTGGAAAAAGACATCATACTTGGAAGAATAAAGGGGCAGTGCAGGAGAGAAAGTCCCCAGATGAGATGGATTAATACAGTGACTGGGGCAATAAGGGCTGATGTGTCAGGATCAGTGAGACTGGCTCAGGACAAGGAAGACTTCAGAGCTGCTGTATACAAAGTCGTTAGGGGTCACAGGCAACTCAGTGGCACATAGCAACAACTAAAAGGTCAGCAGTTTGAATCCAGTAGTCACTTTTCAGGAGAAAGGTGCAAAGTCTCCTATTAACGTTTACAATATTAGGAGTTCAATGGAAGGTTGCCATGAATTGGAACCAATTGAAGGGTAGTGGAATTGGTCTGGTTTTTGTATGTTTCTCTAAGGATTAAAACTCCTGACAACTCTGTCAGCTTCTGATCAAGGTTTACAGCAGGCTGACTGCAAAATTTCTGTAAACTATTCCATACCCTTCACCTGATGGTATGCATAGGAATCAGATCGACTACATCTGTGGAAGGAACCGCTGGAGAAGCTCAATATCAGCTGTGAAAACTAGGCCGGGGGCT
>NW_006399847.1:9724684-9729723 GCF_000299155.1 Elephantulus edwardii
GGTTGGCGCAGGATAGAGCAGGTTTTAGGGCTGTTGTGCATAGGGTCTCTATGAGTCGGAAACGACTCGATGGCACATAACAACAACAACAACAACAACATTCCATATCCTGGTCTATGTAAGACTGTAGTGCTTCTTGAGTACTGTGTGGTTTTACTTAAATCTTTAAAATATTAAACAAATACATATTTAAAATATTTTCTTTGTTATACATTTACATTGAAATGATGAAGTGTTTTCGCAGGAACCTGCT
The DNA here is from genome assembly GCF_000299155.1 of Elephantulus edwardii. Classification (NCBI taxonomy): domain Eukaryota; kingdom Metazoa; phylum Chordata; class Mammalia; order Macroscelidea; family Macroscelididae; genus Elephantulus; species Elephantulus edwardii. Next base: position 9,724,938 of record NW_006399847.1, read on the forward strand.
TGGTCTCTCTGACCACCTTCCTGATTATTATTATAATAATCCTTTTTTTCCATTCTGATATGCAGGTACATAATAGAGCATAATTTTGACTCTATAATTTTTAAGTCTATTATTTTATATACAGTTTTATATTTTTTCACTTTTCTCATGAAACAGAAAGCTGTGCTCAAAGCTAAAGAAAACCTGGCTTCCTAACAAAACAGGAAAATGGAAATAAAAAATTTTGGTTTGTTTTGTTTATGGATTTCCTGCCACATAGGCCTAACTACCGTATTGTACAATACTAACTCCTCACAAAGAATAGTATTTGTCTTTGTTTCCTGAAAGACAGCCCTTGAAATTACTCAAGCAATTAAGGTGCTCTTATTTCTCTAAAACAGCCAGGCAACACTTAAACTTATGCAAATGAATGGGAACTCTAGACATCACACCTGCTAAGTAACTTCAGGAAGAGCAGTGGAAAGGCATGCTGAAATTAACCAACCATATTCCTTGATCCAATTGTTCATGACTATGCAATGAAACCAGTAAAAAGTTCTGGACACAGAAGTTCTTTTAAGCTTCAAGATTAACCATGCAAATAGAAGGGCTATACATCTCCAGGGCATGAAATGCTCTGCTGTAAACACCCTACCCCATCCCTAGTAGTATTTGTCCATATGTATCTTCATATGTATCTCGTCATATGTATCTTCTTAAAGTAAATTTAAAATAGTGAAGATTGCCCTTTGTAAAAAATATTTTCTTATTTTACATTGGTTTGCTGCAAAGCATTATGCTGAGTTAACTAACTTAGTCTCTAAGGACAAATAATCAAATAAGGACAAAAAAATAATAAGGAAATAATCATATGAAGCACAGTGTAAATGAATCAATGTGTGAAACACAATATATAATTAAAGACTGCTCTTTTTTTGTAGACTCTGTGAGTCCTCCCTACCTGTAATTAAACCTACAGGGGCCAGTGAGACATCAACAGGGGCTCACACCTGTCTACTTGCCTGTCAGAATTGAACCCTTCTAACTGGTGAAGACCCAGGTCTGGGTGACTGAGGGTCCTAAGAATCGTGCCTATAGTGCTGGATCTAATTTCTGCACTGGAACTTCAATTAGAACATATGACCTGCGAAAGGCAGAGCAAGAACACATTTGTCTTGGCATAAGCTCAGACTCATAATGAATAAAGTAGTGTGTTATGTTACTTCCTCAGTTTCTCCTAGTCATTAAACTGATAAAGTAGTGATGCCTAAAGTCTAGGCAAGCACATCCACTCACTCACTGATTGTCCTCTAGTGCTAACCAAGTCATAACTGAACCTTGAGTGATTTTCAGATGCTATAAATTGCATAGGAAGAGACTGCATATCTTTCTTCTGAGATACGGCTGGTGGATTCAAACTAGCCAGCACAATTCCCTATCCACTAAGCCTATGTTGTTGTTATATGCCTTCAAGTTGCTTGAGACTCATAGTGACCCTATGTATGAGAGCCCTAAACCGTGCTCTATCCTGTGCCAACTTTAATGTCACTGACACACCCACCTCCATTATCCCAGTCATTGAATCAATCCATCTCATCTACGGTCGTCCTCTCCTGTGCTGTCCCTCCACCCACCCAAGCATTATGTCCCTCTCCAAGGACTGGTCCCTCCTTGTAACATGTCCAAAGTATGTCCAACAAAGCTTCAGAATCCTTGCCTCCAAGGAGAAGCCTAGTTTCATTTTCTCCAGGATGAACTTATTTGTTCTTCTAACAGTCCATGTTATACTCAATCCTCTTCTTCAGCACCACAACTCAAAGGAATCAATTATCATTCTGTCATCCCTAGTCATTGTCCAGCTCTCTGATGCATTACAAACAATTGCAAAGACTATGGCCTGGATCAGGCACACCTTAGTCTCCCACAGAGGACAATTTACCCTAAAAAAAAAAGGATGTAGTTTAAATAGATTCCCAAGTAAACCCAAGGAGAGGCAGCTTGTCCTAGGATAGAAAAGTGAAAACACACACACACACACACACACACACACACACACACACACACACACACCCTAGGAAACTTGTGTGGATTCATGCTGATGGTTTTCCTAATATGGATGATTGTCTTTATTGTTGTTGTTGTTGTTATGTGTCATTGAGTTGCGTGCGACTCAAAGCGACTATATGTACAACAGCCCTAAACTATGCTCTGTCCTGTGCCAATAACACTGTCTCTGATACACCCATCCTGATTACCCCAGTCACTGAATCAATCCACCTCATAGAGGGTCTCCCCCTCCTGCACTGTCTCTCCACCCTCCCAAGCTTGATGTCCCTCTCCAAGGACCAGTCCCTAATTACAACGTATCCAAAGTATGTCAGATGAAGCCTCAGGATCATTGCTTCCAAAAAGCAGTCCGATTTAACCCTATCCAGGATGAATCTGTTGGTTTTCTTAGCAGTCCATAGTACCCTCAAAACTCTTCTCTAGCAGCACAGCTCAAAAGGATCAATTCTCTTTGTATCCTCCCTAGTCATTGGCCAACTCTCTGACACATAACAAGTGATTGCAAAGACCATAGCCTGTATCAGACACACCTTAGTCTGTAGAGAGACACCATTGCTCTTCATTACTTTGGAGAGGTCCCTAACAGCTGACTTTCCCATTTCAATACGTCTTTTAATTTCCTAGCTGCCGGGGCCAAGAAACTGTGGAGCCAAGCAAACGAAAGCTGTGAAGAATCTCAATCTCAATCACTTCACCACCCATCCTGATGCTACCAATTGGTCCAGGAGTGAGAATCCTTGTCTTCTTAATATTGAGCTGAAAATTGAGCTTCAATACATATTGAAGGCTGCAGTCCTTGACCCTCCTCAGCAAGCACTTAAGGTCCTCCTCAGTTTCAGTAAGCAGTGTTGTATCATCTGCATAACTCAGATTGTTGATAGATCTTTCACCAGTCCTGATGTCCCATTTTTCCTCATAGAGCCCAGCCTCCTGGATAATCTGTTCAGCATACAGGTTGAAAAGGTATGGAGACAGGACACATCCCTGGCATATGCCCTTTCCAATTTTGAACCATGCAGTGTTTCCTTGCTCTGTTCTACCTACTGCCTCTTGGTCCAAGTATAGGTTTCACATTAACACAATCAAGTGTTCTGGGATTCCCATTCTTCTCAGAGTCAGACATAGTTTGTTATGATCCACACAGTCAAATGCCTTTGCATAATCAATAAAACACAGATAGACATTCCTCTAGTATTCCCTACTTTCAGCTAAGATCCATCTAACATTAGCTACAATATCCCTAGTACTACAACCCCTTCTAAACACAGCCTGGACTTCTGGCAGTTCTCTGCTCATGTGCTGTTCCAGTCGTTTTTGGATAATCTTCAGTAGAATCTTACTTGCATGTGAAAGCAATGATATTGTTCTATAGTTTCCACAGTCTGTTGGGCCACCCTTCTATGGAATGAGAACAAATATATAGATCTCTTCCAGTCAGTTGGCCAAGTTGTTGTTCTCCACATTTCTTGGCACAACTTGGTGAGCACATCCAGGGCAGCATCTGTTAGCTGAAATACGTCAATTGGTATACCATCTATTCCTGGGGCCTTATTTTTTGCTATTTCCTTCAAAGCAGGCTGAACTTCTTCCTTTATCACCATAGGCTCTTGCTCATATGTTGTTTCATTAAATTCTTCTGTGTGTTCTGCATCTTTATACAATTAAATATTTTATCTTTATATAATTAAAGGTTTAATAAAAGCAATTCTATAGAACATTTTAAAACCTGGGTTCTTTTTCCCCCTAGCATACTTCAGGTAATTCGGGGCAAAGAGAAAAACTATCTTGAGGGTGCCTTGTATCGGGGATAATTGATAAGTGGGAAGAGGAATAATTCACGTTTTGGGAATTAGTCTTATGTCAATTTTTACTTATGTACCTAGAAGGCCCCAAGGTGGCACGGAAATTATTCTGAGGATGTGCAAGGGGGTATAAAGAGGAATCCTCACAGGCAGAGAAGTGGGGCAACACAAAGGATACTCTGAAAACATCGCCCTGCCCCACAGGTAAATAAGAAGGCCTGAAGGCAGTGCAGAAATCTTTAGGGGATGTGCAGAGGGGATAGACAGGAATCATCACCAGTTCTACAGGGCACATTACCCTTGCTTTGGAACCATTACCACTAAACTTAAGAGACACTGGTCACAGCATAAGGTACTGTCAGCAGCTGACGTGTTTGGAATCACAGAAGTCACGAAAGCTTAAGATACAAGCTATCAGATCAAGGTTTGGAAAATGGAAGATAAATGCTGATGAGAGTTGGTAGAAGTGAAGGGGTATCCTGGTGGAGGGTGGAGCTGGGACATAAGTGGGTTGAGACACTGGGCAGGGACAACACTGTAACTAATGGTTAACCCCACAATAAGGAATATATCTTCCACTTTTCTGTAAAATGCTTGTCTGTCAGATACTTCTCTAAATCTGAACATTCAGATTAAGACAGACTAGGAAGAAAAATTGGCCATCCACTTCCGAAATAGAAGACCTCTGAAAACCCTATGTACATCAGAACACACATGTTGTTGTTGTTGTTGTTATGTGCCGTCGAGTCGCTTGCGACTCATAGCGACCTTATGTACAACAGCAGCCCTAAACTCCACTCTGTCCTGTGCCAATCACACCGTCTCTGACACTCCCATTCCAATTATCCCAGTCACTCAATCAATCCACCTCATAGAGGGCCTTCCTCTCCTGCACTGTCCCTCCACCCTCCCAAGCATGATGTCCCTCTCTAAGGACC
>NW_006399847.1:9730149-9773701 GCF_000299155.1 Elephantulus edwardii
TCACCATCCATCCTGATGCTGCCAATTGTTCCAGTGGTGAGAATCTTTGTCTTCTTGACATTGAGCCTCAATCCATATTGTAGGCTGCAGTCCTTGACATTCTGCAGCAGGCGCTTCAGGTCCTCTTCAGTTTCAGCAAGCAGGGTTGTGTCATCCGCATAATGCACCAGTCGGATCCAATTTGAAGACACACACACACACACACACACACACACACACACACAGTAATAGAAATAATAGAACACACATAGACTAACAGAAAGGGCAACTGAGGTAGAGCTTTCAAGTATGGTAATACAAAGGAAAAGGAACAGTTTTAAGTGGACACTAGTGATTGGAACATGGAATGTGAGCACCATGAATGTAGGAAAATTAGATATTGTTAAGAAAGAAATGGAACGCATAAATATTGACATACTAGGTATCGGTGAGATGAAATGGACCGTCATGGTACATTTTGAGTCAGATGATTATACATTACTTTGGAGATGAAAGGGTGAAAAAAAATGGAATTGCTTCATAGTTAAAAAAGCAGTTTCTAGATCCGTCTTGAAGTACAATATTGTGAGTGACAGGATAGTATCCATACGCATACAAGGAAGTCCAGTGAATACCACTATCATTCAGATATATGCACCAACAACCAGAGCCAAAGAAGAGGAAATATATTATTTCTACCAACTTTCATAGTCGGAGATCGGTCGAACATGCAATCAAGATGCATTGATAATAATGGGTAACTGGAATGCAAAAGTTGAGAAGAGAGAAGAAGAATCAGTATTTGGAAAACATTAACTTGGTGACAGAAATGAAGCTGGAAATAGAATTATTGAATTTTTGCACAATCAATGCAAATACATTTTATAAGAAACATAAATGCAAGTTATACACATGGATTTCGTCAGATGGTATTCCATAGAATCATATTGATTACATCTGCAGAAAGAACTGCTGGAGAAGTTCAATTTCATCTGTGAAAACTAGGCCAGGAGCTGATTGTGGAACAGACCACCAACTACTCACATGCGAGTTCAAGCTGAAGCTGAGGAAAATTAAACCAAACCCACCAGAACCAAAATATGACTTTGAGTTTATCCCACCTGAATTTCAGAACCATCTCAGGAACAGATTTGAGGCCTTGAACACTAATGAGCAAAGACCAAATGAGTTGTGTGAGGATGTCAAAAGTATTAGCCAGGAAGAATGAAAACGGTTATTACAAAGAAGAATTTCATGAAATATCATATGAGCAAAAGCCTATGGTGATGAAAGAAGAAGTTCAAGCTGCTTTGAAGAAAATAGCAAAAATAAGGCCTCAGGAATAGCTGGTATAGCAATTGATGTATTTCATATAACAGATGCTGCCCTGGATGTGCTCAACAAGTTCTGCCAAGAAACCTGGAGAACAGCCAGTAGGCCAACTTAATGGAAGAGATCTGTATTTGTTCCCATCCCAAAGAAGGGTGACCCAGTAGAGTGTGGAAATGATAGAACAGTATCATTGATTTCACATGCAAGCAAGATTCTATTAAAAATTATCCAAAAATGACTGGAACAGCACATCAGCAGAGAACTGCCAGAAGTCCAGGCTGGGTTTAGAAGGGGTTTATATTGTAGGGTGAAGAAACAGTGCAAGAGGGGAGACCCTCTATGAGGTGGATTTATTCAATGACTGGGGTATTCGGAATGGGTATGTTAGAGGCAGTGTGATTGGCACAATATAGAGCAGGGTTTAGGGCTGTTGTACAACCACCACCATGCAGCTAATCAAATATACCTGATTAATTTTACTATAAATTCTATTTCATTACAAGAAATAATGAAGGAAAATTTATTCTAGAGAGGGATTTAAAACCAAGAAAAAGTTCATAAATAAATGGGTAATTAGAAATATACAGAAATCAGTAGGTAGAATTCTAGAAGATTCTGACTAAAATTTCAGCAATAACACATTGGTATGACAAAAAGTATAGAACTAAATCAGTGGGACATGTTGTTGTTGTAGTTGTTGTTGTTATGTGCCATCGAGTCGCTTGCGACTCATAGCGACCCTATGTGCAACAGCCCTAAACTCTACTCTATCTTGTGCCAGTCGCATTGCCTCTGACACACCCATCCCGATTACCCTAGTCACTGAATCAATCTACCTCATAGAGGGTCTCCCCTTCTGCGCCGTCCCTCCCTCCTTGCAACATGTTCAAAGTATGTAAGACGAAGCCCCAGAACCCTTGTCTCCAAAAAGCAGCCTGGTTTAACGCTCTCCGGGGTGAATCTGTTTGTTTTCTTGGCAGTCCATGGTACATTCAATACTCTTCTCCAGCACCACAGCTCAAAAGCATCAAATCTCCTTCTATTCTCCCTAGTCATTGTCCAGCTCTCTGATGCATAACAAGTGATTGCAAAGACCACAGCCTGCATTAGATGCACCTTAGTCTCCAGAGTGACACCATTGCTCTTCAAGTACCCTGGAGAGGTCCTTAACAGCAGACTTTCCCATTGCAATATGGTTTTTGATTTCCTGGCTACTGGTGCCAAGGGTGTTGACCATGGAGCCAAGCAGACTAAAGTTGTTAACAATCTCAGTCTCTTCACCATCCATCCTGATGCTGCCAGTTGGTCCAGTGGTGAGAATCTTTGTCTTCTTGACATGAGCCTCAATCCATACAGAAGGCTGCAGTCTTTGACCCTCTGCAACAAGCATTTCAGGTCCTCCTCAGTTTCAGCAAGCAGTTTTGTATCATCTGCATAACACAGATTGTTAATAGATCTTCCACCAATCCTGATGCCTTATTTCCCCTCATGGAGCCCAGCCTCTCAGATGATCTGTTCTGCATACAGGTTGAAAAGGTATGGAGATAGGACACATCCCTGGTATACATCTTTCGCAATTTTGAACCATGCAGTAGGACATAGAATTTCAAAACTGAATACAAATGTTTCAATACTAACTGGCCCAATTGGAAGCATCATGATAGATGGAGAGGAGCTTGAGATTTTTAACCGATTCAGCTTGCTCCGTTCCACAATCAACATTCTTGGAACCAGCAATTAGGAAATCAAAAGACAAATATCAATACAAGAATCTGCTGTCAAGGACTCCCCCTAGAGTGCTGAAGAGCAATGATGTCAGCCTGGAGACTAAGGTGTACCTAATCCAGGCCTGGGTCTTTACTTGCTACTTTGGACAACAACCAAGGATTACAGACTGAGAATTGATGTCTTTGAGTTGTGGTGCTAAAGAAGAGTGTTGAATACACCATAGATGACCAAGAAAAGTAACAGGACTGTCTCAGAAAGAATGAAACCAAGCTGCTTCTTAGAGGCAAGGATTTTGAGACTCTATCTCATAAATGTTGCCAGGAAAGACTAGTCTCTGGAGAAAGATATCATGCTTGTAAGCATAAATGGACAGTGCAGGAGCGGAAGACCCCAGATGAGAGTGACACAATAACTGTGGTAATGAAGATTCGTGTATGAGAGACAGTGAGATTTGCTAGGATAGAGCAGGGTTCAGAGTTACTGGGCTTACAGTTGCTATAAGTTGTAGTTGACTTGCTGGCCCATAACAACAACAACAACAGCCTGTTAGAGGAACAAACAGAATAAAAAGGAAATGAAAATGAAAAATTATGTGGGATACTATTAAAGAGGAATAACTTATGTCTGATTAGAATTCCACAAGAGACAGGGTGAAAAGCTGTAGATAATATTGTTGGTGATTTTTTGGGAGAAAACTTCCTTGATAGAATGAAAGATGAGAAAATAGGCATATATGCATGTAAGAAGTATAATGAACTGCAAACAGGAGAGATTCAAAATAAAAAAACTAAGACATGCCATAATAAAATTTACCAAAAGAAAAAATAGAGAAACACACCAAAATACTGAAAGCTCTCAGGAAAAATGCGAAGTTACCCATAAAGGAGAATCAATAAGGCTAAGTTGTGATTTCTTAGCTGAAACCATGCAGGCAAGAAAGAAAAGGGATATACATGTAGAACTCTGAAAGAAAGAAAAATTGGCAATCAGAAAATATATTTCCAGAAAAACTATACCTCAAAAGAGGGCAGAATTCCATCAACAAACAAATGGATAGAGAGCCTGTGGTATATGCACACAATGGAATATTATGTTGGATTGAAAAACAAGGAACTCATGCAATATTATTCAAGATGGGTGACCCTGGAGGACATCATGCTGAGTGAAATATCTCAGTCACAAAAGGACAAATACTGCATAGTGTCACTGTTGTAAAATGGGACTGACATAGGTGTTGGGGTGAGACTGAGAAAGATGGGATAAATAATGTATACTGCATTGAAACAGATGAGGGAGAGAACTGTTTAAAAAGGATATGTGATCAACTATTATTGTCATGACAAGAGTCCAGAATGGAGGCTGCATGGTGGGGTCGACTTGGGGGGAGGGATTATATAGCCATGAAAGAGTTTTTCTTTTGCCTTTTGAAGAGAGGAGCGGGTTGGGGGGAGGGAGGTGGGCAGGGAAAAGGGTGCAACAATGAATGAATGGAATCTTTAATCTCTGTAAACTTTCATTAAAATTAATAATAAAAAAGAAAAAAGAGGGCAGAATTATGACATTTCTAGATAACAAGAAATTAACAGAATTTGCAAATATCAGACCAGTCTCACAGAAAACGCGAAAGAAAATTCTTTGGACAGAAAAGCAACAATAGCAGAAAATCCCAAGATTAATTGACATGACAAAACTGTTCAGAAACCAACCCAAATGTAGAAACATAGAAAATAAGTGTACAAAACTGAAAATAGGCAAACAGAGAATCAGTCTGTAAAACAGGGCTACTACAGAACAAAAGGATGCAGGAAATAGGATCCAACAAATAGAATGTCCAGTTGGAGAGGAAGCCAAGACAATTTCAAGATACAGTTCCCTATCAGAAATTTGGAAATGGATAATAAAGTACAGGGTACTTTCCAAGAAAATTAACAAACTTTACAATAACTTAAAAATAGGAAATCCAGAAAAACATAATAAATGCTCAATTAAAGAAATGATAGATAAAGATCAGAAAAAAAGATACATGGAACAAAGAGATCATAGCATCACATTCACACACAAAATGGCAGCCATAAAATATTGTCAATAATTACACTTAATGTATACAGATTAAGTTCAACAGTCAAGAGAAAAAGAATAATAATAGATAAGAAAGCATGATCCACCAACATGCTTTCTACAAGGACAAACAATAGATACAAAAATAAAAGCACACTAAAAATCAAAACATGGCAAAACATTCTCACAAATAGCAATCCAAAAAGAATAGCAGTGGAAATATTAATTTCTGATAAAGAACATTCAAGGCAAAAAAACCAGTATAAAAGACTACAAAGAACATTATATCATGATTAAAGGGTTGAGTTGGTTGATGGGTCATAGCAATAGAAGCAGAAATGACATCCACTTGCTAAATAACATATTCCTGGAAACTCTATGAGCTTTGGTAAATGTCAGTAGTTGTAGAGGGGCTTCAGGCCTTCTGTTCATGAGCCATGCTTCACTAGAAGGCATTCAAAAACAACATACTCTGTAAAAGAGCCCAAAACACTTAAGTTCAACCACAGCAAAATTAAAGAGAAATGGACAGTTTTACAATAAGATTTTAATTCATGAATTCAATAATGGACAGATTAATTAGACAAAGATAGATATTTAATATTCTTAATTTCAACTTGCTGTTTTTGTATTGCTTCTAATTTTCCATTTATTTTGTTGTTGTTGTTGTTATGTGCCATCGAGTTGCTTGCGACTCATAGTGACCCTGTGTACAAGACCTCTAAACGCTCTTCTATCCTGTGCCAACCTAGTCATCTCAAACTCACTTATTCCCACCGCTCCAGTCACAGAATCGATCCATCTCATCGAAGGTCTTCCTCTCCTTCGCCATCCCTCCACTCTGCCAAGCATGATGTCCCTCTCCAAGGACCAGTCCCTCCTTGCAACATGCCCAAAATATGTCAGGGGAAGCTTCAGAATCCTTGACTCCAAAGAGCATTCCAGCTTCACCCTCTCCAGGACAAACCTGTTTGTTCTCCTAGCAGTCCATGGTATATTCAAAACTCTTCTCCAGCACCACAGCTCAAAGGCATCAATTCTCTATCAACCCTATTCACTGTCCAACTCTCTGATGCATAGCACGTAATTGCGAAGACTATAGCTGGATCAGGTGTACCTTAGCCTCCGGTCTGACGTTGTTGCACTTCAGTACTCTTGAGAGGTCTCTCACAGCCAACTTTCCCAATGCAATCTGTCTCTTGATTTCCTGGCTGCTGTTACCAAGAGGGTTGATTGTGGAGGCAAGTAAACTAAATCTGTTAACTATCTCAATCTCTTCACCATCCAGACTGATGCTGCCAATTGGCCCAGTGGTAATGAGGCAAACTTAAGAGCCTTAATCAATAACATAAGTAGTGTTTTGGGATTGTTAGTTGCTCTTGAGTAGAGTATGACTCAGAGGGACTTTATGAACAACAGACCTGAACCTGGTCCTATCCTTTGCCATTCTCACAATCTCTGACACACCTGAGGCCTGCAGTCACTTTATCAATCCACCTGGTTGAGATTTCTTTCTCTCTTTCACTGATTCTCCACCTTTTCAATCATGATATCCTTCTCTGAGGACTAACCTAGCAACATGCAAAGTATGTGAGATGAAACTTCACCATACTTACCTCCAAAGAGCACTCTGGCTGCACTTTTTCTAAGACATTTTTTCATTCTTTGGTAGTCGGTGGGATATTCAGTGCTCTTCTCAAAGTCATATATACTTTTTCTGTCATTAATTCATTGTCTATCTCTCAAATATATAGCAAGTGATTGAAAAGACCATGGCCTCAATAAGGCACATCTTAATCCTCAAACTGACATCATTGCTTCTCAGTAATTTGAAGAGGTCCCTAACAGTGGACTTTCCCAGAGCAATACATCTCCCTATCTCCTTGATACTGGTCCAAAAGGTTTTGATTAAGGGTTCAAGTAAGATAAAGTTGTTGGCAATTTCAATCCTTTCCCACCTATTGTGGTGTTGTTTATTGGTCCAGTGGGAGGATTTTTTTTTTTAATCTTCTTGATGTTGGTGTGAAATCCATGTTGAAATCTGTTCCTTGACATTCTGCAGCAAGAATTTAAAATCTTCTCCCTTTCAGCAAGCAAGATTGTGTCATCTGCATAACAAAAGTTGTTGATGAATCTTCCTCTGATCATGATGTCACATTCTTCTCCAATTTCTCAAATTTGAGAGTCTAGTTTCTCATAGTATATGTTCAGCATACAGACTGAATAAGAGGGGTGAAAGAATACAGCCCTGACACACACATTTCCTGATTTTAAACCATGTACAATTCCCTTGCTGTTCAAACAATATCTTCTTGGTATAGGTATAGATTTTGAAGCTCTGTTTCTCATACTTTGGGCACATACTTGGTCTAGGTATAGCATAATTATGTGTTCTAAAATACCCATTCTTCTAATTATTAGGCATAATTTGTTATGATTCACAGTCATTCTTTTATAGTCTATAAAACAAAAATAGAAATTCTGCTTTCAGTCAGGATCCATCTGACATCAAAAAGTATATCACTGTTGTCACAGCCAGCTTGAATTTCTGGCAGTTATGTCAGAAGTTCTTAGCTTAAGTAGACTAACAAACATAACTTAAAACACAGTTAACAAAAGATAAAATAGATTATTGGAATCTCTTAAAAGTCAAATCCTATGTGTATCAAAAGACTTCTCTCCAAGTGTCCAAAGAAAATTTATAAATTGGAGGAAATTATCTTGCAATAATACATCTTACAATTCATCTCTACAATCTGTGGAAAACTTGAATATCTCAACAAGAAAAAAACAAATTATGTAATTACAAAATGGACAGTTGACATGAATGAACACTTCACAAAAGACATTATGATGAGCAACAAATAAAGAGATACTCAGTATTATTTACATGAGATAAAAATGAAACAAACAATGAGATATCATTTCACCATAGAAACAACAGTATATTTCAACATTACAGCAAATAACAAATGTTGGCAAGAACATGAAGAGTTTGGAACTCTCATACTCCATTGCGGAAAGAAAAGTGATGTGATTATTGTAAAAAAAAATGTGATACTTCCTAAGAAAGATGGGAATATCCATACCATGTAATCCAGCAATTCCACTACTATATATATTTTTTTTCTAAGAAATAAAATCTGTGGCGCCAACTGGCATATACACACATCTATGTTTATTGTAGCATTATTTATAGTACACAGAGTTGGAAACAACCTAAATGTGTAGCAGTGAGCAAAGAATTTAAGAAACTTGGATGCATTTACATAATGGAATATTATGCATCACTAATGATTTTTCAAATGTCACACAAAATGATGCGTTTGGAACATATTGAGAAACATAAGACATTCACAAAAAGCCAGTCATGGAATGTTGTTGTTATGTGCCATCGAGTTGCCTGTGACCCACAGTGATCCTATGTACAGCAGCTCTGAAACCTGCCCTGTTCTGACACACCGACCCCCATTGCCCAAGTTACTATATCAGTCTGTCTCATCTGGGGCTTTCCACTCCTGCACTGCACTGTCCCTCTATCCCTCTGAGGATGATGTTCTTCTCCAAGGACAAGTCCTTCCTGGCCATATGCCCAAAGTATGTGAAACAGAGCTTCAAAATGCTAACCTCCAAGGAGAAATGTGGTTTTACCCTCTCTAAGACAGACCAATTTGTTTTCTTGGTGGTCCATGCTATGTTCAAGACTCTTCCAATAGTTATGGAATAAGACCTCTATTATAAAAGAGGTGAATAGAAGATTTTAAAGGGCATCACAAGAAGACAAAGTAATGTGCAAATAGCTGTAATAGGAGAATAAAAAGGGAACAACTTTCTCAGCAATTTTCAAGCTGAAAGAACTGAAAAATTAAAGCCTCCAGTTAGAATACTAAGAGATGCTATAGCATAATCTTAAATGATCCAGGAAGCATCAAAAGAAGATGGAAGGAATACACAGAGTCACTATACAAAAAAAAGTAAAAATTGTCAACACTGAAATGTTTGAGAAACTAGCATATGATGAAATTGCTATTGTTGTTGTTAAGTGTCACTGAGTGGTCTATGACTCAGAGCAACCCTATGAAGAGCAGATATGAACCTTGTCCTATCCTGTGCCATCCTCACAATCTGACACATTCAAGCCCATTGCTGCAGTCACTGTGTCAATCCATCTTGTAGAAGGTCTTCCTCTCCTTTGCCGTCCCTCCACTTTTCAAGTCTGCTGTCCCTCTCCAAGGAACAACCTTTCCTGGGAACATGCCCAAAATATGTGAGATGACTCTTCATTATCTTTGACTTCAAGGAGTATTCTGGTTTCATCTTCTCCAAGATTGTTCTTTTTGCAGTCCAAAATGACATATTCAATACCTTTTCCAACACCACAACTCAAAGGCATCACTTCTTCTTATGATATTATATGATGTGATGTGATATGATATGATATGATATGATATGATATGATGATATGATAAAGAGACAATGGTAATTAAGTTAGAAGTTCAAGATGTTGTTGTTTTTGTTAGGTGCCACTGAGTCAAGAACAACTCATAGGAACCTAAGAACAACAAATCCATACCCTGTCCTGTGTTATGCTACTTTTGATGTTACTTTCGAAGGACTAGCCTCACTGCTTCTCCTAACAACATGTCCAAAGTATGCGAAACAGAGTTTCACCATCCTTGCCTCTAAGGAGGATTCTGGTTTCACTCTAAGAAATACCTATTTCTTCCTTTGACAGTCCTTGAGATATTCAGTACTCTTCTCTAACACCCAAAGGCCTTGTTTCTTTTCCTACCATCTTCGGTTATAGTTCAGCTCTTAGATGCATAACAGGTGATTGAAAAACTGTGGAGTATTTCAGGTACACTTTAGTCTTTAAATTGACATCATTGCTCTTCAGAACTTTGGAGAGGTCCCTGATATTCCCAGTGCTGTACATCTCTTGATCTCCTGACTATGTACCAAGAATGTTGATGGTGGATCCAAGTAAGATGAAATTATTGACAATTCCAATCTTCATCTATCATGATATTGCTTATTGATCCGGTGGTAAGGATTTTCATTTTCTTGATGCTGAGATTTAATCTATATTGAAGACTGTAGTACTTGGTCTTCTGTAGCAAGTCCTCAAGTCCTCCTTACTTCCAACACTCAAAGTTGTATTGTCAGCATAATGCAAGTTATTGATGAGTCTTCTTGCAAACTTGATGTCAATTCTTCTTTATAGAGTCCAGGTTCTCAAATAATTTGCTCATCATACAGATTAAATAGGTATGGAGAAAGGATACAAGCTTGATGCACAACTTTCTTAATTTTAAACCATGTATTATTCCCTCATTCTGTTCACACAAACAGCCTCTTGGTCTACATATAGGTCTTGCACAAGTACAGTTAAGAAATTTTGGTTTCCCATCCTTCTCAATGATAGCCAGAATGTTTTATGATCTATACAGTCAAGTGTCTACACAAAGAAGCACAAATGGACATTCTTCAAATATTCTTTGCTTTCAGCCAGGATCTAGGTTACATAACCTTTTCTGGAAATGGGAACAAATATGGAACTCCTGCAGTCAGTTGCTTAGGTAACTGTCTCCAAACTTTTTGGAACAAATTAGTGAGCATGTTGAGGGCTGCATCTGTTAGTTGAAACAAGTCAATTGATATCTCATTTATTCCTGGGGTCTTACTTTTTTTTTTTGCTAATGTCTTCAATATAGCTTGACTTCCTTCCCTCAGTGGCTCTTTATCATATGTTATGTCCTGAAATATTTCATTGTCAACTAATTATTTTGGTACATTGACTCTGTATTTCCTCCATCTTCTTTATATTCTTCCTGGATTATTTAAGATTTTCCCCATCACATTTCTCTGTATGCAATTCTTCCAAGTTGAAAAATGTCGAATGAATTCTTCTCTTTTTATTTTCCAGTACCAATTCTCTGCATATTTGATTATAATACATTGATTTGTCTTCTTGAGCTGTCCTTCAAATTCTTCTGTTCATCTCTTATCCACTGGTGTCTCTTTTGTTTTGGTTTTTTTACCTTCTAGTACAATTTTTAGAGTCTCTTGACATCCATTTTGATCTTTTCTTCCTCCTTTGTCTTTGTAAAAACATTTTGTTATTTTCATGGATGATATCTTTGATGCCACCCCATGAATCATCCTCAATAGTTTGTTAAGCAAGACTCAAACCTATTTTTGAGAATATATTTAAATTTAGGTAAGATAGATGCAAAGCCATATTTTGGTTATTGTGGTTTTGTTTTTATTCTGTTCTATTTCAATTTCCCATTCTCAAGAAAGCTGATCCAACAGATTGTCAAAATTGTCAAACAATGTCATTAAACCCCGACACACTCTAAAAAAATGAAATTATAAAAATTAGAGCAGTAATAAATGAAATAGAAACCTGAAAAACAATAAACAAAACTAGGAGTTGGTTCTTTGAAAAGGTCAATAAAATCAACAAACCACTAGCAAAACTAACAAAAGAAGAGAAGGAAAAGACACAGTAATCCAAGTAAGAGATGAAACGGGGAGCATCACAACAGAACCAATTAAAATAAAACGCTAACATTGGAATATTATTAAAAATTATACTCAAACAAATATGAAAACCTAGAGGAAATGGGCAAATTCTTAGAAATGCACAACCTACCTAAACTGATGCAAACTAAAATTGATCACCTGAACAGATCCAATACAAAAGAAGAAATTAAAAAGTACTAAGACTGCTTCCAGCCAAAAAAAGCCCTAGACTAGATGGTTTTACAAGTGAATTTTATCAAACATTCAGAGAAGAACTGTCACCAATTCAACATAAACTATTTCAGAAAATAGAAAAAGATGGAATTTTCCCAGACTCATTCTATGAAGCAAACATATCCCTGATACCAAAGCCAGGAAAGGATACTACCAAAATAAAAAACAAACAAACAAAAAACCACAACACTGTAGGCTAGTATATCTTATGAACATAAATGCAAAAATCCCAAATAAAATCCTGGCCAATAGAATCCAATGATTCATAAAAAAATAATTCACCATGACCAAGTGGAATTCATAACAGGTACACAAGAATAGTTCAACAGAGGAAAAACAACTAATGTAATTCATCATATAAACAAAGCAAAGAACAAAAACCACATGATTGATGCAGAAAAGGGTTTTGACAAAATCCAACAACAAACAAAATTAAAACACTCAACAAAATAAAATTAGAAAGGAATTTATTCACCATAAAAAGTACATAAAGTATATATGCAAACCCAAGTGCCAACATTGTTCTCAATGGAGAGAGATTAAAGGCATTCCCTTTAAGAACAGGAACTAGTCAAGGATGCCCACTATCGCCTCTCCTATTCAATATTGTATTGGAACTGTTAGAAATAGCAATAAAGCAAGAGAAGAAGATAAGAAGTATCCAAATTGGCAAAGAGGAGGTAAAATTATCTCTCTACACAGATGATATGTTAATATACTTAGAAAACCCTAGAGATTCAGGAGGAAAACTACTGGACATAGTTGACCAATTCAGCAAAGTGGCAGGATACAAGATCAACATACAAAAATCAATTGGATTTCTCTACAGTGACAAAGAGAATACAGAACTGGAGATAAGAAAAACAATACGCTTCACAATAGCTAATCACAAGGTTAAATACTTAGGAGTAAACCTAACCAGAAGCACAAAAGATATATTCAAAGAAATTTACAAAACATTACTATAAGAAAAGAGACCTAGAGAAATGGAAGAATATTCCTTCCTTTTGGATAGGAAGACTCAATATTGTGGAAATGACAATACTATCAAAAGCAATTTACACATTCAGTGCAATCCCAATACAAATACCAATCCCATTCTTCAACAAGATGGAAAAGGCAATCTCCAGTTTCATTTGGAATGGCAAAAAGGCCCCAAATAAGCAAAGCACTTATTTACAAGCGAAACAAGGTAGGAGGCATCTCACTCCCTGATTTCAAATCCTACTACATTGCCGTGGTGGTCAAGACAGCATGGTATTGATACAATGACATACACATAGGCCAATGAAATAGAAATGAGAATCCAGAAATCAGCCCATGGAAACGACAGCCTTTTTAACAAATGGTGTTGGCAAAACTGGAAAATTACCTGCACAAAACTCAAGCAAGATCCATACCTCACTCCATACATAAAAACCAACTCAAAGTGGATCATGGACCTAGGACTAAAACCAAGGACTATAAACTTCATTAAAGAAAAGCTTGGAAGAACTCTAGAAGTCTTAATCCACAACATCAAGCATCCTGGAAAACCTACAACCAGGAGAATATAAAATAGATGAATGGGACCTTCTTCTTTTCATAATTATTTATTATTATGAATTTTAATGAAAATTTACATACTTTGGATTTCCATTCATTCATTTGTTGCACTTTTCTCCCTGCCCACCCCTCACCCCCAGTTTGCTTTTCTTTTTGAAAAGTAAAAGAAAAAGTCTTTCTTTGTTACACAATCCCTCCCCCCAGTCCACTTCACTATGCAACCTTCATTCTGGACTTGTGTAATGACAATAATACCTAACCACATATCCCTTTTAAGCCACTGTCTCCCTCATCTGTTTCAATGCAGCATACATTATTTATCCCATCTTTCTCAGTCTCCCCCCAACCCTGATTTCAGTCCCATTTTACAACAATGGCACTTTGCAGTATTTGTTCTTTTGTGACTGAGATATTTCACTCAGCATAATGCCCTCCAGGGTCACCCATTTTGAATAATATTTCATCAGTTCCTTGTTTTTCAATGCAGTGTAGTATTCCATTGTGTGGATATACCACAGCTTCTCTATCCATTCATTTTCTGATGGGCACTTAAGTTGTTTCCAACACTTTGCTATTGTTAACAAAGCTGTGATAAACATGGGTGTGCATGAATAGGACCTTCAAGAATCAAATCCCTATGCACATCCCAAAACTTCTCCAACAGGGTAAAAAGAGAGGCACAGACTGGGGAGAAATATTTGGTAATTATATGTCAAATAAAGGACTTATATCTAGAATTTATAAAATACTCGAGCACCACAACAAGATAAAGGTAAACACCTCAATTGAAAAAAGGGCACAGGATATGAACAGACACTTCACCAAAGAAGATGTTCAGGTGGCACACAAACACATGAAGAGATGTTAAAAATCCCTTGCTCTAAGATAGATGCAAATTAGATCAACAATGAGATATCACCTTACCTGCCTAAGAATAGTAAAATTTAACAGAACAGCAAACAACAAATGCTGAGGAGGCTGTGGAGAAACTGGAACTCTTATTTATTGTTGGTGGAGTGTAAAATGGTGCAACCACTATGGAAGGCTTTATGGTGCTTTCTCAAAAATTTGTGACTAGAAATAGCATTTGACCCAGCAATTCCACTGCTGGGAATATATCCCAAAGAAAGCATAACCACCACCCAAGTAGATATGTGAAAACCCATGTTTATCCTGGCTTTGTTCACAATAGTAAAGAGTTGGAAACAACCTAAGTGCCCATCAAAAAATGAATGGATATAGAAGCTTGGGCATAGTCACACAATGGAATACTATACTGCATTGAAAAACAATGAACTCATGCAATAGTATTAAAAATGGGTGACCCTGGAGGACATTATGCTGAGTGAAATATCTCAGTCACAAAAGGACAAATACTGCATAGTTCCACTTTTGTAAAACAGGACTGAAATATGGGATAAATAATGTATACTTCATTGAAAGAGATGAGGGAGAAAACTGTTTAAAAGGGATATGTGATTAGGTATTATTGTCATGACAAGAGTCCAGAACAAAGGCTGCATAGTAGAATGGATTCAGGGGAAGGGATTGTATAACAATGAAAGAAGTTTTCTTTTACTCTTCAAAGAGAAGAGTGAACTGGGGGAGAGGAGGAGGGATTGGCAAGGAGAAAAGTACAACAATGGATGAATGAAAATACAAAATCTCTATAAATTTCATTAAAATTAATAATAATACAAAAGATTAAATGCAAATAAAACATTGCCGAAAATAATCCAAAAGAGCTAGAACAGTGTATTGACAGAGAACTGTAAAGCATTCAAGAAGTGTTTAGAAGAAGCTGTGGTACCGGGAATATCAGTGCTTATGTCAGATGGAGCTTGGATAAAGCAAACAACATCAGAATAATATCTATCTGTATTTTATGAACTATATAAGGCATTTGACTGTGCGGATCATAACAAACTATGGCTAACATTGAGAAGAAAGGGAATCCAGAGCATTTATTTCTGCTCATATGAAATCTATAACTAGACCAAAAAGCTGTTGTCCAAACATGGCAAGGGAACATGAGAGGTGTGCATCCAGGGTGTACCTTTTCTCCATATTTATTCAATCTATATGCTAAGCAACTCATTCAATAAACTAGACTCTATGAAAAGAATGTGGCATCTGAATCAGAGGATAACTTGTGTATAGTCTGTGTTATGTAGATGATAAAACTTCACTTGCTAAAAGTGAGGAGGACTTGAAGACAAAAATCTTCACCACTGGGTCAATAAGCCACATCATGATAGATAGATAGATAAAAGATTTAAATTGTCAAGTATTTTGTCTTACTTGGATTCACGAACAAAAACCTTTGTATCATAGTTAAGAAATCAAAAGGTACATTGCAATGGGAAAGCCTGCTAGCAAGAACCTCTCCAAAACACTGATAAGCAATATCAGTTGAAAGACTAAGGTGTGCCTGATTCAGGTCATGGTCTTTTCAATGACTTACTTTGCATCTAAAAGCTTGATAATAAAGATGACAGAAAAAGAATTGATGCCTCTGAATCTCAGTGTTGTAGAAGAGTGCTGAATATTCATCCCCAAATAACAGATATGTCCTGGAATGCTAAGGGTGGCAAAGCTTCATCTCACACACTTATATTATTAGGAAAGGATATTCCTTGGAGAAGAACACAAAGCTTGAAAAAGTGGAGGGTTAGTTAAAGAGAAGAAGACTCTCACTGAGATGTTTTGACAGAGTGAGTAATCGCAGCAATGGACTCAAGTATGTCTGAGATGTTAAGAATGGAACAAGATAGAACAGGATCAGATCTGCTATTTACAGAGTCAATATGAGTCATACTCAATAGTACCCAACAACAAGAAGGAAAATAGAATCCATCTTAGAGGAGTATTAGGGATAAACAAAGAGGGAGAAGGGAATAAATTACAAAATAGATTAGCCAAATAAAGGGAAAGCCAAGACACAATAAGGGCTTTATTAGCTTAGTAATTAATCAACTAATTGCAATTAACATTATAAAACAAAATGTCTATGAATTATTTTTTTGAAAAGCCAATATGATTTATGAGCTTTTATTCAAATAAGAAAACACTGTAACTTTTCTAAAAAAAATTACAATTTAAGAAATAAAGTGGAAGCAAAACCCAGAAGCATTATATTGAAAGCAATTGGTTTCTGCTCATTTTGCTCAAAAATTCAAACTCATTGCCATTGAGTTGGAACTGACTCATAGCTGACCCTCCAGTGTGTTTTCCAAGAATGTAAATGACTCTGGAGAGATAGCCCATCTATTTCTCACATAGCTGCTCATGGGATTTGAATTGGCAGAAAGGAGCCACCTTTGGGTTAGTAGTGTAATAGTCTACAGATTATGCCATTATTGGTCCCTCAACCATTATTAAAGGTAGTAGATGCTAAGAAGCAAAGTACAGCTGCACCCAAGCCATTGGTGAAATAATAAAAACAAACTACACAAACTCAAGTCTATAGGAACTGACAGAATCCCAATGAAAATGTTTTAACACATGTACACAGTGCTGAGGGTGCTTACTTGTTTATATCAGGATACTTAGAAGACAGCTTTCTGACAAACTAACCAGAAGAGATTCCTATTTATATCTGTTTCAAAGAAAAGTGATCCAATGAATCACAGAAGTGATAAAACAATATCATCAATATAAAATGCAAGCTAAACACAGAAATTCCATATGACCCAGCCATTCCACTACTTAGAATATATTCTGAAAAAATGAGAACTAAGGCTCTAAGGAAGACTTGTACAACAATGTTCATAGCAGCATTATTCACTATTGCAAGAACATGGAAACAGCCCAGATATTCAACCACATATGATAGGATTGAGAAATTATGATACATTCACACAATGGAATACTATACAGCACTCAGGAGCAATAATTTTGTAAATTATTACCTAACTCGGTAGGGACTGGAGAGCATTATGCTGAGTGAACTAACTCAGTCCCACAAGGACAATTATTGTATAAAACCATTATTGTAGAATGAGTATGAGGATCAGGGAGAAGGGTGGAACCAGAGGGATGAAGATGTGCAAGGGGAGGGGGAGATTAATCATGAGGTTGTACAATTTAATGGGTGAGGGAAATTGGAAGAATCTATTCCGACTGCAATCCCAGAGGCACGTGGTTTGAAACCACCAGATGCTGTGCTTGGAGAAGGAGGGACAACCTCCTCCTGTGTCAATCTGATTCAATTTGACTGTACACACACAAACCATAATAGTCTACTCTGGAAAACAATATATTCAAATTTTTCTAAATAAACTAGTATAATAAAAAAGATAATTTTAAAATAGTTGGAGTAATATATTGACAATGAACTTACAGAAAATCAAGTTCTGTTCAGAAGAGGACATGAAAAGGGATATCTTGTTGACATTAGATTGATCTTGGCTGAGAACATAGAATTCCAGAAAGGTATTTGCCTTGTTTTACACAAATATACTGCATACCAGTATATGAATCATAAGAGATTATGGTAACATTACAAAGCAATGTAATTCTAAAATACTTAACTGTACACTTGCAAAAAATGCACACAGATGAAAAGGTAGCACTTAAATATAACAAGGTGATGCTCTGTGGTTAAGTAAAGAAAGATGTGTGTAAGGTTTATATCCTTGTACCATACTTATTTAATCTGTATACTGAGTAAACTATCTTAGAAGAAGAACATGATATCACGATTCAAGGAAGTTTATTAACAGCATGACACAGCCTTTCTTACTGAAAGCAATGATACTGAATATTTAAATATGTTTTTGCTTATATACGTGTATTTTTGTTAATGGTCCCTTCATATCCCTTGTCCACTTTTTTTAGGGTGCTTAGGAAAAGATTAAAATGTCAGAGGAGTCTCCGAAATTTACTTTTATATGTTTGTTGTTGTTAAGTGTTGAGTCATAGGTGACTCATAGTGATCCAAAGAATGAAAGTCCTCAACACTTGTGTGACTTTCATCCTTTCTCCAGGTTGATAGGGTTTCTGAAGGCAAGCTATTATGGAAGTGAATGCCATAAAGTGAATGGGAGAAATGATGAAGTAAAGAAGCAAACAGAAGCACTTACTGATGAGGATTAAAGATTCTAGTCATCAGTATGCATTTCATCATAACACAAAGAAAACAGAAACTCCTCACAAATTTTCAAATAGGCAACATCATGATAAACAGAGAAAAGACCGTAATAATCAAGGATTTCATTTTACTCACAGGCACAATCAGTACTCAATTGAAGTAGAAAGTCAAGAAATTAGACAGCATGTTGTATTAGACAATTCTACTGCAAAAGACCTCTTGTAGTATTAAAAAGTGAAAATGTCGACCTGAAGACTAAAGGGTGTCTGTCCAAAGTCATGGTATTTTCAGTTGCCTTATATGCAAGTTGAAAGGGTAGAGAGACAGCACAGGAGATGAAGATCTCAGATGAGATGGATCGATAGAGTAACTGGGGCAATGCGGGTTGGTGTATCAGAATTATTGAGACTGGCTCAGGACAGAGCAGGGTTCGGAGCTGCTGTGCATAGGGTTTCTATGGGTCAGAGGTGACTCAATAGGGTATAACAATAACATATATAAGTCAAAGTTTGACAATAATTAATAAAGACTGAAGAACTGATAAATTTTAATTATGAGATTTGTGAATAATACTGAATATACATAGCTATCTAGGAAGAAATTTAATCAGAATGCTCCTTGGAAGTAAGGATGGTAAGACTTAGTCTTATGTACTTTGGCCATGTTATCAGGAGAGATCAAGCCCGGGGAAAGACAATATTCATGGTAAAGCAGAGGGTTCAAGAACATGGAAAGACCCTCACTGACAGGGAATTACCCAATGACTACAAGAACGAGCTCAAACTGCAGTGGCTGTGAGAAAGGTCCAGGACTTGGCAGTGTTAAGTTGGATTGGAACAGATTAGACAACACCTACTAACAGCCTTGCTTTTATTTAGAAATCTGTTTGAATAGTTAAGATTTTTGTAATATTTTAATCAGTAAAAAGAATTAAGTCTTCTTATTTTATAATAACATAGGTTATAATAATTCTATTGTGTAAATTTTCAAGAATGGCTTTTGGCTACAACCTCTCTTCACCCTGAAGACTGCCTTCTATTGTTGGATTCATTATCTTCTCTGAAAATACTGCACTTGGCATTCTTTTTCCTCATTTTTGACATTTAAAATATTTATAATATGGTTAAGATAAAAACCCTAGCAAAGAAAACATATCAGTTTCCTATAATGAATCATCCACAAGAGATTTTTTTTCCACTGTGTGACTGGCATTATATTTGCATGAAGTAAGAAATTAAGACATATGATGTGTTCAATTCATCTGCAAGAGCAATTTCTAAATGTCACATTTATGCTGTCTTTTACTGTTAGCCAATGCAAATTATTAGCAGGATATCCACATTCAGGACTAGCCATTCCCAGAGAATCTTTGAGTGAGAATCCTGACCCACCTCAATAGTATACTTTTCTTTCAGTTTCTGAATTAATCTATGTCACCACCTTCTCTCTTATTTTTTATGAAGTAACTACAACATAAAATTATAGAATAATTTAGTAAGCACAAATTGGCCCTCCCCAGCATAATCCAAGAACATCTTGGAAACTTTGGGTACTCCTCAACTCCTCAAACATCCTGTTCCCTCTGAGCTAGACATAACCACAATCAGGAAGCTGGTATTTTTTTTACCCCAAATCATGAAGGAAGGTTTTCTTCTGCAGAATCTCTTGATGAATTTACCAACAAAACCACTCGCACCGCCCAGGCTCCTTCAGATAAGAAGATAATATGACAGCAACAAAACCAACAAACACTATTTTGAGAGGTATTTCCTCTCCTTAAATGCTCTGAAGTGATGGGGTTGAAAAAATGGGCAGGAGGAAACTGAAAATTTATAGGTTCTACACTGGAAATTAGACAGGAGATGGAATCCTGATTGAAGAAGAAATGAACAAATATTAAAAACAATATTGAGCAATGGTTGCACGTTGTATTTCACCTATATAAAAGTCATAAAAAAACCATACAATTAACTTACTTCTATATATTAAAACCCAATGATGTCTACATCCAATCATAAGAGGGCTGGGGGAGAGATGATTACATCCTTACACTTATTGTCAGAAATTATTTCTCTGGTTTTTAAAACTTGACTGTAAAATCTCTCATCATAAAAAATGAAAGGTAATACACTGTGTAGACTCAGCTTCATAAAAAATTGTCCATAAAAGGGAGCTCTGGTGGCCTTGTGGGAAGAAGCTGCACTGTAAGCCCAGCGGTACATGGTTCGAATCCACCAGATGCTGTGCTGGAGAAGGAGGGGCAATCTCCTCTTGTACCAGTCAGATCTGACTTGACGGTACACACACAAACAAATAATAAAATTTTTAAAATAGAAATGGTCCATATTATGCCTTTTGCCAAGATAACAAACAAAAACAATACTTGCAATGCCAGCTTCCTTAAGTAAACTATAACTGCTCAAATGTGAGAATTGCATTTTTTCCATTACCTCATGTACATGAACTGATGTAAAGGAGCACTGGAAAAATTACCATCAACTCTGGGAACTTGAATCAGGTCAAATTTTATGGTACATAATCGATGACAAAAATAAGAATATATCTTAACGACCTTTTGAAAGTTCATGGACCTGTGATCATGTTCTACAATTTAGCTTTAAGTACTCTTAAGAGTGGAGACCATGTTATGTGTAAAATTATAAAATAAAAACTCAAAATATGCTGGATCAAGAATTTCAGTCACACCTGCCCAAATTCTCAGCTTGGTTCATCTCATCCATCAGGCTTTGGGTTTTGGATGACTGCATGCCACTCATTGTGCTAGGTATTTTACTTTGTGAGAGGGGCATCAATAAGTTAGAGAAATTACTTTCCTCAGTGGCACAGCCACCCTGAGGTCAGCCTAGCTTGTCTGGACTGCCACGTGCTTCTGTTGGCTTTTCTAATTTCCTGACTTCACATCCCCCAGGGAGCTTGGTGACAGCTACAGGAACTCAGGACACTTTCCTCCTACAAACTGACCTAGTGCCAGCAGGACCAGGACACCCACGTTAGGAAAGGACGATGTGGAGCGGGAAGTGCATAAGAGGGAGTGATGAAGGCTGAATGTGTCATGTGAGCGTCCAAAGGCACTTGAACCCTCGATTATTGGATTTCTGCTAGGGTAGAACTCAAGAATAATGGAGCATGCCGTTCATCGGGTTTATTGTAGAATAGTAATTTAGTAAACACAAAACAAAGCTGCTGAAAGATGACTTTAGAGCAGTTTGCTTCATGGAGCATAAAGGGTGATGTGGACACAAACATTTAAACTGCTATCCTGAAGCCATTACAGATGTAAGTGACCTCAGAGAAACGCCAGCTTGAGGTGGAGAAGAGGGTGTAATCTAGACATGATTCCAATAATCCCTTTTCCCTTTACACACTAGAGGACAAAACTATTTCTAGAGCTACTTCTCACAGCTGCAGGGATCAGGAAGGTATATTTCCATCTTTGCAATAGTGGGATTGTTACAGGGACAATAGACCCACAGCCATCCTGTGGATTCAGGAAAGCCAAAGCTCAGACATCTGTTTCATGAAATTAGTTCCAGGACCCACCAAGGTGTGGCCGCGGTGCATGTGGTGGGCCTGGCTTCACCTGTATAATTTCCCCAATTTCCTTAAATGCACTGTAGGTAAGTGCGTAGTTACACCTACTATACAGATGTGGATAAAGAACAGCATTTAATAAGAGGTAAAGCCAGGGCTGATCTGCCATCATTGGCTCCCAGACTCCAGGGCAGGCCAAGGTTCTCCCTTCCTTCCCCCAGCCCAGTATAGACTGAGCCCAGCTCCAGTTTCCTGGTGGTCCTCATAAGAGGAAAGAGGTCCATCCCAGAGGTAAAGAACTGATAGAGGATCCTATCCCCAAAGTCCGGGTGGTGCCATGCCGGTTCCATCAACTGCAGTGTCACTCTTTAGCACAAGTATCTTTCCGAAGCCCCCAGAGACCCCCGACTTAAGCACAAGGAGGACTGGGAGGAGAGAAGGATGGAGCCAGAGAGTTTCTCTGCTCTGGACCAGAATGACAAAGGCTCTGCGTCCTCATGGTGATCCTCAGGAAGCTGCAGAGACTATAAACCTTTTACGGCCTTCTTTCTCCTTCACAGCAGCTGGCAGATTCAAACTGCCAACCTTTCAGATAGCTGCTCAACAACTTAGATACTTTTAATTCACGACTTTAATTCCAGATTCATTGCTTTATTTAACCTGCTTAAAAAGAAGGGAGCTTCCTTGCGAGGATGGTCTCCTCTAGTAATAAATGTGCGTCTGGTAAAGCTAACTGTTTGCGTCTTACTCTGATATCCTTCTTGTTACCTGACCTCCAGTTCTTTACATAAAAGACAAACTGATGCCCCAGTTTGCCAACTCTTGCACCTCCTTCAGCTATCAGAGGTCTGCAGAGTGGTGATTGATCTCTACATCTGAGATTGCCAATCCCCACAGCTCCATAACATTTGCAATAAACCCACAGCTAACATCATGATCCATGTAAAAAAAAACCCAAAACCTATGTGTGTTCCATACAAGGGATTACGAACAGCTTAGTGGTAAGGAGCTGCATTGCCAACCCAAAGACTCGTGGCTCAAATCTACCAGTTGCTCTACAGGAGAAAGATGGGACATTAGTCTCCTCCCTGTTATTAACTGTCTCTGAAAACCGCTGAATGATCAGTGATGAGTCAGTTCTAACTCAATGACACTTAACAGCACAACATGTAAGGTCAGGAACAAGGCAAGATGCTTGCTCTAACTTCTGCTATTCAACGTTGTACTGGAAATCTCAGGCAGAGTAATCAAGCAAGAAAAATAAATAAAAATATTTGAAAAGGAAGAGTTTAAACTATTCACATTTTTGCAGATGACTTTCTCTTACGTGCAGAAAAATCTCAAGAAAACTTTAGAAACCTATTGTTGTGCGCCATCTAGTTGGGATTGACCAGTAGCTGACCCTTCAGTGGGTCTTTAGAGGTAGTCAACTGCACAGGAGAAGATTGGCCATCGTTCTTCTGAGGAGTAACTGGTAGACTTTCTTGCATTTGGGACTGCAGTGCAGCTTCTTGTCACTAGGCCAACAGAACTCTAAGAAAACTACTTGAGCTCATAAATTATTTTATCAAAATGATATGGTACAAAGCCAAGACACAAAAATCAATCATGTTTATATACAGCAGAAATGAGTATTCTGAGAGGAAATAAAGGAAACAATTCTATTTACATATAAAAGAATAGTATATGGAGGAATGAAAAAATTTATCTGTTTACATCAGCATCAAGTCTACATGCTTTCTGTTTCTCTGGGCTAATTAAGTGGTCAGTCCTTCAATTTCCAAGCCATCCATCCTTCCACTCAAGGAAAGTCACATTTAAAAGAGGGGAAAGCCATTGGAAGATCACAGAAATAAAGTTATCCAAGGAATAAGGACATATTTCTCCATGTGGAGTTCTTCAGTATTTTTCACTACAAGCTGCAAAATATCAAGATGAGAAGGAAGTCTCCTTGCTCCCAGACCATTTAGAGATAGACACACCACGATTAGAGACTGCTGAGAGTCATAGCTTCCACCACTGCCCAAAGTCCAAAACACTCTGACTCATGGGACCATCAGCTGATGTTCCAGGGAATCTGATTTAGAGTGTCTAAGTTTGGCCATCTGCAGGAAGTAAGAAGAATAGAAGGAAACCGAGGCTATGGCAGCACACATTTATAATTAGCAATTGTAATGATTTTCAGGGTGTTCTCAGAATAGAGTTTGAATATTCATAATGCACTACTATATTGTAATCAGACTTCTTAATAATTATAACCATTTGTATAGAGTTGAGCACCCATTCCTACTAGGAAATCAAAATATGTGTCATGCTAACCAAGTGTTATTCAAGTTATAGACAGGCAGCAAAGCTTACAAATTAGTCAGCATGAAAAGGCATTGGGTATATAGTATCCATGTATGTGTGTCTTCTAATGTATGTACTTGTTACGCTGTGGCACAGGCTATATTCCATATCTCTCAATTTGTAGGAGAGAATAACTATACAACTACTAGGTTCTTTTGTCATCAGTCACCTCATCTAGATGGACCCTGACTCCTAGTGATCCTCATGCACAATTGGGCCAACCCGCTATAATCCACAGAGTTTTCACTTATGGCTTTCAGAAGAAGATCGCCAGATGTTTTTTTTTTCCTGTCTATGTTGGCCTGGAAGCTGTACTGAAACCCATTTATCATCAGAGCAACCTGGAGTCTCCGCTGACAGAGAGGGTGTGGTTGCACTTGGGGTACATTGGCCAGAAATCCACTGTGTTTTCCCGTGAAAGTTAAGAATTCTACCACTGAGATGCCCCTTCCCTTCTAGGTCTCAAGGAAAATTTAAAACCTCTTAAATCTTAGTATGGGAAGGACACTGAAATTCATCAGTACATTTCACCTGCCAACTTTGATGAAGTCATAATGGCAGAGACAGGACTTGCTGTTGGCTGCCATCAAACTGGGTCTGGCTTTCAGCTGCCCCATGTGTGCACTTGTCATATCTGTGAGGAGCACATATCACACTGCTGGCCTTTTCACACACAGGAGTCTGACTGTGTGGAAGCAGCTCATCAGGCCTTCCATTCCAGATGCCTCAGGGTGGGGTAGAAATACTAGCCTTTCCGTTTGAAGTCTAGTAATTAGCTATTTGCAAAACATAGTATTCTGGTGATAAGACTAACTCTTACCACCACATGCCTTCCAAGAAAAAAAAAAGATAGAAGAACAACCCATTGTCATCAAACTAAAAAGCTCTGGTAGCTTAATGGTAAGGAACTGTGCTAGCAATACAAAGGTACACAGTTCCAATCCACCAGTTGCTCTGTGGGAGAAATCTCCTTTCCGATCAACTGTAAGTCAGTCCTGACTCAAGGCACGCAACAACAACAGAGACAAAAAGAAAAGTGCTAAAGCCATCAATAACCTGCGTTATGTAGATGACACCACCTTACTTGCTGAAAGTGAGGAGGACTTGAAGCACTTGTTGGAGAAAAGCAGGGAATGTAGCCTTCATTATGGACTGTATCCTAATATAAAAAAACCAAAGATGCTTACCACTGGACCAACAGGAAGTTTCATGTTGGATGAAGAGGAAGTTGAAAATGTCAACATCTTCATCTTGCTTGGATCCACGATTAACAGCTTTGGTGTGAACAGCCAGGAAATAAAGAGATACATTGCACTAGGAAAATCTGCACTTAGGGAGTTTTCCAAATTAGTGATGAGTAGTGATGTCACTTGGAGGACTAAGGTGCATCTGATTCAGATAATAGTCTTTCCATTTACTTTCTATACATCCAAGACCTGGACAATGAATAAGGATGACAGAAAAAGAATTGAAATCTTTGAGTTGTGATCTTGAAGAAGAGCACTGAACATCCTATGGATGTCCAAGAGAACAAACAGATATGTCTTGGAAAGAGTGCAGCCAGAGTGCTTTTTGAAGGCAAAAGTTATGAGGCTTCACCTCACATACTTTGGACATATTACTAGGAGGTACTATTCTTTGGGGAGGAACATGATGTTGGGAAGGGTCAGCAAAGGAGAGGAAGACCCTCAACCAGGTGAATTGATACAATGGCTGCTGCAATAGGCTCTTGTGTGTTAAGAAGTGTGAGAATCGCACAGGATAGAACAAGGTTCAGATCTTTTGTTCATGGGGTCACTATGAGTCATGCTCAACTTGACAGCATCTAACAATAACAAAGCCATCAAGGCCTTATGCTTTGCAGCCTTGCCTGTTCCAGGTTTATCACAGCTCCTCTTGAACTGATTCATTTTGCCATTGGTGAATTTTTCAAACAAACCCTTGGGTATGGATTCCATGAGGACCAGGAGATGTTGATGAATCACCATTTAGCAAAGTGTTTATTTAAGTAAACACTTGCACACCAAGTGTGACTGCTCCCTTTATTTGGGAGAGGCAGGAAATGGCTTCAAGACACTGAAGCGGAAGGGGTGGAAGAGAGAAAAAAATGAGGAGTAGATCCAGAGGACTAATTATTCAGAACCATCGCTCCCTTCTTTAGCTGTCCTCACTCCAGACAGAAAAATGCAGGGTCTGAGCAGAGCCTTCCCAGTCACCTTTCCAGGAAGCAGTGTGCCCTTCCTCTCTGCCCACCCTTCCACAGGCTCTACATTTGGACCTCACACATTTCTTTCTTTTTCTGTGACGAGTAATTATCACATCAATTAATTTCTCAAAGGGCCTTATTCCCCAGCAAAATCTGCAAAGGATTCAGTGAACACTTAACCAGAGGTCAGAAAAGCCTGGGCACATGGGTAGCCACATGCCAAATCCTGCTGATTGAAGGGAGGTGTGGCATGCCCCTTGCTGTGCCACTCTGGACTCATAGCTAGCTTTAAGCAGCAAACTGCTCCGGGGTAACAGGGCATAGACCACCTTGTGGAAGCTCCCCAAGTAGTGAGAGTACATCCTGGGAAAAGGGAGGGGGAGTAATTTATTTTCAGGAAAAGATGTCATTTTCTCCCAGCTGCTGCCTTGGGAGAGTGGAGTGGAATTCATAAAGGCTGAAGCCACCAGATATGCAAGTGTTTTGAACAAACATCTTGTGCATTGTTTAAATTAGAAGCAAATAAAGATGTATTTCATCCAGCTGTTTGCTTGGGATTTAACCGTAATTCTATCTCAAACAATGTTCATTGTTTAATGTCTTTGTAGTCACAATTTGTTCCCAAGCATATCTGCAGGGGGAAAGCAGGACTCTGATAGCATTTCTGCTGTGCTGGCCAGGCTGGGACTCAGGAAAGGAAGGAGATAAACATTGAATGGGTTGTGCTCCTTTTGGTGATGGGGTTCTGAATAGAGACGTGACCTCGGGTGACACCAGCAATGGTGAAGGACACCCGAAGGTCTCCCAGAGCAGGGGGCTGCAGCAACTGGAGCAAAGATTTCTGCCCAAAGAGGACCTTCCCAGAGTCGAGGCTGCATGGAGGCCAGGTGGAGGAAGAGGAAGGGGAGCAGCTTCCTGTCTGGGTGTATCACCTCCCAATTCCGCCTGCCTGCCTAAGCCGGAAAAAGATGGCCTTCTGTGATAGCAACAATCCTCGATTGTTTGGAACAATCTTGGTCTTGGTAAAGGCATTGTGTGAACTCACTAGCTTTTTGGAGTTATGGAAAAGGTTATCACAAAATCTCAAACTGATTAGTGTGAAGCCTAAGCCACAAGTGCTCCCTGAAGAGATGGAAGAGGAAATTGCTTTTCAAAAGATCAAGATTACAATGAGCTTGGACTTCGTCTTTACAGCCATTGACCGAGAGGTCTGAACAGTTAAGGGCAAAATGAAAAAGCAACGAATAGACTAAATATATTGATGGTCAAACTTCCTCCTATACACCCATAAAAAGATTCATGTAGGGAGCACCTGGTAACCTAAGAGGGTTTGAGAAAGGAACCAACTGCTGTTGAGGAAGACTGAGAGGAATTGGGGAGGAATGAATGTGGGAGAAGAATTTCTAGCTGGATGGAGTCCCACAAACATTCTAGTTGTTCAGATCTGTAGCCAAGGACAGAGGTGCAACAACTTGCTCCAAGACCACACAACTTATTGGCCCACTACAAGCAACTAGGAGAGAGGCTCACAGAAGGAATCAATGTGGCTGAGACCATTACCTGGACATTTGACTTCCAGGACTGTCAGAAAAGAAATATCTATTGTTTAAAGTCACTCATGTACAGTACTAACATGAGAACATTAAGAGAGTTTGAGCCTCTCATTAATATATTTCTCACTGTTTGAGTTGAAGGATGTCCTGCAGGTCTTCCCATAGGATGCAATTGAGGGACATTGGGAAGCAAATCATCATGAAAGTCCTGTAGTAATCAATCTCAACCCAGACTCTTATTTCCTTCAATGCATCACTTGCTGCACATGATAACAGGTAAGCACTAGCATCTCATCTTCACTAAATGCAAATCACTATCCAGTCCTAGCTTAGGTCAATCTAACAAAGGAAGCTCTTAGAGTCACTCTTGCAGCAAAGGATTGACACAGGAAATCCAGGCTATCTTATCAGGGAATTTAAAGCAAACAAGTAAGCAAACATACTTTAAGAGGCAACATACAAGCCATCCCAGTAGTACAGCAAGATGACAGTTAAATGTTGTAACCTTAAATTGTTGTTGTTGTAATGTGCCATTGAGTTGCCTACAACTCATAGCGGCCCTGTGTAGCTCTGAAGCCTGCCCTGTCCTGAGCCAGTCTCACTGACTCCAGCACACACCTGCCCCCATTGCCCCAGTTACTGTATCAAGCCATCTCATCTCGGGTCCTACATGGTCCCTCTGCCCTTCTTGAGCATCATGTCCCTCTCCAAGAATGGGTCCCTCCTGGCCATGTACCCAAAGTATGTGAGATGGAGCTTCAAAATCCTACTCTCCAAGGAGAAACTCTCCAAGACAGACTTACTTGTTTTCTTGATAGTCCGTGGTATGCTCAAGACTCTTCTCCAGCACCACAAATCAAAGGCATCAATTAATTCTTCTTTGGTCAATCTTAGTCATTGTCCAGCTCTCTGATATATAGCAATTGTGAAGACCATGGCCTGGATCAGGTGCACCTTAGCCTCTAGACTGACATCACTGAATCTCAGTACTCTAGAGAGGTCCCTGATAGCAGATTTTTTCTCAATATAATTCATCTTTTTGTTTTCTGAGTGCTGGTGCCAAGAGTGTTTATTGTAGACCCAAGCAATCTCTTTTCTATCCATCATGGTGCTAGCAATTGGCTCAGTGGTGAGAATATCTGTCTTCTTGATGTTGTGCTTCAATCCATATTGAAGACTATAGTCCTTGACCTTCTTTAGCAAGCGTTTCAGGTCCTCCTCAGTTTCAGCAAGCAAGGTTGTATCATCGGTATTACATCGGTTGTTGATGAGTCTTCCTCCAAACCTGATGCCACATTCTTCTTTATAAAGCCAGCCTCCTGAATGATCTACTCTGCATATAGATTGAAAAAGTATGGAGACAGGATGCATCTCTGAAGCACTTACTCCCTGATTTTGAACCATACAGTGTTTCACTGCTCTGTTTTAAGCACTGCTTCCTTGTCCAAGTATAGATTTTACATAAATACAATCAAGTATTTTGGGATCCCCATTCTCCTCAAGCTTAACCATAATTTGTTGTGATCCACATAGTCAAATGTCTTTGCATATTTAATGAAACACAGATAGATATCCTTCTGGTATTCTCTGCTTTCTGCCGGTATCAATCTGACATTGGCAATAATGTCCCCTAAGACTAGATCATAAAACAAACAAGCATGCTAACATCATAAAACCAACATACATGCTTTGGGAAATAAAATACAAACTCTCCGGTAGAGGACAGTGTATCTGTCAGCCCAGCAGAAGAACAGAGTTGGGATATACAATCAGGTCAGAGTTTTTGCTCATCTTCAGTGTTGACCGAAACCCTATGATGAGCTTCTTCTGGTTGAAAGTGTATAAAGAGGTAGGGCAACCAGCCTGAGGCAGAGTTTCTTCTGGCCTTAGAGTAGCCTGGGCTAGTCAGCCTGGGCTAGTGATTATATATTTTCCAGTCTAGAGGATGGAAGCAGGCTGAGCACCCAGTCAAAGATTGCTGATGTTAAAAAAAATAAAAAGTCACTGCCAAGCTGACATGTCCATGTGTGACCACATGATTATATGTGATGTGGAGTGTGTCAGGAAAAGAGGCTTAGTAAGAGAGAAAGGTCTTAGTCAGAGGAGTTGCCACTACTCATACAGGCAAGGATAGTGAAACTCTGTCTCATGTGCTTTGGTTAGGTTGTCAAGAAGGGCCAGTCCTTGGAAAAATGCTTCATGTTGGGAAAGGTGGAGTGTCCAAAAAAGAGACAAAAGCTCTCCATGAGATGGATTGACATAGAGACTGTAAAAATTGGGCATATCAGGTGTGATAAGGATGGCACAAAATAGAGCAAAGTTCAATTCTGTTGTTCATAGAGTCACTATGAGATGTAGTTGACTTGTAGGCATCTAATAATAACATCAGTGATTTTGACCCAACAAGGAAATCAAAAGACGAGTTGCTTTAGGAAAGTACTGTCAGAGATTTCTCCTCAGTGCTAAACAGCAACAATGTCAGTCTAGAGACTAAAATGTGCCTGATCCAGGCCATGTTCTTCTCAATTGCTTGCTATACATCTGGTAACTGACAATGACTAAGGATGACAGAAGAATTGATACCTTTGAGTTGGGATGCTGTATAAGAGAATGAAACATACTATGGACTTCCCAGAGAACCGTTCTTTCCTGGAGAGGGTGAAACGAGGTTGCCCCTTTGAGGCAAAGATTTTGAAACTCTGTCTGACATCCTTTGGGAATGTTGTCAGGAGGGACTAGTTCTTAGAGAAGGACATCATGCTTGGACTGGTAGGTTCAGTGCAGGAGAAGAAGACTCTGGATGAAATGGATTGACACAGTGACTGTGGCAATGAGAACAAGTATGTGAGAGACAGTGAGATTGGCTTATGATTGGGTATGGTTCACAGCTATTGTTTATAGGGTTGTGATGAGACATTGTTGGCTCGATGACATATAACAACAACAATAATTTTTATCCCTCCTTCCTTGGTCTAACATGTGAATGAACCTCATCCATGTTTCCCAAATATCTACCGATATGTATTAACTAAACCTTGCAACAATTATTTGAGGGCATGAACTTTTTTCTCCTGGGTTATAGCTTGCAGCCACACACTCCAGGAGCATGCTGAGACTTAAGCCAAGTTGTGGGTTCGGAGACATCATAGCAGCTGCTCCAGGTAATATTCTCACAGGGATTGAAAGCAAAGGAAGTCTAGCTCCCTGAAGTACTGAAAGGCTAGCTACATCCACTGATGACACTCAGGTGATGCTCATCTGATAATACATTCAACAAGAAGTTCTGATTATAAGCTTCTGGAGTTTCCTTTTTAACCCCTAAACAATGCCCTGACTTTTATATGAGAAATCTGGCACTATTGGCTGTCTACATGTCATTTAAATTAAAAAAAACAGCAATTAAATTCTAATTTAATTTTTAGCAGTATGAATCCTATGGCAACAAGAAGTGAGAGATTCTTTGAGGGCAACCACTGAAGTTCTCTGGTTCTCAGACTGTGACTTGAGCTGAGAATTAAAGGGCCTGAGCTTGTCATTTTCCTTCTATAAGTGCACTCAAAAAAAGTCATCCCACACTACCACCATTAAAGTGATTATTATTATCATAATGAAATTCAGCAGCCACTAAATTCCCAAGACATGTGCTTACTACTACTCACACCATGGGTTATAAGCTCCTTTGGAAAGAAGCTAAGCATTATTATATTCAGGTCAAAGATAGAGCCAAACCAATCCCTATATTTCATGTTTGTAAGTCTACATGCTGGGAGCAGCTCAAAGGGTGCAATCAAGAGAAAGAAAACACATAGGAATTTCTACAGGGAAATGTTAATATTAAAAAGAGGGAAATGTTAATATTTAAGTGTATTCGCATGAGATTGAAACAATGGAGAATAAACTTTTTTTATTATTGGTTGGTGCCTTACGAAATAGCTCTAGTTCACAGTTACCTATTGAAAATAACTTATTGAAACCTTGCCTGGTCCTATTCTAGCCTCTCTATAATCTCCACTGTATTTTAACCTATTGTTATTCACTGTGTCACTTCATCTCCTTAAAGGTCTTCCTTTCTTCCATTGATCCTCTAATTTTCTAAGCACAATGCCCTTTTCCCAGGATCAGCCCCTCCTGATAGCATGTCTAAAATATCACCGTCCTTAGTTCTGAGGAATATTTAAGTACTTTTTGGAGACAGATTTATTTATTCTTTATGGTAGTCCACGTTGTTGTCATATGGTGTAGATTTGAAATCTTCCCATCACTGATCATTAGGCAGGTTTTCAGAGACAGTTAATCATATAGGAGAATATTGCCCATCCTTCTCCCACAGAGCAGCTGGTGGCCTTGAACCATGTGCCTTCAGGATGGCAGTGCAGGTTCTCACCATAAACCTCCAGTCCATAGTATATTCAATATTCTCCAGCAACAGTAAAATTCCAAGACCTCAATTATTTTTCCATTTTCCTTGTTCATTGTCTAACTTTTGCTCAATACCAGCAGTCAAAACCAGGCCACAAACTGATTGTGGAATAGATCATCAATTGCTCGTGTCCAAGCTAAATTGGAAACTGAAAAAATGAAAGCAAACACACGAGAACCAAACTATGACCTTTATTCTAGCCATCTAAATTTAAAAATATATATAAGAACAGGTTTCAGGCATTGATCATCAATGACCAAAGACTAAAAGAGCTGTGGAATAAAATAAAGGGTATTATTCATGAAGAGAACAAAAGTCATTACAAAGATAGAGGAGAAAGAAAATACCAAAATTGATGTTAGATGAAACTATGAGAATTGCATCAGAGTACCAAGAAGCCAAAACTAAGGGAAAGGATGCTTAAATAAAAGATCTGAACAGAAGATTTTAAAGTGCAGATTGAGGAGACAAAGCAAAATATTATAGCAGAATGTGCATAGAGCTGGAATTGGAGAATAAAAAGAGAAGAATGTATTTAGTATTTTTCAAGCTGAAAGGATTGGAAAAAAAACAAAAAGGTCAAGCCTTTAGCTGTAATACTTTGAGATGCTTTGGGTCAAATCTTGAATGACCCAAGAAGAATAAAAAGAAGATGGAAGGAATACTTAGAGGTACTATACCAAAAAGAATTGGTCAACACTGAAATATGTTAGGAAGTATCATAGGATGGTAATGAAGGAAGAAGTTCAAACTGCACTGAAGGCATTGGCAATAAATAAGGTCCCAGGCATAGATAGAATACCAATTGACAAGTTTTTATTTTTTGCATTTAATTTTTATTTTATTGATTTGCTTACAAAGTTCATATACATTGTTTTACATTGTTCTTCATTGACACTGTGTTTCATCCAGTAATTGCCATGTATTATGTTTTATAAAGTTAATCACCACTGAACTACGCCCATTATTACCCTGTCTTTTCTAGTCCCTGACAGATCTTTCTCTTTTCCTTTGCTCCCTCTCTCCACCCATTAAGTTGTCCAACCCTTTGATTTTACCCCTATTCATCCTCACACCTCTGCTCCCACCTCTTCACCACTTGGGTTCCCCTAAATGTTTTACTAGTTATCCTTCTATTTTTACAATAATGGTATTATGCAGTATTTGTTCTTATGAGAATGAGTTAGTTCACTCAGCATAATACTCTCCAGTCTCTCCAAAGTTATGATGTATTTTTCAAAATTATTGCTCTTGAGTGTTCCACTGTGTGAATATGCCACATTTTCTCAATCCATTCAGCTGTGGTTGGGCACTTTGGATGTTTCCATATTTTTGCAATGGTGAATAGTGCTGCTATGAACATCGATGTTGAAATGCTCAAAATCACTAGCAATAAGAGAGATGCAAATCAAAACCACAATAAGATACCATCTCACCCAGGTAGCAGTGGTAAAGTTTAGCAGGGCAGCAAGTGATAAATGTCAGAGAGGATGTAGAGAGCTGGAAACTCTCATATATTGTTGATTGTTAAATGATACACCCACTCTGGAAGGCAGTATAGCTTTTCCTCAAAAAGTTAAACATAGAAACTCCATATGACCATACTATTCTACTACGAGGAATATTCCCAAAGGAAATTAGAACTGAGAGACAATTGGCACATTTTAACTAACAAATGCAGCCCTGGATGTGCCCACTGGTGTATTCCAGGAAATTTGGAGGTTAGCTGCCTGGTGACTGACTAGAAGAGATCGATAGTCACTCCCATACCCAAGAAATATCCAACAGAATGTGGAAATTCTCGAACAATAGTATTAATATCACATGTAAGCAAAATAATGGTGAAGGTCATGCAAAAGAAACTAGAAGAGTACATCAGCAGAAAATTGCCAGAATCTCAAGCTGGGTTTAGAAGAGGCCATTTTTGTTGTTCTTTGGTGCCATCAAATAAAATATAACTCATAGTGAGCCTATCTAAACCTTGTCCTATCCTGTGCCAGGATACCAAGGATATCTTTGCTAATATCAGATGGATCTTAGCTGAAATCAAAGAATATCAGAAGAATGTCTATCTGAGTTTTCTTGACTATGCAGACATTTGACTCTGTGGATTCTAACTAACTATGAATAACATTAAGAAGAATGGGTGTTTCAGAACAGTTAATTGTGCTCATAAGAAATCTATACTTAGACCAAGAGGCTGTTGTCCTAACAGAGCAAAGGAACATAGTTTAAAATTAGAAATGGTATGCATCAGGGTTGTATCCTTTCTCCATGAGCCTATTTAATTTTTGTTTTGTTTTAATTTCCTTTTAAAAAAGATTTTCTACTAGTTTATTTACAAAATTCAAATACATTGTTTTCAAGAACATTTTTTTTCAATTTCCCTCACCCCATCAAATTGTATAACTTCATGATTAATCCCCCTCTCCCTACACATCTTCATCCCTCTGCTTCCACCCTCTTCCATCCCTCCTGGATCCTTATATTTGTTCTACAATAATGGTTTTACACAGTATTCATTCTTGTGACTGAGTTAGAGCACTCAACATAATGCTCTCCTGTCCCTCCCAAGTTAGGTAATAATTTACAAAATCATTGTTCTTGCGTGCATAGCATTCATTATGTAAATGTACCAGAATTTGTCAATTCATTTGTTTGTGATTGGTCATTTGGCTCTTTCCATGTTCTTGTGATGGTGAATAATGCTGCTATGAACATTAGTGTACAAATCTCAGTTTGTGCTTCAGTTCTCATTTTCTCAAGGGTTGTTATTAGGGGAATAGATGGGTCATATGGAATTACAAAATAGGTAAAAGATGTGGAAAGAATTTTCACAGAGGAAGATATTTGAATGGAAAACAGACACACGAAGAAATGCTCAAAACCACTGGCATTAAGAGAGATGAAAATCAAAACCACAACGAGGGATCATCTCACTCCAGTAACAGTGGCAAAGCTTAACAGGGCAGCAAGTAATATATGTTGGAGAGGATGTGGTGAGAAAGAAACTCTTCTTATACATTGTTGGTGGGATTGTAAACTAGTATAACCATTCTGGAAGGCAATTTGGGACTTCCTCAAAAAGCTGAGCATAGATATTCCATGTCTATTTAATCTGTGTGATGAGCAAATAATCTGTAAAACTGGACTCTAAATAGAAATGCAACATCAGGATCAGAAGAAGACTCATCAGCAACTTGCATTACACTGATGACACAACCTTGCTTGCTGAAAGTGAAGAGGACTTGAAACACTTGCTGCAGAAGATCAATGACTATAGCTTTCAATATGGATTACATCTCAACATCAAGTAAACAAAAGTCTTTACTATGGACCAATAGACAACATCATGAAAGGACTGGAACTGTCAATGAGTTCATCTCACTTAGATCCACAATCAACAAACATCCTTGGTCCCAGCAGTTAGAAGATCAGGAAATATACTGCTTTGGACAAGTCTTCTGTCAGGGACTTCTCCAAAATATTGAATAGCAAGGATATCAGTTTGAAGACTAAAGTGTGCCTGATTCAGGCCATAGTATTTGCTATGCATCTGAGAGCTGCACAATGAATAAATATGATAGAAGAAGCCTTTGAGTTGTGCTGGAAAAAAATACTGAATAGCCCAGGAATTGGACTACCAAAAGAACAAATAGACTTGTCTTGGGAAAAGTGCAGCCAGAGTATTTCTTGGAGGCAAGGATATTGTAGCTTTTTATGTCATATTTTGAACACATTACTAGGAAAGACCATTCCTTAGGAAGGGTTATCGTTCTTGAAAAGGTGGAGTGTTAGTGAAAGTGAAGAAGATTCCCAATGACATAAGCTGACATGGTTACTACAGCAATAGGCTCAAGTGTATCAAAGATAATAAGGTTGGCACAGGATAGGACAGGATTCAGATCTGTTGTTCATAGGGTCACTATGAATTATACAGTACTTGATGGCATCCATCAACAACAACAACATAGAACACAAGAGAAGGTTGCATCTCCTTCAGAATGCCTGTTGGCTCTCCTGATTCTCATGTGCCTGGGAGAGCCAAAGAATGACAGGGAGAAGATGAGAGTAGTTTGTTTCCTGGTAGGTTCCTAGACACTCTGGTGGCACAGCGATTAAGTGTTCAACTGCTAACTAAAAAGGCAATGGTTCAAACCCACCAGCTGCTCCACAGGAAAAAATTATGCCAGTTAGCTTTCATACAGATCACAGCCTTGGAAACTCTATGGGGCAATAGCAGTGGGTCTGGTAGTGCAAATAGTGATTGGTTGCTAAAAAACATTTGGTGGTTCAAGTCCCCGCCCAGACCAGAAGTACCTCACAAGAAAGGTCTGGTAATGTCTTTCTGAAAAAATAAATGTAGCAGTCGGTCACCATAAATCAGAGTGGGCTCAAAGGTCACTGTTGTTGTTAGGTGTTACCAAGTTTACTACAACTCATAGTGACCCTGTGTTTAACAGATCTACATTGTGACCTAGCCTGTGCCATCCTCACAATTTCCCACATGCTCACGCCCATTGTGTAAGTCACTGTGTCAGTCCCTTGTTGAGGATCTTCTCATTTGCTAAACCTCTGCTTTTCCAGACACTTTTCCTGGTGGCCTAGTCGGTAGGGAGTTGTGCTGTCCACCAAAAGGCAAGCATATTTGAATTCATCAACTGCTCCTGAGGAGAAAAATGAGGGTAATCTCCTCCCATGGAATTTAAAGCCTCTTAAAATTATCACCATGAGGTGATTCCAACTTGACAGCAATGAAAATGAATGTTCTGTTTTTCAAAGCATGAGGCCTTTTCCCATGGACTTATGACTCCTGAAAATATACCTAAAGTGCGTGAGAAGCTTCACTATCCTTGCCTCTAAGAGCTTTTTACATTTGTTAACTGCTCTTTAGCTTGGTATTATGAGGGAAGAAATTGACAAAAGGAGACAATGCATCTCTGAGCAAAAGTTTTGCTCATGAAGAGGAGAGCAGGCAGCAGGACCCTTCACCAGGCATTAGGTATAAATATTACACACTGCTACATCACACAGCAGTCTGCTCAAAGCCTTTATAAATTCAAATGGATATTATTGAAATGTGTTGGTGTTGTTAGGTGCTATAGGGTTGAGTACAACTCATAGTGACCTTACGAAACATATCTGAATCCTTTCCTATCCTGTGCTATTCTTACAATCT
Organism: Elephantulus edwardii; assembly: GCF_000299155.1. Taxonomy (NCBI): domain Eukaryota; kingdom Metazoa; phylum Chordata; class Mammalia; order Macroscelidea; family Macroscelididae; genus Elephantulus; species Elephantulus edwardii. The sequence goes on from NW_006399847.1 coordinate 9,767,905, forward strand.
CTGACATGTATGATCCAATTGTCACAATCACTATGTCAATTTATCTAGTTGAGGGTCTTCCTTGTTTTCATTGTCACTCCACCTGCCCAAGCATGATGTTCCCCTCCAAGGAACAGCCTCTCTTAAAAACATGCCCAAATATGTTGAATGAAGCTTTATGATCAAGCACTCTAGCTGCGCTTTCTCTATGGCATATATATTTGTTTTTTCAGCAGTCCATGGGATATTCAGTACTCTTCTCCAAAATCACAGTTCAAATGCATCACTTCTTCTTTTGCCATCCTTATTCACTGTCCCGCTCTTAGCAGTATAACAAATGATTGAAAAGACCATGACCTAAATAAGGTACACATTGGTCTTCAAATCAATATCATTGCTACTCAGTAATTTGGAGATGCCCCTGACTTTGCCAGTACAATGTGTCTCTTAATCTCCTATTACTGGTACTAGGTGTATTGATTGTGGATGCAAGTAAGATGAAGGTACATGTTTCAATGTAAGAAGTGATAGTTAGAAGATAGCACCAACGTTGCATCATCTCCATCTTCCCCTGAAGTCACTCCAGCCTTCCTGCACCACTGGCCCCTGAGTGTGCCAGGAATTTTTATCATAGCACTGATGTCCTGATGATATTTACTATTTTAAGGTAATTCCATTATCTGCTAACACTTGAGAGTTTTTACTGAAATCTTCCCACTACAGTTGATGTTCCATCCTGAGAACACTTGGTAAGTCCATCTGATAAGTTTTTGGCCATGCAACACATTTGACCTCCAATTCTAGAGTTCTTCAAGAAAGCTAATATTACTTTGAAAGGAAGGCATACCTGAAATCCAGTCACTCATATGTAATGTTAATAGTACACACTCAGTGGACCATCTTTCTTTCTAGGAAAAATACCTAGAATAAAATATTGATAACATATTTTAATTGGGTTTCACCCCCACAAGCAGAATTTATTAATTCAAATGTTGAACGCTGAATTTGTTTTGTATAGGTTTGAATCCTGACTTTACTGCATTATTAAATAAATTTACTCTCTTCCCATGCAATTTACAGCCTCTGAAACTGCTGGAGGTCAGTTATGGATCAGTTCCAACTCAATGGCACATAACAACAGAAACATACTTTATTACTTTATCTTTGACTTGAGGCTTTGTAGGACTTCCTTTGAAGGATTAAGATGACAATTAAGTGTAGGGGAGGGAAACAATTGCAAACTTAGAATAATATCTGTTGTTGTTGTTGTTGTTAGCTGCCTTTGAGTCTAGTATGATTCATAGTGACTTATGAACAGATCTGAATCTTGTGTTGGCCTGTGTCATTCTTATTGTCTCTGACACGCTTGAACCCATTGCTGTGGTCAATGTGCCAATTAATCTCATCAAAGGTCTTCCTTTTCACTGGTTACCTTTCCAAAGCACAACAAATGCTTAAAATGTAGGCTATTATGTATTATAAAATTAATCATCATTGAGCTACTTGCTTCAGGTCCCCACTGGGTCTTTCCTAGTTTCTTCACACACCCTCCCCTGCTCACCAAATACTGTTATCAAGTGATTTCCTCCTTTCCTTACCCTCTACCTCCCTGTCCGGCTCACCTTCTCCGTTTGGACTTTTACACATGTCTAGCTAGTTATCAAAAACTGAAAAATTTCAAGAAGTACCATATGAACAGAAGCCATGGTGTGAAGAAGAAGTAGAAACTGCATTGATGGCATTGGCAAAAAAATAAGGCCCCAGGAGTTGATGGGAAACAATTGACTTGTTTCACTTAACAGATGCAGCCTTGGATCTACTAACCAGTCAATGCCAGAAAATTTGCCAGGACAGCTGTCTTGCCAATGGATTGGAAAATGTCCATATTTGTTCTTATTCCCAAGAAAGGTGATCCAACTGAATATGGAAATTATCAAACAATGCAATTGATGTCACATGCAAACAAAATACTGCTGAGGATCATTCAAAAGTGACTAGAACAGTACATAGATAAGGGACTGCCAGAAGTCCAAGCAGGATTTAGAAGAGGTTGTGGCACCGGGGATATCATTGCTGATGTTAGATGGATCTGGGCTGAAAGTAAGGAATACCAGAAGAAAGTCTATTTGTGCTTTATTGACTATGCAAAGGCATATGACTGTGTGGATCATGACAAGTTGTGGCTGACATTGAGAAGAAAGGGAATCCCAGAGATCTTGGTTGTGTTCATGTGGAACCTATACCTGGATGAGGAGACTGTTGTGTGAGCAGAGCAAGGGAGCACTACATGGTTTGGAATCTAGAAGGGAACGTGTCAGAGTTGTATTCTTTCTCCATACCGGTTCAATCTATATGCTGAACAAATTATCCGAGAAGCTGGATTCTATGAAGAGGAGTGTGGCATCAGAATAGGAGTGAGACTTATCAGTAACCTATGTTATGTAGATGACACAACTTTGCTTGCTGAAAGTGGGAAGGATTTGAAGCACTTGTTGCCGATCAAAGAATGCAGCCTTCAGTATAGATTGTGTCTCAATATAAAGAAAACAGAGCTTTTATCACTGGAATGATGGAGAGGGGATTGAAAGTGTCAACAGCTTCATCTTACTTGGATCCACAATTAACACCGTTGGTATGAGCAGTCAGGAAATAAGAAGATGCACTGCATTGGGAAAATCTGCAATTAGGGACCTTCCCAGACTATTCAGGAGTTCTTATGTCAGTTTGAGGACTAAGGTGTGTCTGACCCAGGTCATAGTCTTTCCAATTACTAGCTACACATCTGAGACGTGGACAGTGAATAAGGATGACAGAAAAAGAATTGACACCTTTGATCTGTGATGTTGGAGAAGAGCACTGAACACACCATGGATGTCCAAGACAAAGAACAGATATGTCAATGAGCCAGAGTGCTCATTGGAGGAAAGAATGATGAGACTTTGCCTCACATACTTCGGATTTATTGCTAGAAGTTGCTATTCTTTGGAGAAGGACATGATGTTGTGAAGAGTGGAGAGTCAGTGAAGGAGAGGAAGACCCTTAACCAGGTGGACCCTTAACCATGGCTACTGATGCAATAGGCTCTGTGTGTCAGGAACAACATCATGGTTGGTAAAGTAAAAGATCATTGAAAAAGAGGAAGATCTTTATAGGGACGCATTGACACAGTGGTTGCACAATGGCCTGGATGTAACAGCGTAAGTTGTATGTTGAAGGACATGGCAGTGGTTTATTCTGTTGTTGCTATGACCAAGAATTAACTCAGCAACAACAGCAAGGCTATGGTTATGAAATACGGCCATTTAAATACATGCTGAGCCATGCTACCTTAACTTACAAGTCTAGAAAATTTCCTACAGTGACCAAGTCATGGGCTGAGCTTGTAAAGCTGATTTTTACAGCAATTCACTGTGGCTATGATGAGGTGACTTCTTAGAGACAGTTCAGTTTCCACTGTTGCATCTTCTGAGTGATCCTAGAAGTGCAAACTCTTCCTGTGGGACTCTGGACTGAAGTCCGCTACTTCTTAGGGAAACTGAACCTGTCTGTATCTTGGTGATGCGAACTTGGCCCAGAGTTTCAATTCTCTTGACATGTATTCCTAAGATTACCACAGGAATAATTTTCTAGGATGATAATTTACTACAGATATTTTTTAAATGTCCTATGGTTTGTTTGGGAAAATAGGGTAAACTAAATAAATAATAGGATGAAGTAGGGTCTCTACGAGTCATGCTCAACTGGACAAAACCTAACAACAACAATTAGTTATACTTCTATTTTTACAATAATGGTCTTATGCAGTATTTGTCCTGTGAGACTGAGTTAGTTCACTCATCATAATGTTTTCTAGATTTTCTAATTTTATAAAACAAATTGTACTTGAGTGTTCATTTGAAATACAATGTAGGAATGTGTGAAATAGCAATGAATGATACAAAATGTATGTAAATTTTTATGCAAACTAATATAAAATAAAAATAAAGTGGAAAAAGTTAGCTATTATTACAACTTAACCACTTCTATCAAGTTGATTCTGATTTGACAGAATAGAGCTCCTATACAAGGTTTTTAAGATCGTGAATCTTTATGAGAGCAGATCACCACATCTTTCTCCTGCAGAGTGAATTAGTGCATTTGAGCTACTGACACTTTGGTTAGAAGCTGAGCATTTTAAACTCTGTGCCACAAGGCTTTTATTATAATACTACTCAACTCTATTCACAACATACTTGTATAATACAAACTAACACTGTGTAGAATATGAAACCATATTCTACACAGATGCATCTGCTTAATCAGCAAAGTATAGAATAAAAAAATAAAATAGAGGAAACCAAAATACAGTTGGAAATTGCTGAACTAGAGATAAAACAAAAAAAGTGTGCATGGTTGCATATTTCAAAAAGGTGTTCGTCAAGTATTTGAAACATCTATCTGCTGGGGATAAAATAATGAACTATATGTAGTATCTGCATTTCTTGTGGTGCTTACAATGTAGTATTGAAGACACAGATAAGTAGACAGTTATAGCACAAGACAATTTCATGAAACTTGTGAGTGTGTGTGTGTGTGTGTGTGTGTGTGTGTGTGTGTGTGTTCGTTAGCTGGAAAACTGGAGGTTCAGTAAAAGAAAGGAAGATTCTCAAAAAGGAGATGGATTAACAGATTGTAACAATTGCCTCAAGTATATCAGAGATAATAAGGGCGGCACAGGATAAGACAAGATTCAGATCCATTGTTTATAAAAGTCATACTTGACTTTTTAATATAAAATAAAAAGAAAATGGAAAAAAGTTGGCTATTATTACAACTTAACTACTTCTATGAAGTTGATTTTAAATCATTATAACTTTGATTTTATAATTTATAATTTTGATTCTCACAATACCTAGTAATAACAACAGCACAATATAGAGCTGGGAAATATGTTGGCAGAGTACTTTGTTCTGTCTTTGGGGCAAAAAGTGCTTTCACAAGTAAGTAGCATCTAAGCCAAGAACTGAAGGTTGAGTTAGAAGTAGGTGCAGAGAGAGCAGAGTTGTTCTGGGTAAAAGGAAGAATACAAACTGAGGTTCAAATATAAAAGAAGGGTGGTTTGGGAACTGAAAAATAATTCAATTCAATATGGCAGAGAAGTGTTGGATTTGTCAGGGATCAATAAGATGACTAGAACTAAAAAGGGCTTATCCTCATTTAAGGATAAAGGGAGTCGATGAACACTAACTATCACTCCATATTTCATTAAGATAAAGGATTGGAGGCAGATACCATGTAGGAGACTGTTGCAGCAAACCAGGTTACCGCTCATAGTAAAGTAATAATACTCAGAATAAATAACTATAGAATGATCATAGAATTCAGAATCAAAATCATGTCATGATTGATACCTTACGTTACATACAAAAATTGTCTTCAACTAGAATAATAAACAAAATTAAAGAACTAAAGTTAAAAAAGTTCCTAGACAAAATAAAGGAGTAAATGTCAGTATCTTGTTTTTGGCAACAGATTTTTGGGAATGTGTCATGGATTGAAATGTGTTCCACCTAAATACGTGCCAAACTAGCTAAGTCAGGATTCTCAGTATAGTATAATCATCCTATAATCTGTAACTCCTAGCTTTTACGATATTAAGGAGGCAGGATTAGAGACACCTATTGTTGTGTTGTTGTTATGTGTCATCGAGTCGTTTGCGACTCATAGCGACCCTATGCACAACAGCCCTAAACCCTGCTCTATCCTGCGCCAACCTCACTGCCTCTGACACACGCATCCCGATTACCCCAGTCACCTAATCAATCCATCTCATAGAGGG
>NW_006399847.1:9776521-9778385 GCF_000299155.1 Elephantulus edwardii
ACTTCCCAGCTCCACCCTCCAGCAGGATAACCCTTCACATCTGCCAAGTCCCTTCAGAAAATATCTTCCATTGTCCAACCCATGATCTGACAGCTTGTATCTTAAGCTTTCTTGGCTTCTGTGATTCCAAACAAGTCAACTGCTGACATTTTTTTTCTTTTGACCAGCATCTCTTAAGTTTAGTTGTACTGTCTCCAAGGGAAGGTGGCGTGTCCTGTAGAACTCCTGTGTAGATTATGTTTTCCTTTCTGGCCCGCCGGTTTTTCTGTGTACCTGAAAGATGCCTCTTCGCTCCTGTCTGAGGTGACTTTCCCCAGTGCGCAGCTTCCTGGCTTCCCTTCCGCCCAGGAGCACGATTAAATGTTCTGGGATTCCCATTCTTCTCAGAGTCAGCCACAGTTTGTTATGACAGCTAATGTGTTTAAGGGGATTAGAGTGAGATGCAACATCTTAGTAACATCATGTTGTTGTGTTGTTGATTGCTGTCGAATTGCACATGACTCACAGTGACTCTATGAAAAAAAGACCTGAAGCCTTTCTGTATCATTATTTCTCCATGTTCATAGAGTTTCCAGAGGTATGTGGTTTAGTAAGTGGATGTCACTCTTGCTTCCAAACCTGTCTTGAAACTGGGAGCTCCACAAAACACTGTCTACCATGGGGAACTGTTATGATATATGACGCTCCAATGGCACAAGGTTCAGCCTCACAGTAAACCAGATTATCTCAGTACCACAAATTGAGAGAAGAGTGCTGTGTGACTTACAAGAAATGTTCCTGCAATGTATAATATGAGGCCTGAGGTCTACAGGCCCGAGGACCCCCTCAGGAGATCTTGTTGACATTAAACAAGAGGCCAAAATAAAAAAAAAACAAAAACAAACCCAACATTCCACAAGATTGACACTGTCAAAAGATAAAAGATGGAAGAAGAAAGGATTCGAACTGAGTGAGGGTCCCTCAGAACAACTAGAAAGAAGAAAAATGGAATGCATCCTTTGGACTGAGGATTTGGGCTTGGAATTTCCTCAATTTAGGGGAATATTAAAACATGTGGTGATTTCCTGAAAATTCTAGGTCTTCATATTCTCAAGGAAACAAACATCTCCTCCAGAACAAACAACTTGGCCAACTGACTGGAAGAGATCTATATTTGTTCCCATTCCAAAGAAGGGTGACCCAACAGAAGGTGGAAACTATGGAAAAATATCCTTGATTTCACATTCAAGTAAGATTCTACTGAAGATTATAAAAAACGACTGGAACAGCATATAAGGAGAGAACTGCCAGAAGTCCAGGCTGGAATTAGAAAGGGTCATAGTACCAGGGGTATTGTAGCTAATGTTAGATGGATCTTAGCTGAAAGCAGGGAATACCAGAGGAATGTATATCTGTGTTTCATTGATTATGCAAAGACGTTTGACTGTGGATCATAACAAACTGTGGCTGACTCTGAGAAGAATGGGAATCCCAGAACCCTTGATCGTACTAATGTGAAACCTATACTTGGACCAAGATGCAGTCATCAAAACAGGGCAAAGAAACACTGCATGGTTCAAAATTAGGAAGGGCATACACCAGGGATGTGTCCTGTCTCCAAACCTTTTCAACCTGTATGCTGAACAGATTATCCGGGAAGCTGGGCTCTATGAGGAAAAATGTGGCATCAGGACTGAGGGAAGAGCTATCAACAATCTGCATTATGCAGATGACACAACTCTGATGCTGAAACTGAGGAGGACCTGAAGTGCTTGCTGCAGAGGGTCAAGGACTGCAGCCTTCAATATAGACTGAGGCTCAATGTCAAGAAGACAAAGATTCTCACCACTGGACCAATTGGCAGCATCAGGATGGATGGTGAAGA
>NW_006399847.1:9778875-9790035 GCF_000299155.1 Elephantulus edwardii
GTCCTTGGAGAGGGACACCATGCTTGGGAGGGTAGAGGGACAGCGCAGGAGAAGCAGGCCCTCTATGAGGTGGATTGATTCAGTAACTGGGGTAATCAGGATGGGTGTGTCAGAGGCAGTGTGACTGGCATAGGATAGAGCAGGGTTTAGGGCTGTTGTACAAAGGGTAGCTATGAGTCGCAAGCTAGTCGACGGCACATAACAACAACAACATGCTGAATTCAGATTTGTAAATTATTTTTTTTAGGTTTGGCTCCATTTATTGAAACATATTAGGTGCTAACAGAGAAGTATTGAATCTTCATTTTAAATTATAAATACACATAACCCTTTGGCCAAAACAAATGGAGAGTCACTTAGCACATTCATTAAAGACCAGTAAGAACTGGTTTTTGAACATTAAAAAAGATCAATTCGCTGAATTAACAGCAGCAACCCCTACTAATCAAGAATCCCACTGAGTTGAAGGTAGAGGTGCCTGGGCACAACCCCTCATTTTTTACAGCAGTCAGAAGAGAGAAGGGCAGACACCCTTTTCAGCAGCGATGGTATTTCTGGCAGAGCAGGAGGGCTGAGCTGCTCAGGTGAGCCTGTCCTAGAGACAGGAACAACAGAGGGCAGTCCAGCAGGCTGTGAGGCAGGTGAGGAGCTAAGGTCATCCATTTTTTTGATCTTCTACCACATGCACTGTGGTTTTAGGAGGCTCCTGAGGTCTACCCTGCAAGCCATATTTGTGGGTATCCTTGGTAAGGATGTCTCTGAGGAGGTATGTAGGGTCTTCTCATGGATCCCATAGGTCCTGAAGAATAGGCCTTAGGCCCCATTTGTTGGTGTGGATGAGGTGGATATAGGGCCAGTGGTCCAGGGCCTGGATATGGTGGAAGGTTCCATTGGTTCATCAGGATCTACAGACTGTATGTCCTCTCTCCACAAACTGGGTAGATGCTGGTTCTGTCTGGGCTGGGTGAAAGGAGCCTCACAAAACACTTGCACCTGTCTCCTAACGATCTCCTCTGTAAACTTTTAAATCATAACAAAAATTAATTTGTTTGTGAAAGCCATCAACTTGTAGCATATTTGTCATAGCAGCATCACATTGTTATATTAAAGGCAAGAACAACAAAAGATTAAATAGATAAACTGAAATTTAGAAAAATAACATTAAAGGACTCTCAAGAGAATACTTGGAAGATGGTGGCATAAATATCCCTTTTTTGTAAGTATTACAATGAAATAGTGCTAGTTCCCAGACTTAAGTAACTGTGGATCAAGCATCAGAGGCCAGTAGTGGAGGAGAAAGGCAAGTATTGGTGAGTTCCAGAGTAAGGAAAATTGTTTCTCCACCTTTCTCTACCCTTTCTACCCATATTATGCAGCTGTGAATTGGGAATGTTTCCCAGTAAAATATCCTACTTTCCAAAGCACCACAATCACTGCCTGTGCAAAAAGACATGAACCTCTCCTAGAAAAGAAAAAAGTAGAACTCCCTGGGACTTCTCATTAGAAGTGTTCCAGTTCTTCCCCTGTCCAGTAATTGCCCACTGATCACTACAGAAAACCAGAAGTCTGCTCCTGTTGTCATCACTCTACCTAATTCCCTATGCACATTGTATCTCAGGTCACTGAAACAAAAAGGACAGACCTTTCTTTCCAGAGTTCAGTTCAGGGCTTTCTGCTTCCATTCTACTTAACATTGAGGTTGGCCAACTATGATCACTGTGTGATAGGAAGCTGGTGTCTCAAGTAGAAGCTATGCTCACAGCTACAGCTGACATTCTACAGTGGGAAGAGGGCTCTGATAGCAACAATGCAGACCTCCCTGGGGTATGTTCAAAGCATACCAGTCCCTTCCTCATACATTAACTGTCAGCAATTGGACTATTACAAACTCCTACAGAAGGCACCCTGCAGTGTAGCCAGGAAATGTAGTACATGAGTGGAAACTACTCCCACAACCACCCCAGGGCCAACGGAGCTCTGAAATTAAACCAGCCACCATCAACAACAAAAATTTCTACAACTATCTTTTATAAATCCTTCTAATACATGCCAGCCTCCCATGTTCCTGATGTGGAGGAAAGTCAGCTTACATTTCCTCTGAATGCCAGCTAAGATATGCGAGATCCCTAAAGAGCAGGAAAAAGAAGGCTTGTACAAATTTAGAATGAAGCACTCAACGGCTCAGGGGGCTCAACTGATGTGACTTTTCTCACTAAAAATGTAGTTGCAGAAACAGAGTATAAGAAGGAGTAATAACTAGAGAGATGAGTACTACACTCTTTGATATACAAATTTATTGGTATGTGAAGTCTCATACAGGTGAACATAGGTGGACAGATTTATCACAGTGTGTTATCTTGGGTCTTTGGGAGACATTGACAGTTGAAAACAGATCTGACATTTTCTAAACCTAATTAAAACAGAAGTGAAGGAGCTATCATAGGAAAAAGAGGCAGTTAATTGCATGGGAAGAGATTTCCCATCCTTCTCCTGCAGAGCGGCTGTTGGGCTTGAACTATGTACCTTTGGGATTGCAACATAGTTTCTTGCCACCAGAGTTCAATACAACAATTAAATCAGAGGTGAGGGAACTATCACAGGGAAAAGAAATGGTATGTACACAAAGGCTGAAGTTACCACTCAACTAATGTACCACAGAAAGTAGTTCAAGCAAAACCACCAAATACGGGTGAACTGAGAAAGTTACCACTATGAAAAATGCAATTTTCCAATTGAAAAATCATAAGACATACACAGCAAGAGAAATAATCAATGACTCATTCTGGTGAACATGGTAAAGGCAGTGAAGTCAATGAACAATGAAATAAATTAAAAGATGTAATAAAATAATATTAAACAAAATAACAGATCTGGGGAAATAAAGATCTAAACAAAGCAAAGAAAACAAGGTATGAGAAAAACAAAGATCTAAAAAAGAAGAATCAAAAGGAAACACGCAGAAATAAAGATGTAATAACTGAAAAGGATGATAACTGGGGGGTTTGGTTTGCTATTTTTTTAAAGTTAAGAAAAAATTCAAGCCATGAGTTGCAATGCTTAAGGATGTTTTGAGTAGAATATTGAATCATCAGAAAAGAGGAAGGAAGGAAGGAAAGAAGGAAGGAAGGAAGGAAGGAAGGAAGGAAGGAAGGAAGGAAGGAAGGAAGGAAGGAAGGAAGGAAGGAAGGAAGGAAGGAAATGGAAGGAAGAAAATGAAAGGAGTATACAGAGTCACTGTACCAAGAAGTATTAGCTGACACAGAAGAAATTCAAGAAACAACATATGATCAAGAAGTAATGGTGATGAAGGAGGACGTGCAGGCTGTTCTAAAGGATGTGACAAAAAAAAATTAATAAGTAAAGCCCCAGAAATTGATGGAATACCAATTGCCATATTTCAACAAACAGATACTGCCCTGGATGTGCTCACCAGATTATCCCAAGAAATCTGGAGGACAACTAGTTGGCCAACTGCCTGGAACAGATCAATATCTATTCCTATTAAAAAAAAATAGGTGACTTGACATGATATGGTAATTATAAAACAGTATTACTGATATTGCACAAAAGCTAAATCATCCTGAAGATTATCCAAAAATGATTGGAACAGTACATTGATAGAAAATGACCAAAAATATAAATTGGGCTTAGAATAGGTCACGGCACCAGAGACTTGATGGCCAATGTCAGATGGATCTTGGCACAATGCGAAGAATACCAGAGGAATGTCTATCTGTGTTTAACTTACTATGCAAATGTATTCAACAGTGTGTATCACAATAAACTGTGGTTAATCTTGAGGAGAATGGGAATTCCAGAAGACTTGATTGTGCTTATGTGAAACTGTTAACTTGGACAAGGAAGCAGTCCTCAGAACATAGCAAGGAAACAGTGCATGGCTCAAAATCAGGAAAGGAGTATGTCAGGGATGCATCCTGTCTCTACATCTTTTCAATATTTATTCAGAACATATCATTCAGGAAGCAAGGCTTTATGAGGGGAAATGTGGCATCAGGATTGAAGAAAGTTTCATCAATAACCTATGTTATGCAGATAATTCAACCTTGCTTGCTGAAACTGAGGTGGATTTGAAGCTCTTGTTTCAGAGGGTCAAGGAATATAGCCTCCAATAAGGATTAAAGCTCAACATCAAGAAAACAAAGATTCTCACCACTGGGCTAATTGGCAGCACCATGATAGATGGAGAAGAGATTGAGACTGTTAACAATTTCAGCTTGGTTGAGTCCACAAACAACACTGTTGGCACCAGCAGTCAGGAAATCAAAAGATGAATTGCATGGGAAAATCTGTTGTCTGGGACCTCTCCAGACTACTGAAAAGCAGCAATGTCAGTCTAGAGACTAAGGTATGCCTAACCCAGGCCATGGTCTTTAAAATTACTTGCTATGCATCAGAAAGCTGAACAATGATGACAGGATGAAAATCAGTGTCTTTGAGTTGTGATGCTGGAGAAGAGTCTAGTCTTGAACATACCATGGACAGCCAAGAAAACAAATAGATATGTCTTGAAGAGGGCAAAACCAAGTTTCTCCTTAGAGGCTAGGATTTTTAAGCTCTGTCTCACATTATTTGGGGCATTTGGCCAGGAGAGACCGGTCCTTGGAGAAGGACAGCATGCTCAAAAGAGTGAAGGGACAGTACAGGAAAGAAAGACCCCAGTGGAGATGGATTGGTACAATAACTGGGGCAATGAGGGTTGGTGTGTCTGAATCAGTGAGACTGGCTCAGGACAAGGCCGGCTTCAGAGTTGTTTGTACATAGGGTCAGTATGAGACTCAGGCAACTCGATAGCACATAACAACAATAATAACAATACATACTGAACTCTTTGATCTTCATCCGTAAGTATTTCAAACATTTTTCATTTTCAGCAAGATTGTGACATCTATATGTCTCAGTTTGTATATTTCAACTTCTCAGATAATTTTCTAACTTCTCAGAAATTTTTTCAGCATAATGATTGAGTAATATAGAGAAAATATACTACCCCGACACACTTTTTCCTCATTTTAAACCACACAAAATCCCCTTGTTCTGTTCAAATAATTTCTTTTTGGTTTATGTATGTGCTTATTACAAAGAACAATGATACAACAAAATCTAGAATTTATTGAAGAATATCACCAATGTGACATAAAAGTAAAGTCTTTGTGGAGATAGTTAATGAAGGTTGCAGTACAAAGACAATAAAAAGCTACAATAAATTCAAGCCAAATTCAGGAAAAGATGTGGAATGGGTGATAAGATCTTGGTTGAAAATAGAGAATACCAGAATGATGTTTATGTGTCTTACAGACCATGTAAAGTTTTTCAGCAGTGTGAAAAACAAAAAAAATTCTAGGTAATATTGGGGGAGGGGAAATGGGAATTCCCAATTCCAGAACAGCTAACTGTGTTCATGACAGAATTTAGGGGAGAAGATATATAGTGATTCTTTGGGGCACGGACTGTGGGAAAATGACAAGAAGATGTTGAAGAACAATTATAGTTTTTATTTGGATGTTTGAGAAGATGACAGTACCCTTTTCTTAAATAAGCAAAAAGAGAGAAAAGATTTGATGGGAAAGAGCATGGGGTTGATTTTGAAGATGTATATCCAAGTAGAGATATACCTTGGTTCTGATTCTGGCTGAGAAATTATTATCTCTCACACAATACATATACACACACTTTAGCTTTGTCCCAACCAGGAAATGCTATTATTAGGAACACTGTGAGTGGCAGCTACGGCTTTCATTTCTAAGTGAGGACAGCTTTCTCCATTCCAAAACCATTTTTTCATGGTGGCTGACCTAGTCCAAAGGATTGAGTCAACTTCTCTTGAAAGTCTAGGGTTTGAACTCCTGTCCTCTCACCCATGCTGCCTGTGAGTCCACTAAATCTCTCACCCCACAATCCTCTCTGCTCTGAGCAAAGACCTGTCTCCATAGGTGAGATGAGAACATTGCAACTGCTCAGCAAATAATACTCACTGACAGTGGGTTTGCCTTGAGGTCACCTTTTCCCCATATCTAATGGTTTGCCTTTGCTGCCTCCACAATTCTATAAGGGGAAAATGTGCAGAAATGGCCTGGCTGCTTCAAGCCGACTCCCCTTCCTTCCTCCATCATATCTGTGAGGGGTGATAACCCTCCTCAGTCAGCACTAACACTTCTTAAGAGGTTCTAGGAATGCTCTCTTTGATGCTTAAAATTCATTCCTCCCAAACATCCCACCAGGGCTACTAGGGAGAAAATTAGGCCCTCACCATCCACCAGATGTGTTTATTGCAGAATAAAAGAGAAAAGCCTGAGCAAATCTCTTCAAATGGTCAAAATTCCTTTCACATTCAAATATAGCCATAACCACATTCATAAACTAAATCCTAAAAACAGCAGAAATGATCATAAAAAATAAGATATTTATGGAGGCAATGCATGAGGTGTAATAATAAAGAGACTCCCTGCCCATTGCCAGTGTCTGGGCTCTGTGATGTTGAGTAACTGGCAACCTTCCAGAGTCATAAACACAGCACTGCTGCTGGGGAGCACAAGGACAGCACAGCCCCCAGCCCACAGAGACCTCATACAGGAAGGTGTCAAGGGTGACACTGACACAGGGTCATTCGGGGAAAGACATCCTTTTCTTAAATGCTAAAGCAAAATTATTCCCTAGTGTTTTGGGGAAATCATCAAATTTGCCGAAGTGTTAAAGTTTTGGCTTACTCAGTGAATAAAAATATCCAAGCAGAAACTGAACCACTGGATTCTGTTTGGGTTGCCACCATCAGAACAAGATGTGGTGTTGTCAGAATTGCAGTAACAGCTCCAGAACAAAGCATTGGAGAATACACTGTTAACCACAACAATGGAGGCTGGCAGAAGTAAGGGAGAAATGATAACAAGGCTTTATGTTCAGATTACAGCTTTTGTTCTCAGCTTCACAGCCCTGCACAAATCAATTAAATCTCATAACACTCATTTGCAGTCAGCATCTTCACTCCCATTTCACAGATGGGCAAAAAGATTTGATGAAAGAGCAACCCACTCCAGCAGAGGAGCTATAAATAGAGTCTCCCCTCCCCACTTTCTAGGCTGCTCTCCCCCTTTCTGAATCAGCCAAGGGCCAAGACCTCAGAAGACAAAAGAAGCAAAATCAGCTCAGCATTGACTCCCGGAGAGGCTGGAAGAACTAAATCCTCTGCTGTTTGAGGCACCATCATTGGAATCAGACCCCAGAAAAGCAGAGCTTCCATCTGCTCTTTGTGGACTTTTAATATCTCAGGGCAGCTTCCAAGGAGCAAAACTGATCCCTGCTCTTGGCTGAATGTTTTCTCTTCCAAACAGGCTGTGAGCTGTTTGTGTTCCTGGCTATGCCCTTCTGCCCTGAGGAGACTCTGGTCTAGCCTATCTGTGATCTGTGTGTGCTGATGGCTTGAAGTGGTGAGAAGTGGCAGAAACACCAGAGGATGCCATCTTTAATCCTCTGTCATCAACAGCATAGTGGATATTTTCCTTCTGTGCAACTTTAATTTCAAAAGGACAAGTCCACTTTAAAAAGTTGTGTGTTTTCTTATCAGGATAGTGAAAACTGACTGCCTTTGATGGCAGGATGTCTGCAAACTTGAAAACAGAAAAGTGTTTACTTTGCAGAAACCCACTTTTCTGTTAAATTGTACTCTGAGAGATAGGAGAGAAAATAATTCATTCTCTCTCTCTCTCTCTCTCTCTCTCTCTCTCTCTCCATTCCTTAATGAGAAAAACACTTCATAGTTGTCAAGTTACAAGAGACTTATAGTTGACTCTCTAGTAGGATCCCAAGGCTGTAAATCACAGAAGTATTATCTTTCTCCCATAATGATGCTGGGGGATTTAAGTCTCAAGAGAGGCACCATCTTTGGTTAGCATGGCAACTTCCTGTGGACTAAGCCACCGAGTGAAGGTAAATATGGGACAGTAAAAAAAAAAATGTAAGATGATGCAGTCATGAGCTAGAACCCCAATGACTGTGTCTCATTCCCTAAGAAACCCGTACACAGCCACTTAGCAAACCCAGTGTCTAAAGCAGGCTTTTAGAATTAACATTAGAATTATGTTGTCAGTTTGCATGGAATGTGACAGGAAATGAGAGTCCTGGTACAGCCGCTGGAGCAGCCCTTGTCTGAGCATGTCAGGCTGCAGGAGAGACTCGGATTCTCTGGGAGAAGCTTGGCACTGCCATCTGGGCCCTCAGATGGTCCATTTCCTATCCCTTTCCATTGTACTTTCTAAGCAGGGAGCACAGACATGAAGCAACAAAGTAGACAGAATACATATTTGGATTTGGGGGATTCTGGGTCTGGTTGCCTCTCTCCTTCCCCTTTTTGTCAACTTCCCTCTCACTCTCTAAAAGTTTTGCCTCCTTAGCTAACAGTTTTCAATGATTCCTGCCTTTTGATGGTTGTCTCTTTCTCTTGATATACTAACACAATCCATCTTCACTATTCTTTAGCCTGATGCCATTCTGGTAAAGAGACCACATCAATGTGTGCTGCAGTATTGTGATGACACTCCTGAAAGTCAACAGAACTCTTCCATCATGGAAGATGGGCAAAAGTACAGAGAAAAATGCATCCCAGCCACCTCAAAAGAGATAATTTTAAAACCAGCTTTAACTGATGATAAAATTAAAGGACAATGACGTGAATAGTCTTGTTTTCCATGCTGTGAGAGCTTGAAAGAGAAAAGAACCAGAAGCCCATCTATGAGGCACTTCTATGACCTACATGAGCATATCCAGAACAAAGCACATGCAGAGAATACATGAATGGTTGGGTGGAGAGATGAACGGATTTGTTGTTAGATATCGCAAAGCTGTTACAAACACAGCAGCTTTGAGAATGAAAACGTGTCCTATCATGTACCATCCTCACCATCTCTGGCACACTCAAGACCATTGTTGCAGTCATTTCATCAGTTCTAGATCAATGGATACATGTATAACTCAACTCTCAACTCATTGTCAGTCAGTCAGAACTGGCTCATCACTGACCCTCCAGCGGGTTTTCAGCAGCTGTGAAACCCATGGGAGGAGATTGTCTCATCTTTCTTCTGTGTAGCATATATTAGATGCAAACTTCCAGAGAGGCACCACACCTGTTAGCCCTGTGGCTCAGGTCTCCATCTGGTTAATAGACTAAATGATATGAGGCCAAATAGTGTGGTGCAATTTTTCCACCCTAAACCCTGAGGAGTTACCTGTTCCTTATTTTTCTATTCTACTTAATTATTTTTAAAAATAGATTGAGTAACTTAGATTCTTTTTATCTGGTAATAAAAAACCTAAATCGTTGATAACTTCAATCTTCTATCTATCCACCAAAGCCTATTGGTCCAGTGATGAGAATATTTGTTTTCTTAGTGTGGAGATGTAGCCTACAGTTCCAATACGGGCTATAACTCCACATCAAGAAAACAAAAATCCTCACCAAATAGACACCATTTTGATGCGTGAAAAAATGATTGAAGTTGTCAACAGCTTCATTTTACTTGTATCTACAATCAACACACATGGTAGCAGCATAGTATCGGGGAAATCTGCTGTCAAGGATCTCTCCAAAGTTCTAAAAAACAAGCACATCTGTTTAAAGAGCAAGGTGTCCCTGGTATTTTTCAACTGCTTCATATGTATCTGAAAGTTGGGCAATGAATAAGGAATACCAAAGAAGAGTCCACGCCTTTGAATTGCAGTGTTGGCAAAGAGTACTGAATATACCATAAACTGCCAAAAGAACAAATACAACTCGTTTGGAGAAAGCACAGCTTAAGTGCTCCTTAGTGGCAATGATAGTGAAACTTTGTTTCACTTACCTTGTGCATATTTCAGGAGGACCCAGTCCCTGGAGACCAATAAATGCTAATAAAGGTAGAGGGGTAAGTGAAAAAGATGGATGGACACAGTGACTACCACAATGGACTTGAGCAAGACAGAGAACATGAGGATGGCACAGAACAGAGAAAAATGCATCTCTCTTGTTCACGGGATCACTATGAGTCATTACTGACTTGATGGCACCTAATAACAGCAACAACAACACTTATTGACAGCCTGTCCTATAAATGACAGGCACCTTGCAGGGTTTCTTCATCAATTGGTTATGTAAATGAAGTGGCTGTGGTTTACTGAGAGGGGACTGGTTACTTTGTGACCCTAGTTGGAGTATTTTCTTGAAGTTGAGGAGTGTGTGTATATAAGCTTGCAAATCTACAGACTTTTTAAAAATTATTATTTAGAAAGAATCAAAAAGAGAAGTAGCAGAGAGAAAAGAGGAGGCAAAAGCCTTCTAAAAGAACTATAACATTGTGCAAGAGCTGTAACACTGAGAACAGTAATAGATCCAGAAGGGGTCTGACAACAGGGTCAGCAGCAACAGGTTTGGAAGGGGCCCTGAACCAGAGTCTGTTGTCAGAGGCAGGATCAAGAAAAGCATGTCCTGAGGGGTCAAGAGGAGCCTGTGCTCAGGAGATAGATGCTTAGACAGTCTGTACATAGGGGGCTGGGAGGAGGCCTGCACTGCCCAGAGGAGCTGAGAGGGATGCGGGGTACAAAAGATGTAAGAACACCATACACCATCTTATTCAACTCTGCCTACTAACCCTGCACCCATTAAACCACTTGGCATAGTAGCTCAAGCATTTAGGGACCCACATAAGTAGGGCCATGGAAAGACTCAGCCCTTGTAGGCAGGACAATGCCCAATCTCAGCACGAAGCAGCTAGAGCAATCATCATCCAAACCCTAAAAGATTTTAGGCCTCAACTCTCCAGGGGTGTGTGTTAGGAATAGAGCCAATGGTATAGGGAAGGCAAAAGTTACATGAGAGCAGACATTAGCATACATAGAAATAGTGCTTTGGATGCTTGAGTGATGTCAGAAGGAGTGGACCCTTGGGACACATGAATGACATCGGACAACAGGAACCAGAAGGAGACTCACCCACTAAACTTTGAACTCTCCATGGCATCGTCTCATTGTCCCAGACGCCAGTCCCAAGGCCTACTCCAAAAATGAAGCTATAAATAGAATCTCATCTCATTAACAAGAGACTTCGCCATATTTCCTTTCAAGGATGGAGGTCTGTTCCTTTGGGATTTAACTTTCTAATAAATCTACCTTTACTAT
>NW_006399847.1:9790135-9810661 GCF_000299155.1 Elephantulus edwardii
ACAGCATTTTTTTGTCTTCATGTTTCATGATCCGGACCCTGAGTTTCTCTTCATCACTTCCTTAACTAACTGCTTTCCCGTAAACGCTGTTCATGAAGTCTTGTGGATATGTTGCAGCAAACTGCTGAGCCCATGCAGGAGAGCATAAAATGCCAAGGGAAGGACAAGTGTCTGGAATCAGGGATAGAGACTGTAGGCATCTAGGATATATTTGAGGTCGACTCCTTAGAGGCAAGGATTTTGAAGGTCCACCTGGCATACTTTGAACATGTTCCAAGAAGGACCAGTCCTTGGAGAAGGACATCATGCTTGGAAGGGTGGAGGAACAGCGCAAGGTAAGAAGACCCTGAATAAGATGGATTGACTCAATGACTGAGGCAATTGGGCTAGGTGTATTGAAGACACTGAAATTGGATCAGAACAGAGCAGGGTTCAGAGCTCATGTACATGGGGTCACTATGAGTTACAAATGAGTTGATGGCACATAACAATAACAATAACAATAACAATAACAATAACAACAGTATTGGCTTTGTGCTGATTATTTGTACAGCAGACAAGCAGAGGAGGGAGATCTTTCCCGGCAATGCTTTTCCTTAACTCTGGAATCAGAGGGTGATACAGGAATAAACTAATTGCTTACTTGATTCTCACAGCATGTCTCACATGTTGCTGTTATATCCACCAGACCAGCCTACAGGGCTCAGATATGTCTGTCTTGTTCATCATTGAACTGTCTGTGCCTTCTAGCAAAGAGGCATTGGATGAATAGTGGCCTATGTAATATTAGTAGAGTACTCCATACTACTTAGATGCTTGGAAGCTACCCTATTGGATTTATATCCAAGCATTATCTTCTGTGACCTTGAGAAATCTGTTAAAATTCTCTGAACCTCAGTTTCCTTTACAATAAAATGAGTATTGTATTGGGGGAAGGGGGGGAAGAAGGTAGAAGTTGCCCCCAGGCCATCTCACTCTTTGAGAAACTTGATATGTCTAAGCAGACCAGAGCAGAAACCATATTAAAGCCAGACCAGACAATGGATCCTGATAAGGCTATGGGCCCAATCACAAAAGTCCAAACCCAAGTTAATTAATAGCCCCAAATTCCAAGCAAAATACAATCTTAGCTAGTCCTCCTTAAAACCCTATAAAAGAAATCACCCTTGACTGCCTTTGTACCTTTTTTCCCTTCTCCGCACTCAGTTGGTTACTTGGCGTCCCTCTCAGACCACCCAATAAAGGCCTGTTCTTTTCTTGGGATCAGCTTCTTTTTTCTCTCCCTTGCCCTCAACTCTTTTTCTATCTAACATATATGATTCCTCTTCACTTAAACAACATTGGATAGCCTTGCTATTTAACTTAATTAAGTTAATTAAAAGTTAATTTCACTTTTACAACAGCAGTATAAAACAAACAAACAAAAACTACGTTCCGGCTATGCTGCACACTAGCCACACACATCTAACAGTAACAACCCCTCCTACATGTAGAGAAAAGGCTTGCACAGAATTGCATTTCAGTGAGAGGAGAATGGGTACAGTCTGCTCTAGTC
This sequence comes from Elephantulus edwardii, assembly GCF_000299155.1. NCBI lineage: Eukaryota > Metazoa > Chordata > Mammalia > Macroscelidea > Macroscelididae > Elephantulus > Elephantulus edwardii. The sequence goes on from NW_006399847.1 coordinate 9,791,691, forward strand.
AGAAGGGTGCCAGGCAGAGGGTAGAGATGCTGAGGCCAGTGGAGATGGTCAGCTGTCCTGGACACCTGGAGGTACACAGGGAACAGTGATAGCAGGTGTCCTGCAAGGAGCTGGAGATAGAACATGCAGATACTGAGGGTCCACAGTACTTTACATCAGCTGGTCACACCTGTGAAACCCTGTATACTTTTTGTCAATCCTCCCTTCTAAGTGAGCACAGGAAAAGTTGAGACAAACTTCCTAGGTGGGGTAGCAACAGTGGTGAGCAGAGACTCAGGCTCATACGCTGATATAGGGGCAGCAGGGAGTAGGGCTGCCCAGTGAAAGAGAGGTGGGAGTGCTCACGGGAGTGCGGGGAGTGTCTGTGGGGTTTAGGGGGACATGGGCAGCACACACTTAGCCTTGTGGTAGTAACACCTTCCCCCCATGGGCAGGGGGGCCCTTTCAACTGTCAAAGCCATTAAGAGTATTGTGTGGTCATTGAGGGGGTCAATTGTGACCATTTATTATTAAAATACAGAAAGAGGAGGAAAGGGAGAGGACCTCAGGCAAGGGGAGGGGGGTACAGGAGCTACTCCAGCTTTGGAAGTTGGGCATACCGCCCCTGCTGGCACTGGAGGGGCCTGAGCTTTCTCTCCCAAAGCAACATGGGGGAGGGCAACAGTGACAGGTAACCCCAGAGGGGCTGATGTGAAATTAAAATACAGGTGAGGTGAGGTGATCCTCCCCCATTTTTCTATCATACTGATTTTTCGCACAGTGGCTTGGGTATTAAAATCTAACCATGTTGTTATGTGAGGAGTGATAACAGCACCTGCCTCATTAGGCTCTTGTGAAGATAAGATGGCAATGTATTTAAGCACTTAGGACAGGGCCTAGGACAGGGCAAGCTTTACCTAAAACTTTGCTCGTGATGGAATCTCAGTATCTAATAAAACTTAAGACAAATTATTTTTCAAAAAAGTAAAACTATGACCATGTGGAATGCAAATTACCCTTTAGGTCAGTTATAATCTTGTTTTCACTGCCTACAGAACTTTTAAACTCAGGGCATAATGAGTTTGTACAACCCTTAAACATTTTTAGATAGAATTGAATTGATGGACTAGGGATAAGCTAGTCTGGGGATAAAGAACCTTGGGCTCCTGGCCTTACTCAGCCTAACACATACCTTATGAAGAGTTAGTTCAAAGTTAAGTGTGAAGAAATACTAAAAAGTATGTTAAGCCTTTTTGTTTATTTTCAAGGGATGCTATTTTTATGAAAGACAGTGGGCATAATTGCATTATTAAAACAGTGTACTATCAAAATGATGCATTTTCACAGAAATCTCTTAGGGAAAAGCAGACGACAGAGAAGCTTACCCAGCCTGCTCAGCTTCACATTCTAATAGAAGAAAGGATGAACCTGAAAAATGCAGTGATTTACTTGAAAGCAATTTTAAAGCAGAGAAAAATAATAATCGCACTAAATCTGTGACACAGGCTTCATTTGCCATTAGGAATGAATTTGGATGGGCCTTGCAGCCTTACACCGTGAATCAAAACTCATTTGAGTCTGGATGATTTTCTTTTAGCATATGGTATATTTAACTCTCATAAGATGGATACATGGACAAATAAGTAAGGACATATGCACAGTGAATTAAGCTGAAGCCATTTTCTTTCTTTAGGGCTTGCATGAAGGGAGAGAATGATACAGAGATGATTTCTTCAGACACTCAGCCCTGTCAGAGAGATGTAGACCTGAGTTATTAGCATAGTATAAAAGACCAAATCTGGTCCTGCTACCACGTGCCCTCTCTGAGCCCTGCTAAACTGGACTCCAGGTGCCCCAGTGTAATGAGCTTGTTGCTAGGTAACAGTCACAGGGACCCCAGAAAGTCTTTCCTGCATATATTTTCCACCAAAAGCTCTGAATTCTGCACTCTGAAACTGTATTTCCATTACTCATTGTCTTTGCAGCTCTTCCTCCCATTTGTTTTTGCTTCCAGATCCCAATTTAACAAATGAATTCATACATCTCATGCCATTAAATAGCTGTGTAAAATAGATATTTCTACACACACACACACACACACACACACACACACACACCCTTCACTTTAACGGTATTAGTTTACTCCAACAGGTAACGTAATAAAATGCTACTGGTACTTGTCTCTGCTTTGTGTAAAGAGCAGTGTAAGGGAAAGCATGCAACCATCTTAAAATTTACTGTGGTAAAATCTTTTACTACAGTAGCACAAGTTAAACTGACCAATGTAAAAGATATTTTAGACATTTTATTTTTGTCTTTAAAACCATAATTGTTTGGTGAAAAGCAGAGAAATTTTAATGTGGTAGGAATTGAATGACATTAAGAAACATTGTTCATGTGTTAGACATAGAAATTGCATTGTGAGTATGTAAGAAAATAACCCCGTGCACTGAAGATGATGCTAAAGAGACAAGGAATATGTGGAAACTGTTTTTATGTGGTTCGGGGGGGGTAAAGTATGCCTGTAAAATATTTACACTCATTAAACCTGGGTGGTCTGATACATGGGCTTCATAGCGCTAGTCCTCGTGTTTGTCTTTATTTTTAAAACTCTTATTGATAAAATGTAGTCATAATAAAAACAAACATACAAACCCATAACTGTTAACTTAGGAGGCAGATCCTATTCCCCCAAAATACCATTTGTCTTGTTCATGCAGAGAATGAGAATTGTAAAGGAAGGATGGAGTGGTGGTCCAGGAAAAAGGAAATGAAGAGGCTTAGAGGAGAAGGGTACTGAGGACTTTGGGGAGGAAACACCAAACCACTGCCACTGAACTGATTCTGTCTCATGTTGATCCAACAGGACAGAGTATTACTTCCCCATAAGGTGTCTAAGGCCATACAGTTTTACAGAAGCAAATTATCTCATCTTTCTCCTATACAGAGCTGAAGGATTCAAACCATCAACCTTTACATTAGCAGCTGAGGGCTTTAGTCACTGCAAGATCAGATCTCCTATATGGTAGGAAGTGGTCATGTTAAAAAAAAAAACCCAAACAATAAACCAGAGTTAATTGGTTGAAGAACAATGAGTGGTGGTGTTCAATTTGACCTTGTGTTTTTACATCATAACTCCCTCCCCTGTAGAACACAATCATTCAATAGCTTGCTATACTCTATTTAAAACGGCTTCGTGAGAAATCCCTATGCACATTCAAAAACTTCTCCAACAGGGTGAAAAGGGAAGCCACAGACTGGGAAAAAAATATTTGGTAATGACATGTCTGATAAGGAACTCTTATTCACTGTTGGTGGGAGTGTAAAATTGTGTAACCAGTATGGAAGGCAGCATGGTGCTTTCTCAAAAAGTTGGAAATAGAAATACCATTTGACACAGCAATTCCACTACTGAGAATATATCCTAAAGAAGCCAGAACTGCCAGCCTTGTTTATTGCGACTTTCTTCACAATAGGAAAGAGTTGAAAACAACCCAAGTACCCATCAACAAACGAATGGCTATGGAAGCTGTGGTATATTCACACAATGGAATACTATGTTGCATTGAAAAACAAGGAACTCATGAAATATTATTCAAAATGGGTGACTCTGGAGGACATTATGCTGAGTGAAATATCTCAGTCACAAAAGGACAAATACTGCATAGTGCCACTTTTGTAAAATGGGACTGACATCGTGCTTGGGGAGAAACTAAGAGGAGATAAACAGTGTATACTGCATTGAAACAGATGAGGGAGAGAATGGTTTAGGAGGAATATGTGATTAGGTAGTATTGTCATAAAAGTTGTCCAGAATGAAAGCTGAATAGTGGAGTGGACTGGGGCAGGGGGCGGGGCAGGCAGATTGTTTAACAATGATTTTTTTTTTACTTTTCAAAGAGAAATGGGAACTAGGGAGATGGGGAGGGAGGAAAGTGTGCAACAGTGAATGAATGGAAATCCAAAGTCTAAACTTTCATGAAAATAATTTTTTTAAAAAAATGGCTTTGTGAGAGAATCAATATCCATGTTGTATGATAGTGTAAGATGACTTAACTAATTCCATGGAAGCAGCAGTGAAAGGAGAATGCAAAAATCACTCTCCTTGAGAACTCATGGAAAGCCTGGGGAAAGATTAGAACTTTAGAGAAGATTGAAGAGGTATAGAGATAGGTCACATCCCTGTTATACATCCTTCTCTATTTTGAACAATGCAGTATTTCCTTGCTTTGGTATGAAGACTGCCTCCTGGTCCAAGAACAGGTTTCACATAAGCACAATCAAGTATTCTGAGTTTCCCATTCTTCTCAGAGTTAGCCACAGTTTATTTGGATCCACAAAGCCAAATGCCTTTGCACAGTCAATGAAAAAGAGACATTCCTCTGATAATAGTTGCTTTCAGCCAAGATCCGCTGAACATTAGCTATGATATCCCTAGTACTACGCCCTTTTCTAAAACCAGCTTGCACGTCTCACAGTTCTCTGTTAGTGTATTTATTGTTCCTGTCATTTCTGGATAATCTTTATCTTGCTTGCATGTGATATTAATGATATTGTTTGCTAATTCCTGAATAAATCTCTTCAGGTTCACCTGGCCAGGTGGTTGTCCTCCAGATTTCTTGGTATAACTTGGTGAGCACATCCAGGGCAGCATCTCTTTGTTGAAATATGTCAAATGGTATGCCATAAATTCCTAGGGCTTTGTTTTTTTGCCAATTCCTTCAGAGCACCTTGAACTTCTTCCTTCATCACCAAAGGCTCTTGTTCAGATACTGTTTCATGAAATTCTGTGTCAGTCAATTCCTTTTTTAAATTTTTTAGCCAATTATTTTTGATACAATGACTCCATATACTCCTTCCATATTTTTTTTTAATGCTCCATCATTTAATATTCTGTCCAAAGCATCCTTAAGTATTGCAACGGAAAGCTTGAATTTGTTTTCAGTTCCTTCAGCTTGAGAAATGTAGAGTGAGCTCAGCCCTTTTGATGTTCAATCTATATGCAGAACCTATCACCCGGGAGGCTGGGCTCTATGAAGGGGAATGTGGCATCAGGATTAAAGGAAGACTCACCAAGAACCTACTTTCTGCAGATGACACAACTTTGCTTACTGAAACTGAGGAGAACCTGATGCGCTTGCTGCAAAAGGTCAAGAACTGCAGTCTTAAATATAAATTGAAGCTCAACATCAAGAAAACAAAGGTTCTCACCACTGGGTCATTTGGTAGCCTCATGATAGACAGTGAAGAAATTAAGATTGTTAACAGCTTCAGTTTGCTTGGTTCCACAATCAACACTCTTGGTATCAGCAGCCAGGAAATTAAAAGATGTATTGCATTGGGAAAATCTGTTGTCAGGCTCCTCTTCAGAGTACTGAAAAGAAACAATGTCAGTCTGGAGACTAAGATGCACCTCATCCAGGCTGTGGTCTTCACAATTACTTCCTATGCATCAGAAAGCTGGACAATAACTAGGGATGATAACCTTTTGAGCTGTGGTGCTGGAGAGTACTAAATATACCATGGACTACTAGGAGACAAACAGGTTCATTCTAGAGAGAGTGAAACCAGGCTACTCCTTAGAGGCAAGGATTCTGAAGCTTTGTCTGGCATACTTTGGGCATGTTGCAAGGAGGAACCAGTCCTTGGAGAGGGGCATCATGTTTGGGAGGGTGGAGAAACAGCATAAGAGAAGAAGACCGTCAGTGAGATTGATTGACTCAGTGACTGAGATAATGGGGGCAGGTGTGTCAGAGACGATGAGGTTGGCTGAGGAAGAGCAGAGATCAGAGTTGTACATGGGTCACAATGAGTCACAAACAGCTCTTGGTACATAACCATAGCAGAAGTGGCAGTGATGTTGTCAGACCAACACATAGCTAACCTTAGGGAGATTTTTCAGAGGTAGTAAATGAAACAGGAGTTGATTGCTCATCTTTCCACAGAGCAGGTAGGTTTGTACCGCATATATTTGCATTGACAGTGCAACTCCTTACCACTAAACTGCCAAAGCTCCTATAATAGTATTTGTGGTGTGCTGTGAATCTGACCTTCCAGTGGGTTTTCTTCAGAGGTAGTAAATCTCATGGGAGGAGATTACCTATCTATCTCCTCAGGAGCAGTTAGAGGATTTGAACCCCGTGCCTTTGGAATTGCAGTGTAGCTTATTACTTCTAGGCTGCCAGAGCTCCTCAAAGTAAAATTGTTATTAAGTACCAGAGTTGGAACCAAATCATAACTGACTCTCCAGTGAGTCTTCAGAGGCAGTTAATTGCATGGAAAAAAGTAGAATTAGGGGTTATTGTTATTGTTGTTGTTGCCATGTGCTGATGAGCTGCCTATGACTCATAGACAACCTATGTGTAACAGTCCTAAACCCTGCTCTATCCTGTGCCAATCTTATTGTCTCTGACACTCCTAACCACATCACCCCAGTCACTGAATCAATCCATCTAATCAAAGGCCTTCCTCTCTTGCATTGTCCCTCCACACTCCAAAGAATTAGGGGTTAGATAATTTTAACCTGATCTCAAGAGGCAGCATGAGCTTGGCTGATCTATAGACTATAAATTTTCAACATCTCCACTCAAATAAAGCTGAAATGAAACAACATTTGTTTAGGAACATATTCATTCCTCACTTTATTAATCAGACAAAAATACATGAGTTATTATTTACTGCCAAAGTAATTTAAAAACAATGTATTAATTATATATGTGCTCCAGGTATTTTTATAAGTGTAAAGAGACTTTATTTAGTAGCATTAATAATGGAAGAGCTAAGTCGATTCTCGATATAATGTAAAGGTAGAACCAATAGAAATTGCTGGTGAATTGGATGTGACATACAAGAGAAAAAAAGGAATAAAGAATGAAGGCATTTGGCCTGCACAAAACCTGTGTTTTTGTGCAATAGAAAAAATCAGCACCTTTGAAAGGTGGTGTTGGGAAAGAGTATTGGAAATGTCACAGTCTGTCAAAAGAAGTGAAAGCAGTGTGTGCCTTAGAGCCAGAATGGTGAGTTTTAATCTCTCACACTTTGGGTATATTGTCAGAAGGAGCCAATACCAGGAAAAGATTAATTCTGGAAACAATAGACAGTCAGATACTCCTTTTCAAGTACTGATCCCTAATAACATACCCAAAGTATGTATGACAAAGTCTCCCCATCCTCACTTCTGTTCATTCTTTTGGCAGTCCGTGGGATATTCACTATTCTTTTCCAGCATCACAATTCTGTCATGCTCATTCACTTGTCCAACTTTCAGATGCATACAAAGCAACTGAATGTAGTATGGCATGGATCTGATGCACATTGACCTTTAAAGTGACATCTTTGCTCTTTAGCACTGTAACAAGGTCCTTAACAGTAAAATCGCCCAGTGCTTGATTTCTTGGCTGCTGCTTCCATGGGTGTTGATTGTGAGACCAGATAAAGCTAAATCATTAATAAGATAAATTTTTTTTCTCCAAATATCATGATGTGATTTATATTGGCCCAGTTCTGAGGACATTTGTTTTCTTTATGTTGAGATGTAATTCATATTGGGGATTATAGTCTTTAAACTTTAGAAAGTACTTCAAGTCTTCTTCACTTTCAGGAAACAGTGATTGTATAATATGCATATCCTAGATTGTTGATGAGTCTTCTTTCAATCTTTGTACCACACTCTTCTTCATATATCCAAACTAGTCCGATCATATTCTCAGCATACGGATTGAGTAATGTTTGGCAAAAGGATGCAAATCTTAAGGCACATTTTTACTGATTTTAAACTGTAAACTATATTCTTCTTTGTTCAAATTATTACTATCTATTATGTACAAGTTATGTATCAGCACAATTAAGTATTCTGGATTTTCCATCTTCTCAATGGTACCTATAACTTAATGTAATCTACACAGTTGAATGCATCTACATAATCAACAAAACAAAAATAGGTGTCTTTTTGGTATTCTCTGCTTTCAGTCAAAATCTACCTGACACCAGCAATGGAGGTAGGAAAGACCATTCAAACTATAGAGAAGGAAAAGGAAGAATTGATAAAATAAGGGAGATGAACAGAAGATTTCAAAGTGGTAGTTCATGAATACAAAGCAAAATGTCATGATGAAATGTGCAAACTCTTTGAGGTAGTAAACTTAGGGAATGACTTTCTTGGCATTCTTCATGTCCAAAGAGCTGAAGAAAAAAAAATTCAAATCTCAAGTTGTAATATTGAAGAGTTCTATGGACAAAATACATAGTCAATGAAACACCAGAGACATCCCTCTGGTACCCTCTGCTTTCTGCCAAGATCAATCTGACATTTGCAAGGATTATCCCCAGGGCCCTGGCCTCTTCAAAACCCAGCTTGTATTTCTCATACTTCTCTGTCAATGTACTGTTCCAATCATTTTTGGATGATCTTCAGTAGGATTTTTTTTTGCATGTGATCCACTTCCATAATAGCTTGCCTCCAGAAACCCTATGAACCTGGAGAGAGGATGAAAGGCACCCAAGCGTCGAGGACTCTCCTTCATAGGGTCGCTATGAGTCACCTGCAACTCGACGGCACTTAACAACAACAACAACAACTAGTGATAGTGTTCAATGGCTTCCACACTCGGTCAGATCACCTTTTTTTGGAATGAAAATAAATATAGATGTCCTCCAATTAGCTGGCCAAGTAGTTGTGGTCAGAATTTCTTGGCACATCCTGCTGAGCACGTCCAAGGCTGCATCTGTTTGTTGAAATATTTCAATTGGTTTGTCATCAGTTCCTGGGGCCTTGTTTTCTGCCAATTCCTTTAGAGTAACTTGCTCTTCCTTTTTCATCACCATTGTCTCTTGGTCATAGGTCGTTTTACAAAATTCTTCTGTGTCCACCCATTCTTTTGCTACAGCAACTCTGTGTATTCCTTCCATCTTCTTTTGATGCTTCCTGAGTCATTCAGTATTCTGCCCTGAACATTCTTATGTATTGCAACTTGAGGCTTAAACTCATTTTGATTCAGTTCCTTCAGTTTAAGAAATGCTAAGCAAGCTTTGCGCATACCATTATAATACTTTGCTTTGTCTTCCCTAACTGCCCTTTGGAATCTTCCATTTTAGCTCCTTAACTTCTCCGTTTCTTCCCTTGGCTTTGGCTTCTCAGAGCCCTACTGCAATATTCAGAGTCTCTTCTGACCTCTGTTTTGGTCTTTTCTTCTTCCTTTGTCTTTATAATGAATGACCTTTTGCATTCTACATTGATAAAATTCTTTATATCCTCCCATAGTTAATCTGTCAGCTCATTAATATCCAAGGCCTCAAACCTGTTCCTGAGATTATTTTTTTTTAAATTCAGGTAGGATGGTCTCAAGGTTAAATTTTGATACTTGTGGATTTGATTTTTTTTAATTTTTTTTTTTTTAGTTTCAGTTTGATCTATGCATGACTGCGTGGATCACAACAAATTGAGGCTAATCTTGAGAAGAATGCAAATCCCAAAACACTTGATTGTGCTCATGCAAAACCTAGACTTGGACCAGGAGGCAATCGTCAGAACAGAGCAAGGAAACACTGAATGGCCCAAATTCAGGAAAGGTGTGTGTCAGGTATGTGTCCTGTCTCCATTCCTTTTCAATCTACATGTGCAATAGACCATTCAAGAAGGCAAACTTTATGAGGATCAAAGTGGCATCAAGATTAAAGAAGACTCATCAACAACCTGCTTTATGAAGGAGGCAAAATCTTGCTTGCTGAAACTGAGGACAGCTTGAAACATTTGCTGCACAGGGTCAAACACTATAGTCTGCAAAATGGACTGAAGCTTAATACCAAGAAAACAAAGATTCTCACACTGGAACAACTGACAACATCATGATAGGTGGAGAAGAGATTGAGATTGTTAACAATTTCAGCTTGTTTGGTTCCACAATCAATATTCTTGACACCAGCAGTCAGAAAAGAAAAAGACAAATTGCATTAGGAAAATTTGTTGTCAAGGACTTCTCCAGACTGTTAAAAGGCAACAAAATCATTATGGAGCAGCATTCAGAGCTATTGTGCATAGGTAGAGTCACAGGAGACTTGAAGGCATAAAACAACAAAATGGACAAAATATTGAATGATACTGAACCAAAAAGAATTAGATGAATAATCATTTAAGGAGTTAGCATCATTAAGAACCAGTAGTCTGGACAACAATGAATGTAAGTGAGATCAAGGCATAGTAGCCCATGTAACGGCAGTAATGATAGCAGGGCTAGAAACTGGGTAACTGGCATGAGACTGAGCTAAGTGTGCTGACTCATGGAGCTAGAGACAAGCACCCGCAGGCCTAGGCTTATTGCATAAATGGGGTGATACGCAGTTGGAATGTGGGTATAGCTGTGAAGAGACTGTCTGATTGAAGACTCATATCCTAAGTTTTCAATTTGTTGTTTTTCTAGCAAACTTTATAATCATGGATACTGTCAGTTTTGTATGCAATACATTTTTGAACCCAGTGAAAAAGTAGTGAGAACCTTGGGATAGTTGGTGTTCGAATCAATAGAAGGTATGGAGTGTGGGGAACATGTCTCACCACATTGGAATTGTCTTTGTGCTGCTGTTGATGGGGATTCTTCTCCCTTGTAAAGTTAGTGGAAGTCTACTTTTTGCCTCAGTCATGGCCAACAAATTGTTCTTAAGATTTCTGTTAACTCAAGAAGATTGTAGATGGAGCAGTATTGAAGTAATCAGAGAGAGCTGAGGTCTGGATATGTGATGTTTGAGATTCATTTTGACAACTAGTGGAAATATTTAGAAGGCACATGACTAGGAGATTACTAGAGAATTTGGGGACATTTAGAGTCATGAGATCAGAAAAGATCATCAATATAGAGAGTCCTGGGGCTCTATATATTTAATTTAAATATATAGACTGACTCCCCAAACCAAAGCCAGCAAGATGATAAAGGTGGGGGTGGGGAAGCTGAGAAATTAAAAGACAACAAGGTAAGAAGCTAGGTGATTATATAGTTCCTAGTGAGAAAATGGATTGCCATGAACCAATGAGAAGACAGTGGATTTGGGTTTTGATTAGATAATAGTAATAAGGTTTTGAGGGAACTTTGGTGGCCTAGTGGCAAGAAGATGCACCGCAATCCTAAAGGCATTGCAGTTCAAGTCCACTAGCTACTTTGCTGGAGAAAGGTGGACAATCTCCTTCTATGCAATTAATTCCCTCTGAAAACCTGCTGAAGGGTCAGATATAGGTCAGTTTTTACTTGATGATACACAACAACTACAGTGAGAAAAAGGAGAGAACTTCAAACACTTGCTACAGAAGATCGAAAACTACAGCTTTCAACCAGATTACATCTCAACACCAAGAAAATAAATGTCCTCGCCACTGGACCAATAGGCAACACTATAATAGATGGAGAAAAGATTGAAGTTGTTAATAATTTCATTTTAGTTGGACCCACAATCTACACCCAGTAGTCAAGAAAACAAAATAAATAATGCAGTAGGGGAATTTGCTATCAAAGACTTCTCCAAAATACTCTTTAAGAGCAAGGAACTAAGGTATACCTCATTGAAGCCACAGTCTTTTCAATTACATTAAATTCAGTAAATTCAGTATGATAGAAGAAGAATTTATGCCTTTGAAAGTACTGGCTCTCCCAGTGAACTGCCAAAATAACAGACCAATCTGTCCTTAGAGACAAGGATAGTGAAACTTTGTCTTATATGCTAGCTGTGAGGGGGAAACCAGTAACTAGTTACTGAAAGTCAAGAAAATGTAGTTTATTCTGGTATCCTGTAGGAGAGGAAATTAAGATAGATAAAATAATGGGAGAATTGAACAGTCTATAGAGCAGCTAAACTTGAAACTCCTGAAGAGTACTTTTACAAAATGGTTTTTTTTTAATTGTATACATTGTTTAATTCATGCACTTTGTGTTTTACACATTCCTTTATTCCCATTATGTTTCATACAATAATTCACATACATCGTGTTTTAAATAATCAATAACCATTGATCTATGCCTAATGTTACCATATGATAGAGCAATGACATCAGTTTAAAGACTAAGGTGTACCTGATATTAGCTATGGTCTTTTCAATCACCTGTTATCTGTCAGCTGGATGCCTTCGAGTTATGATGCTGGAGAAAAGAACTGAATATTCCACAGACTGCCAAAAGAACAAACAGATGTGTCCTGAAATGGATGTGTCCAGAGAGCCCCTTGGAGGAAAAGATAAGGAAGCATCATCTTTCATATGTTTTTGCACATGTAGCTAAGTGAAGTTATTCCTTGGAAAGAGACACCATGTTTGGAAAGATTAAGGGTCAGTGAAGGACAGGAAGACCCCCAATGAAGTGGACTGATCCTGAGACTGCAGCAAAAGGCTCTAGTGTCTCAGAGATTATAAGGTGGCACAAAACAGGTCAGGTTTCAGTATGACTGTTCATAGGGTAGCTATGAGTCATAGTCAACTTGACAGTACCTAATAACAACGAGAAGAACCTATTACCCCAACCTTTCATGTTCCTATTGGATCTTTCCTTATTCTTTTCTCCCTCTTTCCAGCCACCAAACAAACTCCATCATTCCAATGACTTGCCCCTCCCCACATCCTTTCTTCTCTTCCATTTCCCTTTTAAACTTTTACACACATCTTACTAGTTATCCTTCTATTTTTAAAATAATGGTTTTATGTAGTATTTGTCCTTATGAGACTGAGTTAGTTCACTCAGCATGATGCTCTCTAGACTCTTTCCATATTATATAGTATATACAAGTTATGGAAGGCCCATTTATTTCAAGGCGACAAAGAAAAGGAGATGTCTCAGGGTTTCTTAGAAAATAAAAGAGCCCTTTTGGTATGGTTTACACTTCATGTCTTCAACTTATCAGAGAACAGAATATTTGTAGTATTTGCATAACCCAGACCCAGATAAAACCATTTAGTCCAGGTTGGTAGGGCACAGACTTGTAAATAAAGCAGACTATAAACTTTGTTTATAGGGGATACTTTGCTTTTAATATGTCAGTGGTTTATGTACATAATAAAGGAGCTTTGTTGCTAGCAAGATGTGTGCAACTCAGTGTTGACAGCATGGAGATTTCTGTAAATTGCCTTTAGCCATAGGATTTTAGAGTCAGCTCAATATTCAACAGGCATTTCTACTAGGCATCATGCATAAACATACTTTAGGCCCATTCTTAGCAGTGGTCAGCCCTTGGAAAAGAATTTCATTCTGGAGAAGACAGAAGGTCAGAAAAAGAGATGAAGACTTTCAGCAAGATGAATTGGCACAGTAACTGTTAATAAGGTGTTCAAGCATATAAGAGATGATAAGAATTTTGCAGGATAGGGCAAGGCTCAGATCTATTGCTCCTAGGTCACTAGGAGTCTTACATAAGTTGATGGCATCTAACAACAACAGAAAGAAAAAGGGCAAAACCATGCCAGAAGCTGTTGGTGAGCCCAATATGTGACAAGCAGTCATTGATGATTATTGAAAAAGAAAGAATAAAAGGAGACTGAGACTAAACTTCAAATTAGTCATATTTAGGAGACAATGGAAGAGTGCAATTATAACAGAGACTTCTAGCAACTCTTTGAAGTGTTTTTTTAATAAAAATTACATGGAAATGAAGTAGAATCTGGAAAAGATAGTGAAGCCAATAGAGACTTTCTTTCTCATGCTCTCTCTTAATGGAAAGAAACAAAGAGGGAAACACCCAAAAAAACCCACCACTGAAACCATAACAACTGTGTGATCATAGGAATGAGGGAACCTGGAGAGATGTCCATTTGAGGCACTGGGAAGGTCCTGCTTAGAATGGAATATAGACTGTTCACTCATAGTAACAGGCTAGGGAGAGCACGTAGATGGTTAACTGTGTTACAGTCAGCTATTCACTGGAAAGCTAGGGGTCAGGGTCCATCCAAATCTACCATAGATGAAAGGACTATCAATCCACTTCCCTAAAATCAGCCACTAAAACCTCTGGAGCAGAGTTCTGTTGTGACATATGTTTGCCATGAATAGTACGGGACTCAAGGAACAAGTAGGTACAGACATTGATCTTTGTGAAGATGAGTGATGAGAGTGCAGGGATATTCTCTTCCATTTTCTTCATACAATGGTGTGTACTGGAGCTCTAGTGAATGAGAGGTAAGCAGCTGCACTGCCAACAGAAAGGCACATAGTTTTAATCCATCAGATGCTCCTTAGTTTCCAGACTGACATCACTACTCTTCAATAGTCTGAGGTCCCTGACAGATGACTTTCCCAATGAAAATTATCTTTTGATTTTCTGATGTTGGTGCTAAGAGTGTTGACTATAGAACCAAGCAAGCTGAAGTTGTTAACAATCTCAGTCTCTTTACCATCTATCATGAAGCTGCCATGTTTTCTTGATGTTGAGCTTCAATCCATATTGAAGACCACAGACCTTGACTTTTTGCAACAAATATCTCATACCCTCCTCAGTTTCAACAAGCAAGGCTGTGTCATCTGCATAAAACATGTTGTTGATGAGTCTTCTTCCAATCTAGATGTTACATTCCTCCCAAATGATCTGTTCTGCATTTAGATTGAAAAGGTATAGAAATAAGATGCATCCCTGATGCACTCCTTTCCTGATTCTAAACCATGCAGTGTGTCCCTGCCTTGTTCTGACTACTGTTTCTTAGTCCAAGTATAGGTTTCATATGAGTACAACTAAATATCTGAGAAACCTCGTTTTTCTTAAGGTTTGCTACAATTTGTTGTGATCCACACAGCCAAATGCATTTGCATAGTCAATGAAACATGGATAAATATCCCTCTGGTATTCTCTGCTTTCAGCCAAGATTTATTAATGTTGGCTATGATACAAACTGTGGTTAACTCTGAGAAGAATGGGAATACCAGGACACTTGATTGAGCTTATGCAAAACCTATTTTTGGACAAGGAGGTAGTCGTCAGAACAGAGCAAGGAAACATTGTATGGTTTAAAATTGGGAAGTGTGTACACCAGGAATGTGTCCTATCTCCATACCTTTTCTATGTATATGTGGAACAGATCATTCAAGAAGTTGGGCTCTATGTGGAGGAGTATGGCATTAGGATCTGAGGAAGAATCATCAACAACCTGTGTTAATGCAGATGACACAACCTTGTTTGCTGAAACTGAAGAGGACCTAAAGTACTTGTTGCAGCCTTAAATATAGATTAAACTCAGTATCAAGAGAAACAAATATTCTCACAACTAGTCCAATTGGCAGCATCACGGTAAATAGTCAAGACATTGAGTTTGTTAACTGTAGAGCTTGACTCCACAATTAATGGTAACAGCTCTTGGTACCAGCAGCAAGGAAATCAACAGATGAATTGAATTGGCAAAGTATGCTGTCAGGGACATCTCCGGAGTACTGTAAAGCACTGGAGAATGAGGTGTGTCTGATCCAGGCCATGATCTTTGCACTTACATGTTATGCATCAGAAAGCTGGACAATGACTAGGGATGACAGAAGATGAATTGATGCCTTTGAGCTGGGGTACTGGAAAAGAGTATTGAATATACCATGGACTGGTAAGAGAACAAATAGGTTCATCTTAGAGAGCATTAAATCTGGCTGCCCCTTGTAGGCAAGGATTCTGAAGCTTCATCTGACATACTTTGGGCACGTGGCCAGGAGTTACCAGTCCTTGGAGAGATTCAATATCCTTGGGAGGTTGAAAGCACAGTGCAAAAGAATGAGATAGATTGATTTGGTGACTGAGGTAATGGGGGTAGATGTGTCAGGGACAATAGGTTGACTCAGGATACAGCAGGGTTCAGAGCTGTTGTACATATAAGTGTCACTATGAGTGGCAGATGACTTGATGGCACATAACAGCAACATGATGACCCTAGTGCCATGGCCTCTTCTAAACCCAGCTTGCACATCTGGCAGTTTTCTGCTGCTTTTTGCAGTTCCAATAATTTTGATAACCTTCAGCAGAATCTTGGTTGTGTGTAATGTTGGTGATATTGTTCTATAATTTTCATACTCTATTGGGTCACCTTTTTTATTTAGAATGAGAATAAATAGTCTCTTCCAGTTAGTTGGCTAGGTAGTTATCCTCCACATTTCTTGTCATAACCTGCTAAGTGCATGCAAGACAGCATATGTTTTGCTAAATTATGTCAGCTGGTATTCCGTCAATTCCTGAGACCTTGTTTTTTGCCAATTCCTTCAGAGCAGCTTGAACTTCCTTCTTTATCACCATTGCCTCTTGATTATATACTGTTTCATGAAATTCTTTTGTGTCAGCCAATTCTTTTTGGTATAGTGACTCTGTACTTCAGTTTTGTTTTGATGCTTCCTGTGTCATGCAACATTCTGCCCTCAGCATACTTAAGTATTGCAACACTTGTTTTTCAGTCCCTTCAGCTTAAAAAATGCCAAATGAGTTTAGTCCTTTTGATTTTCTTACTCCAGCTCTTAACACATCTCATTATAATACTTTGCTTTGTCTTCCCAAGCTGCCCTTTGAAATCTTCTGTTCAGCTCTTTAACTCCTTGACTTTTTCCCCTTTGCTCTGGCTTCCCAGCGCTCTAGTGCAATATTCAGTCTCTTCTGACATCCATTTCCAGGTTGTTTTTCCCTCTCCTATGTCTTTTTAATGACTTTTTGCATTTTTCATGAATGATATTCTTCATATCCTCCCACAGCTCATCTGGTCTTCGCTTATTAATGTTCAAGGCTTCAACCGTGTTCTTGAAATAGTCTTTAAATTTTGGCAGCATAGACTCAAGGTCAAATTTTGGCCCTTATGGACTTGGTTTTATTTTCTTCTTTAGCTTCAGCTTATATTTGCATATGAGTAGTTGATGGTCTGTTCCATAGTCAGTGCCTGGCCTAGTTTTCACAGCTGATATTGAGTTCCAGCAATTTCTTCTGCAGATGTAGTCAATCTGATTTCTGTATAGACCATCAGGTGAAGTTCATGTGTATAGTTACCGTCTATATTTCTTATAAAAGATATTTGCAATGAATGGGTCATTGACTGTACAGAATTCTAACATTCTATCACCAGCCTCATTTCTGTCACCAAGTCCATGCTTTCTGATTAATGATCCTTTTTTCCCTGTTCCCAACTTTTGCATTCCAGTCACCCATTATTATCGAAGTATCTTGGTTGCATGCTTGATTGATTTCTGACTGCAAAAGCTGGTAAAATTAATCTATTCTCTTTGACCCTGGTTGTTGGTGCATGCATTTAAATGATGGTGGCATTAACAGGTCCTCTTTATATGTATATTGGATATTATTTTGCCACTCACAACACTGTATTTCAAGATGGATCTAGAAATGTTCTTTTTAACTATGAAAGCAACTTTATTTTTCCTCTTATTTTCATTTTTATCATATGATCACCCCATGTCAACTCATTTCATTTTTCCAATGAATAGTACATCAATATTTATGCTTTCCAGAACAGTATTATCATGAACTGCTTACACCTGTGAAATATATGTAGCAAGATGCAGAAATATATGTGGTAACAGTAAATATATTGGTGCTTTTTCTATAAGCCAAAAGTTAATTGGTCTTCAGAGTATCCTAAAACCAAAATGCATGGGAGGAGGTGGGGAGGGGAAATATCTATGGATTCAGGATTTGACTACATCAGGGAAGATTTTACAGCCCCCAGGGGAGATACGGCACAGTGTAGTAAGAGAACGCATGCACATACTTGCCTCTCTGCGCTTTACGCTCTCACCCTCTCCAGTCACTGACAGATCACAGTCTTGGGACTGTGTTCTTGGAGACCATTATCCTGGCAGTTCATTCTTTTGACCTTGCAGTTGTTATGTGCCAGTCATAGTGACACATCTCCTGTTCTCTCCTTACAAATAAAGACAATTTACTCGTCAGTTGTCAAAGTGTGTCCGAAAGACATTTTTTAAATTTTGTATTGATTTGCATACAAAATTCCTACACGTTGTGCTTCATCCATATACACTGTTTCACATGCTTCGTCCGTATAGTGTTTTACACGCTCATTCATTGTGCTTTGTCACCATTGATTTATGCTCACTACTACCCCATCTTTTCAGGTCCCTGTTGGACCTTTCCTAATTCCTTCACTCACTCTTTCCACCCCCTAAATTCTACAGCCCATGATTTCCCCTCCCCACCTTATCCTCCCTCTCCTCTCTCCTTCCCCCTTTGGACTTTTATACACTTACTAGTTATCCCTCTGTTTTTAAAATAATAGTCTTATGCAGTATTTGTCTTTGAGACTGAATTCACTCAGCATAATGCTCTCATTTATTTTCATTGTATTTCTTCTTCGTCATTGGCAAGTAGCCTTTCCTGCATTGATGGGTGTCTGAACCTGATGAGAACTGATCACGGAAAACCGCTGCTCTTGAAGATGACCTCTGACTCTAGAAGGACCATTGGTCATCTTTGTGGGGTTGCACTAGGCTTATCTACCATGCGAAGCTGCCCCTCCTCCCTACCTGGCTATGGCCCAGCATACTGTCAATCACTGTTTGCAGAATCACCCCAGGTGCTGGTCCTAGTTAGCACAGTGCTCTAACCAATCCCGTTCAGGCCTATGGACAAGAACCAAACACACTTCCAGGTGGTCAGTTCAAATTCTGGCTACCTTCTATTGGCTTACAGTAGGAATCTGTCTTTTTCTCAGAAGTCACTGGCACTCTTCTGCAGACCTCACTGTTAGGCGCCAGACAAGCTATGCCACCAGGAACAGATGCTTTTCTCACATTAACTTAGCACTCCCAAGTAGCTACATGCTTTGTAGAGCCCTGTAAATAGTTGGGGAAGATGAAACTATATTAGGAAAATCTGCTCTCAGGGACCTCTCCTGAGTGCTGAAGAGAGACGAGGTCAGTCTAGGGATTAAGGTGCATCTGTTTCAGGCTATGGTCTTCAAAATTATTTGCTATGCATCAGAGAATTGGACAATGACTAAGCATGATTGTTGTTGTTATGTGCCATCGAGTCGTTTCCGACTCATAGCG
>NW_006399847.1:9812551-9818317 GCF_000299155.1 Elephantulus edwardii
AACACAAGCATGATAGAAGAAGAATTAATGCCTTTGAGTTGTGGTGCTAGAGAAGAGTGTTAATCACACAATGGACTATCTGTCCTGGAGAGGGTGAAACCAAGTTGCTCCTAGGAGGCAAGGATTTTGAAGCTCTATATCACATACTTTGGGCACACGGCCAGGAGGGACCAGTCTTTGGAGAAGGATATCATGCTTGAAAGGGTGGAGGAACTGTACAAGAGAGGAAGATCCTGGATTACATGGATTGGTATGGCAACTGGGGTAATGGGAGGTAGTTTGCCACAGTCAGTGAGACTGGCTTAGGATAGGATAGCGTCCAAAGCTATAGAGTCACAATGAGTTGTAAACAACACTATATAATGACAACAACAACATTTAGTGTAAACAGTTAATAGAAAAGTTGATGGTTTAAAGTCATCCAGAGGTGCCTAGGAAGAAAAGCCCATTGTCTTAAGTCCAAAAGGTCACAGCCTTGAGAAAGTTATGGAAGGCTCATAAGGTCACCAAGGACCTTCAGCACAAATCATACTTATTTACTCATTTATTCACTTCCCCAGGTGAACATATAGCATCCATGTCTTAATGGACTCACTCATGTCTCTAAATTATGTAACATTTAACCCATTTGCTTCCCATAAAGCCATTTTAAGCTGAACTTTCTCACCTTATTTTGGCCTTTCTCTTGCAAAGAAAAATCACAGTACTATTGAAAACATCATCACAGGGTCACACAATTTGATGGGTATGGTAATGAAGGAAATGGGAAAGATCTTGTATGAAAAATAATGTATTTGAACTTTGTAAATAAAGCAGTATAAAATAAAAAA
Source organism: Elephantulus edwardii (assembly GCF_000299155.1). Classification (NCBI taxonomy): domain Eukaryota; kingdom Metazoa; phylum Chordata; class Mammalia; order Macroscelidea; family Macroscelididae; genus Elephantulus; species Elephantulus edwardii. The sequence goes on from NW_006399847.1 coordinate 9,813,382, forward strand.
TCTATAGACAAAAGATGTGCTTTGTATATAAAGTCCTCATTATTATCTTTTATTCTAGTCACATCTCCTTTCCCATCATGAAGGTGTATATATTTATCTCCTGTTTAAGAAAAACAAAGTGTCTCCATTTGAGGTCTTTTGAGGTCCTAGCTGAGGTAAGCTCTGGGCAGCACTTCTAGTCTGCCCTTTCTTCCCATAGAAACAGAACTGGAACTGGCAGACTGGCCTTCCTTCCTGGAGGCAGTTATCAGTGTTTACTAAGAAGGTAGCCAGCCCCACACCCAGCTCTCCTTTTCCTGGGTATGGACTACAGATTTATCTTTATTCAGACACAGAAACTTTTGATTTATGTCACCAATAAGTATGTGCTTTGTGTTTCAGCCAGAGTGAACTACTAGGAATACGTGATATGGTAGCCACAAATTGATAGCTACATATCATAGATCATGGGCACCTCAGACAAAGGAGACAACAATGTGAATCAAATCCATATTATATGTCCCAGCTCCAGTGTGCAAATTACTAGCCAGGATACTAAGGGATTTTAGGGTTATCTAAATTAACAGCACATAGTCTATGACCATTTTTTGATGCTGTGTTTAAAACACTCAGACCCTCTTTCATTTTGCCATGAGCCCAGCATACAAATCAAACTATGTGCTAAGGTGTCTAGTTTCACAAATGACAAAGTGCTCCATTATCTGTCTTCCAGAGGGAAAATGAAGGTCCTAGTGCATTAAAAGGCAAACTTCAACAAAGCTTGGAGGGCAGGGGCATAGGGGTGACATGGCACTCTCCACGTGGTGTGTAAGAAGCCCAGCTGACTTTTCAACTCCAGCTCCCTCAGCTGTTCAATAAAAGTGGTTCCTCATTTAAAAAAAAAAAAAAGGCAAACTTCAAACACAGCATAAACTTAAACTCTATCCAGAATATTGTGAAGCCTCTTTTTGCATGTTCACAGAAAAGTAGCTCACTTGGGATCAAAAGGCAGCAAGATTAGCCAGAAATACCAGAAATGGCCAGCTGCTCTAGCATTCTCCACATAGTGTCTTCTTTCCTAGCTCCCTTGCTTGTACTAATCAAGCTCTCACAAGAAAGCACTGAATTGAAGCTTCAGTTTTGTTAATCACTTAATTGGTCTGTTTTTAAAAAATTACTTGCTAGTCCTTGATATTGAACCCAACTAATGGAAATTCACAAAAAACATTAATGAGGTTACAATGCCTTTACAAACATCTTGGAATTATCAGACCCCCTGTTTCAGACCAGGCAGTAAGGTAACTGAGCTTTGCACAATTAACAGTAGGAGGTGCATGTTTGTGGAAGGGTGAGCTGAAGAGTGATTAAATTCTGAAAATGAATTCCCTTGTTAGGGTCCCCTGGGAGCAATTTTTCGAAGTTATATCAATCATTGTTCCCTCTGAAAACCTGAGAAATTGAAAGCTCAGTTGTTCTTTTCACATCATGCACCAGGTAAGAGAACCCCAAGTTCTGAATCATGACATTAAATAGGACAAGAAAATAAAAGTGTGGCACTCCATCCGGGCTGTCAGCTGAGACACAAAACCTGATTAGCAGCAAATCTGGCACCTGAGACTTGTGCAAATAGAATGAATTGCTCAAGGCAAGTCTCACTGAAAGAACATTGCCTTTTCATTCAGATTTAACGGAAAGTACGTGCTGCTCAATACAGTGCATTAATTGTTTTCTTAGGGAGCTGCTTCTAAATATAATTTTCCAGTGAGCAGATTTCTAAGAAGCATTTTATGTAGCTGGATCTATATATCATAGTTGACTATGAATTAAGCACTTAAACTTTTTTTTAAATTGTGCTATATTTGCAAATTGTTTACGCTAGCAAAAAATCATCTGGGGCATGCTAAGGTTAATTACTGGCAGAATGGTTTTGGAGGTTTTGACATATTTTCAATTTCGGTAAGAAAAACTCAGTATTGCTAAGGTTGTTATGCCATTAATTAATTCCTACAGGTAAAAATAAATTGCTCTCTAAATTTCAGTTGTCAAGAGGAAGGCTTGACTCTGTAATGACATAAATTAGGAAAGCAAGATTTTGAAATGAAAAATTCTGCAAGACCTACATAAATGGTGGACTATATATTCCCTGTCTCCTTACCTCATGTCCTTATAGAGTCACGATACTAGGCAAAGTGATTGCCACACCTGGTATAGGGTAAGGATGGACTTAAGTATACTGAAGATAGATCTACACTGCCTTGTTGCCACTGGATTAGAATTCAGCTTTGATCTCTAGGTGGCACCTTGTTCCCATCAGGTAAGACCTGAGATCCTGCTCTGGCTTGGCCCCAGTGACAACATAGGCTGATGGTGAGGGGGCAGATTTCCATTTAGGGTATGACCCAAGTTGGGCAAGTATGATCTAACTGATTTTCATTCCTATTAGGTCGCCATTTTCCCAGTTCTTTGGCAAGAATGAGCAGGCTTTTCTTGCCTTTAATTTTTCTGTAACCACTGGAACTTCTGGTGACCAACCTTGCTAGATACGTGCTAAATGGTAAACAAAAACCCCATTGCTGTCAAGACGGAACTGACTCATAGCTGACCCCTCATTGGGTTTTCAAGGCTGCAAATCTCATATCTGTCTTTTCCTGAGGGGACACTGATGGCTTAAAACCATTAGAAATGTGACTTTTGATATCTCTATCTATATATCTGTATCTTTGTCTATATCTATATTCACCTGATGGTATGCACAGATTGATTACATATGTGGAAGGAATCATTTGAGAAGTTCAATAGCAGCAGTGAAAACTAGGCCAAGTGGTGATTGAAGAACATACCATCAATTACTCATATGCAAGTTCAAATTAAAATTAAAGAAGGTCAAATCAAATCCATAAGAATCAACATTTGAGTTTTAATCTGTCCCATCAGAATTTAAAAACCAACTCGAAAACAGGTTTAAGGCCTTGAGCACTAATGAATGAAGACCAGATGAGTTATGGGAGGATATTAAGAATATCATCCATGAAGAATTAAAACGGTCATTACAAGGACAGAAGAAGAAGGCCAAAATGGAATATTCAGAAGAGACTCTGAATATTGCACTAGAGCACTGAGAAGCCAAAGCAAAGGAAAGAAATGAAGAAGTTAAGGAGCTGAATAGAAGATTTCACAGGGCAACTTGAGAAAATAAAACAAAATATTATAATAAAATGTACAAAGAACTGGAGTCCAAAAATCAAAAGGGCTAAACTTGCTGTCCCTATTATAAGCTGAAGGAACTAAATAACAAATTTATGCCTCAATTTGCAATACTTAAGGATGCTATGGGCAGAATATTGAACAATCCAGGAAGCATTAAAAGAAGTTAAAAGGAGTATATTAAGTCACTGTTCCAAAAAGAATTGGCTGACACAGAATTTCAAGAAACAGCATATGATCAAGAGGTAATAATGATGATGGAGGAAGTTGAGTCTGCTCTGAAGGACTTGGGGATGGGAGTGAAGTCCCAGGAATTGATGGAATACCTATTGACATATTTCAACACACAGATGCTGCCCTGGACGTGCACACCAGGTTGTGCCAAGAAATATGAAGGACCTGGTCAACCGACTGGAAGGGCTCCATACTTATTCCAAAAAAAAAAGAAACAAGAGTGTGGAAATTAATATACAATATCACTCATATCACACACAAGCAAAATTCTTGCTGAAGATCATCCAGAAATGACTGGAACAATACATGGACAGAAAACTACTGTAAATACAAGTTGGGTTTAGAAGAGGTCATTGCACTAGAGATATTATCATCAATGTCAGATAGATCTTGACAGAAAGCAAAGAATACCAGAGAGATATCTCTGTTTCATTGACTAACCAAAGGCACATTTTGACTGTGTGAATCACAATAAATTGTGGTTAATCTTGAGGAGAATGGGAATCCCAGATCACTTGATTGTGCTTATGTGTAACCTTACTTGGACAAGGAAGCAGTCCTCAGAACAGAGTAGGGAAACACTGAATGACTCAAAATCAGGAATGGAGTGTGTCAGGGAGGAATCCTGTCTTCATACCTTTTCAATCTATATACAGACAGATTATTTGAGAAGCTGGGCTATATGAGGAAGAATGTGGCTTTATGAGGATTGGAGGAAGCCTCATCAATGACCTATGTTATACAAATGACACAACCTTGCTTGTTGAAACTGAGAAGCACCTGAAGCACTTGCTGCAGAAGGCCAAGGACTGTAGTCTTCAATATGTATTGAAGCTCAACATCAAGAAAACAAAGATTCTCACCACTGGGCCAATTAGGCACCATGATGGATGGAGAAGGGATTGGGATTGTTAACAGTTCCGTCTTGCTCCACTCCACAATCAACACTCTTGGCACCAGCAGTCAGGAAATCAGAAAAGACAAATTGCACTGGAAAAATCTGCTGTCATAGACCTTTCCAGAGTACTGAGAATCAATGATGTCAGTCTAGAGACTAATGTGGACCTGATCCAGGACATGGTTTTCACAATTACTTGCTATGTATCAGAGAGCTGGACAATTACTAAAGGGCAACAGAAGAAGTGATGCCTTTGAGTTTTGGTGCTGGAGAAGAGTCTTGAACATACAATAGACCACCAAGAAAACAAATAAGTCTGTCTTGGATCTTGGAGAGGGTGAACCCAAGTTTTCTCCTTGGAGGCTAGGATTCTGAAGCCCCTTCTCACATACTTTGGGCATGTGGTCAGGAGGGCATGTGGCTTTGGAGAAGGACATAATTCTCAAAACGGTGAAGAGGCAGCACAGGAGAGGAAGACCCTGGATGAGATGGATTGACACAGTGACTAGGGTAATGGCAGTAGATGTGTCAGAGTCAGTGAGACTGGCTCAGGACAGGGCAAGCTTCAGAGATGCTGTACATAGGCTTACTCTGAGTCACACGTGACTCGACAACACATAA
>NW_006399847.1:9818417-9834038 GCF_000299155.1 Elephantulus edwardii
GTGGCCTAGTAGTAAGAAGCTATGCTGCAGAGGCTGTAAATTAAATCACATGGGAGGAGATAAGCAATCCTTCCCCCATGGAGCAGCTGGTGGATTCAAACCACATTCCTTAGAGATTTCAGTGTAGTTTCATACCACGATGCCACCAGGGCTCCCTATATATTTTTGGTTATGTACCGTTGAGTAGACTACAACTAATAGCAACCCTGTGAACAATGGCTCTGAACATTACCTATCCTGAGCCAATCTCACCATCTCCAACACACATAACACAATTGTCAAAGTCAGTGTTTCAATCTATCTCATCCAGGGTCTTCATCTCCTTCATTGATCCTTCCAAGAATAATGTCCTTCTCGAGGGACAGGCCCATCTTGACAAGATGCCCCAAATATATGAGATACAGTTTAAAACCATTGCCTCCAAGGAGCAACCTGGTTTCACCCTCTCTTGGAAAACCTGTTTGTTCTCTTGGCAGCCAATGCTATATTTAATAGTCTTCTCCAGCACCAAACACAAAGGCATAAATTCTTCTGTCACCCTTATTCATTGTCAAGTTCTCAGAAACATAACAACCAATGTAGAAGACTTTGGTCTTGATAAGGAGCATCTTATTCTCTAGACTAACAATATTGCTTGTTAGCACTCTCAAGAAGTCCCTGACACCAGATTTTCTCAATGCAATTTATCTTTTGATTTCCTGATTGCTGATGTCAAGGGTCCATAAGCCAATGGGTGCTTAGACTGTGGATACAAGCAAGATTATAAAGTTAACAACTTCAATCTTCTCTCCATCTATCATGGGGTTGTCTATAAGGTCAATTGGTAATTATTTTTTTTATTGAGATGCAATCCATACTGAAGGCTGCAGACCTTGACTTTCTGCAACAAACGCTTCAAGTTCTCCTCAGTTTCTCCTAGCAAGGTTGTATTATCTGCATAATGGAAGTTGTTGATAAGTCTTTCACTAATACTGATTCCACATGCTTCTTCATAAGGTCCAGCCTCTTGAATGATTTATTCAACATACAGATTGAAAAAGTACAGAAAGAAGGATCTATCCCTGACACACTCACTCCTGTCTTAATTTTGAACCCATGCAACATTCCCTTAAACTGTTTGGACAACAGCTTGGTATAGATAAGTTTTACATGAGCACAATGAAGTGTCTAAGATTTCCAGTCTTTTCAATGCTAGCCGCAATTTGTTGTGATCCACACAGCCACATGCCTTTGCATAGTTCATAAGACACAAATAAACATCCTTCTGGTACTCTCTGCTTTTGACCAAGGTTCATCTGACATTGACAACCACAGCCTCTTCTAAACCCAGCTTGTATTTCTGGCAGTTCTCTGTCAATGTACTGTTACAGCCATTTTTGGATAATGTTTAGCAAGATTTTAATTGTGTGTGATATTAGTGATTATGCTCGATAATTTCCATGTTCTGTTGGATCGCCTTTATTGGGAACGGAAACAAGCATGAATCTCTTGGCCAGGTAGCTGTCATTCAGATTTCTTGACACAACCTGGTGAGTAGATCCAGGGCTGCTTCTATGTGATGAAATATGTCAATTGTTATGCTGTCAATTTCTGGGACCTTATCTTTTGTTCATTCCTTCAGAGTAGCTTGAACGTCTTCTTTTATTACCATTGATTCTTGATCATATGCTAGTTCCTGAAATGTTTCTCTCAGTCAATTCTTTTTGGTACAGTGATTCCATGTATTCCTTCTATCTTCTTTTGTTGCTTCTTGGATATTCAAGATTTTGCTCATAGCATCTTTCACTATTGCAACTCAAGGCTTGAGTATATTCTTCAGTTCCTTCAGCTTGAAGAAGGCTGAGTGAGTTCTTCCCTTTTGATTTTCTGACTGCAGCTCTTTGCACATTTCTTTTTTTATAATTTTTTAAGAATTTTTTTTTTTGGGAAAAAATAATGGGGGTACAAGGAGGTGAGGGTTGGGGGCAGAAGGATGAGGATGGGCCAGGATGCAGCTGCAGAGCTGCACAGTTTGGTCGGTGGGGAGCAGGTGAAAGAAATGATGAGGGTCCAGTGGGGACCAGATGCTACAGAGAAATAACAAGCATTTTCCAATGGTAATTAAAACAACTGTCCTATTGATTTGGGAATTGGATGCCGACTCTCTGGCTTCTTCATGCTGAACAGGGGTGTAAATGTAAAGGGGGGAAGGGAAGACACTTTATCACCTTACTGGTGGTCTTGGGTTAAAGCTGCTTGCCTTCTTGCTCTGTTAGAAGATATTTTCCTGTCATTTGCTCCCCTCTGGACTGCAAAGTGTTTTCCCAGGTGGGTCCAGTGGGGATGGCTGGCTGAACCCAGAGCCTCCATCCTCCTTTGCTTCCTTAGCTGTCAGTTGTATTTCCTTTTTGTCACTGGCACTGGGTTCAGGGTCAATTCTGGAGTAAAACTCAGTGTTAAGGTTACCTATAGGAAAGGGAGCAAACCTAGAGAGAACAAACTTGTGAGTTACAAATAGAAGGGCTTTGAGGGTGTTGCTTTCAGGTTTACTGGGGGGGGGGTGGCAGAAGGTGGCCTAGGTAACATTCTCCAGATACCCTAGGCATTTTTTCCCTTTTATCCCCTTCTCCACCCAGGGGTCAGATGGCACAATCTGGGGACTGAGGAGCTCACCCTGAGGGCTGTGATGGCTTGCCCCAAGCTGGGGGCTGAGGGCAGCCCGCCCCGGGCAGGGCAACACCCCCCAGGAGCTGGCTGATATACTCCCCCTCCAATTGCCTCTACCCTAGTCTGGTCCCCTCGCCTGACTGAGGACTCTGTGGTCAGGGATAGTGTTTCCAATTCCAGCACTGCCACTTTTGCCCCCTCCCCCATAAGTGGTCATACACTATATTTTGAAGTAGGTGTCACTGCCCTCCCCCTTTATATATGATAAAGGGAACCTGAGAATTGTGAACAGACTCCCCCCAGGTCTAACCATCTTTTGGCAGAAGCATTCAACAGAACAAAATATGTGGTGCATTTAGGATGTGGGTCCTCTTTTGCACGCTGTCACTGTTAAGGTCATCAGACTCACAGTGACTTTCAGCAATCCATTGTATAGGTAATCATCTTCTTTGGCCTGTCCAAGGAAACCCAAACCTGCAGATGGCAGGCATGCATCCCATCCCCCACCGGAATGTGCACGGCCCCTCTTTTGTGGGCAGCCAGTGGTCGCTCACTTCCCCCACAGCCGCCATCCTGGCTCCAAGAATTCTCTCCAGAACAAGTCCACCTTGCGGCAGAGTGGTGGCTTCACTGTACCAGTCTTGAGGAGGGCCGGTGCCCAGCATCCATCCTGGGTGAGGGAATCCATTCGTTCCGGCTGTGGAAGCCTCATGGAGCTGCAGCGGCTGTGCGGCGCAGCGAAGGCTCTGCGGGGGGGGGGGGGAGGGGGAGCCATGAGACTCACCCATTTATTCTTGGGAATCCTTGAATTCCCCTCGATCTTCACTGAGGGCCAGTCATCAACTGTTTAAGCGTTCAATTATCAATAAGCCAAAGTCTGTGGAAGGCCATAATGGCCCTGCTTTAAGTGGTTCGCTGCTCCCACAGCTCACCACGCTTTCTCTGCCTCTGCAGCCATCTTGGATCTCCGCACATTTCTTTATAGTGCATTACTTAGTATTCACAAACTGCTTTTTAAAATCTTCTGTTCAACTCCTTAGCTTCCTCATTTCTTCCCCTTGTTTTGCTTTCTTGATGTACTAGTGTAATATTCAGAGTCTGTTCTGACACGCATTTTTGTTTTATCATCTTCCTCTGTATTTGTAATAACCTTTTGTTTTCTTCATGAATGATGCCCTTGATATCATTCTACATCTCATCTGGCCTTCACTCATTAGTCTTCAATGCCTCAAACCTGTTCTTGAGATGGTTTTTAAATTCAGGTGCAAAATACTCAAGGTCATATTTTCATTCTTGTGGATTTCTTTTCATTATTTTATTTTCTGGACCTTGTAGTCTACATTGAATTGCCAATCAAATTAATTAGCTTTAACTGTGGATTTCCTTTTTAAAGAACATGACTTATTTAATACACAAAATTATTTTTTGACTGGTTACTGTGCCAGGCACTATGGTGAATGCTCAACTTCATGTGGGAGCACAATAACACATGTAACATTTTTGGGTCACATTATTATGTGAACACAATAATGCATGTGAGGTTGAGCCTGCCCCACAGTTTACACTCGAGGTCTGTCACATATACAAGATATTAATGCAATCCATGAAGTGCTAGGAAATCAGTATATAGTTTGAATTGGGGCACATGAGAGCTGGTGCTATAATCCACAGAGCAATTGGGGAGCCCTCTTTGAAGAGTGTTACTTGACTTGAGACTTGGTTTGACAGAAAGTTAAATTGTGTTAAGAATGCCAACCAACACAAACAGCTTGTACTGGGTTCTGAAGTGTCCAAGGGGAAAAGAGGGTAAAGATGTGGAGAGCAGGCAGCCGGAGCACTCAGGCTCCCTGGCCATAAGGAAGACCAGTTGTAGTCAGAAAAACAACTTACATGGCTAATGCTCTACATTACCTCACAGTTTGCAGTGTTGTTATTGTTATTCTGTGCCATTGAGTCAGAACCAAGTCATAACTGACCCTCCAGGATGTTTTCAGAGACAGTGAAATGGCTCAGCAGCAGGTTGTCCATCCTATTCTCACGGAGTAGCTGATGGATTCAATCACATGATTTGGGGTTGCAGTTCAGCTTCTTAGCACTTGGCCCTAAAAACAACAACAATAAACCACTATTCCGTTTTGCTTTTGCTATGAAGATGTTAAACCTAGAGAATGGGGGGGGGGAATGAAAAGACATGAAGAAAGGAGGGGAAAAAAGAGAAGCTAAAATGTGGCTGAAAAGGAAATGGGGAATTATGACAAAATGAAAACTTTAAAACTGCTGACTCTAGTTCTCTTCAGCCACAATTTCACTTCCATCTGCTTAGTAACATATGAGCTGCCATCTTAACACTGTGACTTAAATTACTTTCCCAGGATATACAGAGAGGATATGAAGAAACCACAAAATTACTCCACTGCTTCCTATTCAAAACCAGATTAGGGTTGAGAACAAAGGGCTTTTCCTTCAAGGATGGTATCAGCATTAAAGCCTAAGAGAACTTTGTACAAAGCAACAGCTCAAACTCAACAGCTGCTCCATTCAGAGAACAGTCATATGGTAGAATGGGCCACAGACTTGGAAAGTACCAGAAGATCCAAGTTCAAGACTCAGCCCTGACATAAAGTAGATGATTTGAGGTAAATCAATTATCTATCCATTTGAGCTTTATTCTTTCATTTTTAAAAATGGAATTTAAAAATCTGTTTTAAAAATTTGGAAACAATAGTGCTAATTTACAAGATTGTGATTTTACACTGCTCCTTATTTCTGGGCCCTACTTTTTTATCTGTGCAATGGCGTTAAGAATACTCTCGCTTCTATACAAGGTCTTATGTGAGGACCTTACGTGAGAACTCTGGAGCTTACAGTGTTCTTACCAGAGGAGCAGCTGTGTGCTCATCCCATGCGCATTCCTCAGCAAGAAGTTAAAGTGTGTGATTAATATCTAGAGCAGAAGTAACAAACCTTTCCTACAAAGTGTCAAAAAAAGCAATATTTTAGGCTTCAAATGTCATTCAATCATATCACAGCTACAGCTATCATTGCCTGATAGTATCAAAATAGCCACGATGCTGTTCAATGCCTTTGAGTCTGATTTGTCTCTAAGCACAATAGAAGCAAACTCTACTTAATCCTGTACTATCCTCACAATCTCCAATATCCACTAGGTTTCAGCCCATTGTTGCAATCACTGTGTGTCAGTGCATCCTCTTGAGAGTCTGCCTGTTTGTCACTGACCCTGTACCTTTTCAAACATGCCTTTCTCTAGGGGCAAGCCTCTCGTGATAACATAATCAAAGAAGTGTGACAAAGTCTTTGCAGAAGCACTTTGTCTACACGTCTTTAAAAACTGATGTGTTTGTTCTTTTCATAGTGCATGGAATATTGAGTATTATTTCCTAACACTTCAACTCAAAAGTATTACTTCTTCAGTTTTCATTATTCATGGGCCATCTTTCACACGCATATAAGGTTACAAAAAGTAGTCTTTAAAGTAATATTGTGCTCTTTTGAGCTTTAAAGAGATATTTGGGGGAAAGGGATTGGATAAAATTCAAACTTCTTGATAAAAACACTCAACAAAATAGGGATATAAGGATAATTATTGAGCTTTAATAAAAGTGATTATAGATAACCAACAGCTGACATCATTAGCAATGATGACAAATTAAAGACCTTTCTCCTTCAAACTGACAAGGTTGTTTTGTGTCATTTCTTCTATTTAATATTTTATCTGTAGTCCTAGCCAGAGCAGTAAGATAAGAAGAAATAGAAAGTATCCAAATTGGCAAAGAGGAAGTAAAGCTATCTCAATTTGTGTATCATAGGATCCTGTATTATATATAGAAAATCTCAAAGATTCACTAAAAAATTTATTATATTTGATAACCAAGTTTAGTAAAATGGAAGGGGTTACAAAATCAATATACATAAATAAGTTTAATTTCTCTACAATAACAAAGATAACTATGAGCAGAAAATTTGCTGTTTTGTTGTTATGTGCCGTCGAGTCGCTTGCAACTCATAGCGACCCTATGTACAACAGCCCTAAACTCTGCTCTGTCCTGTGCCAATCGCACTGTCTCTGGCACTCCCATCCCAATTATCCCAGTCACTGAATCAATCCACCTCATAGAGGGCCTTCCCCTCCTGCGCTGTCCCTCCACCATCCCAAGCATGATGTCCCTCTCCAAGGACTGGTCTCTCCTCACAACATGTCCAAAATATGTTAGATGGAGTCTCAGAATCCTTGCCTCCAAGGAGCCACCCGGTTTAACCCTTTCCAGGACAAATCTGTTTGTTTTCCTAGCAGTCCATGGTATTCTCAATACTCTTCTCCAGCACCACAGCTCAAAGGCATCAATTCTCCTTTTATCCTCCTTGGTCATTGTCCAACTCTCTGATGCATAACAAGTGATTGCAAAGACCATGGCCTGTATCAGACCCACCTTAATCTACAGAGAGACACCATTGCTCTTCAGTACTCTGGAGAGGTCCCTAACAGCAGACTTTCCCATAGCAATGCACCTTTTAATTTCCTGGCTACTGGTGCCAAGACTGTTGACTGTGGAGCCAAACAAACTAAAGCCGCGAACAATCTCAATCTCTTCACCATCCATCCTGATGCTGCCAATTGGTCCAGTGGTGAGAATCTTTGTCTTCTTGACATTGAGCCTCAATCCATATTGTAGGCTGCAGTCCTTGACCCTCTGCAGCAGGTGCTTCAGGTCCTCTTCAGTTTCAGCAAGCAGGGTTGTGTCATCTGCATAACGCAGATTATTGATAAATCGTCCACCAATCTTGACCCCACATTTCTCCTCATAGAGCCCAACCTCTCAGATAATCTGTTCTGCATATAGTTTTAAAAGGTATGGAGATGAGATAGGATGCATCCCTGGCGTACACCCTTCCCAATTTTGAACCATGCAGTGTTCCCTTGCTCTGTTCTGAAGACTGCCTCCTGGTCCAAGTATAGGTTTTGCATTAGAACGATCAAGTGTTCTGGGATTCCCATTCTACTCAGTGTCAGCCATCATTTGTTATGATCCACACAGTCAAATACCTTTGCATAGTAAATGAAACACAGATAGACATTCCTCTGGTATTCCCTGCTTTCAGCTAAGATCCATCTAACGTCAGGTACAATATCCCTAGTACCACGACCCCTTCTAAACCCAGCCTGGACTTCTGGTAGTTCTCTGTTGATGTGCTGTTCCAGTAAGGAAAGCAATATAATCTATAAAGCCACCTCAAGATGAAATATTAGGAATAAATCTAGAGATTCAAAAATCTTTACAATGAAAACTATAACCCACTACATGAAACCCAAAGAGACCTTCATAAACGGAAAAATATACAAGGTTCTTGGATTGGAAGATTTAAATTATGAAAATAATTACAATACAATCACTACCCAGTATTTTAATACTTTTCAAATTTATGGAAAGATCAATCACCAACTCCATATGAATAGGAAAAAATATCAGAGTTAAGCAAAGAGATACTTAAGAAGAATAACATAGTCGGAGGCCTCATATTCTCTAATTTCAAAAATTAACTACTCAACTATGGTAATCAAAACAACTTGGTACTGGTACTATGACAGGTACACTGACCAATGGAATAAAATTGTGAACCTTGAAAGAAATACATCTATTTACGGAAAATAGATCTCTGACAAAGAGATTAAATACATTAAAGGGGGAACAGAATAAGAAATAGTCTGTTTCACAAATGGCACTGACAAAATTGGCTATCCATCTTCAGAAAACTGAAACAAGACACACTCAACACCATTTATGAAAATTAACACAGAAAACTGAAACAAGCCTCACATTCAACACAATTTATTATAATTAACTCAAGATGGATGAAGAGTCTCAGAGTAAAAACTAATCGAAGAAAAAATTGGGAAAAATTTTGAAACCTTCCTTCAGGTATAAATGAAATAGAATGTTGAATATAATTAACATATAATCAACAAAGGATGAATTAAATGATTGGGATCACTTGCAAAGAGAATCTTTATGTAATTCAAAAGAAGTACTCAGAAGAGTAAGAGCCAACCTATTGGAATAAAAAAAAAGTTTTCTAACGACTCATGTCTGGCCGCCTAGTGGGTAAGAAGTTGCACTGCCAATACAAAGGCAGGTGGTTCAAATCCACCAGTGAATTTCCCCAGTGAAGAAAGATGGACAATATCCTACCATTTAATTTCTAGCCTTGGAAAACCCACTGGAGTATCACCTATGAGTCAGTCCCAACTTAACATAACAACAATAACATAACAATAATAGCACAGCTGATTTTAAAAAATCATCTCTAAAATTTATAGAAAACTCTAATATCTCAACAAGAAAAAGACAAACTGATCATAAAATAAGTAGAAGACATGAATAGACATTTCACCAAAGAAGACATTCAAATGAACTGCAACCACATGAACTCAAGATCAAGCATCAGAATTCAAGATCACTGGCTATCAGAGAATAGCAACTCAAAATAGCAATGAAATATTATTTTCCCCCTCCGTGATCTTTAATGAAATATTAAAACAGCAAATGCTAGCAAGAATGTGGAGAGATTGGAACTCGCATTCATTGTTGGTGGGAATGTAAAATGATGCAAATTATAATTTCCATTATTTTATATTCTGGAAATTTTCTTCCATCATTTTACATTCTGGAAACCTTACATAATTTTATATTATGGAAAGAAATTTGGTATGTCCGTGGAAATTTGGGAATAGGGATATTATTAGTTTCAACAATCTCACTACTAGGCACATATCTTAGAAATAAACAAACTATGACATGAACATATATGGCCACACTCATGTCTATTGCAGCACTGCTTGTAATAGCAAAGAGTCAGAAACAACTGAATTGCCAATCGATGATCAATAGCTAAAGAAACTGTGGTACATTCACAGAACAGAGTATTATAAGTTACTAAGAAAATATGAAGTATTGACAGTACACTGTGGATAAAATTAGAACAAATTAGGTTAAATGACATACATTAATCAAAAAAGCCACCTATCGTATAAGAATATCAATAGATTGTTTTAAAAATAAAAAAATAAGAAACCAAGAAATGATTTATACATGGGGAGGGGGCGGGGAACAACACACCAATCTTGGAGAGTTAGCAGAAATGAAAATTAAGGGATAGTGTAAACAAAAAGGGAAAATAATAAATAAAGAAATCCATGGCAGAGAATTGCCAAGTACAGTATCCTATTTGGTTTCTTGACTGCTGCTTCCACAGCAGAGAGCCCTGGTTGAACAGTTCACAGGGAGTTGTGGTGCTAACCTAGCTGTGGTCTCTAACTGCAGATTTTCCCAGTGTAATGTGTCTCTTTATTTCCTTACTGCTTGTACCAAGGATGTTAATTGTGGATCCAAGCAAGATGAAGTTGTTGACAGTTTCAATCTCTTCTCCATCCACCGTGACATTGCCTATTGGTTCAGCTGTAAGAATCTTTGTTTTCTTGACACTGAGATGCAATCCATATCAAAGGCTATATTCTTTGATCTTCTACAACTACTTCAAGTCCTCCTCACTTTAAGCAAACAAGGTTGTATCATCTGAATAGCACAGGTTGTTGATGACTTTCCCTCCAACCCTGATGCCACATTCCTCTTCATAGAGTCCAGGTTCTCAAATAATTTGCTCAGCATTCAGATAAAAATGTATGGAGAGAGAATACAAACCTGACACACTGCCTTCTCAATTCCAAGCCATGCAGTGTTTCCCTGCTCTACACAACAGCCTGTTGGTTGAGGTATAGGTTTTGCATAAACACAATTAAGTGCTCTGGAACTCCCATTCTTCTCAATGTTAGCCACGGCTTGTTATAATCCACAGAGTCAAATGTCTTTTCATAGTATATAAAGCACAAATACATATTGTTCTGGTATTCCTTACTTTCAGCCAGGATCCATCTGACATCAGCAATGATATCCCTGGTGCATGGTCTCTTCTAAATTCTACTTGAACTTCTGGCTGTTCGCTATCTATGTACTGTTCTAGAGATTTGTTTATTGGGGTTTTTTTTGTTTTTTTAAAATAATCTTCAGTATTTTGCTTGCATATGGTATTAATGATATTGTTTGATAGTTTCCACATTCTGTTGGATCACCTTTCTTGGAATGGAAACAAATATCGACCTCTTCCAATCCATGGGCCAGACAACCATCCTCCAAATTTCCTGGCATAGACTGGTAAGCACAAGTCAATTGGTATCCCAATGATTTCTGGGACTTTATTTTTTGCCAATACTTTCAATATAGTTTCCACTTCCTCCTTCATTACCATGGGTTCCTGCTCATAAGGTACTTCCTAAAATTTTCCAGTGTCTATCAGGTGGACAGTGTTTGGTGGAGATTCCCTTTAAAACTAGCTTGGAAGCAGGAGTGGCACCCACTTCCAAAATGGCTTCCCTCTGAAACTCTATGAACACTGCTCAGGCCTTTCATTCATAGGGTCGTTATGAGTTGTCTATGACTCAATGACACCTAACAACAACAACAACAACAATCAGTTCTTTCTAGTACAGTGATTCTGTGTATTCTCCCTATCATTCAATAGATTGCCCAAAGCATCTTTCATCCTTGACAACTTAAACCTTTTCTCTGCAGTTGTTGCTTATTGTTCTAGTGTGAGGCACAATTTTGTGTTTTGTTTTTGTTATACTGAGGTGGAGTGCATACTGAAGGTTATTGCTTTAATTTTACTTTTAAATAAAGTTTATAGAAAGGTTGAGTTTTCATTCATTCATTGTTACACGGTTTCCTCCCTTCCCTGCGATGTAAGTCTTTAAGCTTCATCAGTAAATGTTTCTTAAAGTCTTCTTTGTTTTCCACAAAGTTGCATAATCCTCAAATGCCATGAAATATTCTTTTCCTATTTTCAATCATTTAAAACTGTAAAAACAAAAGAGCTGTTTTAGTTGACGAGCCACACCAAAGCAGGCTCCAGACTAAATTTGACCTACGGGTCATACAGAGTTTGTCAGTTCCTGTCCTGGAGGAATTTCTGTCTTGTGTTAAAAGGTAGTTGTAACCTAAGTTATATCTATTGGTAAATTACTTTTGTCCTTCAGTTCCTATTCAGAGCTTCATGCCCCTCCTCAACATTTGTACTTTTGTACTTTTTTCTTAAGTAAAGTGACTTCTCTCTTAATAACTGAGTGCAAGTTTTAGTGCTTCCATTACTTGGTCTGTGATCTGCCTGTTCTAGCATGGACCAGTCTCAAATTTCGGGAAATACTGATCCCACACTCTTTACTCAACCTTCCATATCTCACTCAGCCATTTCCTGCTGAAGCTCCCAAGCTGAGCCATTCCTCCTCTCACTCTGTGTTTGTCTCCTGAGAATTTTTTTCTCTACTTCCGGCTTCATTGCCAAGAGGCGCCAACACCATATCTAGGTCTGATCCCTTCTTTCTGCATAGGAACCTCTATATCTTCACTTCTCTCAAAACCATTTTCTTTTCAGCACATTCAAAACTGAACACATGATGTGTTCTACTATGCTTTTGTGTTGTTGTTTGTAGTTGTGTGCAGTCAAATCAGAACAGACCCATAGCTCACTCTCCAATGGGTTTTCAGGGGCAATTAACACCCAGGAGGAGATTGTCCATCCTTCTCCCATGGCTGATAGATTCAAACTGTGTGCCTTTGGGATTGCAATGCAGCTTCTTACCACTATGCCACCAGAGTTCCTATTACAACCCTAAAAGTGGTGGCTCAGTAGTAAGAAGCTGTGCAGCAATTCCAAAAGCTGCTCAGCTGGAGAAAGATGAACATTCTCCTCCCATTTGATTTACTGCTTCTGAAAATCTGCTGAAAACCTGAAAAAGATCAGCTCTGAGTCAGTTCTGACTTGACAGCGCATACCATCACCAACAAAATTGATCAAGGAGCTCTGGTGGTGTAGTGCATTACATGCTGCAATGCTAATAACAAATCAGTGGTTCTAATGCAGCAGCTGCACCACAGAAGAACCGTGGGTGGTCTCCTCTCATAATAACTTACATGCTTGGATTTTTATTGGAATTTTATTAGAGTTTTGCTTGACTAGATATAAAGAGTTTATAGACACATCTTTTGATAAACAGAATGCCTACTCTCTACTTCTCAGACCAGAAGCACAACGGTCATTCTTGGTATTTCCTTTCATACTTAGGATGATCCAATCTCTTAGGAGGCCCTATTGGCTTTAAACTTAAGTATCACTCAGCTCTATCATCTTCTCATCATCAGGTTGGCAATTCAGAACCCCACAACTGACACCAAAGTGGCCTCTCCTATCTACTCTTGCTCCTTCCCGATCCATTCCTCTCAGAGCAGCGAGAGTGATTTTTAAAAATGCAGACACAGTGGTCCTGTCCTCACTGTCCTATGGTATCTTCCAGTGGTTTCTCCAGGTCCTCACTTCTCATTGTCCTGCAGGCTCAGGCCTCCCCTTTCTCACCAGGCCAGCCCAGGCTGCTGCTTCCTTTGCTTCTTTCCCACAGCACTTTGCACATGTAGCCCCTTCATCTAAAGCACTCTTACATCTTTCTCTTTATCTCCTTAGATCCTGTGAACTTTTCTATGTTTAACTGAAATATCACTGTTGCAAGAAGAGCTCTTCTGTTTGCCCCAGTCTGGGATTTTAGACAGCTTTTTTGTGTCCTTTTACCTGAGTTACTGAGTCTGTCATTACATCTCATTCTCTGTGATTATCTGGCTAATTCCTGCTCCCTTATCAGACTCTTGGGAGCAGGGAGCAGGGTGCCTCTGCTCTAACTACATGCCATGTGTGGAACCTGAGGCATCTGCTGAAGAGAAAGAAGGAGAGGAGAGAAAGCGAGGAAGGGTAGAGAAGGAGGGGGTTCCATCAATAAAGGCTATGCTCAGGAAGACAGTAATACACAGTCAGTCACACAGGAAATGCCTTTTTGCACCACCAAGAAGTTTCCAAACTTCACCCCCTGTGGAATGCTCTCCATCAGAAGCCTTCGAGACAAAATTATCAGGGGTGCTCCTGGCATGTCTGAGCCTCTTTCTTTGTGCCAGTTTTGGACGAGATAGAAAAAGATAAGACACACACTCTTGTACAGAAACGCCTGGTGTCCTGGACTCCAGAGAGAAGAGAGATGAATAGTCATGTCACAACTTCTCACTAGGAGAGTTGTCCGGAGGCCCAAAGGAAGTTCTTACTAGACATTGTCGGGCTGCGAAGAGACAGCCTCATTTATTGGGCCTGAAACATGTCACAGAAATCTTCAGACTAGAGTCTTCACAAAGATCATTTACAAATAGACCTAGAAAACACATCGTGCTCAAGAAAAGCAGTTTTGTAGTAGCTGTTAAACAAAATCTGGTATTCCACTTCACTGATATTATAGGTGGTCCACTGTCCACTGAGACTTGCAGTGGCCAAAACCCTGCATGAGGCCAAGGGCCTTGAAACCATGAGTGCAGCACGCTCTCTTTATCTCTATCATGTTTTAGGCTTCAGGGTTGAGAAATTGAATTCATTTTATGGCCTTATAAATATTGAAATGCAGTTTTGAACCAGCACCTGAGACCTTCGTTCTCAGCCTTCAGTAACCGAACTGTGTTTCCACGCTCAGCTACTATCAGAACTTTCTTCTACAAAGACCAGAGAGAAAAGCCTGAAAGAGGTACAACAGTTAAGAGAAGGAAAGGCTTCCTGGGAAAAGGGAGACAGGTTAAAAAGACAAAAGGATGGTGGAAAGTGTGCAAATCAGTGAAATTTAGGACGAAGGTGGAGCCAAAAGGCCCTGAGAGCCAAGAATGCAGGAGGTGTAGCCCCCCAGCCTGAGAACAGCACCCTGAGACTGGTGTGCACCCCACTAACCCCCACGTTTTCTGTCAAACTGGATTTAATTATCATACACACACACACACACACACACACACGTACACACACACAATAGAACAGAAATTTCTTTTTTTTTCCCTTCGAACAGAAATGTATCTCCCAGAGTTTTGTTCTTTTGACTTTTTAAAATTTGCTTTCTTCTTTTTTTTTTTTTTTCAGAATAAACAGCTCACAACTTTAAGTGCTGGACTTTCCAATGAAGCACATGTATTTGGAGAAAAGAAAGTGTGCCTGCTGTCAGACCTCCCAGTCCACAGCAGTAGGTATGAGGGGTGGAGCACACAGTTGCTTTTATTATCTAACCAAAAGCTAAGTCATTAATTGTTGCTACAAGAAAATTCCAAAGTAGGTTTCTTCTCATTCTTCATTTTATGTGTTTAAACTGAAATACTCAATTGTCTTGCTTATCTTATGATTTCAGTCTTTCAAGATTTCAAATTGAGCTCCATTATTTAATGGGATTACGAATTTCCTCATGTAGAATTTTTGTGTGCACTTAGTTTTCCATTTAGAGGGTTTGTTGTTTTTGGTTTTTTTCTTTTTTACTTTTTCCATCCTCCTTGTTTCTAATGACCATTGGGCAACAAAACATACGCTGCTTCACCAACTTCTACATGCACGTTTTAGTGACGTTGATTACAACCATTCTCAATATATAACAATTCTTAAAGACTTTTTTCAAGTTACTCTACCTTGTTAACATAAGCTTAATGAAGTCCAAGTGAAACAGCTGGTAAACACTAATCAAATTTTCTAGATTTTCATTTGACACCTCTGATGGTCTTGTGGCAGGAAATTGCCCTTTCAGCCCAAAGGCATGCAGTTTGAATCCACCGGCTACTCCATGAGAGAAAAATGGACACTCTTCCCATGTGATTTATGTTGTCGTTGTTATGTTGTTATGTGCCGTCGAGTCGTTTGCGACTCATAGCGACCCTATGCACAACAGCCCTAAACCCTGCTCTGTCCTGCGCCAACCGCACTGCCTCTGACACACCCATCCCAATTACCCCAGTCACCTAATCAATCCATCTCATAGAGGGTCTTCCCCTCCTGCGCTGTCCCTAGACCCTCCCA
>NW_006399847.1:9835823-9839661 GCF_000299155.1 Elephantulus edwardii
TGAAATTCAGGTGGTATGAAATCAAAGTCATATTTTGGCTCCTGTGGATTTGGTTTCATTTTCCTCAGCTTCAGCTTGAACTTGTGATTTATAGTCTCTGAAAACCCCCTAGAGGTCAACTATGAGTTGGTTTCAACTTGGCAACACATAACAACATGTTTGTTTATTTCCTGTACTTGATATTATATGGCACTTATTCATTTGTGTTTGTCTGATTTGTTCTGCCCAGCATAATTTCCTTTAACCTCATCCATAGTTTAGCTGGAATTCATCAGAACTTCAATAATTGATTTAATAAACAGGTGTCAGTAGAGGAAAGAAATGCATAAGTTGTTGCATTCATTTGAGAAATGTTTGTTCATTTTTAATAGCATGAATCAAAGATGTATTTGTCATTTGAAGACATCCTGCTGAGTGAAAGAAGTGAAACATGAAAGGATAAATCTTGTATGGACTTCACTTAGATAAAGGGTAGAGAAAGACAAATGTATGGAGAACAGATTTATTCTTGGTAAGCAGAGACAGGCAGAAACAAACCCACTGTCTGCAAGTCAGTTCTGAGTCATGTGATCCTCTATCAAGTTCTCAAGGCTGTGGGTCTTACACAGGAAACGATTTACTCATCTTTCTCTGATGGAGTGTCTTGTGGGTTCGAACCACTAGTATTTTAGAGCCCAACAGTTGACATCTGACAAAATACACCAGAATAGTGTAGCTGAGGCAGGAGGAAACAATGTTACATGTAGTCCAGTGAGAACTGACTCCTAGATGGCCCTCCAGTGGATTTACAGAGGCTGTAAATCTCATGGGAGGAAAGTGCTCATTTTTCTCCCACAGGAGGGAGCAAAGGTGATGGAAATAGGAGTCAATTGCTGTCAATAAGCTCCTGTGTTGTTGTTGTTGTTGTTGTTGTTGTTGATTGCTGTCAAGTTAAGCACAACTCATAGCGACCCCAGGAACTAAAGATATGAAGCTTTTCTACAACTATGATCGTTTCTCAAAGTTTAGAGTTTCCAGAGACATGTACATCTATAAAAAGTTGGATTTGGTAAAGTTATGTGAAAGGCATTGACAAGGACAAAGAGAGGGAAAAGAACTGCTGAGGCTTCTATGTGCCACCTTACAAGATTTGGTTCTTTAACTGAAGATGTAGTCATTATTTCATGGAATATCCCAGTTAATTGGCACAATAGTGTTTCTGTTCTGCTCCATGTTTCATTGTGTAGTGTGGACTTCTGAAGGTACTTATACAGAACCAAATCACTAACAGTGGCCTAGTTGGTGGAAAGGAGTTGTGCTGCAATCCTGAAGGAATACAGTTCAAATCCACCACCTGCTCCATGGGAGAAAAATGAGCAATCTCTTCCCAGGCAATTAAACTGCCTCTGAAAACCCACTGGAAGGGTAGCTATGGGTAGATATTGACTTGACTGTACACAGCAATAACAACTCAAGAGATTAGATTGTAACCTTATGGTACGTTGACTTTATGTTATTGAGAGAGTGACAAGAAAAGAGCTGAAAATAGTTACACAACTCAAAGAATATAATTAATGTCACTAAATAGCACATGTAGAAACTGTTGAATTACTGTATAATTAATTAGTGTATATTTTCAACAACAAAAAATTAGTAAAATTGTATGTATGTATGTACGTACGTATGTATGTATGTATGTGTGTCATTTTCTTTTAAAACTTATAATTAGCTCAATATAAGGAGCTCTGGTGGCCTAGTGGCATGAAGCTACAATCCCAAAAACACGCAGTTCAAGACAACTAGCTGTCCCGTGGGAGTATAGGCAGTCTCCTCCCAAGCGATTAGCTGTATCTGAAACCCCACCAAAGGGTCAGCTATGGGTCAGTTCCAACTTAACAGCACAACAACAATAACAACTATTAGCCAATGGAAGTCATATATATAGTGTTTCAGTTATACATATTGTGTTTCATGCATTCTTCCATTCATACTGTGCTTCATTCACATTATCATCCCTGTTGTTTGTAAGTGTCGTCGAATCGCAGGGAACTTATAGTGACCCTATGAAGGAGAGTCCTCAATGCTTGGGTGTCTTTCATCCTCTCTCCAGGTTATCAGATTATCCCTATATGATGCATTTTTGATTCATGACCTTCATTATCTCACCTTTTCAGGTCCTTACTGGGTCTTTTCTACTTCCCTTACTCGTTTGCTCTGCCCACCAAACTCTATGACCTTAAGATTTCCCCCTCTCCCAACCCTCAGCTCCTTTCTATTCCCCTTCCCCCCTCCTTCCTTTGGACTTTGGTACACATCTTACCAGTAATCAATCCATCTCTTCTTTATAATAATGATGCTACGCAGTATTTGTCCTTATGAGGCTGAGTTAGTTCACTCAGCATAATGCCCTCAAGCCCCTTTCCTATGTTACAAGGTATTTCTCAAAAACATTGCTCCTGAGAGCTACATAGTATTCCATCTTGTAAATGTAACCCAATTTCTCAACACATTAGTTTGTTGGTAGACATTTGGGTTATTCTCATTTTCTTGATATTATGAATAATGCTGCTATGAACATTGGTGTACAAATCTCTGTGTATTGATCATGTTTTCCTAGTGAGATATTCCTAGCAGTGGAGTGTTAGCAGGTCACACAGAATTTATTTGTTCAGCTTCTTAGGAAAACACAAAACTGACTTCCAGCGTGGTTGTACCATTTTACGATTTCACTAACGGTGTATGAGAGTTCTAACCTCTCCACATTCTTGCCAACATTTATTGCTTGCTTTCCTCTTCAACTTTGCTACTGCTACAGGGAAGAAATGGTATCTCGTTGTTGTTTTGATTTGCATCTCTCTTATTGGTAGTAATTTTAAGCATTTCTTCATGTAATTCTTACACTTTTAAGAGGAAAAGATACTGAATAAAATACAAATTTTAATATCATTTATAACTAATCACAAAAGAAAAAAATATCATCTTAATAGATGTCAACAAGGCATCTTCTTCTAAATTCTTTTGCTAAATATCTGTTATATGTATTTACATACAAGTTATAAAGAGCAAGCATAGTGGTGAAAAAGTAAAAATGAAAAGTAAGAGACTGGTAACCCCTAAGACTATGGCCCTCAGTTACATTCTGAACCATGAACTTAAACTCATCACTGTGTCTCAACAATAAGCCAAACCATAAACAAGCAAAGGTGTGATGGCATGTGGTACATGACATATCATTCTGTTAACCAAAAGATCAGCAGTGTGAACTCACCAGTAATTTCTTGGAATAAAGATGGAGAGTCTCCTGTCATGAAGACTTACAGACTCAGAAACCCAATGGAAGGTTTTCATGAATTAGATTTAACTCAAAAGCAATAAGTTTGGTTTTAAATAAAGAGGGGAAAAAATAACACCAGGGAAGTACTTACTCCTCAAAAAAATCAACTATACATACTCAAAAGGGCAAAGATTTTCCCTGGATAAAAACAGAAGGCGTGAAGGATAGACTAGATGAATAAATGGAAACAAGAATCACAAGGAAGAACATGCAGGGTGCTATTATAATATGGAAATAGTCATTAAAGTGAGGAAACAAGGTGTGTATGAATGGTAGAATGGGAAACTGCTATGTTCTATTAACTTTCACTCATATCACAGCAAAACATCAGAAACAAATGAAGCACAAACCTTTGAGCTAAAGTTGGAATGAATTTAGATTTTACTTGTTACTGTTGTTAGGCTCTATCTAGTCCAGTACTACTCAAAGAGATCCCATGAGCAACAGATCTGAACCCTGTCCTGCCCTATGCCAATAGGGAAGATTTACTTATCACAAATTGAATCTGGATATGTTGACAAATGA
>NW_006399847.1:9839761-9860460 GCF_000299155.1 Elephantulus edwardii
AAGAATGTGCACTGCAGTCCCAAAGGCATAGGGTTCAAATCCATCCACTACACCAAGGGAGAAGGATGTATAATCTCCTCTTGTGCTCTTAACTGCCTCTGAAAACCCGCTGGAGGGTCAGCTATGGGTCAGTTCTGACTCAACAATACGTAACAACAGTATGTGTGTGTGTATATATATTTATATATATAGTCAATGCTGCTTTCTGATGGCATGCTTTTCTATATTGGAAAAATCTAGGACTAATAGAATAATAAGGAAGGTATAAGATGGCTACTTGAGCAATAAATATAGGGGTGAATGATACTGAATGAAATTATTTCAATTTTCCCAAAATCTTTAAATTCAATATAGTTTCTGTAAAAATTCCAATAATGATTTAATGAGCATGTTTTAAGAAATATCTAGAAAATAAACATGTAACAGTAACCATACAAATTCTGAAAAAGAGACATTATGATTGAAGACATACCCTATCAGATTTTAAAATGTGTTATACAACTAATAAATAAAATAATGTTGAAATGGTTCAGAAATAAACAGAATAAAAGGCTTAAATGCAATTTCAGTAAGCATAGGGACTTAGTATAGTATCAATTTGACATTATCCGTGAGAAAAATTTGATTATACAATAAAAAATAGTAATGCAAAAACTATTTTTAAAATTCAAGCTCATATTAAAGAAATACAAATACTGTAAAAGCAGTTTGTGGGAGTGTAAATTGGTGCTATTTTCTAAAGGGCACTTTAATGTAATTACAAAAAAGCTTTCAGTAACTATAACATAATTCACAGGAAGTTATGCGGAAGGAAATTTGGCTGTCATGCCAGCTCGGAGTCCTCTCTAACTCCTCTCTTATACCACCCCTTCCTTCCTCAAACTGGTCCAGAGACGATTATTTCTCACTTGAATTGCTGGAGCAGCCTTCAAAATTGGTCATTCTCTTTGCAAAATTGCATACACACATTCACTCATCTTGGTTTTGTACTGCAGCCAGGAGAATCTTTTAAAAGGTCAGGTCAGGTCATGATGACCTATTCTCTCTATAATCTGCAAGGTCTCCCAATTCAGTGCAACAAAAAATCAAATTCTGAAAATAGCTATAAACTGCTCACAGTGAGCCCAAGAAACTCTACCTTATCCCGACTTTACTTCTCTGATGTTAACTCCACTCTTAATCTACTAACTCAGTTATTTCCAGCCAAATGATATTCTTACTGATAGTGGTAGTGGTGTGGGTCATTTGTTTTTTGTGTTTTTGTTTGTTTGTTTTTTATACATATGTTAAATGTTTTATTCTGTTAGCTAATCTGGTTATCAAACAAACTTCAAATTCTGTCTTCAACTCATTCTGTTCAATGTAGACTGTAAAAATCATCCTTTTCCATTTAAATACTTCCCCCTTAACTCTGTGTTTTTGTTTGTTGGAATTAAAAAGGGCCTTCAGCTGTTGGGGACCTGAGGTTGACTAGCTTTGAGGCTTCAGAAGGCCCGTCTTGCTGCTGCCGATTTGGCGATCCTGTAACTTCTGCAGACACCTTTAAACTTTCCCTTGCCGACGACTTCCACTGTGACTCTGACCTTCCCGTCTTAAGTTCTCTCCGCCGGGCTAAATTTGGCTGTTTCTGGTTCCATTTCCAGCAATTCTCGGACAGGAGAGCGGGGCACATTTGCAGAGAATTTTTCTATGAGAGGCCGCATCATCGGATAGTACACCTTCCACACCGTCTCCAGAGACATCCATCCCACTGTCCATGTAGATGGCACCCGCGAGCGACTCAAAAATGTCCCCCATGGTCTTGGGCACTTCGATGTCCTCTTCCTTCTCTTCACCCTCTTCAGATCTTCTGAGCTCGGAATCCATGCCCGGCATCTCGTTCTTCTCCAGCTGGAACTGCACGAAGTCGTTGATGACATGGAAGAGCTCGGGGGACACAGCTTTAAAGTATTTGTGGTAGTCACACTTCACGGCCAGCGATGCGAAGATGGTGGTGTTGACCAGGGCAGAGTACAGGTCAGTCAGGACCCCCGGGGAGTGCTGCCGAGGGTCTTCGTAAAGGTGCTTGGTTATGAGGTAGTCCAAAATCGCATCTCCCAGGAATTCTAAGCGTAGCGTCATTGTTTTAATCTTAATCAAAGGCTGGCAGGTAGAATACAGGCACTTCTCTATGAAATGAAGATTAGCGGGCTTCAGTCTGAAAGTTCTATAGCCTCAGAAGCCTGATGAAGGGTCACCATGAGTCAGAATTGACCCCATGCAGTGCGTTTGATTCTTGGGTTTGGCACTTACTGCTCCACAAACACACTGTCCAGATTCTCAACCTTCTTCCTTTTCTCTGGTTGCCCTATTACTGAGGATGCTCTTCATCAGGTTTTACTTTTGTGATTACTCTTTCTTTCTTTCTAGCCTTTTCTCTAGTGTTCAGTCCAATTGTTGTTATCAAGTCGTCTACAACTCATAGAGATCCTACAAACACTAGCTCTGAATTCTGTCCCATCCCGAGCCAGTCTCACAGTCTTTGGCACACTTAACCCTATTACCACAGTCACTGTATCAATCCATCTTATCCAGGATATTTTTCTCCTGTGTTGACCCTCCACGATGTCCTTCTCCAAGGACTCGTCCCTCCTGACCACATAAACAAAGCATGTGAGATAGGGCTTTGAAATCTTCACTTCCAAGGAGCAACCTGGCTGCATCTTGTCCAGGATAAACTTGTTTATTCTCTTGGAAGTCCATGCTATGTTCAATATTCTTCCCCAGAACCACAACTCAAAAGTATCAATTCTTCTTCAGTCATCTCAGTCATTGTCCAGATCTTTGATGCATAGCAAGTAATTGCAAAGACCATGACTTGGATTAGGTGCTCCTTAGTCTCTAGACTGGTATTGTTTCTCTTTCAGTTAGGGATATCTTTATCATCCTACCCCTACATTCTAACTACTCTTCATCCTCTTCATTTTTTCACATTTCTAGAGTAAAAAAAAATGTGCTTTTCAATTTACTGTTTTAGTGTGTATAACTACTTCTCACCTCACTTCTCAGCTATCTCATCATCCACTTTTCACATCCACAATGTGATAGAATTGTAGTACATTTGCAGTGTAGACAGAATAGTGAGAATTCTACTATCCCATTATTTTACAAATTAACAGAGTATATCTGGCAATAGCAATGCCAAGGGGTGAGACAAGAATAACACCAACTATGAAAGTCATTGTCAGCGTGGCTGGACCATGATTCTCAGAGATCTGGCAGTTACATAATTATGTAATTGGTTATGTAGTTTGGTCATTGGACAGTTATGTAGTGATGTAGCAGTTATGTAATGATGTCATGATCTTCTACCTTTTTTTTAATCTTGTCTTTAGAACTTATACTCATGTCGTTGAGTGATAGTTTATTGTTTTAAGTCTGTCCCAGTCAGAATATACATTTATTTGTTTGTTTGTTTGTTTGTTTGTTCTGTTATGTCTATATGCATACAGGCACTACTCAGTAATGTTTGCTAGGTGAATTTTCTAGAAATATTTGTCATACACTTTCAGACTGATAACAATTTAAGGAAAGTACAATAATAACTAAAGGGAAAAAATAATAACTAAAGGGATCACAAACAAGGGATGCTGCCTGAGGTTGAGTTCTTTGAAAAACTTGGATAGTCCTTAAGAAAAGTGATGTTTTCATGGTGCTTATGATGTTGATGTTTTACTGCTGGGTGCTGTCATGTTGATTCTGGTTCATAGACATCTTACAGTAAAAGAGTAGAACTACCCCATGGAGTTTCCAAAGCGCTACTTTATATAAAAGCAGATTGCCACATTTTTCTCCCACTGAGCAGTTAGGTTCAAATTACCAGCTTTTCAGTTGACTGCTGAGTACTTAACCATTGCACAACTAGAGCTCCTGTTGATGTTTTATACCATCTCAAATGGCCACCTTTTATCCCCTTTTAGATACCAGCTGATATCAGACCCACACTAAATTTCTAGATACAGTATTAATAAAAATTAAAATAATAACTATAATACTATACATAGTATTAATAGTCCTTTTAATGTACAAATAAATATAAAGAACCATAAGTTAGATGGTAGGTAAATACTATTTGATTAATATCCTTATTTTTGTTATGAATTTTTGCTAAGCTATTTCTTAAAAAATCTTTTAATCATCTGAACTTTTCTCATAAAGACTCTCAGTCATTTTTCTTTCTTAATCTAACACATTGTTATTGATTGCCGTCAATTTGACCCTATGAACAAAGACCTGAAGCCTTTCTATAACTATCATCATTTCTCAAATTTCATAGCATTTCCAGAGTCATGTTGTTTAGGAAGTGGATACCACTCCTGCTTTCAATTTGCGTGTGTTGTCAGAACCAATTCACCTCTCAGTGGGTTTTCTAAGGCTGGAAATCACACTGGAAAAGATTGCCCATCTTCTTCCCAGGAGCAACTGGTGGATTTGAACTACCTGCTTTAACAAGGCCCAAGTGCTCAGAAAATTAAGATCAGAAACCTGGAGCTCCTGATGCGTTGTTTCAGAACAAGCTGACAAAGTAGCCATTGTATTGCTTACCGAGGGAACACTGATCTGGGGGTGCTGACTATGGAAATGAAGCACACAGAGAATTGGGCAGAACTAGAGTACTAGTAGGCTGCCTGGTGTTATAAACTACACATCTATCAGATGGGGATTGTCATTTCAATACCCCTGAATTGTGAGGATTTTGAGAGTTGAGACATATCACAATCTAGTGCCATGTTCGGCACACCCACTGCCCTCGAGTAGATTTCAACTCATTGCAACTTTCCATTGGGCTTCTGAAGTTGTAAATCTTTATAAGGCAAGAAGACAGAGGGGCTGGTGCATTAGAACTGCCAATATTTCAGCCAACAACCCAAAAGGTTAAACTCTATGTGCTCAGTCCTCCTTGTCTGATACATGTCAGGTTCTAAATAAATGAAGTCATTATTAATAAGGAATAGTTAATAAACGATGGAACTGAGGTTCACACCGGGTTTCCAAAGCTGTAAATGTTTACAAAAGCAGACTGCCTCATCTTTCTACTGAGAAGCAGCAAGGTTCAAGCCACTAACTTTCTGGTTTACAGTCACATATTTTAACAACAGTGGGACTAGGGCTCCTTTCCTGACTACCTCCAACTTATTCTTTAGGCCACCTCACTTCTTCAGAGAAGCCTTTCTTAACACTTCCCACACCCTGTGTAACAGCTCCCTGCCATGTGTTCCCATGGTGCTCTAGCTTCCTCTTTCATAGGTCTTGTCACACAATATTTTTATAGCAGCCACATTGAGATGCAGTGCTCCCATCTCTCCTCACCACATCCCCACAAATGCCAGCCCAAGTGGATAACAGATGTGCTAGGCTCCACAGTTCGACTTCAGTGGCAGAAGCTGTGTATCTGATGGATC
The DNA here is from genome assembly GCF_000299155.1 of Elephantulus edwardii. NCBI lineage: Eukaryota > Metazoa > Chordata > Mammalia > Macroscelidea > Macroscelididae > Elephantulus > Elephantulus edwardii. Next base: position 9,845,203 of record NW_006399847.1, read on the forward strand.
CTGAGACATGGCGACCTCACCCCTCACATTCTCCATGGGCATCCGTGAAGTTCCCCTCAATACTCTCAGTGAGCACCAGACGTGTACTCACAGCCCCCCAAGAACAGTCAGGGACGGGCTTGAACAACTGGAGAGAGAGGACAGTTCTAGGTTTGCAAGATCCTTGTGGAGTAGCTAAGGGTAGGAGGCGGCGGCTCTGTAGTGAAGTTGTGTTTCTTCAGAGAAGACCAAGTTTCTCAAGGGTGGAGCAGACATTTGGAAAGTGCTTCCCCTTTGCCTGGAATTGTCTCCTCTGCTTTACATGCACTATGACTTCTAATTTAGACAACTCTCTGACATAGCCCTTAAACCCCTCAATACACACAGTGGGGAACTATCCATTTCTAACTAGGATATTACAAAGATATTAAGCAACTTGCCTAAGATGACACATCCCATAACAAGCCAACTGGGGATTGAAAACCAAACAGGGTGACACCAGAGCCCTATTCACCAACTGTTACTATAATTATAGTCACAGTCACCATTATAATTTTACATGGGCCTTTAGTTCATTTCAACCTCACAAATTTGTGAGGAACAAAACCAAAACCAACCAACCAAAAAGTAATTGTGATCCCATTTTACCCAAGACAAAACTGAGGAGAGAAGCAGCAGAGAACCAATTAGGTTTGTGCAGGCAACCTGACTGTCCCCACGGGCCTTCCTCACACAATGGGAGGAGAAGCGTTCCCTCCCCAGCTCTCTGCCCAAAAGAAACTGTTCTGGGAGGATTACAATGTGAGGGTTACCTGAATCTCGAGAGCAGCTAGTGCCAGTTACCCTCTACTGCTGCTGCAGCCCTGGGGCTGTCCACCTGCCATGAGTACCGTAAGGTGTGGAGACAGACCCGGGTCAATCAATAGCAATGATGGTCTAACGCATTAGTAAAGTAAATTTCAGGTTTGTGAGTAAATGGTCATATCATTGGAGAGGAAATTGAGTTAATGTAGAATGTATCATCTTATATTTTTGCCATCCAAAACGTCAGTTGAGTGTGTACTTCTTGTCACCGAGTTTGACTCCTTCTGATTCACAGTAACCCTTTAAGGCATGGTAGAATTTCTTCATACAATTTTTAAGACAATAATCTTTCTTCTTACAGAGGTTCTGGTGAGTACAAAGACTCAATTAACTCTTTGTTTATGAGCCAAATGCTTAACCACTGTGCCACCAGTATGAGTCCTTAGTCAACATACAGTCTTCTGCATACCGCAAATAAAGCACCATGTACCACAGTCAATGATATCTCTATTTGTTAAGAATAGCATCACCATGAGTCACAACTGTCTTGACAACACCGAATAGTAATAACAGTACATTGATAAATAACTGCCAGAAGTCCAGGCCGGGTTTAGAAGGGGTCGTGGTACTACGGACATTGTAGCTGATGTTAGATGGATCTTAGCTGAAAGCAGGGAATACCAGAAGAATGCCTATCTGTGTTTCACTGATTATGCAAAGGTGTTTAACTGTGCGGATCATAACAAACTGTGGCTGACTCTGAGAAGAATGGGAATCCCAGAACACTTGATCATTCTAATGTGAAACCTATACTTGGACCAAGAGGCAGTAGTCAGAACAGAGCAGGGAAACACTGCATGGTTCAAAATTGGGAAAGGTGTATGCCAGGGATGTGTCCTGTCTCCATACCTTTTTAACCTGTATGCAGAACAGATCATTTGAGAGGCTGGACTCTATGAGGAGATGTGTGGCATCAGGATTGGTGGAAGATCTATTAACAATCTGCGTTATGCAAATGACACAACTCTGCTTGCTAAAACTGAGAAGGACCTGAAGCACCTGCTGCAGAGGGTCAAGGTGTGCAGCCTTCAGTATGGATTGAGGCTCAATGTCAAGAACACAAAGATTCTCACCACTAAACCACTTGGCAGCATCAGGATGAATGGTGAAGAGATTGACATTGTTCACAGCTTTAGTTTGCTTGGCTCCACAGTCAACACTCTTGGCACCAGCAGCCAGGAAATGAAAAGATGTATTGCAATGGGAAAGTCTGCTGTTAGGGACCTCTGCAGGGTACTGAAGAGCAATGGTGTCTCTCTGGAGACTAAGGTGCATGTGATACAGACATGGTCTTTGCAATCACTTGTTATGCGTCAGAGAGTTGGACAATGACTAGGGAGGATAGAAGGAGAATTGATGCCTTTGAGCTGTGGTGCTGGAGAAGAGTATTGAATGTACCATGGACTGCCAAGAAAACAAACAGATTCATCCTAGAGAGGGTTAAACCAGCCTACTCCTTGGAGGCAAGGATTCTGGGTTTTTGTCTGACATATTTTGGACATGTTGTAAGGACGGCAAGTTCTTGGAGAGGGACATCATGCTTGGGAGGGTGAAGGGAAGGCGCAAGAGGGGAAGAGCCTCTATGAGGTGGATTGATTCAGTGACTAGCGTAATCGGGATACGTGTGTCAGAGGCAGTGCGATTGGCACAGCATAGAGCAGGGTTTACATAGGGTACATAGGGTCACTATGAGTCGCAAGTGACTCCACGGCACATAACAACAAATCTGTAAGCAAAAGACACATCTGATATAAAGCTGTACTTTCAAATATGTTGATGCTTGATGTCTCGTAAGAGAAAAGACTAGTAATTTGGCAGTGAGGATGGAAAAAATGGAAATTAGCTATTATTTTAGAAATAATCAAATTAACAAACTTGTGAAGAAATTATCCTCTATATACAAAGCATGTGTGTGTGTGAGAGAGAGAGAAATGGAATTTGGAGAGTAGAGTTCAGGCAGACTGTGCTACTGAGTGTCTTACTTGATTAACCTTTAGAATCAACTGATTAATCACAAATTATCTGTTGAGAGCATCTGAGCAAAATATTTTATATTAATTACATATACTTAACATTTGTAAACACTCTCAACCTAACTGCATTTAATTTTATGAAATTAAGTGTCAGCAAATCGCTTCTTACTGAATTGCCTGTCTATATCCCACATGGTACTAAGCGGAGCTTAGACCCCAAGGATTGAAGATATCAATGATCTCATCTTGTTTGGATAAAAAGTCACCACCATTGCCACCCAAAGTCAGGAAATTGCAAGACATATTACATAGAATAAGCTCACTGTCAGAGACCTCTCCAAAATACTTAAGAACAATGATGTCAGCTTCAAGACTAAGACGCCCATGGTGTTTTAAATCACATATGAGCTGGACAGTGAAAAAGGATAACTGAAGAAGAATTGATGCCTTTCAGTTGTGGTGTTGGAGAAAAATACTAAGTATCTTAAAAAAATAATAAACAGATATTTCTTAGAAAAGTGTAGCATTAGTGCTTCTTGGAAGCAAAAATGACAAAGTTTCATCTCACATATTTTGGATAAGTTGCTAGGAAAGGCTATTCCTTGGAAAGGGACATCATTCTTAGAAAGATGGAGGGTCAGTGAAAGATAGGAAGACCCTCAATGATATGGATTAATACAATATCAGCATCCATAAGCTCAAGGGTATCAGAGTTGATGAAGATAACACAGGATAGGACAGAGTTCAGGTCTGTTGTTCATAGGGTCTGCTATGAGTTGTGCTCGACTTGATGGCTCCTAACAACAACAACAACAACAAGCCCCACATGGAGTCAGTGAGCTGAATATATGCTCATACCATGTACTGACCTTTTTTACCTAGGATCCCAGTTCAGCCATGGCACTTTATTTAATTTATTCTTTTTTATTCATACAATCTTTTACTTTTATACAATCATGCATATAAATTGCTTCATTCACATGCATTTTTATACATTTATGTGCACTGTGTTTTATAGAACTAATTACTCTTGATTTATGACTTCATCACTCCCATCTCATCAAGTCCCCATTGTACCTTGTCTCTTCCTTTACACACCCCCAACTGCCCACAGTGATTTCCTCTTCCTTCTTCCACAGGCCCCCTCTCTCTCCCCTTGTTCCTATTTGCTAATTGTAATAGTCACATGGTCCTTTTCTTGTTCCTTTCCAGGTTGAACTTCCCTTGTCCTGGTACTTACAGTATTCTTTGTCTATGCTTTCTATTTCTGTTCTCTCCTTCCCCCTCCAAATCCTCAGTTACTCTCCTGTTTTCACAATAATGGTCTTTTGCAGTGTTTGTTCTTTTATGATGTGCTTCTTTGACTATGTAAAGGCATTTGACCGCGTGGATCACAACAAATTGTGGCTAACCTTGAGGAGAATGGGAATCACAGAACGCTTGATTGTGCTTATGTAAAAATCCATACTTGAACCAGGGAGCAGTCCTCAGAACACAGCAGGGAAACACAGTGTGGTTTAAAATCAGTAAAGGAGAATGTCAGGGATGCATCCTCTCTCCATTCCTTTTCAATTGATATGCAGAAAAGACTATACAAGAGGCTGGGTTCTATGAGGAGGAGTGTGTCATCAGGACTGGAGGAAGACTCATCAATAACCTACTTTATGCAGATGACACCACCTTGCTTGCTGAAAGTGAGGAGGTCCAGAAGCAATTGCTGCATAAGGTCAAGGACTGTAGTCTTCAATATGGATTAAAGCTCAACATAAAGAAGACAAAGATTCTCACCACGGGGCCAATTGGTAGCAGCATGAAGTATGGAGAAGAGAGTAAGATTGTTAACAATTACAGCTTGCACAGCTCCACAACCAACACTCTTGGAACCAGCAGTCAGGAAATCAAAAGACTAATTGCATGGGGATGTATGCTGTCAGGGATTTCTCCAAAGTAAGCTACGATGTCAGTCTAGAGACTAAGGTGTGCCTGATTCAAGCCATGGTCTTTGAAATTGCTTGCTATGCATCAGAGAGCTGGACAATAACTAAGGATGACAGAAGAATTGATGCTTTTGAGTTGTGGTATTGAAGAGTCTTGAACATACCATGGACAGCCAAAGAAACAAATAGATCTGTCTTGAGAGGGTAAAACAAGTTTCTCCTGGAAGGCTAAGATTTTAAAACTCTGTTTCACATATTTTGGGCATGTGGCTAGGAGGGACCAATATTCAGAGGAGGATATCATGCCCAGAAGATTAGAGGGACAGTACAGGAAAGGAAGACCTCAGATGAGATAGATTGATACAGTAACTGGAGTAATGGAGTTTGGTGTGTTGGAGTCAGTGAGATTGGCTCAGTACAGGGCAGGCTTCAGAGCTGCAAGGAGTCTCAAGCAACTTGACAGCACATAACAATAATAACAGAAATGCTCTCTTGACCCTCTCATGTTGTCTTGTATTTCACAAATACTTCATTGTTCTGCAGTGCTATATAGTATTTGATTGTGTGAGTATATCACAATGTTCCCATTCATTTGTTGATGATCATTCAAATTGTTTCCATTGTCTAGTGTCTATGAATAATGCTGCTTGCTTTATAGAATGACTCTATTCTTTTTCTATTTTTTTAATTGCAAATAATTTAAAACCATAAATGGGGACAAATATATGAATTTCACTACACAGTAATGAGAGTACATCTATGGAAAGAGATGGTAGATGAGTTCAATCTCAGGAGTCAAAATAAGATCCGGCACCTTTTAAAAAATATAATTTAAATAGAATTGGTGATAGTTTATCTCTAAATGTTTGGTAGAAATCAACTGTGAGTCCATTCACACAATGAAATACTACACAGCACTCAAGAGCAACAGTTTTGAAAAATACTACATAACTTAGGAGAGACTGGAAAGCATTATGCTGAGTGAATTAACTCAGTCCCCTAAGGATAAATACTTCAAAAGACCATTATTATAAAAACAGAAGGATAACTAGTAAACTATATATGGAGGTCCAAGTAGGGGAAGGGGGAAGCAGAGAGGTGAAGGTGGACAGCGGGACATCATAGGGTCCCACAATTTAACGAGCAGAGAAGAGAGTAAAGGAAATTGGAAAGATCTGGCAGGGACCTGAAAATACAGGGTAATGGTGGTCATATTTCAATGAGGATTAACTTTATATAACACAATGTATGGAAAAAATTGTATGAAACACAATGTGAATGAAGGAAAATATGAAATAAAATGTATATTAATTTTGTATGCAAACCAGTATAAATATTTTTAAAAAAATAAATCTAAAAACATGTTTCATTGGAGAAATCTACAGTCAAGAACCTCTCCAAAGTTTTAAGAACAAGGATGTCAGTTTAAAGACTAAAGTGCACCTGATTCAAGTAATGGTATTTTCAATTGTCTCCTACACATCTGAAAGTTAAGCAATGAAAAGGAAAACTGAAGAAGAATCAACCCCTTTGAGTAAGAAGTATTGAGCATTGACTCCTAAAAGAATAAATATATCTACCTTAAAGAAAGTTTAAAAAGAATGCTCCTTAGACTCAAGCTGGATGAAACTTCCTCTCACTTAATTTAGGCCTATTTTCAAGAGGAACCAGTCCTTGGAGAAAGACATCATGCTGGGAAAGGCAGAGGGTCAGAGAAAGAGAGGAAGCCCCTCAATCAGATGAACTGACACTATGGCTTCCCTTTAATGGGCTTGAACATGATAAAGATTGTGAGGACAGTGGAGGAGAGGACAGCTTGGATAAGGAGAAGGTCAGCTTAAGAGTCAGGGAGACTGTCAACAAGATGAATTGACACAGTGATCACAGCTATCATCTGACTGGTGGTGGAGATTATAAAATTGTGCAGGATGAGGAAAAGTTTTCATCTGTTGTTCATAGGGTCACTATAAGTCAGAGCCAACTCCACAGTACCTACCAACAAGAACTTCTCTGGATGTTCCTGATTTAAAATGGGGGGGGGAATCATAATTTCTGGTTGTTCCACAATTCTTTTTTTTTCTTTTTTTTATTATTATTAAATTTTATTAGTTTCAATGAACATTCACAGGGATTCTGGGCTTTCACTCCTTCATTGCCGCACCATTCTCTCCACCCTCCTCCCCAGTTTGTTCTTCTTCCCCGCCATCCGAATGTCTGTTTTGATTGTCCAATTGCCACAGTGCTTGTCAAAGTCAGTTCTGATTAATCTCCTTTGTCGGTGTGTCCTTTGCCATTCCCTATCACTCCTCCCTGAGAGAAACTTCACCCTGATTCATAAGGAAAAGGGGATGGCGTATTCTCTTAGCTACTTCCTGCTGAAAAGGGACGCTGTGGGTTTCAGGGTGAAAATCTTCTCTCACTACTCTAAAGGGCCCCTTTGGCAGTAGGAAACACATAGACTATTATGGAGATTGATTTTGGAATTTAGATGCAGTCTTATTGATTGTGCTTGGTCGTACATGTTCATATCCTTGAAGATGTATCATGGGGGGTGTTGCAACCTAGAAGACACAAATTTGACTAACAAGTTATAAGTACATGAGTCAAAAATTATGGAAAAGTAAAAGAAAGGATAAAAACAAAATTTTGAAAGACACAACAGAAATAGAATGGTCCTTTTTTCCTTTAATGTGTTTCTACAAAACTATATTCTTAGCTGGATTTTCCCCACTGACGAAGGACTGTGAAAATGCAAGCTAAACAATAAAAATGGAATATTTCTTTAATCTTTGTATCTTGGAGGCAAAAAAACAAAAAAAGTTATGGATTTTAAACTCATATAGTCACAACCTTTGTAATGTTGCTTCCATACATGGTAATTACCATTATAATAAACACCAACTACACACGTAATCTCCTTTAATTTTATTTAATTATATTAGGAAGATTCTAAAATGACTTCTACATTATAGATGTAAAACTTGAGGCATCAATAGGTCAGGCCAGTTGCCTATGGGTGTGCAGCCAGAAGGAGATGGGTTTGTTTTTTTTTTTTAAATTTTACTTTATTATTATTATTGGTTTCAATGAACATCTACAGAGATTTTGGAATTCCATTCATTCATTGTTGCACTTTTCTCCCCACCCACCTACCCCCACCCCCAGTTCTCTCCTCTCCTTGAAAAGCAAAAGAAAACCTTCTTAATTGGTACCCAATCCCACCCCCCCCGGACATCCCCACCCCCACCCCAAGTATATTCCACTCTGCAACCCTCATTCCGGACTCTTATGATAATCATAATGATGTTTAGGACTCTGACTGGTGGCTGTGGGATGCTTGCTCTGCTCTCCCTATACCATCCTGGCTTCCTTTTTCTTTCTAAGTTATAAAATGCTCCCTGAGGCTTCAATTATTAATATAGAGAAGCTGAACATCAGTTAACACAAACCTTGTGTCAAAGCTAACTTTCATTCAAGTTTTCTATCCTCCTGTGCATCCATTTTTCAACAAAGAGAATCATGTAATTTTAGCATGCTTCTGGATTATTTGTATAAATAAATTTTCAATTTTCAAGAGCCTAAGCGCCTGCTATGTACCACATGCTCTTTAGAGTCTGGACCTTCAAGCGTGATTTTGTGCCTGTACTTGAAGAACTTTTGTTAATAGTGACTAACAGACAAATTCAGTCCAATGTAGCAAGTTTTCTGATAATGTTGCTCAGGGTACTCTTAGATCTAAAAGGGACATCAAAGCCACCAGAAAGGCCAGATCACGCAAGTCTTCCTAATGTCTATGGGAAGGGGAGGGGAGATGAAGCTGGAGACTAGAGCATGAATGTGGAGAAGAAAATACTGGAAAGTTGAAGTGTGGGTGAATGGAGAAGGTTCTAGATGAAGCAACACCATGTGGAAAGCCACTCAGGAGGGAAATATTATATTTGCAGTTTGTTGTTGCTATTGTTGTTGTTGGTGTGTGTCATAGAGTTGGAATCAACTGATAGCTGACACTCCAGTGAGTTTTCGGAGGCAGTAAATCACGCTGAAGGGAATTGCCCATCCTTCTCCCAAGGGAAGCTCATGGATTCCAACTACATATCTTAGCACAGCTTCTTACCACTAGCCCACAAGAGCTTTGCAAGTAGTAGTAGCCATATTGATGTAGCTAGAGCGGAAGGATTTCAGATTTATCATGAAGTTTACTTCCTGAGAGGGACCTTTTGTGTCTACCAGGCCATCAAAGTTAGGAATCCCTCTGAGATGGTGAACTCTCTGCATTCACTTAGTTAGGCTTTAGTTGAGCCTTGTTGTTTGACCAAACACTAAAGTAAATGCTACTGTGAAGCTATTTTGTTGATGTGAAGAATAACTCTAATCAGTTGACCTTGAAAAGGTGGATGGGCCTTATGCAGCTAATTGAAGGGGTTAATAACCAAAACATAGGTTTTCTGAGTAGAAAACAATTATGCCACAAGACTGTAACATGAAATCCTGCCCAAGTTTATGATCAAAGGAGCGTCAGTCTCAAGATTACAGCATCTCCTTCTTCCTCATTGCCATCCTATCTGCCTGCCCTACAGATTTCAGACACGCAAGCCTGTCTGCTAATTCCTTATAATCCTATCAGCTAATTCTTCACAATAAAACTCTTGCTTTATGTGTAGATGGAGGCCTGGATTAAAATAGTTAAGATGCATGTGAAAATAGTTAACATGCTTGGTGGCTAAGCAAGAGTGGACTTGAAGTTCACTCAGAGGCATCTTCGAAGAAAGGTCTGGTGACCTCGTTCAGAAACTCAGCCACTGGAAACCCTGTGGACCACAGCTATACTCTGACACGTCTGGACTGCGGAGTCCAAACTGACTCAACAGCAACCGCGTTTATAGACACAGAAATAAGACATAGAGATACAGATGTCATGAGTTTATGTCCAATTTGTTTTTATTTATGGTGACCCAATTCATGCACAGAAATTAACTACGTCATAGAATGTCCAAGCCTGTGATCTTTCCTGAGCAAATTACTAGATCTGTCTTCAAAGACATCTCTAGAAGGTCCAAATTGCCAAACATAAAACTAATGATTGAATGCTTAACTGTTTGTGCTACCCAGGGAGTCCAGAGATAGATGGAGATACAGTCTTTTGGTCTGTTCTCTGCAGAACGCTGACTGATAAATCCTAGCATTCAACCTCATAACAAGCCCCAGTGGCTTAGTGGTAAGGAATTGTGTTGTCAACCCAAAGGCTCAGTGTTTGACCCCACCAGTGGGTCCAAAGGGGAAGGATAGCAATCCCCTCCCAGGTGATTTACTACTGTCTTTGAAAACTTGCTGGAGGGGGTTAGCTATGAGTGACTTCTAACTCAAAGTTTAATACATAACAACATTCAACCTCATAACATTTCAGTACTTTTGCCATATAGCATTTGTAATTATGTAAAATATTTGTGTGTTTATTTGATAGATTCATCTCCCACTAGATTGTAAAAGGGAATGCTGGTGACCTAGTGGTAAGGAGTTGAACGGCAAACCCAGTTGTAGGTGGAATCCACTAGCTACTCTGTGGCAGAAAGATGGATAGTTTCCTCCCCTGCCATTTACAGCCTCTTAGAATCCATTAGGGGAGTCAATTATGAGTTAGTTCTGACTCAACAACACATAACAACAACAGCAACTGCCTCTGAAATCTACAGCATAGAGACTAAGACTTTGGGGCCTATCACTGGAGGGCAGGGCACAGTCATATGGGAGCTTGTGCAATACTCTGTATTACAGAAGCTAGAGAGAAGTTAAAAAACAGATGTATTTTCAGACTGAGGGGTTAATTAGTATTATCAAAAACATGGGGACAGATGGAAACAGCTAATTTGCTCAGAACAGCTCTAAGTACTTCTTCCATACCTGCTATATGACTCTGGGCAAGTAGGTCCCATTTGGGCCTCATTGTTCATCTTCAAACCAAGGGATTTGTTTCCCTGCAAGCTCTGACCCTCTTTTGGTGTCATGAACACTCAGCAGGTATTCAAGCTCTGCCAAGCCCGGTGCTCCTCACTTGTAATATTTTAGTAAGCTGGACTTGCTGAAGCAGATAAAAACTACAACTTTCAATATGGATTACACTTCAATATCAAGAATTCCAAATCCTTACATCTGGACAAATAGATAACACCATAATGGAGAAAAGATTGAAGTTGTCAATTATTTCACTTGACTTGAATCTATGTTAAAACCCATGGAAGTAGTAATAAAAAAATCAAAAGATGTGTTTCACTGGGGAAAGCTGCTGTCAAAAGACCACTCTAAAATGCAAAAAAGCAAGCTTAAAGACTGAGGTGCTCTTAACCTAAGCCATCATCTTTTCAATTGCTTCCTATGCCTTTGAAAGTTGGACAAAGGATAAGAAAGACCAAAAAATAGCTGACACTTTTGAATTGTGATGTTGATAAAGAGAATGGAATACAGAATGCTATGCCCCAAAAAGAGACAAATCTAGAGGAAGTGCGACTAGAGTGCTCTTTAGAGGTAAAGATAGTATAACTTCATCTCACCTAATTTTGGGCATGTTCTCAGGAGGGTCTAGTCCTCAGAAAATGACATCATGTTGGGAAAGGTTGTGGGTCAGAAATAAGAGAAGAATACCCTCATCAAGATGTGCTGATACACACACACACACACACACACACACACACACACACACTGACTACCACAATGAGTGTGAACAGGGTGGAGATTGGGAAAATGGCACCAGACAAAGCAAAGTTTATGCCTATTGTTCATAGGCTTACTATGACACCTAACAACAACAACAACATTATAATCTGGACTCTTATCTTTAACAATATCTTATGAAATGTATCATTTACAATCCTGTTAATGTATAACAGGATCATAATAAACAATACTCCTATAATGGAGCTTGCTTGTCTTTTATCAAATGCTAAAATCTACATTCTTACACAGTCAGCTAGCCCTTATAAACCCCTTATAAACATTAGTAAAATCTCCTTAAAACTCAGAAATATAAGTCTGAGCTTATAAGAGAATTCATTATAAGGTCCTGGAATAATCTCAAAATTAAATACAATATTGTTTCTAATATCTAAGAAAAATAAGTCATGAGACTTGAGCTCTGTAAATGTCCCTTCTCTCACCCCCATTTTTATCTCTAGATATATCGACACAGACCTCTTTCCATTGCAGGAAGGAGAGTTCCTTCCTGTCTGTGAGTTGTTTCCCTTCTGCTTCTGCCATCTATGGCTCCATTATTTATCCCACTGCTCACCATGATACATCTTCTGCCGTCTACAATAGTTTTTTTCACTCAATTCACAAATATCCTCAACATTCACATACAGACTATACTGCATTTCATAATTTCTAAGATGTTGTTGTTTTTGTTAAGTGCCGTCAAGTGGCAGATGACTCATAGCGACCCTATGAAGGAGAGTCCTCAACGTTTGGGTGCCTTTCATCCTCTCTCAGGTTCATAGGGTTTTCAGAGGCAAGCTATTATGGAAGTGGACGCCACTCCTCCTTCCAAGCTTGATTTACTCGGGGAGCTCCACCCCACTCTCAGTCCGCATTGGGTAACAAATCATTAACACATTTGACACATCAGTGTCACAGTGTTCAGCCTCATAGCAAACACAAGTTACCACTACACCAGGGCTATACAACCGAGAGGAATGTCTGAACAAAAAGAATGAAAGACAGGCCCGAGGGCTGCGGATTAAAAGTTCACCTACCTTTGGCTTGGTAGCATTGCTTTCTGTCCACTGGGCCAGCTGATCTCTCTCTCTATGGTGATGTTATTGTTGTTAAGTGCCATCGAGTCGCAGGCGACTCATAGCAACCCTAAGAAGGAGAGTTCTCAACACAATATCTCTGAAATCAGGATCTTTATTCCAATGAAGGGCCCTCATAGTTCCACTGAAACTGTTTTGGGTTGGTTTTTTTTCTTCTTCTTCTATGTATATCCAGTAACAGCGCATTTTTACAAAATACACTGTCTAATGCCTCTGTGTCCCCTTACTAGGCATCCTAATGTAGTCTCTTCAATATGGTCAGAAAAAGATAATTTCCACTTGAGAACTCTGTTAATGAGGGATTAGTATAAGGCTCCACATATTGAAGATTAATACATAAGTATTATTAATAACTAAGCAAAATAATTCCAAAAAAATCATCTTTAAACATTTGTAATACCTCACCACCAGAAAATCAAGCCAAACTGAGAAGAGGACATGAGAAGACAATTATCACTGCTAAAGTCAGATGGCCCTTGGTTGAAAGCAGAAATACCAAAAATATATTTGCTTGTATTTTATTGACTATGCAAAAGGATAATAATAGCAAATTATATTGTCATTGTAAAGAATGGGATTTTCAGAGTTTTTCATTGTACTCATATGAAACCTGTATATAGACTAAAAATTTTCCAAACAGAAGAAAAAGACACAATATGATATAAAATCAGGAAAAGTATGTGTTAGATACTCAATTTATTTTCTGAGCAAATAATCTGAGAAGGTGGATTATAAAAGGGAGAACACAGCATCAGGATCGGAGGAAGACTCACCAATAACCTGTGATATGCAGTCAACAATATAGCTTGCAGAAAATAAAGATTTGAAGCAGTTGATGATGAGGTTCAAAGACTACAGCCTTCAATATCACAACCTCAATTGAAAAAACAAAACAAAACAAAAAATGCTAGCACCTAGATACTGTAGCATCATGATAAATAGAAATAAAATTGAAGTTGTCAAGGATTTTATTTTACCTATATCTACAATAATGTCCATGGAATGGAAAAAAATCATATTATGTACTGCAGGGGGAAAATCTGCTGCCAAAGATCTCTTTAGAGTGTCAAGTTGTAAAGATGTCCCCTTGAAGATGAAAGTGCACTTGACTGAAGTCATGGTATTTGTAATTTCCTCAACGGGTGAACAGAAAGGAAAAGTTGTGAAATAGAGAAGAAGGATTAGCAGCGGGAAAACATGGTCTTGGTGACAGAAATAAAACCAGAGATAGAATGATAGAATTGTGCACAACCAATAACTTATTCATTGCAAATACATTTTATAAGGAACATAAACATAAGCTATACACATGGATTTCACCTCATGATGATATGTATAAAAATCAGATCGATTACATCTATAGAAAGAATCACTAGAGAAGCTCAATATCAGCTGTGAAAATTAGACTGGATGCTGACTGTGGAAGAGACCACCAACTAACCATATGCAAATTCAAGCTGAAGCTGAGGAACATTAAATCAAGTCCACAGGAACCAAAATTTGACCTTGAGGCTATACCACCTGAATTCCAAAACCATCTTAGGAACAGGTTTGAGGCCTTGGACATTAATGAGTGAAGATTGGATGAGCTGTGGGAGAATATTAAGAATATCATTCAGGAAGAATGCAAAAGGTCATTCATTACAAAGACCGAGGAGGAAGAAAAGTCCAAGATGTCCTAAGAACTCTAAATATTGCACTGGGCACCAAAAAGTAAAAGCAAAAGGAAGAAATCAAGATATTAAGGAGATGAACAGAAGATTCCAGAGGGCAGTGCTGGAAGACAAAGTAAAGTATCACAATGCAAGGAGCTGGAGTCAGAAAATCAAAAGGGCCAAACTCACTCAGGATATTGAGTTGGAATACTTAAAGATGTTTTGGGCAGAATGTTACATGATGCAGGAAGCATTAAAAGAAGATGGAAAGAGTATACAGATTCATTGTACCAAAAGGAATTGATGGACACAGAACAATTTCTTGAAACGTATGAGCAAGAGCCTATAGTGATGAAGGAAGAAGCTCAAGCTACTCTGAAAGAATTGGCAAAAAACAGGGCCCCAGGAACTGATGACATTCCAATTGACATATTTCAACAAACAGACGCTGTCCTGGATGTGCTTACCAAGCTGTGCCAAGAAATCTGGAGGACAACCACTTCGCCAACTGACTGAAAGAGATCTATACTTGCTCCCATTCCAAAGAAATATGATCTGACAGAGTGTGGAAATTATTAAACAGTATCATTGATATCACATGCAAAGAGTGTGGAAATTATTAAACAGTATCATTGATATCACATGCAAGCGAGATTCTGCTGAAGATCATCCAAAAATAACTGAAACAACACATCAACAGAGAACTGCCAGAAGTGCAGACTGGATTTAGAAGAGGCCATGGCACTAGGGATATCATAGCTAATGTCAGATAAATCTTGACTGAATGTACAAAGTACCAGAAGAATATGTATCTGTGTTTCATTAACTATATAAAGGTGTTTGTGCAGATCACAACAAACTGTGGCTAACTCTGAGAAGAATGGGAAACCCATAACGATTGATTGTGCTTATGTGAAACCTATATTTGGACTAGGAGGCAGTCATCAGAACAGAGCAAGGAAACACTGCATGGTTCATAATTGGAAAGGGTGTGTCTTATCTCCATATTTTTTTTTCAATCTATATATGGTATGCATAGGAATCAGAT
>NW_006399847.1:9862311-9877713 GCF_000299155.1 Elephantulus edwardii
GTACTGAATGTACCATGGACTGCCAGGAAAACAAACAGATTCATCTTGGAGAGGATTAAACCAAGCTCCTCCTTGGAGGCAAGGATTCTGGGCCTTCGTCTGACATACTTTGGCCATGTTCCCAGGAGGGACGGGTCCTTGGAGGGGGACATCATGCTTGGGAAGGTGGATGGACAGCCCAGGAGGGGAAGACCCTCTATGAGATGGATTGATTCGGTGACTAGGGTAATCGGGATGGGTGTGTCAGAGGCTGTGCGGTTGGCGCAGGATAGAGCAGGGTTTAGGGCTGTTGTGCCCTATGAGTCGAAAACGACTCGACAGCACAGAACAACAACATATGCAGAATAGATTATCTGAGAGGCTGGGCTCTATGAGAAGTGTGACGTCAGGATAGAAGGTAGATGCATCAACAATCTCCACTACGCAGAAGACACAACCCTGCTTGCTGAAACAGAGGAGAACCTGAAGTGCTTGCTGCAGAAGGTAACAGAGTGCAGCCTTCAATATGGATTGAAGCTCAGCAACAAGAGAAAAAAAGATTCCCACCACTGGGCCAATTGACAGCATCATGTTAAATGAGGAAGCGATCGAGATTGTTGACAGCTTCAGTTTACTTGGCTCTACAATCAACACTCTTTGCACCAGCAGCCAGGAAATTAAACAACTAATTACATTGGGAAAGTTGGCTGTCAGAGACTTCTCTGAAGCACTAAAGAGCAACAATGTCAGTCTGGAGACTAAGGTGCACCTGAAACAGGCCATGGTCTTTGTAATTACTTGCTATGCATCAGAGAATTGGACAATGAGTAGGAATGACAGAAGGAGAATTGATGTCTTTGAGTTTTTGGGCTGGAGAAGAGTATTGCATAGACCATGGATTGCAAGAAGAACAAACAAGTTCGTCCTGGAGAGGATGAAGCCAGGCTGCTCCTTGGAGGCAAGGAGCTTCATCTGACATACTTTGGACATGTTGTAAGGCGGATTCAGGTCTTGAAGAAGGATGTCATGCTTGGGAGGGTGGAGGGACAGCACAGGAAAGGAGGACCCTCGATAAGATGGATTGATTCAGTCACTGGAATAATGGTTATAGGTGTATCAGTGACAATATGATTGACACAGGATAGAACAGGGTTTGGGGCTGTTTTACATAGGGTCTCTATGAGTTGCAGGTGACTTGATGGCACATAACAACAACAACGTATGTATCTCAAAGCTGGAAAATAAATAGGGAAGACTGAAGAATTTATGCCTTTGAATTATAATGTGGCAGCAGACTATTAATATTCTTCCCCCATACCATAATTAAAAATATACTAAATTTCTGGGGTGGGGGAGAAATGTACTTTAGAAAAGAATGCAATCAGAAATTCCTTAGAACTTAGAACCAGGATCGTGAGACTTGATACATGCTTTAGGCAGGTAATCAGGTTTGTCCAGTCCCTCAAGAAATATATCATGCTTGGTAAAATAGATGATCAACAACAAAATAATTAATCTCCTCAGTAAGTCAGACTTATATAATGGCTATAACTGTGATGTGAATCATAGCAAGAATGGAGAGGATGACACAGGACTGGGAAGTATTTAATTCATTGTATAGAGCATTATGAGTCTGAACTGACTCAACAGCTTCTAATAACATAAGTTTTCACTTCCAGAGAAAGAAACCAGACCCAGTGGCCTCCTTGAGAGGTTGCAAGGAGAGCCAGTGAGCTGCAGATCTGTGTGATGTGCAGCAAGAACCCTGTGAGTTAAATCCAGCTCCAGGGCACAAGAACAGCTCAAGTTCCAGCTGTCCCATCTGTGCTGCTACTTCCGCCTCGTAGTCAAGCTTCCTGAAGAACAGATAAGCTTAGACTTTTCAGTCATCGTCTATGCCACTATGCCTCACAAGGCTAGTGTGGCTCATTTGAATGAGACATCAGTGCATTCCAGACTGTTATTTAAGTTAGGTGCTATGGAGATGACTATGGCATACAGCGACCCTATGAATGACATATTTGAAATCCGCCTTTTTCTATGTCATCCTCATCCTCTCTGTAACACTTGAGCCCATTTTTACAGTCACTGTATCAGTCTATCCTGAGGGTATTCCCCTCCATCACTGTCCCTCCACTGTGAAGCCATATAGTCCCAAAATACAGCAGCATTCACATTAGAAACCACTCAGAACCGTGAGACTAGAAGATATTCCTAACTTAATAGATACATCTTAATATGTCCACCTAGCTGACACATTGTATCAAAAGAGTACTCTAAACTTGCTGTCAACATCACTTTTATTATTCAACTGAATCAATCAGCTTCTGGGTCATTCGTTAAAAAAAGTAGCTACATACATTTTTAAAAATTTACGTTACTGCAAAATAGGGTTTGACTGTAAATATATACCTTTGGATGTAAACTATGGTTTTAACATCTCATTTACAAGATTACAAAAATACTTTTAAATTTAGAAAATCAAAACGTGATTGGCTCTGGGAATAGATTGTTAGGTATGAATCCAAAATTCATCATTTAACAGCTGGGCAACTTTGTAAAGATTACTTACCATTTCTGTGCCTCAATTTTCTGTCCTACATATCCAATAGAACCATATTACGTATATCATCGAGTCGGAACCGACTCATAGCTTCAATGGGCTTCCAGAGGCAGTTTATTGCATGAGAGGAGAGTGCCAATCCCTCACCCACAGAGCAGCTGGTGGATTTGAAATGTGTGCCTACAGGATTGCAGCACAACTTCTTGACACTATGACAACAGAGCTCTCTAATGGAACAATAGTAAGAAATAAATTTTAATAATTTATGTAAGAGAACAGTGTAGAGTAAATGCTAGTATTGTTAAGTATCATGATGTCAGCTCAAAGGGATTTTATGTACACCAGAGTGAAGCCTTGGCCACTCTTCACACTTCACAATGTTTAAAGCCAACCTGTGCTGCATAAGATTATATTCTGTGAAGGAACAACAATTTCTCAGTCTATTCCTCTGTGATGGACAATTTGGCTCCTTCCATTTTCTTGCTGTTATAAACAACACTGCTATGAACATAATATAAAAAAATATCTTGTCAGACCACAATGCCATAAAACTAGAAATTAATGACAAAAGGGTAAAGCTTACAAAACCACCCATTGGAAACTAAATAACAGCCTGCAAGATAGAACATGATTGGGTTATGTTGTTATTGTTATACGCCATCAAGTTGCCTGCAACCCAATGTACAACAACGCTGAACCCTGTCCTATCCTGAGCCAGTCTCATTGATTCCAACACATCTAATCTTGTTACCCTGGTTATTGTGTCAATTCATCTCATTTTAGGTGTTTTCTCTGCTGTCCTTCCACCCTTCCGAGCATGATGTCCTTCTCCAAGGACTGGTCCCTTCTGGCCGGGTGCCTAAAATATGTGAGACAGAGCTTCACAATTCTTGCCTCCATGGAGAAGAAACTTGGTTTCACTCTGTCCAGGACAGACCTATTTGTTCTTCTGGTGGCCCATAGTATATTCTAGACTCTTCTGCACCACAACTCAAAGGCATTGATTCTTCTTTTGTCATTCTTAGTCATTGTCCATTTATAGAAGAAATAAAAAATCAAATAAAAAAAGTTCCTGAAGCAAGCAATAATGGAAATACAACATACCAAAACCTCTTGGATGTAGCTAAGGCAGTCCTCAGGGTTCATAGCAATAGGCAAAATCATATAAAAGGAAGAAAGAAGCAAATTTAAAGACCTAACTCAACACTTTCATCAAATATAAAAAGAACAATATTCTAACCTCACTACCTCTAGAAGAAAGGAAATTATAAATACAAGAGCTGAACTTAATGAGAAAGAAAAAAAAAAAAAACGATTGAAGCCATCAACAAGACTAGGAGCTGGTTGTTTGAAAGGGTCAATAAAACAAACAAAACATTGGCAAACTTAACAAAAGAAAACAAGAAGAAGATAGAAATAACTAAAAAAATTATAGAAGTGTCATCATCCATTAGGACAAGACCTGAGAGCTTAAATAGTTTGGGGCAAAGCATGGAAGGCACAAGAGTCACCTTGGTCCCACACAACACAGGTACTCCCACTTTTCCCAGAAGCCCAGAGAGTCAAGGCCTGAGAGCTTAATAAAAATAGAATACAATTAAATTAAATAGATAATATCAGAATATTATTGTTGTTGTTGTTGTTGTTAAGTGCTATTGAGTTGCAGGTCACTCATAACAACCCTATGAACGAAAAGTCCTGGACACCTTCTCTATAACTTTTGTCCTTTCTCCAGGTTCATAGGGTTTCCAGAGGCAAGCTCTTGTGGATGTGGATGCCACTCCTGCTTCCAACCTTGTTTTAATCAGGGAGCTTCACCAAACACTGTCCACCATGGATAACAATATCCGGCTTCACGGCAACCCCAAGTTATCTCTCACAGCAAGTGGACATATCAGGGTTACACGACCTAGAAGAATGTTTTGCCAAAATAAAATGCCAGAATATGATTAAAAGAATGAGTATGTGAAACAATGAATTCTGAAGTCAGACAATGAACTAAGTAAGAATAAATAAACATTTAGTGTACCAAATCCATTACAATTATAAGTTTATCTGTTAGGAACTTGTCAGCTACCATCAATAAGAACAACAGATCAAAACTTTGCCCTATCCTACACCACTGTCATGATCCCTGCCATGCTAAAACCCAGTATTGCAGTCACTGTGCCAAAGTTCTTGCTGAGAGTCTTCTCTTTGTCACTGACTCTATTTTTTTTAAGCATGATGTCATTTTCCAAGGATTTACACCTTCTGATAGGATGCTTAATGTGTATGAGGCAAATTTTCATCATCCATGACTTCATGAAACACACAAGGTGCACTTCCTCTATGACAGATTTCTTTGTTCATTTGGCAGTATTCATCACCAATACCACAATTAAAAGACACCAATTCTTTGGTTTTCCTTTTCATTGCTCAACTTTCATATGCATTGGGAGCAACTGAAAATACCACTGCTTGGATAAGCCACATTTTAGTCTTTAAACATCCTTGATCTTTGACACTTTAAAACATGTCTCTGATCGCAGATTTGGCCAATACAACATGCCTTTTGACTTCTTGATTGCTGTTATTATGGGTGTTAATTGTGGATTTGGATCCAATTAAATGAAACAACTGACAATTCATGTTATTAACTGTTGTTAGGTGCCATTGAGTTGACTACAACCTATAACAAAGAAGTGTTGAATAACTTTTCCATGATCCATGCTTTCATAATTTTTCTCAATGTGTTTCCATATATAAAATACAATTCTACTGTTTTACAAACATAAGTAAATGTTCAAAAAAATTATACATAGCATTCCACAACTTGCTTTTTTTCACTCAAGAATATTTTTTAGATTTACACTGTAAGTTTCCGCACTTTATCAAAATTAATTATTTGTTTTAAAAAGCTTTCTTAGGCTCCCAAAGAGTGCTAAAATATTTTAATCAATGTTCAAGATGATAATTTGTTTGAATCATCAAGAGATTAAAAATTGTCATCAGATATTATATTTTTTTTAAAATTTTAGCCCTTAGTAAGCAGGAGAGGAAACAGCACAAAAAAAGGAAGACCCTGAGTGAGCAAGATTGACTCAACAACTGGGATAATGGGAGTGTGTTAGAGACAATGAAGTTGGTTCAAGATAGAGCAGGTTTCAGAGCTGTTGTACATATAGGGTCACTATGAGTTGGAGTTAACTCGACAGCATATAACAACAACAAGAAGAAGCAGATGTTAAAGGTCTTGTGCACCATAAGAGTCAATTGCTTAACTGAAAGATTGGAGATTCAAAGCCATCAACTACTCCACAGACATAAAATATCTGATGATTTGTTTCAGTAAGAATTACGGCCTAGGAAACCTATCAGATAGTTACACTCTTGTCATTTAAGGTCACAGGGAAGAAGAGTCAGCTCAACAGCATACACCAACAAACACGTGATATGTATTGGTCAAGCAGCTGATATTCTGTGTTGCATTCTTGCATATTTTCTTTCTCAGGCTTTCAAAATCCAAACCTGACAGTAATTGCAGGTTGACATTATGATTTCTAGTGTGACAGTGAGGAACAATATAGATAAGACATTGAGAGCACCACTTTTGAAGTCAGGGGCCAGGGTTCAACTCCGTATACGTCTAATTCTGTATACTTAGGTATGTTAAGGAGCTCTGTTGGTAAGAAGCCTAGTGTTTTGCTGCAAACTCCAAAGTCACTGATTTAATTCAGTAGCTGCTGCTCAAGAGAATAATGGGAAATCTCTTCTATAAACATGGAAGTTCAATATGAGTTAAGATCACCTTGGCAGCAGTAGGTTTTAATTTTGGCTTGAATGTGTTATATCACTGTCCTGATTTTTCCCGTTCTGAAATAGTATTAAAATCTAAAGATAGGTTATAGGGAGGATGAAATGAGCTACTGTACATAAAGTATTTATCCCATTGTAGAGTGTATAGCTAACATTCAGAAAATGCTAACTAGTAAATACAGTAGCTCTTAGGATAACAGGTGACTTATCTGTTATATGTTGTTGTAAAGTTGTACATTATGTTTATTGCTCTTTAGCTTTTTCTGCTTGTCTCCATCATGTCTTTCCATTGTTCACTCACTTTGTGTTCTCAGTTGCCATCAAACCAAGTAGATATATATACGAACAATAGAATGAAACATTGCCTAGTCTTGCATCATCTCAATGATGTTTTATATATTAGAGCCTATTTTTGAGACTATTGTGTCAATCATCTCATTGAGATTATCACTGATAATCTAATAAACTCAATGTCTTTTACTAACATTTGGTCTTTCTTGATGATGTGCCCAAACTAAGAGAAACACAAGTCTCATCATACTATATCTAAAGAACATTATGGTTGTATTTCTTCTAAGACTAAATTGTTTGTTCTTCTGGTAGTCCGTGGTTCTTTGTCAACATTCTAATTCAAATGATTTAATTATTCTATCTGCTTTTCTCACTGTGCAACTTTTGCCTGCATATGTTGTTGTTGTTAGGTGCAGTCGAGTCGCAGGCAACTCATAGCGACCCTATGAAGGAGATTCCTTGACACTTGGGTGCCATTTATCCTCTCTCCAGGTTCATAGGGTTTTCGGAGGTAAGCTATTATGGAAGTGGATGCCACGCCTCCTTCCAAGGCCTGCATATGAGGTAAATTAAAAAATATCATAACCTGAGTCAGGCACAACTTCATGTAAGCAACATTATTGTTTTTAGAACACTAAAGTGGTCATTTGCAGAAAAATATTCCCAATACAGTATATCTTTAAGTTTCTTGACTGCTGCTCCCATGGGTCTTGATTGTTAATCCACTTAAATTTAAATCCTTGGCAACTTCAATTTTATCTTCATTTATTGAGATGTTTATCAAGTCAAGAGGATTCTGACCTTCTTAAATTCATGTCATTGGTATTGAAGATTATGGCCTTTGACCTTTGTCAGAATATGCTTCAGTTAGTCTTCATTTTCAGTAAGTAAATTAGGTTGTCTTATATGCATATTGTGGATTTTTAATGAGCTCTCCTGATGCCTCATTTTTCTTCACATGCTCCAGTTTCTTGGATTAATCATTAAGCACAGATATGAGTAAATAAAGTGAAACTGCTACATATATTTTCCAGTTATGAATCATGCAGTATCCCCTTGGCATGTTTGAATCTATTAATCCAGATCAAGAACACAATTAAATGTTCTGTAGCTTTCCTTATTCATAATTGTTGTTGTTGTTGTTGTTATGTGTCGTCGAGTCGCCTGCGACTCATAGCGACCCTATGTACAACAGCCCTAAACTCCGCTCTGTCCTGTGCCAATCGCACTGTCTCTGACACTCCCATCCCAATTATCCCAGTCACTGAATCAATCCACCTCATAGAGGGCCTTCCTCTCCTGCGCCGTCCCTCCACCCTCCCAAGCATGATGTCCCTCTCTAAGGACCGGTCTCTCCTCACTACATGTCCAAAGTAAGTTAGACGGAGCCTCAGAATCCTTGCCTCCAAGGAGCCATCCGGTTTAACCCTCTCCAGGACAAATCTATTTGTTTTCCTAGCAGTCCATCGTATTCTCAGTACTCTTCTCCAGCACCACAGCTCAAAGGCATCAGTTCTCCTTCTATCCTCCTTGGTCATTGTCCAACTCTCTGATGCATAACAGGTGATTGCGAAGACTATGGCCTGTATCAGACGCACCTTAGTCTCCAGAGAGACACCACTGCTCTTCAGCACTTTGGAGAGGTCCCTAACAGCAGACTTTCCCATGGCAATGCGCCTTTTAATTTCCTGGCTGCTGGTGCCAAGACTGTTGAATATGGAGCCAAGCAAACTAAAGCTGTGTACAATCTCAATCTCTTCACCATCCATCCTGATGCTGCCAATTGGTCCAGTGGTGAGAATCTTTGTCTTCTTGACATTGAGCCTCAATCCATATTGCAGGCTGCAGTCCTTGACACTCTGCAGCAGGTGCTTCAGGTCCTCCTCAGTTTCAGCAAGCAGGGTTGTGTCATCCGCATAACGCAGATTGTTGATAAATCGTCCACCAATCCTGACCCCACATTTCTCCTCATAGAGCCCAGCCTCCCGGATAATCTGTTCTGCATATAGGTTGAAGAGGTATGGAGATAGGATGCATCCCTGGTGTACGCCCTTCCCAATTTTGAACCATGCAGTGTTCCCTTCCTCTGTTCTGACGAGATTATTCATAATATTATTTGTAATTTCTTATGATCTAAACAGTGAAATGCAGTCATATAGTTAGTGAAACACAGGCAATATCTTTCTGCTTTTCTTAAATTTTAGTGAAAAGTCCATCAAATAGAAACAATAATATTCCTCACTCTATTTCTTCTTCTGAATCCATATTTAACTTCTGTCAGTAACCTTTCAATATACAGATAGTGTTGGTGTTTGTTTTTGTTTTAAAAACTAATAGAAATCTTTTTGGTTGGTTGTTGCTTTTTGTTGTTGTGTAACATCGAGTCGGAACTGATCCATGGCTGACCTTTCAGTGGGTTTTCAGAGAAAGTTAATCACATGGAGGAGATTGCCCATCCTTCTCCCACAGAGCAGCTGGTGGATTCAAACTGCGTGACTTAGGGATTGCAGCACAGTTTCTTCTTATCAGGCTACCAGAGCTCCCCATTCATACATTCTATTTTATTACCTTTCTTTGAAATGGGCACAGACTTAAGTATCTTCTAGTTGCTTGGCAGGAAACCATCTTCCAATTTTCTTGACATAGACAAGTAAGCACTTCAGCATAGCATCAATCATCAATTGGTAAATGAAATTTTTAAAGTAAAACTAGAGTAGAACAATCTCAACTGTGTTCCTAAGGATGTAGTCTTTGAGGATGCATTGTGCCACCTCATATTTCTCCCACAGAGTAGGTGGGGGGTTTGGATCACCAATAATTTTGTTTAGCAGTCGAATAGTCAATCAGTGCAACACCAGACCTCTTTCCACTCCTTTTACATGTGTTGTTTTAGCAACATTGAGGATAAGAGCTATTGTTCCACATATGGATAAACAACTTTAGTAAAACTTACTTGTCTGTCCAAGACGCCCAAAAGGTAGGTAGCAGAACTTAGTATAGACTCTGACTCTCTATGCACCATTGTTTCACTACAAAATGTCCACAAAGAAAGAGAATTTTGGCACATGATATGTGACATTGTTTCTTCTTTTGCTCACTTGCAGACTACAATTCAACCCTCAATCGAATGGTTACTTAATTTTCTTTTATATGTCCATAGACAAAATATATGCCTGTATTCACAGGGAAAAGAAAGGCAGAAAACAGTACAAGATCAAAGGGGGGGAAACATTACTCAAGAAATTGATGAATGTGCTGATCCAGACCATGGTGTTTTCAGTCACTTGATATATATTTGAAAGCTAGACAATGAATAAAGATGAAGAATTGACATCTTTAAATTGTGGTGTTAGAGAAGAGTATTAAAGATCCCATGGACTGCCAAAAGAGCAAACATAAATCTTGCAGAAAGTGTAGCCAGAGTGCTCCCAGGAGGATGGTGAAGCTTCCTTTCATATACTTTGGATATGTTGCTAAGAGAGGCTATTCTTTGTAAAGGGGTATAATGCTTGGAAAGATAGAGGGTCAGTGAAAGAAAGGAAGACCTTCAATGAGAAAGGTAGACACAGTGGTTGCAGCAACATGATCAACTGTGTTATACAGAGATGATGAGGATGATACAGGATAGGACAGGGTTCAGGTCTGTTGTTCACAGAGTTGTTATGAGTCATACTCCACTTGATGGCACCTAACAACAACTAGAGGAAAGACTTCTCAGGGAGAGAAAAATCTCATTTGCTTTATTAATCTCTGATCATTATATTACTATACTGAATACTGTGATCAGAGTTGTAAAAATGAATAGGGAGCTCAAGTGGATATTTCATAAAAAGGTTCTGCTAACTCATAGGCTTTGCCTCTCTGGTCATTTCAATCCACCATTCTACTAGATAAAGATGAACACTCTCCTGCCATCTGATTTACATTCTTGGAAACTCAGTGCAATGTCAGTTATGAGTAGAAACTTACTCAAGGACAATGAGAGTGATAATGGGTCTTAAGGAAAAGTAAAAGGAGACAAGGAAAAAAAGACAAAAGGTTTAGTAGAGCAGGTGAGCTGAGGGAGTTTAAACTGTGAGGACTTTCTTCAGTCAGCAGAAACTGGTGGAGAGAATTCTCTCTGCCCCTTCCTTCCCATCTCTGCTCACAGACATTATCTTCCCTAGAAGTCATTCACCTCCAACATTTAAAGATCCAACAGCACTGGCAGAGGGCCCAGTTGGTGTACTGTGAAGTGTGTAGAAACACTGTCTAAATCTGTAGTTCCTTCATTTCATATTGTAGGAGCAGAGATAACACTGTTCACTAAGAGACTAGCTCTTTTTTGTGGCATCACAACAGAATCATTCAGGCTTTTTCGGCTGTCTTGCCTCTGCTTTCCATGCTAAGCTTAATCCAAGATCCAAGAGATAGTGTTAGGGTTAAAAGCATTAGGTTGCATGAAAATAGGACACTGTACTTATACAGTCTCCCCAGAGACTGTGTAGAGGCCATTTGAAAATGCAGCTTAAATACAGAACACAATTGATGGACCTTAGAGATTAGCTCGAAAGGTAAATTAATTATCTACTATGAGGAGAGTACATGATGATTGCATAGCTATTTATTTTTAGGTATCAGGACAAATGAAAACTAAATGAAGAAAAATTAAAAATCTTCTAAAAGATCTTTCTTTTCCTTGTGGATTGGGAGACGCAGACACAGGTCAGCAAGAGGTAAAAGGATATGCCCTTCTCCTCCTCCCATCCATGGGGCTCAGTTTCCAGCATTTCCTGAGTAGGGAAAGGAATCTTGAATTCAAATCACTGTTTCAACATGGTCATATATTTTTATTTTTTTCTATAATTATATTTTATTAATTTTCATAAACATTTACAGAGATTTTGGGTTTCCATTCATTCATTGTTGCACTATTCTCTCTACCCTCCTCCCAGTTTGTTCTTGTCCAAATGCCACAGTGCTTGTCAAAGCCAGTTCTGATTAATCTTCTTTGTCGGTGTGTCCTTTGCCATTCCCTATCACTCCTCCCTGAGAGAGACTTCACCCTGAGTCATAAGGAAAAGGGGATGGCGTATTCTCTTAGCTACTTCCTGCTGAAAAGGGACGCTGTGGGTTTCAGGGTGAAGGTCTTCTCTCACTACTCTAAAGGGCCCCTTTGGCAGTAGGAAACACATAGACTATTATGGAGACTGATTTTGGAATTTAGATGCACTCATACTGATTGTGCTTGGCTGTACATGTTCATATCCTTGAAGATGTATCATGGGGGTGCTGCAACCTAGAAGACACAAATTTGACTAACAAGTTATAAGTACATGAGTCAAAAATTATGGAAAAGTAAAAGAAAAGATTCTTTCATTGTTTTACAAACCCTCCCCCAGGTCCCCTCCAACATTCAACATGGTCATATATTTTTAAATGTAGTGAAACCCAGAAATCATTCTTTGCTTGTTTCATCAATGTAGGTGGTTTTGATTTCTCTATTTTATTGTTTTTGGTTGGTTTTTATTCTGCCTTCATTCACATAATGTCTTGAACAATACTTTCTACACATTTTGTCTTTATTTTTCATTTACTTTTATTTTATATTGGTTTGTATACAAAATTTATATATATTGTGTTTCATTTATATACATTGTGTTTCACACATTTTTTCATTCACAATATGCTTCATATGGTCACTTTTGACTTATGCCCATTATTACTACCCCATGTTTTCAGGTCCCCACTGGATATTTCCTAATTCCTTCACCTCTTCTCTCCACCCAAAAATACTCTGTGAACCTGTGACTTCCTCTCCTCCTGCTCTCAGCCCCTCTCCTCCTTCCTTTTCTCTTTTGGGCTTTTGTACACATCTTACTAGTAATCTTTCTATTTTTATAGTAATGGTCTTACAGGTATTTGTCTTTATCAGACTGAATTAGTTCACTCAGCACAATGCTCTCCAGCTTCTGTGTTAAAAAAAAATATCATTGCTCCTGAGTGCTGTAAGTTATTCCATCATGTGAATATACCAAAATTTCTCAATCCATTCCTTTGTTAATAGATATTTGGGCTGTTTCCTTTTGCTTGCTATTGTGAATAACTGTGCTCTGAACATTGGTGTATAGGTCTCTGTGTCTCAGTTCTATTTTCTTCAGGGTCAATTCCTAGCAGTAAGATAGCTAACCTAGCTATACGGTATTCCTATGTTCAACTTATTGAGGAAGTGTCAATCTGCTATCCGGAGTGGTTGTACCATTTTACAATCCCACCAACAGCATATGAGTGGCCCCACCTCTGCACATCCTCTCCAACATTTATTGCTTGCTGTCCTATTAAACTTTGTTACTGCTTCTGGGTTGAGATAGCATCTCATTGTGGCTTTGATGTATATCTCTCTGCTGGCCAGTGATTGTGAACACTTCTTAATGTGTTTGTTGGCGATCTGAATATCTTCCTCTGTGAAAACTCTTTCCATGTCTTTTGCCCATTTTGTAACTGGGTTATCAGGGTTTGTTTGGGTTTTTTTTATTGGGGAGACCCTTGTCTCAGATGGCATTGCCAAATGTTTTTGGTGTTTGGTGTTTGGGTGGTTTTTTTGTTTGTTTCTTTCTTTGTTTTCACAATCCGTAGGGTTTTTTTTCACTCTCTTGGGAAGTTTTTGATGTACACAGGGACTTAATCTTTGTAAAGTCCATTTGTCAATGTTATCTTCTCTTGGTTGTGCATTTCTGGCTGTATTTGTCAAGCTTTCTATACTATAGACTAGGCCTTCCAAGTTTGGTTCCATTTTGTCTCTTATGATCTTTATGATATGAGGCATTACCTCTAGGTCTTTCTGATCCTAGAGTTGGGTTTTGTATATGGTGTGAGATGTGGATCCTGTTTGAGCTTTCTGCAAGGAGCAGTACAGTATTGTCAGCTACATTTGTTAAAGAAGTTGTCATTTCCGCATTTGATGGGCTTTGTATTCTTGTAATATACCAGCTGACTCTAGGTGGATGGGTTAATTTCTTGATTTCCTATTCTGTTCCATTGGAACAGAATTGGCATCCTGTCATTATACCAGTACCATACTGTTTTGGTCATTACAGTTGTGTAGCAGGTTTTGAGATCAGACAGTGCTATGCCTCCCACTTCATTTTTGTTTTTCAGAAGTGCTTTACTTATTCAGTTTCTTTCCATTCCAAAGACAATTTTTCTTTTCTATCTCTTTGGAAAATGAATTTGTATCTCTATTAGGATTGCCCTAAACATGTAGGCTGCTTTTGGTAGGATCATCATTTTTACTATATTGAGTCTTCTTATCCTTAAGCAGGGAATATTTTTCCATTTATTTAGATAGACAAAGATTCTCACCACTGGACCAATTGGCAGTATCAGGATGGATGGTGAAGAGATTGAGATTGTTAACAACTTTAGTCTGCATGGCTCCATGGTCAACACTGGGACCAGTAGCCAGGAAATTAAAAAAATGTACTGCAATGGGAAAGTCTGCTATTAGGGACCTCTCCAAAGTACTGAAGAGCAATGATGTCACTCTGGAGACTAAGATACAGGCCATGGTCTTTGCAATCACTTGTTATACATCAGAGACTTGGACAATGACTAGTAAGGATATAAAGAGAATTGATACCTTTGAGCTGTGGTGCTGGAGAAGAGTATTGAATGTACCATAGACTGCCAAGAAAACAAACAGATTCATTCTGGAGAGGGTTAAACCAGGCTGCTCCTTGGAGGCAAGGATTCTGGGGCTTCATCTAACATACTTTGGACATGTTGTAAGGAGGGACAGGTCCTTGGAGAGGGACATCATGCTTGGGAAGGTGGAGGGATGGTGCAGGAGGGGAAGACCCTCTATGAAGTGGATTGATTCAGGATGGGTGTGTCAGAGGCCATGTGATTGGCACAGGATAGAGCAGGGTTTAGGTAGGGCTGTTGTACATATGGTCGTTATGAGTCGCAAGTGACTCGACGGCACATAACAACAACAACAACAATATTGTTTCTCACAATATTGGTTTTAGTTTTCTTTATAAAGCTATTTATATCTCTGTTATTGTTGTTGTTGTGTACCATCGAGTTGGAACCAATCCACAGCTGACCCACCAGCAGGTTTTCAGTCAGTTAATCACATGGGAGAAGATTGCTCATCCTCCTGCCATGGAGAAGCTGCTGGAATCATACTGCATGACTTCAGGATTGCAGCAGAGCTTCTTGCCTCTAGGACAGAATATTAAATCATACAGGAAACATTCAAAGAAGTTAGAAAGAGTTTACAGAGTCATTGTACCAAAAGGAAATGGTGGACACAGAAGAATTTCATGAAACAATGTATGAGTAGGAATCTGTGGTGATGAGGAAAGAAGTTCAAGCTGCTCTGAAAAAATTGTCAAAAAACCCAAGACCCCAGGAATTGACAGTATACCAGTTAACATATTTCAACAAACAGATGCTCTTCTGGATGTGCTCACCAAATTGTGCCATGAAATCTGAACAACCAGCTGGCCAACTAACTGGAAGAGATCTATATTTGTTTCTGTTCCAAAGAAAGATGATCTGACAGTGTGGAAATTATTGAACAATATAATTAATAGCACACGCAAGCAAGATTGTGCTGAAGATTATCCAAAAACAACTGGAACACCACATCAACAGAGAACTGCCAGAAGTGCAGGCTGAATTTTGAAGAGGCCATGGTACTAGAGATATTAAAAATAATGTTAGATGGATCGGGGCTGAAAACAGAGAGTACCAGAGGAATGTCTATCTGTGTTTCATTGACTATG
>NW_006399847.1:9878929-9891770 GCF_000299155.1 Elephantulus edwardii
GTGGCTTCCCTTTTTACCCAGTTGGAGAAGTTTTTGGATGTGCATAGGGATTTGATTATTAGGAGGTCCCATTCATCTATTTTATCTTCTCCTGGTTGTAGAAGTCTCCATACCTTTTTAATCTATATGCAGAACAGATTATCTGGAAGGCTGAGCTATGAGGAGAAATGTGGCATCATGATTGGAGGAAGACTCATCAACAACCTGTATTATGTAGGTGATATACCTCTGTTTGTTGAGACTGAGGAGGACCTGAAACACTTGCTGCAGATGGTTAAGGATTGCAACCTTCAATATGGATTGATGTTCAACATCAAGAAAACAAAGATTCACCCCACTGGCCTTATTGGCAGCATCATGATAGGCTATGAAGAGATTAAGATTGTGAACAACTTCAGTTTGCTTGGCTCCACAGTCAACACTCTTGGTACCAGCACCCAGGAAACCAAAAGACTAATTGCATTGTGACAGTCTGCTGTCAGAGACCTCTCCAAAGCACTGAAGAGCAACGATATCAGTCTGGAGACTAAGGTGTGCTTTATTCAAGCCATAGTCTTTGCAGTTATTTCCTATGTGTCAGGAAGCTGTACATGAGTAGAGATGATAGAAGGAGAATGGATGCCTTTGCGCTGTGATGTTAAAAAAGAGTATTGAGTATGGACTGTTGGAGAACAAACAGATGTGTCCTGGAGAGAGTGAAATCAGGCTGCTCCTTGGAGACAAGAATTCTGAAGCTTTGACATACTTTGGACATGTTGCAAGGAAGGGCCAACCTTTGGAGAGGGATGTCATGCTTGGGAGGATGGAAGGACAAAGCAAGAGAAGAATACCCTCGATGACCTCAGTGACTGGGGTTATGGAGGTAGTTGTGTCAGAGTCAGTAAGATTGGCAAAGGATAGAGCAGGGTATAGGGCTGTTGTACAATGGGGCCCTATGAGTCGCAAGCTACTCGACGACACATAACAACAACAACAACATTGTACATGGTATTATTTTCTTAGTTTCTTTGTTTTCTTTCCTATTGTAGGAAAATTCCACTAATTTTTATATATTCATCTTGTATCCTTCCACTCGTCCTAGGTATAGGAGTGGTTTTCTTCAATCCTTGGAGTTTTCTGTGTACACTATGATCTCATGTGCGTATAGTGATAGTAATACCACATTTTTGCCAATCTGGATGCCTCTTACTTCCTTTCTTGTCATATTGCCCTAGTAAGTATTTTCAATACAATATTGAATGTCATTGTTGTTGTTGTTTTGCACCGTAGAGTCAAAATCAACCTATAGCTGTCCTTCCACTGGGTTTTCAGAGGTAGTTAATCGAACAGGAGGAGACAGCCCATCTTTCTCTGAGCAGCAAATAGCCTTAAACCTGGTTCCATCAGACTCACAGCGCAGCTTCTTGCCAGTAGGCCACCAGATGTCCCTACACTATTGAATAGGAGTGGTAAAAGTGGGCATCCTTTTCTGGTTTCTGTTCCCAAAGGGAATGTTTTTAGTCTTCTCCATTGAGAATGATGTTGGCTCTTGGTTTGCATATAAACTTTTCATTATATTGATGAAATTCCCTTCTATTGCTTTCTTGCTGAGTGTTTTAATTAGGAAGGAGTGCTTCATTTTGTGTGTCAAAATCCAACATACCCTCCTAATTAGAAGACCTTTTCTGTGTCAATTGACGTGATCATGTGGTTCTTGTTTCTTGCTCTGTCAATGTAGTGAATTACATTGATTGTTTTGTTATTTTGAACCATCCTTACATACTTATTATGAATCTCACTAGGTCAAGACTTTTTTTTAAAATATGTTGTTATAGTCTATTGAGTAAGATTTTGTTAAGGATTTTTTGCATCTATATTCATAAGTGATACTGGGCTACAGTGGTTTGTTGTTTTGTGTGTTGTTGTTTTTTTTAAATATAATGTCTATACTTATTTTTGTTCTGTGCCTGGTTTTTGTATAAGGATTATGCTTGTTTTATATGACTCTGGAGGTATTACTCTTTTTTCTATTTTTTTAAAATTATTTAAGTTGTTGTTGTTGTTATGTGCCGTCGAGTCGTTTGCAACTCATAGCGACCCTATGTACAACAGCCCTAAACCCTGCTCTACCATGTGCCAATCGCATTGCCTCTGACACACCCATCCCGATTACCCCAGTCACTGAATCAATCCACCTCATAGAGGGTCTTCCCCTCCTGCACTGTCCCTCTACTCTACCCAGCATGATGTCCCTCTCTAAAGACCTGTCTCTCCTTACAATATGTCCAAAGTATGTCAGACGAAGCCCCAGAATCCTTGCCTCCAAGGAGCAGCCTGGTTTAATCCTCTCTACGATGAATCTGTTTGTTTTCTTGGCAGTCTACGGTACATTCAATACTCTTCTCCAGCACCACAGCTCAAAGGCGTCAATTCTCCTTCTATCCTCCCTAGTCATTGTCCAACTCTCTGATGCATAACAAGTGATTGCAAAAACCATGGCCTGTATCAGGCGGACCTTAGTCTCCAGAGAGACACTGTTGCTCTTGAGTATTTTGGAGAGGTCCCTAACCGCAGACTTTCCCATCGCAATACATTTCTTAATTTCCTGGCTACTGGTGCCAAGAGTGTTGACCGTGGAGCTGAGCAAACTGAAGCTGTGAACAATCTCAATCTCTTCGCCATCCATCATGATGGTACCGATTGGTCCAGTGGTGAGAATTTTTGTCTTCTTGACATTGAGCCTCAGTCCATATTGAAGGCTGCAGTCCTTGACCCTCTGCAGCAAGTACATGAGGTCCTCCTCAGTTTCAGCGAGCAAGGTTGTATTATTTAAGTAGAATTACTTAAATATGGTGGTAGTTCCTCTGTGAATGTTTAGTAGGATTCAGCTGTAAAGCCATCTGGGCCAGGATTTTTTTTTTTTTTTGTGGGGGAAGGGTGTACTTACATATCGGCTCAATTTCTTCTTCTTTTGAGATGGGGCTTTTCAAGTGTTCTACATCAGTCTCTGTTAATCTGAGTAGGGAGTGAATTTCAAGGAATTTGTCCATTTCCTCTAGGCTTTCAAATCTATCAAA
Source organism: Elephantulus edwardii (assembly GCF_000299155.1). Lineage (NCBI taxonomy): Eukaryota > Metazoa > Chordata > Mammalia > Macroscelidea > Macroscelididae > Elephantulus > Elephantulus edwardii. Next base: position 9,881,986 of record NW_006399847.1, read on the forward strand.
CTTCGTAGTATTACCAGTTTAATTCCATCTAATTCTTTGTAATGACACTTCTACTGTTTCTTATTTGAGTTATTTCTATTTTCCCTTTCCTCTCTCTTGCTAAGTTTGTCAATGGTTTGTCAATTTTATTGACCCTTTCAAAGAACCACCTTCTAGTTTTCTTGATGGTTTCAATTGTTTTTTCTGTTTTATGTTTCTTTATTTCAGTTCTTGCATTTATAATTTCCTTTCTTCTAGAGGCTACAGGGTTAGATTGTTGTTATTTCTATATTTGATGTAGATATCGAGTTAGGTCATTAATTTTGCTTCTTTATTTCTTTTCTATGTCTTTGCCTATTGCTATAAACTGCCCCTGAGCTAACTGCTTTAGCTGTATCCCGGAGGTTTTACTATGTTGTATTTTCATTATCATTCTTCCAAGGGACTTTTTTATTTCATTTTTTTTATTTCTTTTATAACCCAACACTGTTTTAGCAGGGTATTATTTAGATTCTTATTGGGTGATTTTGTAAGCTTTCTCCTCTTGCCATTAATTTCTAGTTTTACAGCATTGTGATCTAAGAAGATACTTTGTATTATTTCAGTTTTTTTTAAATTTGTTGAGACTTGCTTTTTGTTCTAATATGTGACCTATTTTGGAGAATATGCAATGTACACTTGAGAAAAAAAGTAAATTTAGTTTTAGTTGAGTGCAGTACCTTGAATACATCCACAAGGTCAAGTTGGCTGATCTTATATATTTGATCTTCTGCACCTTTGTTATGTTTCTTTTGAATTGACCTATCCTTTGGTGACAATAGTGTGTCTCCTACCATTATTGTGGTCCTGTTTATCTCTTTCTTCAATTATGTAAACATTGTTTTATGTATTTTGCAGATCTGTAATTTGGTGCATGTTGACTAAGTTTATGTCTTCTTGATGTAGTGTGCCTTTAATTATTATATAGTGCCTTTCCTTCTTTTATGGTGGTTTTCATCAGGAATTCTATTTTATTAGAGGTTTGAATGGCCACTCTTGTTTTTTTTTGTGAGTGCTATTTACTTGATATGTTTTATTGCATCCTTTGATTTTTAGCAATGGGGGCAGATGTGTCAGAGATGATGAGTTTGGCTTAGGATAGAATGAGGTTCAGAGCTATTGTTCATGATGTCGCCATGAGTTGTAGTTGACTCGATGCTATGTAACAACTGTTGTCTAATTTATCCTCTGCTGATGATGCATTTACCCTTATATTTGTTATATAATTCATGTAACAAATTATTGTTGCTGTAGTTGTTATGTACTATCAAGTCAGAACCAACTCATAGCTGACACTTCAAAGGATTTTTCAGAAGCTGTAAATCACACAGGAAGGAATTGCTCATCTTTTTCCAGTGTGAAGCAGCTGGTTGGATTTGAATTTTTTGATTGGAAGCCTCCAGAGTTCTTATGTCCATGATTTTTGTTGTGAACATGTACCGTCAAGTCAGAACCAACTCATAGTTGACACTTAGTGGACTTTCAAAGGCTTGAGATCACATAGGAGGAGAATGTTCATCTTTCTTTCACAAAGCAGCTGGTGGATTCGAACCATATGCCTTTGGGTTGGCAGTGCAACTCCTTATAATGAATCCCACAGAGCTCCCTCTGCCATGGATTAGGGCTCCTACATTTTTCCATATCTCCCCCCTTTGGATCATTCAGAAGGCTGGACTATATGAGGAGGAAGGTAGCATAAGGACTGGAGGAAGATCCATCAGCAACCTGTCTTATGAAGATAACACAACCTCGCTTGCTGAAACTAAAGAGGACCTGAAGCACTTGCTGCCAAAGGTCAAGGACTGCAGCCTTCAATATGGATGGAAGCATAACATCAAGAAAACAAAGATTCTCATCACTAGGCGAATTGGCAGCATCATAAAGAGACTGAGATTGTTAACAACTTCAGTTTGCTTGGTTCCACAAACAACACTCTTGGTACCAGCAGCCAGGAAATTAAAAGATTAATTGCATTGGGAAATTCTGCTGTCAGGGACCTCTCCAGAGTACTGAAGAGCAAAGACATCAGTCAAAAGGCTAAGGTGTGCCTGATCCAGGCCATGGTCTTCACAATTATGTGCTATGTATTAGAAAGCTGGACAATGACTTGAGATGATCGAAGGTGAATTGATGTCTTTGAGCTGTGATGATGTAGAAGAGTATTGACTATACCATGGACTGGTAGAAGAACAAACAAGTTTGTCCTGAAGAGGGTGAAAACCGGGGCTGCTCCTTGGAGGCAAGGATTCTGAAGCTCCATCTGACACACTCTGGGCATGTCGCAAAGGGGGACCAATACCTGGAGAGGGACATCGTGCTTGGGAAAGTGGAAGGACGGCCCAAGATCCTCCGTGAGACGACTTGGCTCAGTGATTGGGTTAATGGAGGTAAGTGTATCAGAAACAATAAGGTTGGCTCAGGATAGAGCAGGATTCAAAGCTGTTGTACATAGGGTCGCTATGAATTACAGGTGAATTGATGGCATATAATAACAATAAAAAATTTTAAATTAACTTTTATGCCTAGACCTTTGATCCATCTTGATAGAATTTCTGTACATCATACAAATATGGACCTTGTTTTTATTTTTGCAAATGGATTCCTTTTCGAATAGGTATCCAGTTTTGCCCTTTGATAAAGAGCTTATCTTTCCCCCATTTAATATATTTCCTCTCTTTTTCAAAGATCAGAGTCCTTAGGTAGATGGATTTACTTCTGGGGATTCCATTCTCTCCCATTTGTCTCTGTATCTGTTACTGCACCAGCACCACTCTACTATCCCCCCCCATTTAAAAGCAAATTAATTGATATTTTAAAGAAAGTTTATAAAGAACTTGGATTTTTGCTCATTCATTGTTCCACGTTTTCCTTCCTATCCCCTATTCACTTTTCTCTTTAAAAAAAACCCACAAAAACCCTTTCATTGTTGTACAATTCCCCCCAGTCTACTTTGCTAAGTAGCTCTTATTCTGTATTATTGCCATGCAAATAATACCTAATTATATATTCCCTTTCAACAGTTCTTTCCCTCATCTGTTTCAATGCAGTATACATTACTTATTGCTTCTTTTCTTAATCCCCCATGTCAGTCCTGTTTTATAACATGGGCATTATGCAGTATTCATTCTTTTTGACTGAGATCTTTCACTCAGTATAATGTCCTCCAGGGTCACTCATTTTGTATAATACTGCATGAGTTCCTTGTTTTTCAGTGCAGTATAGTATTCCATTGTGTGAATAAACTGCTACTTCTCTATCAATTCTTTAGTTGATGGACACTTTGATTTTTCCATTTCTTTGCTATTCTGAATGATGCAGCAATAAACATTGGTGTGCATATATCTATTTGGGTGGCAGTTCTGATTTCTGTAGGGTATATTCCCAGCAGTAGAATTGTTGGGTCAAATGGTATTTCTATTTCCAACTTTTGGAGAAAGCACCATATTGCCTTCCATAGTGATTATACCCTTTTACACTCCCACCAACAGTGAATAAGGGTTCTAATTTCTCCACAACCTCACCAGTATTAGTCGTTTGCTGCTCTGTTGAATTTTGCTATTCTTACTGGGGTAAGATGATCGTCATAGTTGTTTTGGTCTGCACCACATTGTGGAAGGCAGTTGTTCATAGGGTTATTATGAGTTGTGCTCAACTTGATGGCAATCAATAACAATGATGTATATAGAAAATTTCAAAGACTCATCAAGAAAATTATTGGATCTACTTGATAGATTCAGTAAGATGGCAGGGTACAAGATTAACATATGAAAATGATCAGATTCTTCTACAGTAGCTAAGAAACCTATGAAAAGGAAAACAATGCATTTACAATAGCTACCAAAAGAATAAATAGTAGAGTTAATTCTAACCAAAGAGAAAAAACACCTACTTAAAAAAAAACAAACACAACACAACCCTCTATAAAACACTACTAGAAGAAACAAAAAGAGGCCTACATAAATGGAAGAATATACAGTGTCCATGGATAGGAACATTAATATCATGAAAATGCCAATTCTACCAAAAATTTTCTAAAGGAAATATTAAATCCTAATTCAGAAGCTATCAACATTTTTCAAAATGATGGAAAAAAATCAGTGACCAACTTCATATGGAAAGGAAAGAGACCTTAGGTAAGCAAAGTACTACTGATGAAGAATAACAAAGCAGAAGGCTTTGCCCTTCTTGATTACAAAATCTTCTACACAGCCATAGAGATCAAAGTAGTGTGGTGCTCACAACAAGATAAACAACCCAACGGCAAAAATGGGTACAAGATATAAACAGACACTTCACTGAAGAAGACATTCAGATGGTGAACAAGCACATGAAGAAAAGTTCAAAATCCCTAGTTCTTTTTTTTTCTTCTTTTTTAAAATTATTAATTTTAATGAAAATTTTCATACTTTGGATTTCCATTCATTCATTGTTGCGCTTTTCTCCCTGCCCACTCCTCCCCACCCCAGTTGACTCTTCTCATTGAAAAGTAAAAGAAAAATTATTTCATTGTTTTACAATCCCTTCCCCCAGGTCCACTCCACTACGCAGCCTTTGTTCTGGACTCCTGTCATGACAATAATACCTAATCACATATCCCTTTTAAACAGTTTTCTCCCTCATCTGTTTCAACACAATATACATTATTTATCCCCTCTTTCTCAGTATCCCCAAACAAAAGGCCCGAAGCCTTTCTATAATGATCATCATTTCTCCAAGTTCATAGAGTTTCTGTAGGCATGTGGTTTAAAAAGTCAATGCGTTCCTGCTTCCAAACCTATTTTACAACTGGGAGCTCCACCAAACACTGTCCACATCGGGGAAACCAATATGGCCTTTGACACCCCAATTGCACAAGGTTCAGCATCACAACAAACCCAGATTGCCTCAGTACAGCAAATTGACAAAAAGTGAAAAAGTGATTCTATATGTAGGATCACAAAATCTACTTCCTCTTTGCCATTTTGGATGTCTTTTATTTTCTTTCCTTGACTTGTTTCTCTTAAGCTAGAAATGTTTGTATTCACTTGTGATGAGTAGTAAAAGTAGCTGGCCACAGAGATATAAGGAACACTAGTTTTGTAGTGCCCATAGCACTTGGGTGGTAATTAAAAGATCAGTGATTTCAACCAACGGAGGAAAGATGTGGCAATGTATACCTATAAAGATTTACAGCCTTGGAAACATTATGTGGCAGTTATACTCTGACCTGACAGCAATGAGTTTTGGTTTTATATTTATATTAGAATCATGTGAAGTTATCTTAAATTACTTTTGAAAGAGAAGAAGACTCCCAACAAGATGTACTGACACAGTCACTGCAACAATGGGGGTTCAAGCATGTCAGAGATGATAAGGATTGTACAAGATAGGGAAACTTTCAGATCTCTTTTCTATAGAGTCACTATGAGTCATAGTCGATTTAAGGGCACCTACTAACAACAAAACCATTCATAAAAGGAAGCTCTGATGACCTAGTCAGTAGAGAGTTGCACTGCCAATTCAAAAGCAAGCAGTTCAAATCCACAGAATGATGGGCAATTTCTGAAAACCCACTGGAGTGTAACAGCTCAATAGTAGTGAAAGAATAAGAGAAATAAAATAGGTAGAAAAGAATTCTACATTCTGTCTTTTCTTTCTTCATGCCGGACAGTAACAAATAGGATGCAAGATGAGTATCTGTGAGTATTTGGGAATGAAGGCACAATTAAGATATTAGAAGCACCTTTCTTTTTTCTAGTACTCAGAGCAAAAAATGAATTGTCTGTGTTTGGATTAATGAAAATTTGATACCTGGAATTATTAGGTAGTGGGTGTGTTGGAGTGGAGGTGGATAATGTGCTAAGTCAAGTGGTTTCACCTTTGTGATTTCAGGTACATGATTTGGAATCCTTGGCTTATTTTTTCTGCTATAAGGTGAGAAGACTGAATGATCTCTAAAGTTCTATTCAGGTTTAGAAATCCATGTTCAAGTGTAAACAAGATCTTTCAAATATCAGTGGCTCAGGATTACTGTAAATCAGATTAAGCAGGTGGAATGAAAACAGCACTGAAAAGATATAAAGCTACTTTATCACTCTCAACAAATCCTGCACAAAATATCCTTTAACATGTATTGACTGCTGCAAGCCTTTGTTCTATTCTCTCTCAAGGCTCTTGGTAACCCCTATTCTAATGATTCTATCACAGTGATCTTACTTTTTAGGATTAAGAGAAAAATTCACACAAATTGTATCTTAATGAAAAATTGTTGGGTCCAAATATTTTGTTTTGTCTTTAACATGACAATATATTTATTTAGCAGATGAGTTACTTTTATTTAAAGACACTTGAAACTAACTGATTAAAAAGGTAATTTTATTACAATTATTCTGTCATCTGCAGAAATAAAACCTAAAAAAAAATAATTGAGCTCTGTCAGGATATTCTGTTTCAAACAGATTACTTGTAGCACCAGTCACAATACTGACTGATTCAAATTGGGTATAAATAAGCTTGTTCCTAAAGCTTTAACTCATGCTGTCTTTTAGTACAAAGAAAAACCAAAAAATTCAAAGAGGGGAAAAAAAACTTCAAAATCACTTACCTGTTTCTTTAGATAACTCTACATTTTCTTTCTTTTTAATATAGTGTCTAACTTCAGAGACATGAGTTTTGTAAATGCTTAACTATTTAGATGTATCTGATTCAGTCTATATCAGACACTCTCATCCTCTTTATGAATCTATTTAAAATTTAATGTTAGCCTGGTCAAATATTTGTTGCAAGAAAGCTTGGATATTTTGGTTAGAATAATATTTGTGGATTTCTAGTCATACTGTCAATGGAATAGATAGAATTCACATACATTTTTTTTTCTCAGAGTGCTAGTTCATGCCAAATGTAATAATTTTTTTTCTTAATCATTTTAGCAAAACAAAGACAGTAAGAGAATATTTGTTAACCGTCAGCTGATATTTTCAAGTATAACAATTGAAATAATTTCTGAACCCAAATGAAAAGTGGTGATTATTTTATTTGTATTTTAGCACTATAAATCTACTTATTTTGTTTATTATCCTCTAAAAGATATCAGTGACATATTCTGAAAAGCTAATCATATGATATTTTTAAAAATTCATGTTAATAAAGATTTTTCTAATACAACAAAATTATATATTGTTTCTAAAACTTACACTTACACACACGTACGTAAATTATGTGAAGTTATTATACTTTACAGAGTCCTCAAATACCATTTTTTTATAAAAACATCTTCATAATTTACAGAGGCTTTTACAAATATTTTTCCTTGATTTTTCATATAGTAACAGCCCAAATGTCCAACCACAACCAAATGGATTGAGAAATTATGGTACATTTAGACAACAGAATACTGTGCAGCATTCAGGAGCAATGACATTGAAAAATACTACGTAACTTGGGAGAGGCTAGGGAGCATTATGTTGAGTGCACTAATACAGTCTCACAAGGACAAATACTGCATAAGACCATTATTATAAAAATAGAAGGATAACTAGTAAAACATGTACAGGAACTCAAGGGGGAAGGGAAAAGTGTAAGAGTGAGGATAGTAGAGGTGAGACCACAGGGCTATATTGTTTTGGTGGGTGGAGGGAGTAGAGGAATCAAATGGGAAGGATCTGGGTGAAAAAGAGGATAAGGAAGGGCTAAGTCCGATGGTGATTGATTTTATAAAATATAATGTATGAGAATGATTGTATTAAATACAATGTGAATAGTGTGAAACACAATGTATATAAACTTTGTAATCCAACTAATTGGAAGCAGAAGTGGCATCCATTTCCTAAACATGCCTCTGGAAACTATGAACTTTGATAAATGACGAGAGTTATAGAAAGGCTTCAGGCTTTTTGTTCATAGGGTCGCTATCAGTCATGTTCAACTCAATGGCAATCAACAGCAACAAGCCAATTAATTAAAAAATGTAAAATAGAATGCATATGAATGATTGTATGAAACACAATGTAAATGAAAGATTGTATAAAACACAACAAATATGAATGAAACAATGTAAAGGAGTTATTATATTAAAGCCATTTTGTAGTTTTTTAAAGCAGTCTCATTTCTTGTGGAGTGTGTCTTAAAATTTTATTTCTTACTTGTTCATCAGTTCATTTCGGATTAGTTCAATTTCCTTCAAATCTTGAGCTTTTAAACCTCTGCTAATTTACATAGCTGTGCATGCAATCTTAAAGGTGAAAGGGATTAGAGGTTGTGAATTGTAACATACAGAAGACAAGTCAGCAACTTTGGTTGATCCATTACCTGTGGGACAAAAGATAGAAATAGCTCCAGGGCCAGATACCTTTAACTAATGCCTTTTCACTCTATAGTCTGTGGGTGACAGAGTCAAGGTGCACTAGCCTCAGCTACCAACCTCCAACAATGCCTTCATTCACTGCTTCCAGCTCTTAGCACCAGAAAAAGTGTTCTAAGGACAAGAGAAGCTGTAACTATCAGAATAAGTGGTTTCAAGTATCACACTCAAGAGACAAAGGTAGATCACCCATCTGGGCAGAGACTTCCTTGTCTGCAAACATGACCACTGGAGCCAGCCAAGAGGTAGGTATCAGCTGCAAGCTTTTCGGGCTATTCTCCTTGCGCACAATTTCTAGCCACGACGGCTGGGCCAGCAACTCTAATTCTCCAGTTCCTTGGGCACTGTGGTACTGTATTCTAAATGTAAAAAAATCCAATGAAAATGAGGTATGTCTTAGAAAAACAGGCTACTTTGTCAGAGATAGTTATATTCTCTGAGTAATAGCTAGCTGCTGTTAAGTCAACTGTGACAACAGGGTAAAACATTGCCCACACCAGTGTTACCCTCCAGTCACTGTGATGTTCATTGCTGCAGCCCCTGTGTCCCATACTTTACCTCACCAAGGGTTCCCCTCACCATCTTCATCCTAAGTATGACATTTTCCCTAAGCATCTGGTCCTTCCTGATAATATGTTCAAAGCCAGTGAGTGGACAATGTCCTGTCAGGAGGCAAAGTGTCTTCATTGCCGAATTTGTTTTTTTAAGAGGGAATGGGTTAGGGGTGGGAAAAACATCTGGCCATTCTTTCTAGACTAATAGGTCTGGAAGTTATACTGAAGTCTTTCTACTACAGACAAAATTAACAGTACTAAAATACTGGTGATATAGACTCCATCATCATAGCAACACAGAAGCTACCACAGTAAGATAGATGGACAGACTAACAGTAGCTCTGAGTAATGTAGCTGTGATGTCAGATTCCCAGAAATCATGTTCATTTATATTTTAAAAATCACTTAAATCTCTCACAGTAATTGTTAATATTTGCTGTGTGCTTGTTACAAAATGTAATCTGTAAGGGTGTTATTTTGGGGGAGATAAGTGTCTCTTTATACATTGCTACAACTCAAGTGCCAAGAGCAAAGCCTGTCCCATACTCTGCACTACACACACACACACATTGCACAGGATAAGGATGGGAAATCTCCTGTGCAATTATCATCTCTGAAAACTCATTGGTGAGTCAGCTATGGGTCAATTCAGACTTGATGGTACTCAACAACGATATTATATGTATGTACACGCAGAATAACAGAAAGGGCAACTTAGGTGGAACTATCAAGTATGGAAATACAAAGGAGGAGGAACAGTTGTAAGCAGACCCTAGTGATTGGAACATGGAATGTGAGAGCCATGAATGTAGGAAAATTAGAAATTGTTAAGAAAGAAATAGAAAGCATAAATATTGACATATTAGGCATTGGAG
>NW_006399847.1:9895806-9927048 GCF_000299155.1 Elephantulus edwardii
GCAGGAGGGGAAGACCCTCTATGAGGTGGATTGATTCAGAGGCTGGGGTAATCGGGATGGATGTATCAGGGGCAGTGAGATTGGCACATGGTAGAGCAGGGTTTGGGCTGTTGTACATAGGGTCGCTAGGAGTCGCAAGCGACTCGGGGACACATAACAACAACAACAACAACATTCTTCCACAGACCAGATACTCCAAGGGAGGGAGATATCTAATCTCCTCCCAGGCAATTTACAATCATTGAAAATGTGCTGGAGGGTGTCACACTGGAGGATGTGCTATGTCTTGGTTCTGATTTGACAGCACATAACAACAGCAACATATAATTGTTTTATTCACTTGTTAGCAACTGAAAAAGACAGATATTGTCAATAGCCAAGTTCACAAATGACGAAATGTGTTACAGGAAAGTTAAGAAATTGCCTGAGATTACACATTCCGCACACCAAAATCTTAAAATTCACAGCCACAGAATGAGCTCTTAATCATGTGCACACAAACTCTCATTATCTTACAAAATCAATGTTTTACAAAAGACATGACCACCCTTATCCTTCTCCAGATAATTCATGACAAGACTGGTTTCCTTTGATTCTAGAATGTTGACTGTAAATGCACTGACACTCTGAAAATATTACTGGTAAGATTTCCAGTTCTGTCCTGATTAGCTCTGTGTGCTTTTGTCTGCTAGAAAAGTTGGAATTGATCAATCTGAAGAAGTTAGCCTATAAAATAAGACTAGCAGCAGACTTCAGAATATGACCATATTTCAGATCCTGTGGGAGCCCTTACTTTCTTCCAGATTACCAACAGACACTAAGAATGTACTGTCTTTCCAAGAGCTGGATTCTAAAGACCAATGCTTTACTGAAACATCTGAAGAAACAAGTTTCTCCAGTTTATGTTTACAACAGGACTATGTATTTAAGGCCTCGTGGTTTACTTGCCTTACTCTTGTCACATCTAATGAGCCAAAACCTTAGTGTGCAGTACTCAGCCAAAGGAAGGGAGTACAGCTCAACTTCCTTGACTGCTCTCTCCTGAATCGGTGATGCTGACAGCAGCTTCTGAAATCTGGGCACTTGAATTAGGAGCTGGACTGAGCCTGTACAGGCAGCAGAGAAGCCATAAAGCAGTGTGATGGCTTTCAGCTATATAGGATTGGACTAACCAAGCACAGATGATAGAGCCTATAACTCACATGCTTCTCTATTTTATCCATCTTATGTGTGAACCTTTGTTGTTGTTGGGTTTTTTTTTCTTTTTTCTTTTTTCTTTTTTAACCACCTTTAAAGGTTTACCTTCACAGTAACACTTTTTCAGTTTTGTAACTGTCTTATTTGCAGTAAGCTTCATATATGTTCTGGAAATGAAGTTTAATTTAGAATGGAATGATACAGAGTAAGATTGGAGGCAAGGATAATTATTTGCCTTTGGGGTTTTTTGTGAGTAAAAATCATCTAAATGTAGGGAAAGGTCATATTTACATACAGAGTCCACACACATCTAGAAACACTACAAAGCAGGCAATAATACACCAACAACTATTTGTATTTCTGAGATGTTCAAAGTATAAATATTAAAAAAAGAAAAATGCAGTATAATTTAATAGCCCATAGCTATTAAAATATTCTTCCTGAAGGTCATTCTGAACTATTTTCCTCTTTCTTTCTATAAAAAGAGCAAGAGCCATGCGAGGATGGCCACATCTGACCTTTATCAACTTCAAAAAGGGAAACTGTTCTCGTCCACACAACCAGTAACACAAAATCAATCCCCATGAGGTCAGACATATCCCCTACACTCTTGTACCTCTTTCTACTCATCTCAACACCAATCTTACCACTTTGCTGGATCCAAAATCTGATGTGATAGCTCTCAGACCACACAGAACCATATTGCAGAAGTCAAAGGGTTATAATCCAGATTAATAACAATACAGTTGAGATAGCTCTTGAAATGTGCCTGCAGGCACCTCAGCCTTAAGTTTCATGGCTCTAAGTATTCCCACATTCTCAGGCCTGCCTAGATTGGCTTCCCACCCACAACTGTTTAACAAAGTGTCCAGTCCTATCAGTATGGGTTCCCTCAGCCTCCCAAGGTTTCATCTCAACGCACGTCATGTCTCAAATTTGACTATGACTGTTGCTGTTATCTTCAAGCATGTTCTAAATTTTTCTGCTTCTTTTTCACATAGTTGGAGGAAGTTTATTTCCTCTTCTAGTGGAGGAGGATCCATCTCTGTGACTGTTGTTGTTGTTGTTGTTATGTGCCACCAAGTTGTTTTCAACTCATAACGACCCTATGTACAAGAGCCCTAAATGCCATTCTATCCTGTGCCCACCTCGCTGTCTCAAACACATTCATTCCCACCACTCCACTCACAGAACTGATCCATCTCATTGAGGGTCTTCCTCTCCTGCGCCGTGCGACGCTCCACTCTCCCAAACATGATGTCCCTCTCTAAGAACCAGTCCCTCCTTGCAACATGCCCAAAATATGTCAGACAAAGCTTCAGAATCCTTAACTCCAGGGAACATTCTGGTTTCACCCTCTCCAGGACAAACCTCTTTGTTCTTCTAGCAGTCCATGGTATATTCAACACTCTTCTCCACCACCACAACTCAAGGACATCAATTCTCTTTATATAATCCCTAGTCACTGTCCAGCTCTCCGATGCATAGCTCGTAACTGCAAAGACTATAGCCTGGATCAGGCACACCTTAGTCTCTAGCCTGACGTCATTGCTCTTCAGTACTCTTGAGAGGTCCCTCACACCTCACTTTCCCAAGGCAATTCATCTCCTGATTTCCTGGCTACTGTTACCAAGAGTGTTGACTGTGGAACCAAGTAAATGAAAACTATTAACTACTCAATCTCTTCACCATCCATACTGATGCTGCCAATTGGCCCAGTGGTGAGAATCTTTGTCTTCTTGATATTGAGCTTCAATCCATATTGAAGACTGCTCATTCAGGTACCCCACAGAAAGACGGGAGAGGCGTCCTCAAGGATGCCATTTGCCAGAGAATTAGTTTTGGGATTATGGGACAGGGATAGAGGTGGAGCTTGCCTCATCTTCACGCCTCATTCAGGTACCCCACAGAAAGACGGGAATCGCCATGACTAGAGCTATTCAATTTATTGGCGAGACTAGCCAATCTCATTATACATTATTGAGACTGAACAATCCCCTTGTGGAATGGTAGATAGCCAATCTCCTGGTAGATGGGCTAACACACTCCATTTGCATAATATCACCATTTACCATCATTAGTCATCTTCATTCAAATGGCCAGGGAAGCCATTTTGAAAGGTAAAGTCCACACTTCCTCTATCCCGTATTCACCCCAATGACAAAAAATTTAGAAGGGTTATTTACATAGTGTAGTGTGTTTTGTATTAGACAGTTAGCTGAAAGGTTGTAATCTTGAATCCACCCATTGCTCTTCAGGGGAAAGATGAAGCAGTCTCTTCCTATTAAGATTTACAGTCTCAGAAATTTGATAGAGGGTCACTGAAAGAATCAGTTTGACATAGTGGTGTGAGGAAGCAAGAGACAATGGGTAAGGAAGATTGAAGAAGAATCAATGCCTTTATATTGTGGAGTTATTGAAGAACATTGAAAATACTGACATTTCAAGCAAGTCTGTCCAAGAAGCAATACTATTACAATGTTCCTTAGAAGCAAGGACACTCAGACTTCTTCTTATATACATTGGTCATGTTTTTAAGTGGAGATAGTTCCTTGAGATGAATCTTCCTCTGATCCTGATGCCACACTCCTCTTCATAGAATCTGGCTTCATGAATCATTTTCTCAGCAGACAAATGAAATAGGTATGGAGAAAGGACACAACTTTGATGTATACCCTTTCTGATCTTAAACCCAGCAGTGTTCCCTTGTTTTTTTTTATACACTAGCCTCTTGGTCTAGCTATAGATTCTGCAGAAGTGGAAGTATTCTGGGATTCTCATTCTTTTTAATGTAACCATAGCTGTTTATGATCCACAGAGTCAAATGCTTTTACACAGTCAGTAATACACAATACACAATACACAATACACATTCTTCTGGTAGTCTCTGTTTTCAGCCAGGACCCATCTGGCATCAGCAATGATATCCCTTGTGCCATTGTTGTTGTTGGTAAGTGCCGTGGAGCCGTAGCTCACTCATAGCGACCCTAAGTAAGAAAGCCCTGGACACCTGTATAACTTTCATCCTTTCTCCAGGTTTATAGGGTTTCCAGAGGCTAGCTGCTATGGAAGTGGATGCCACTCCTGCTTCCAAGCTTGTTTTAATCAGGTTGCTCCACCAAACACTGTCCACCATGGGTGACCATTCTCGCATTTGACTTATCAGTGTCATAGTGTTCAGCTTCACAGCAACCACAAGTTAACTCAGTACAGCAAGTGGACATGCTGGGGTTACACAACCTAGAAGAATGTTTCACCAAAAACAAGGCTGGCCCTCAGGCATGTGGCCCTCGGGGCCTAAAAGATTTTAAGCTAATGCCTGGAACAGGCTCCACAGGCTCCACTGCACCCTTACTTAGCCTCTTCTAAAATCATCTTGTACTTCCAGCAGTTCCCTGTCAATGTACTGTTCTAGCCACTTTTGAATTACAGTATTTTACTTTCATGAGGGGTGTGACCAGAGTGTTCCTTTGAGGCAAGGTTGGCCAAGCTTCATTTTTCATCCTTTGGACATGAAGCTAGGAGAGTTTATTCCTTGGAAAGGGACTTCAAGCTTGGAAGATTCTTATCTGGAGGGGAAAATGTTTGCCATGAAAGCAACCAATCTCAAAGAATTGTTTTTGTTGTGTACTGTCTAATTAGAACCAATCCATAGCTGACCCTCCAGCAGGTTTTCAAAGGCATTTAATCGCACTGGAGGAGATTGCCCATCCTGCTTCCACAGAGCAGCTGGTGGATTTGAACTGTGTGCCTTCAAGTTTGCAGTGCAGCTTCTTGCCACTAGGCTGCCAGTGCTCTCAAACGTTAACTAGTATTCATAATATTTGTATAGAAAACTAAGAGCTCATTTCCAAGTATAAATCAGTTCAACATTGTATTTTATTATGTGATTTATTACACAACAACAAATAAACAATATGTTACTTATCATTCTTACTTCCTAAAAGAATTCTCAGATACAAAAATCTGTATGTGCGGTCATTTTAGTGGATGTTCAAATACCACTGGAGAAGGAATCATAATCTCTCAGAGAGATACCACAGATCTCCAAGAGAGTCTACCAAAATTTAGAAAACCTCACCACAGAAAAATGCATTTTACTCAAATATATTGAACATTGTGTGTCACTTTTGTAGAGTGGGTGCCTAGATCTTTGAAGTGCATGAACCCTAGATTAGAAGTACATGCTCTAGAGAAATCTTCTTTTCAAGCTCACATGATTGAAATTTTGGTCTGAAAAACTTTTAGTTGGAAAAGGAGAGGACTGGAAACGGTTTAGCAGTATTCTACCCACTAAATTCTTGATGTTGAGATGGAATTCATATTGAAGACTGTAACCACTAAACTGATAGGAACATCATTATAGATGAAAAAATACATTGAAACTGTTGACAATTTAATCTTTCTTGGATCCACAATCAATAAACTCTCTTGATCTCCAGCAGTCAGGAGATCAAGAGATGTGTTAGGAGATGTGTTACACTGGAAAAGTCTGTAGTCAGGGGCTTTTACAAATTACTGAGGAGCAATGAAGTCAGTTTGAGGACAAAAGTGCACCTGATTCAGGCCATGGTCTTTTCAACCATTTGCTATGCATCTGAGAGCTGGACAGTATATAAGGTGACAGAAGAAGAATTGATGCCTTTGAGCCAAGGTGTTGGAGAAGAGTATTGAATATCCCATGGACTGCAGACAGAGTGTTCCTTGGAGACAAGGATGATAAAGCTTCATCCTACATATTTTAGGCATGTTGTTCAGAGAGGTTATTCCTTGGAGAATAGACTTATGCTGGAATCATGTTTGGAAAGGTGGAGGGTCAGTGAAGGAGGGGAAGATACTCAATGAAATGGACTGAAGAATGTCAGAGATTGTGAGGATGGCAGTTGTTCATAGGGTTGCTGTGGATTGTATTCAACTCAATGGCATCTAACAACAACAAACTACTAAATGTCAGTACAACTCCTCCCAATTTTAACAACCCAAAAAACAGATGCAGGATTGCTCCACCCCTGCCCCATCCTCTTATCCCAGATAAAAGCCACTGATCTAGATAGCATTGTAATGGTGGTTTATAAAGTCATCTCCCAGATAGAAGGAAACATTATCATCTCCCTAACATGACTGTTGTTGACTAGACTGAATATATTCACAAGTTGAACAAAGATTCACATTTGTGTGACATTTTTACATTCATATTCTTCACAACAAGGTGGAGAACTAAGTCACCAAAAATAATAGATAATAAATCCCAGTTTAAACCAAGTCTACTAACTCCAAATCTCATGTACTTTCTAGGGTTCATGACAAGGTAACTAGACTGTAATTCAGAAAAGCCTAGTTCTTTAGGGGCATTGCCTCTTCACTAGCCTCCCAAGAAGTTCACGTGGCTGAGATTTGGACTCCAAACTCTTGCGTGAAAGGAAAGAAGCAAGCTTCCTGTTTTCCAGGAATATTTTAGGAGCCAATGAGAGAGTACTAAGTGAAATCACTTTAAAATCTATCAAAGCCAGTTCAAATATAAGGTACTATTAAGTTGAAAAGGACCCATTACTCTATAAAAATTACACGGACATAAGCACTCTGAAATTTTCTTTATGAATAGCATCTTGAAAACTTGCTACACTTGTAGAATATTAAAATCTGAAATGGCTCAGGGATTGGCTGTCACACTTGACCTTAATTTCTTTTGTACAGCCCACTGGAGCAGTCTTATTCAAAACCAGCTGTCTTTGTTCCAAAAAGATGTCACTCTAAAAAAAAAAATAAGTTAACAATAACTATTATTTCTTTTGTGTGTTTCTGAATCTTTCCTTGGATTTTTAGTGCAACAATGATGCTATCTGAACAGAATAAAAATATCTTCCCTTGAATATGACAATTGGAGTTAGTAGACAGAAAAGGTTTAAATCCATGAATCTGTAAATAATGGTAGGCAAGTTACATCTTGCCTGTGCTTCAAAACAAATAGCCCACATGGCTGTAAAATGGGTTTTAAATAAGATTAGAGTCTGTGAGTGGTACAGATGATTGACTTTCCTGGAAATGGAAAGCTTGGAAGTTTGAATTTACCCACAGGCACCCCAGAAAAGAGGTATGATGAGATGCTTCCAAAAAAATCAGTCATGGCAATAAGAGATGCAAACCAAAACCACAATGAGATATCATCTAACTCTAATAGTAGTGGCAAAGTTTAACAGGACAGGAAGCAATAAATGTCAGAGAGGATGTGGTGAGATAAGAACTCTTATACTTTGTTGATGGGATTGTAAAATAGGACAACCACAGGAAAGCAGTTTGGTGCTTTCTCAAAAGCTAAACATAGAAATTCCATATGAGTCAGCTATTTTACTGCTTAGAATATACCCCAAGGAAATGAGAACAGAGGCTCAAGCAGAGACTTGTACACCAATGTTCATAGAAGCATTATTCACCATTGCAAGGACCTGAAAACATACGAGATATCCTACCACAACTGAATGAGTTGAGAAATTATGGTTCGTTCACACAATGAAATACTATGCAGCACACAGGAGCAATATTTTGTAAATTACTACCTAACTTTGGAGAAACTAGAGAGGTGTATGCTGAGTGAACTAACTCAGTCACATAAGGAAAAATCCTGTATAAAACCATTATTGTAGAATGATTATGAGGATCCAAGTAGGGGTAGAAGCTGAGGGATTAAGATGGGTGAGGAGTAGAGGGCTGTTAATCATACGGTCACACAATTTGAGGGAGGGGGTGAAGGAAAGGAGAAAGATCTGGTGTGAAAAACAATGTATTCAAACTTTGTAAATTAATCAGTATAAAACAAAAATGGTTTAAATGTCAAAAGTATTCGATAAAATCTAAAAAATATCAAATCCACAAAAAAGCAACCATTGAAAATCTTACTGAGCATGTTCCATTTTGGTCCACACCAGGAATCAGAATGGACTTGACAGTAATGGAACTGGGATGGGAAAGCAAGGTGAGCCAGTAGTAATGAGTCTTAGCTCTTATCAATTCACTGCTTGTTATTGAGCCTGTCAATAACAAGTCACATCATTGTCAGGCTCATTGGTTATTCCTCGCAGAATTCCTGGGCGGGAATCAGACACAATGGCATCTTTTGTTAGCTTTCCAGGGTGTAAGTGACACTCAAGGTATCAGGACAGCAGCTCAGCCATCAGATGTCACCTTCTGGTTCCTTTTTATATGACTGTGGCTTCTGCAGAATGATAAGTGCTATTATTCTTATTCAATTGCTATTTGTAATCCACAAAGATCATCCCTGATGGATACTTGCTTGGTTAATTTTCCTCTAATTATTTCTTAGCTAAATTTTTTTTAACAGATGAAAGCAAATGTTCTTAATTTATAAATGTTTTATGAATAAGAGTTAAGCCCTTTTCAAAAGGACGTAATTAATAAGACGAAGGTATTTACTATGAAAAGAGGTTAATGCATATGTGTTAAATGAAATCCAATGAAACTTTTTGAGTTAGCAGGGAAGATAAATGATAAAGGTATGACATGTGACCAGGGAACCTAGTCCATAAATGGCAATAAAGTTTATTAAATAATAGCAAAACATTGAAACAAAGTTCCAAAATATATTGAAATGATGCTACAGAAAGTCTCAAAAGGACCTAATCTAATATTGGGTAGTCAAAATAGACTAACCTGTTGATGCCTCCTATAGGTTGCTGTTTGACTGAAGAATGTAGATTTTGACAATGGGTAGAGGCACATGAGTGCACAGAACCAGAATAAGTGACCTGGGAATGTGGTGACTTGGCAAGGAAAAGAGTTCCTACAGAAGAGGATAGTGGTCCTGATTTCCATTTATCCTGAAAACAGCTCCCTTCTGGATCAGAGAGTAAGGATTGGGAATGAAAACATTAGGCTGGGGGTGGGGGGGAGAGGAAAATCTCTATCTCTCTGATGTTGAGCTTGATTTTGAGATGACCAGAAGCTCTTTACTAAAAGATCTCACTTTAAGTGGTTACAGGAGGAAAAGGTAGGGTTGGTTGCAACTTATTCTCTCCATTTTCATTCTCTTCTGCTATTTTTGAAACTTAACTAACAGGATACAATTCTGAGAAATACTTTGTTTTTCCCATCCACCCATTAAATCAGTAATGCCCGCTGCTTCTGGGAGAGATGGACACACCAAGAACAATACTGTCAATTCAATGCTTAAATGTATTTCTTTAATTTGATAACTTTAGGCAGAGAAAGATGTTTGACATTAAAAAAAGAGTTAACTCATAGGATCTCATTGCTTTCGAGTTGGGATGACTAATAGCTAGTATTTCATTAAGTTTCCAGAGCCAAAAATTTTGAGGAAAGAAATTTCCCATCTTTCTTTCAAGGAGCTGCCAGTGCATTTGAACTTTCAGAAGAGTGTATCTCTTAAGGTTAGTACCATAGCTCTCTACAGATTATGCTATAGTTGGACTATAAACTATAAAGTAGGAAAGAATACACAATATTACACTTTCGCAGCACTTCCTCCAAAAAGGAGAAAAACTTCAAAGTAGCTGGTAGGAAGGAATGTTAATGACTAAGGAAGGATCTTACTTACTGAAACCTCTGAGCCAAGCTTCAGCAGAAAAACAGGATCCAATTCCAGCAAATTGGAGGATCATAGACACTAAGCCCAAGAAGCCAACTAACTATTCACAAAGTAAAGATCAACCTACCTAGTCAATGTGCTAACACTGTGTGACTTGGCAGAAATTGAATGTGTTCCTTAGAGAGAACCTGAGTGCCTAAATTTTCTCTGTTTTAAGTCCTTCACACTCCAGACTGGTAAAGGAGTATAGCATATTTGATACAAATATTTCTTCTATTGAGGATACTCTGAGTATAATGTAAGTGAGAAATAAATCTTTTCATAGTTTATGTTATTTAAGAAACTGGTGGCTTAATGCACTATGGGCTGGGCTTCTAACCAAAAGTTCAGCAATTCAAACCCACCAGCTGCTTTACGGAAGAAAGATGAAGCAGGGTCCTCTCATTAATAATTATGTTCTCGGGCATCTGATGGGTCTCCATGAGTTGGAATTAATGGTAGTGTGTTTTTTATATTACATTCATTAGTTGTTGTGTTTTTTTCTGAGGGGAGGGGAAGAGATGCTTGTTGTCTTAAAATAACCTAGAAAATGCTAACTAACATGAAGTGTCTTTCCAAAAGTTTTCCAGGTTTCCAAGATGGTCATGGAGGGGACGGATGAGTTTGTTGTTGATGTTATGTGCTGTCCAATAGACTTAAGCCTTGTGACTTTATGTTCATCAGAACAATACTTTGCATAATCCTGCATCATCTAGTCTTTGCTGTACTTAAATATACTGTTTTGGCTCTCTAGTGGCTTGGTAATAGGAAGGTGTGCTGTGATTCCAAAGGCATGAGGTTAAAATCCACCAGCTGCTTTGCAAGTAGAAGATGGACAATCTTCTCCTGTGCACTTAACTGCCTCTGAAAACCCACTACAGGTTCAGCTAAGAGTAACTTCTGATTCAATGATACCTGACAACAACAAATACATTGTTTCTGTCATCCTATCAACCATCTTGTTGAGGGTCTTCTTTTTCCATTGACCTTCTTCACTAAGCGTCATATTTTTTTTCAGGCATGGCTCTTCCACCTCCACTCTCACTCCCTACATGCCCAAGGTATGTGAGAAGAAGTCTTATCATCATCATTTCCAGAGAGCATTTAGCTGCACTTCTTTGAAGACAAATGGAGACCTTGAGAAGGTCTGTGTCCATAGGCAGGGCAGGGCTAAGAGGACGTCATGTGCCAGGTAGAGGACATTAGTAGCTGAAACCAGAGGTGTATCTGTGGAAATTAGTGCTGATGGTAATGAGCTTGAGATTGCTGAATATTCTCTTACAACTGGTAATGGAAACTGTGATGGTGAATTGAGAACTGCTCTTAGGCGCTCCCTCTCACTTGGTACCTAGGGTGCCTGTCATACTCACCATACCCTAGATGTACCTCTGCATGAAGCTTAAAAAAATCCAGTGGAAAAAATAATGTACAAATGTATGTTACACTCATAATGAATAAATATCAAGTTGCACCACATAAAGAAGAAATAGATGCTTCTTTCCATTATTACCTAGTAGGAACTTAGATTACCTATGGGGAGAGGAAAAGAGAGGGAAAAGAAAAATTGAGCAAAGAATACTCTGTAACATAGTTTATATTCAGTGGAAATAAGCCATCAGCAGAAATGGGGCTCAAGAACTAAAATTCAGTTATAGAAAAATAAAGTTTCATTTTATAACCTTGACTATGACTATGAAATTCTTATCCTCTGGTTTCAGTAGTGCTGTGGGATATGAATGGGAAAGGCCTTGCCCCATGCTTGATGCCAATATTCAGGTATCCAAAGTATCTGGTAAACATCTTGTTTTTATGGTTTTGTAAAATGTTGCAATTCTTGCTTTTTGTTATCTGGTACTCTTAGAGGTCTATCAAGGGTCAATTCAGTAGGAAAATTGTTATATTAGCATAGTAAAAATCTCACACCTACCTGGAGAGTTAGTATGAGAATGAGATATGCTTTCATGGAATGAGAAGATGTAATTCTTTGAAACTGCTTGCTTACAATGTTTGTATATGCTTAACACGTATCTAAATCTGTAAAACAAATTTTAAGAGTGACAGGATACTCCCAAAGCACAGATGGAATCTGAGGCTGAGTCTCTTCGGTGAGCTAAGGAATAAAGCTCTGGTTTTTTCCTCACCTTGTTGTGGTTCTTTATTAGTGACAGTCATACTGGGCATGCTTATTAGAATAAAGCTAAAGACAAGGGGGTAGCCTTCCTTCCTTAAGAATGTTATGGAAAAACTGAGGTTTAAAACTCTAGAGCCTCTAATTCCAAATAGAGACTCAAGTTTCAAGAAGAAAGAGAGACCAGAACTTTTATTAGCAGACTTAGTTAACAAGAAACTCTGATGGCCTAGTGGTAAGAAGTGGCACTGCAATCTCAAAGTTACACAGTTCTAATCCAACAGTTCCATGGGAGAAGGATGAGCAATCTCCTCCGATGTATTTAAATTGCTTCTGAAAACCCACTGGAGGGCCAGCTATGTTAGGTTCCAACTCAGTGATATGCTACAGCAACAGTTAACTGGGGAAACTAACAGAAAGGAAGGCTGCATTTGTGTTTTCTCAGATTCCCTCCCACCAAATGTCCAATATACAGGAAAGGAAACCAGAGGCTGAGGGGCAATAATCAAAAGGCTTGAAGATGACCCACAACTAAAATTTTGGGTAAATGTCTTATCTGGGGTACTGATTATTTAATTTCCTCAGTTTGAAAGTTTGGTGCTCTTTATCTGTTCCTGTCCAGACACCCAGATGTCTTTCTGAAGGAGGTTATGTATTTTCCTTAGATAATTCTAACCTATTCTGCAACCTCCAAGCATTTCTATACTAATTAAAATGATACTCACCACTCATTGCCATCAAGTGGCAACAGATTCATTAACCCTTCATTGTAATTCAGAGACTGTAAATTGCATAAAAGAAGATTGTCTCTTTCTCTTCCTCAGAGCTAGTGGTAGATCCAAGTCACCAGCTTGGACTTTGACTTAGCAGTGTAGCTCCCTGACAGCTATACCATCAGAGCTCTCTGTAATTTTACAGTAACATATTAACGTAGTTGTTGTTGTTCTTAAGTGCTGTCAAGCCGTGGACAACTCATAGCAACCCTAAGAACAAAAGACCTGAATACTTGTATAACCTTCATCATTTCTCCAAGTTCATAGAGTTTCCTGAGGCAAGCTATTTCAGGGGAAAGCTATTTTGGAAGTGGATGCCACTCCTTCTTCAAAGCTTGCTTTAATCGGGAAGCTCCACAAAACACTGTCCACCATGGGTAACCATTATCGCATTTGTCACATCAGTGTCCCAGCATTTAGCATCACAGAAACCAAGAGTTACCTCTGTACGGCAAATGGAAGGACCAATGCTATGCCACCTAGAAGAGCGTTTGACCAAAACCCATTAAAACCAGGCTGAGGGCTGAGGGCCGCAGATTAAAATCACCCACCTTTGACTTGGTAGCATGTTGTTGTTGTTGTTGTTATGTGCCAACAAGTCACTTGAGAGCCCGGTTTAACCCTCTCCAGGATGAACCTGTTTATTTTCTTAACAATCCATGGTACACTCAGTACTCTTCTACTGCACCACAGCTCAAAGGCATCAATTCTCCTTCTATCCTCCTTAGTCATTGTCCAACTCTCTGACACATCACAAATGATTGCAAAGACCATGGCCTGTATCAGATTCATCTTAGTCTCCAGAGAGACATCACTGTTCTTCAGTACTTTGTAGAGGAACCTAACACCAGACTTTCCTATTGTAATATGTCTTTTCATTTTCTGGCTCCTGGTGCCAAGAGTGTTGACTGTGGAGCCAAGCAAACTAAAGCTGTGAACAATCTCAGGCTCTTCATCATTCATCCTGATGCTGCCAATTGGTCCAGTGGTGAGAATCTTTGTCTTCTTGATGTTGAGCTTCAATCCATATTGCAGACTACAGTCCTTGACCTTTTGTAGCAAGTGCTTCAGGTCCTCTTCAGTTTCAGCAAGCTAGCTTGTGTCATCTGCATAGCTTCTGAAAATCCACTTAAGATTTTTTTGTCATTTTAACTTCAGTGGTAGTGAGAGGCTGTGGGTTGTTTTTTCTTTTCTTTTTTGTGCTTTTTAATAATAATAACATTAGTTATTCTTCTAGCAAAGAAGTTAAACATAAGCTATGAAAAGTAGGCCAGGTGCTGATTGTGGAAAAGATCATCAACTACTAATATGCAAGTTCAAACTGAAGCTAAAGAAAATGAAGTCAAATAAAGAAGAACCAAAGTTTGACTTTCAGTCTATCCCACCAAAATTTAAAGAGCATCTCAGGAACAGGTTTGAGGCCTTTAATACAAACGAACAAAGACCAGATGAGCTGTGGGAGCCTATCAAGTACGTCATTAATGAAGAATACAAAAGTCTTTACAAAGAAAGAGGAGGAAGAAAAGACCAAGATGGATGTCAGAAGAGACTCCGAATATTTCACTAGTGTGCCAAGAATCCAAAGCAAAGAGAATAAAGCAAGAAGTTAAGAAGCTGAACAGAAGATTTGGAAAGAAAATTATCATAACGAAATGGGCAAAGTTGGAGTCAGAAAATCAAAAGGGATGAGCTCACTCTGCATTTCTTAAGCTGAAGGAACTGAAGAACAAATTCAAGTTTGGAGTTGTAGTACTTAAGGATGCTTAGAGCAAAATTTTGAATGATCCAGGAAACATGAAAAGAAGATAGGAGGAGTACACTATAACAAAAAGAATTGGCTGACACAGAAGAATTTCAACAACATATGATCATGAGGCAATGGTGATGAAGAAGAAAGTTCAAGCTGCCCTGAAGGAATTGGCAAAAACAAGCCCCCAGGAAGTGATAGAATACCAATGGACATATTTTAGCAGATACTGCCCTGAACACGCTCACTGGGTTATGTCAAGAAATCTGGAGGACAACTAGTGGGGAAACTGACTGAAAGAGATCCATATTTATTCTCATTCCACAAAAAGACCCAAAATAGTGTGAAAATTATCAAACAATATCACTGATATCACATGCAAGCAAGATCCTGCTGAAGATTATCCTTAAATAATGGAATACTGGGACAGTACATCAATAAAGAACTCCCAGATGTACAAGTTTTGTTTAAAATAGGTCATGGTTCTAGGGATATCATAGCCAATGTTACATGGATCTTGGCCAAAAACAGAGAGCATGTGAGGAATCTGTGTTTCATCAACTCTGCAAAAACATTTGACTGAGTGAATCACAACAAATTGTGGCTAACCTTGAGAAGAATAGGGATCCCAGAATACTTTATTGTGCTCATGCTAAACCTGTACTTAGACAGAAAGCATTAGTCAGAACAGAACAGGGAAACACTATGGTTCAGGATCAGGAAATGTATGCATCAGGAATGCATCCTATCACCGTATCTCTTCAATCTATGTGGAAAATAGGTCATTCAGGAGACTGGGGTTTATGATAAGAAATGTGGCATCAGAATTGGAGGAAGACTCATCAACAACCTACCTTTTGCAGATGACACAACCTAGCTTGTTGAAACTGAGGAGGACAAGAGGCCTTTGCTTCAGAAGGTCAAGGACTGTCTGCCATATGGATTAAAGCTCAACATCAAGAAAACAAAGATTCTCATCACTGGGCTGACTGGCAGCATCACGATAGATAGAGAAGATATTGTTAACAGCTTTAGTTTGCTTCGCTCCCCAAACAACACTCTTGATACCAGCAGCAAGGAAATTAAAAGACAAATTGCATTGGAAAAATTTGCTGTCAGAAACCTCTTTAGAATACTGAAGAGCAACAATGTCAGTCTGGAGACTGAAGTGCACCTGAGACAGGTCATGGTCTTCACAATTACTTGTTATTCGTCAGAGAGCTATACAATAACAAAGGATCACAGGAGAAGGATCAATGCTTTTGAGTTGTGGTGCTGGAGAAGTGTTGAACATACCATGGACTGTGGGGAGAACAAACAAATCTGTTCTGGGGAGGGTAAAACCAAGTCATTCCCTACAGGCAAGAATTTTGATGCTCTATCTCACATACTTTGGGAACATGGCCAGGAGGGACCAGTCCTTGGAGAAGGACATCATGCCTGGAAGAGTGGGGGGACAGTGCAGGAGAGGAAGACCCTGGATGAACTGAATTGACTCTATGACTGAAGAAATGGGATTAGGTTTGTCAGAGACAATGAAATTGTCTCAGGATAGAGAAAAGTTCAGAGCCAATGTACATATGGTCTCTAGGAGTCACAGATGACTTGAGGGCACATAACAACAACAGCAAAGAATATTTATTATCCAATGGAGTGTGGAAAGAACAAACAAATCTGTCTTGGAAGGAATATAATTTGAGTGTTCTGTAGAAAAACTGGTGTTGAAACTTCCTATCATATACTTTGGGCATATTATCAAGAGAGGCTTTATCCTTGGAAAATGACATTGTAAACAGAATGGGGCAGCTGAAACTGACATCTAATGACTTCACAAAGAGAGACAGTACCCCTTAGAAGTATCCACAATACAAAATAAATCTTCATAAGGTCTGATATGGTCTCCTTAGTTCCACATCAATTATTGGTAATTTCGAGAAGTGCTCTGCAATCTTAACAGCACATCATTTGAGACCACCAGCTCTGCTGGAGAAAAATAGGCAATCCTTACATGTGATTAATTACCCTTGAAAACCTACCAGAGGGTGTACTATGAGTCTGTTCTGACTCAATGGTATACAACAATATACCAATAGTACTGCTGTACTATTATTGGGTACAATATCCATTGCAACGGCCACACAGATCTCACAGAACCATCCTCATTATTATGGGGTTTACTTGGGGAAATCAACAGGGTACAATTTAGGTTGGCAAGAGGACACAGTTCTTCAATTAGGACAGTTTCTCAAAGGCCTTTGATCTTTAGCCTCACACAAGTTGAATCTGTATTACAAAATTGCCTTGACCCTGCCAATTATGACAGACACAAAGACAGACATGAAGACAATGGCACATGATAGCACAGGGTTCAGGTCTATTGTTTTTAAGGTCTTTGTAAGTCGTAGCTGAACTCGGTGGCTCCAAAGACAGCAATTAATCATTATAGATTGGTCAGTTTTTCTCATCCCACTAAGTTTAAATTCAGTATGTTTATCAGCAAAGGAAGAAGCAAGAGAACATTCAGCTGATGTCCTTCAGGGCCACAGATCTCTGTATCAGCGCGAGAGGGATCTAAATGAGAGCACAGTAGGCTCAGAGATGTCTCAGTCTGATGAGACAGAACTTATTCTGGACTGCTGTCCCACTGACAGAACCAGGGGTCTCTGCCCAAGCTTGCTAGAGAATTGAGGAGAAACACTGTAATTGGCAGAATCAAGGTAACTGATCCAAGTTTTGTGAGGCTAAAGATCAAAGGCTTTTAAGAAACTGTCCTAATTTATGAACTGTGTGCTGTTCGCAACTTAAATTATAGCCTGTTGACTTCCCTAGTAAACCCTATAAACATGAGGATGGTTCTGTGAGATCTGTGTGACCATTGCAATGGATTTTGTACCCAACAGTACAGCAGTATTATTGGTATATTTTGTTTGTTGATGTGTACCGATGAATCAGAAACTGCCCTAATTCATGAATTGTGCCCTGTTGCCAACCTAGTTGTATCCTGTTGACTCCCTTAGTAAACCCTATGTTAATCCATCTCATAGATGTCTTACCCTCTTTTGCTGATCTTCTCTACCTTTCCAAGGATGATGTTCCTCTCCAAGGATTAGCCTCTCTTAGCAATATGCTCAAAGTATGTGAGATTACTTCACCACCCTTGTCTCTAAGGAACACTCAGGTTGCACTTCATCCAAGACATATCTGTTTGTTCTTTTAGAAATTCATAGGATATTCAGTCCTCTTCTCCAATACCACAACTCAAAGGCATAGATTTGCCTCTTGTCATTCCTCTTCATTGTCCAGCTCTCAGATGCATGGAAGGTAATTGGAAAGATGACAACTTCAATTAGGTGCACTTAGTCTTCAAACTGACACCATTTTTCTTTTTTTTTTTTTTTCACTTTTTAAGGTGTGCACTTTTATTCAACTGGTCTCAAGTCAGTGTACAGGTAAAGCCCTGGCTGCCTCCACATCTCAGCCACCCCAGGGAGACCAAAAGCCTTCATATTTCTAGAGCTGAGGGAAAGGGCAAGGGCCCCAAAAAATTAGGGCCACTAATGGCTGACTATTGAAAAAAAAAAAAAACAAAACTAAAGAACAAATATTAAGGCGGAAGATTTTTTTAACAATAAAAACACACCTGGTTAAAGTATAATTTACATAAAAGCAATGCTCCCTGCCACCCCTGTCCATGCATGGACCCCGGTGAGGGATGGGGCTTTTTTGCTTAGGGGAAGGGAGAGGCTTCTGGAAAGGCAGGAGCTTCCTGTCAAATCGCCATGTTGATTATTTGGAATGACTATTTAAAAAAAAGAGAACAATGTACAATCAAAGTCCTGGTCCTGGGCGGTACCACCATGTTCTTAAGTATTTTGGAGAGGTCTCAGACTTTCCTAATGCCATGCATCTCCAGATTGCCTGACAGCTGGTATCAAGAATATTGATTGTGGATTCAAGTAAAAGTAAATTGTTGAAAATTTCAGTCTTCTCTTCATTTATCATGATTTTGTCTGTTGGTCTAGTAGTAAGGAGTCTTGTTTTCTCAATGTTAGTATATAATTCATATTGAAGACTATAGTCTTTGATCCTCTGCAGCAAACACCCACGTCCTTCTCCTTTTCAGCAAGCAAAGCTGTTTCATCTGTAAAATGCAGGTTGTGAATGAGTCTTTCTCCCATCCTGATGCCACATTTTTCTTCAAAAAGTCCAGATTCTTCAATTATTTGCTCAGTATACAGATTAAATAGGTATGGAGAAAAGATATAATGCTGAAACCCATCTTTCCTGATTGCAAATAACGCAGCGTTTGTAATTAGAAAATTACCTAAATTCTTGAGGAGCAATAATATCAGTTTGAGGACTAAGATGCACCTGATTCAAGCCATACTCTTTTCAGTCACTTTCTATGATTCTGAGAGCTAGACAATGGAGTAAAGGTGACAGAGAAAGAATTTATGCCTTTGAGTTGTGGTGTTAGAGAAGAGTCCTGAATATCCCATGGACTATTCAAAGATCAAACAGATATGTCTTAGAGAAGGTACAGCCAGAGTACTCCATGGATGCAAAAATGATTACGCTTCCTCTCACATACTTTGGATATGTTACTAGGAGAGATCATTCCTTGGAGAGGGAAATCATGGTTGGAAAGGTGAAAGGATGGTCAAGAAGAGTAAGACCTTCAACCAGTGGATTGACATAGTGATTGCAGCAATGGGCTTGAGTATGTCAGTGATTGTGAGGATAAGACAGCGTTCAGATATGCTCTTCCTAGGATCACTATGAGTCATAATTTGACTCAACACCATCCAATAGCAATAGCACAGTCAATAGCCTTTACAGCACAAACAGACATTCTCTGGAGGGAAGTCTTCAGGTGAATATGTAGAAGGCTTGGGGGTGGCAGAGAGGCCTTCAAGTACATAAGGACAGAGGTACATAAAGACATTCCTAAATGAGTTTATATACATCATGTTCCCACCCAATCATGTGTTAAAAATCAAAGTATATGGCTAAGAATGCCATTTTGAACAGTAAATCCATGACAACAAAGACATCTCATACTTCTTAAAGCAGAGAGTGAACGAAGGTGACTAAAATTCTCAGTGAGATGGGTTGACACAGTGACTGCAACAATAGACCCACACAGCAGACCCTGTGAAGCTAGCATAGCATCAGAGAGCTTCATTCTCCTGTACATGGGGTTGGTATGAATCAGAGCTAACTCCAAGATACCAAACAGCAACACAAAAATCTTACATGTCTAGTTAGTTTCATTTTTACTGTATATTGCATTGAACATAGTGTTTTATAAAGAATATGGCATCAGAATCAGGGACAGAATCAATAGCAATGCAGATGACACAACTTTGCTTGCTAAAGTTAGAACTTGAGATGCTTGCTGTAGAGATAAAAAACTTGGTCCTAGCAATTAGAAGATAAGAAGACATGTTTCATTAAGAAAGTCTGCTGTCGGGGACCTCTCTAAAGTCCTGAAAAGTATTAATGTCAGTTTAAAGTCTGTGGTGAGACTGATTTAGGTCATGATCTTTCCAGTCACAAGCTATGCATCTGAGAATAACTTAGGACAGCGAAAACAACAAACAGACATAATGGAGAAGGTGGAACCAGAGTGCTCCTTGGAGGCAAAGATGATGAGACTTCCTTTCATATACTTTGGGCATGTTGTTAGGTAGGACTATTGCTTAGAAAGGCTCATCATGCTTGGAAAGATGGAGGGTCAGGGAAGGAGAGGAAGACTCTCAGTGAGATAGATTGACACAGTGACTGTAGCAACAAGCTCAAGTATGTCAGAGATGATAAGGAAGAAACAGGCTAGGACAAAGTTCAGATCTGTTATCAACACTATGAGTCATTGACTCAATGGCACCTAACAACAACAAAATAATATATGCTAATATGCAAGTTACCAGACAAATTGGGAGTATACAGAATTCAATAATACTTCTTTAATGTGAAAAATAATTTTCTATTTTGCAACAATGAGCACTTTTCCAAATTCACCTACTAGAGAAAGCAGCAGAAGGCATTTACCAGAAGATTGTTGTTGTTAAGTGCCGTTGAGGTGCAGGCGACTCATAGCAACCCTATGAAGGAGAGTGCTCACACTTGGGTGTCTCACATCCTTTCTCCAGGTTCATAGGGTTTCCGGAGGCAAGGTATTACGGAAGTGGATACCACTCCTCCTTTCAAGCTTGTTTTAATCGGGGAGCTCCACCCCACTCTCTGTCCACATTGGGTAACCAGCCATTAACTCATTTGACACGTCAGTGTCACAGTGCTCAGCCTCACAGCAACTGCAAGTTACCGCTGTACGGCAACTTGTACACCAGGGCTATATGATCTAGAGGAATGTCTGAACAAAAACAATGAAAGAAGGCCTGAGGGCCACAAATTAAAAGTCACCCACCTTTGGCTTGGTAGCATCACCTTCTGTCCACTGGGCCAGCTGATATCTCTATGTCGATGTTACTGTTAAGTGCCATCGAGTCTCAGGCATAGGAGAGTCCTCAACGTTTGGGTTTCTCTCATCCTTTCTCCAGGTTCATAGGGTTTCCAGAGGCAAGAGTCCAGATTCAGCTGACATTAAATCTCCCAAGACCCTAGGCAGGGCTGACCTTTCAGGGTCTAACCAACTCGGCATGTCCAAATGCTGGCAAAGTCCTTCTGCCAGGCCTCCAGTTCATCTGGCATGCCCACTCTGCCGATCCCCACATGGGGCCCAAATAACACCAAAATTGCCCTGAGCCCTCAAACCTGCCGTGCCTCAAGTAACCAGAAGATTACATGTATATGTTATCAGAATATTTATGTATTTCCATATCAGTACATTTATGCATCCCCAATGTAAGGAAATGTAATATAAACAATTGCTCAGGGAGACAAATTAAGTCAGTAGTTACATGATAAAATTTTTATAAAAGCATTATTTACATTCTATGACTGGGCATTAAAAGCAAAGACTAGAGGATGTTGTGGGGTTTCATCCAAATAGTCCCTCATGGAGACAAATCTGTTGCAAGAGGGCACTCACCCGGGACTAAAGAAGCAAGCACAGCACTCCCCAGGGCTGTGCACCTATTTTTACTGAAGAAAAGTGCCCATTCTTCACCTGTGGATACCACGCACAGAAGGACTGTAGCGTGAACTGTAGCATTCACTTTTTGATCCATTCATTTGGCAGCATTTTCTCTGACAAGTGCAGGAAAAGGCCATCTTTGGTGGATGTCAGGGCTGCTGACACTGAGCAAATCCATGCCTGTGAAAGCTCAGGGTGCCCCAGGATCCAGCTTCTGGAGCAGGAGCCTGCAGTTTGCCTAATTACTTTTTCACAAGGCCCTGAGAACCACTGTGTGCTTCAGTTACACCACACATGTGACCTAGCAAGGTGTCTGAGTCCTTTCTTATGAAATTGTCACAGGTTATTTGTCAGAAAGTTGTTGCCTCATACAACAACCCTAAAACTTATGATATCCGCAATTTTATAATAACTTTGTAATTATAAAAATAATACTTCCAACTGCATGTAAGCAACATTACTTTCCAATTCTTCTTTCAAGCATAGCTAAATTTTAATTTCCTAAGACATTTGTTTATTTAAATTTCCTTGAGTGGTTGAAAAATTACAGTCACTGTGGCCTTGCCTTTAGATTTGAGAAGGTAATAGTGACTTCTTAATGGAAACAGTTCTAGTGGCTTAGTGGTAAGGAATTGCTCTTTGAGCACAAAGGTATGAGGTTCAAATCTACCAGCTACTCCATGGGAGAAAGATGGAGAATCTCCAGTGCCTGAGATTTATGGCCTCTTAAAATCCACTGGAAAGCCAGCTATGAGTCTGTTCTGACTCAATGGTATAAAACAATAATGAAAACACCAGAACTGGTGTCATAGCCCATGGGGAGTTGTGCTGCTAACCCAAAGCCCAAATCTCTCTAATGGTTTAAACTAATCAAGCAGTTCCTTAAGAGACAGATGAACAATCTCCTCTAATACAATTTGCAGTCTTGGAAACCCACTGTAGGGTCAGCTGTGAGCTGGTTCCAACTAGACACCAATGAAAGAGAAAAGATGAAAAGACAAATCTTAGCTTGAAATAAATTGTTACTGATTACCTTTCTTTATGGATGTATTAACCACTGTCTATCTACATTCATGTTCACAGTCATCTTCACATTGATTTTTTAAAGTTTATTCAGAGTCATCATTTGGTTTTGTGAGTGGATTGTTCTTGCCCTTGGTTGAGAGGTTGCTTCCCCTTCTGTCTCTGCGTGGCTCCTTGCATTGCCATCCTGCAGTTGCTAATGATGAGTTCTCTGCACCAGCTGTCCTTACTCACATGCCACTTTGCTGTAGTGTGGTGACTTGCATGCTACTGTAAAATGGGAAGTTATACTCTAGTATTTCAAATCCCTAATGGGTCATCCATGATGGACAGTTTCAGCAGAGCTTCCAGTCAAAGATAGATGAGGAACGATGACCTGACCGTCTATTTCTAAAAACACTGGCCAGTGAAAACCTTAGGAAGAGCAGCGGAACATCATCTACTATAATGCCTAAAGATGAGCCACTCAGGAGAAAGTTCCTTACTGAAAATAGAATCACTTTACAAATATGGGTAGAATAACATTCTCAGGACAACCATTAGATTATCAGTCTCTACCAAGTTCGAGTATCACTGTTGAGAGTCCGCAGTCAGGAGCCCCTGGTCTCACTTGAGAACTACAGAAGAGACTGGTGGATTTGAACTACTGACACGTTGGTTAGCAGACGAGTACTTAACCCCTGCACCAGTGGGTTCCTCTGATGCTACATTGCTCACAAAAGACATTCCCCCACCAACCTCAACACTTACAACCACCCTCAATCAGCAGCCTTAGAAAGATGTGGTTGCTATCATCAATTCTCCTAACTTAGTATCATGGGTATTCAAGGTTTCTCTGTTCAGCTCAGTTTTACTTTGGGAAAGAGTCAAATGAAAATATTAGTATATGTTCATGGCACAGATTTTGGAAAATGCAGAAAAATAAAAACACACAAAAAAATCCTAATGACACTTTTAGAAATAAACCTATTTTTAGATCTTTGCATTTATATTTATCTCTGTAGCTAAAGCAGGCAATATAAGGAGCTTTGATGGTATAGTGCATAACATGATTTTTATATTTCATGAAGATATATTTAATCATTCCATGCTGCCTTTTGGAATCTTCTGTTCAGCTCTTTAGTGTCTTGGATTCTTCCTTGTGCTTTGGCTTCTCTACGTTCCAGTGAAATCTTCAGAGTTTCTTCTGACATCCATTTTGGTCTTTTCTTCTTCTGTCTTTGTAATGACCGCCTGCACTCTTCCTGGATGATACATTTAACATCCTCCCACAACTCATCTGGTCTTCGCTCATTAGTGTTCTAGGCCTCAAACCTGTTCCTGAGATGATTCTGAAATTCAGGTGGGATGAAATCAAAGTCATATTTTGGTTCCTGTGGATTCAGTTTAATTTTCCTCAGCTTCAGCTTGAACTTGCATATGAGTAGTTGGTGGTCGGTTCCACAATCAGCTCCTGGCCTAGTTTTCACAGCTGATATTGAGCTTCTCCAGTGGTTTTTTTCACTGAAGTAATCGATCTGATTCCTATGCATACCATCACGTGAAATCCATGTGTATAACCTGTGTTTATGTCTCTTAAAAAATGTATTTGCAATGAATAAGTCATTGATTTTACAAAATTCAATCATTCTACCTCCAGCTTCATTTCTGTCACAAAGCCCATATTTTCCAACTACTGATTCTTCTTCTCTGTTCCCAAATTCTGCATTCCAGTCACCCATTATTATCAATGCATCTTGATTGCATGGTCGATCGATCTCTGACTGTAAAAGTTGGTAGAAATCATCTATTTCTTCTTCTTTGGCTCTGGTTGTTGGTGCATATATCTGAATGATAGTGGTATTCACTGGACTTCCTTGTAAGCATATAGATATAATCCTATCACTCACTATATTGTATTTCAAGATGGATCTAGAAATTACTTTTTTAACTATGAAAACAACCCCATTTTTCTTCACCTTTTCATATCCAGAGTAATATATCATATGATCATCTGACTCAAAATGCCCCATGCCAGTCCATCTCATCTCTTCAATGCCTAGTATGTCAATATTTATGTGTTCCATTTCTTTCTTAACAATTTCTAATTTTCCTACATTCATGGTTCTCACATTCCATGTTCCAGTCACTAGTGTCTGCATACAACTGTTATGGCGTCAGGACTGGTGGAAGGTCTATTAAAAATCTGCATTATGCAGATGACACAACCCTGCTTGCTGAAACTGAGGAGGACCTCATGCACTTACTGCAGAGGGTCAAGGACTGGAGCCTTCAGTATGGACTGAGGCTCAATATCAAGAAGACAAAGATTCTCACCACTGGACCAATCGGTAGCATCAGGATGGATGGTGAAGAGATTGAGATTGTTCACAGCTTCAGTTTACTCAGCTCTACGGTCAACACTCTCGGCACCAGCAGCTAGGAAATAAAAAAACATATTGCGATGGTAAAGTCTGCTGTTAGGGACCTCTCTAAAGTACTCAAGAGCAACGGTGTCTCTCTGGAGACTAAGGTGTGCCTGATACAGGCCATGGTCTTTGCAATCACTTGTTATGCATCAGAGTTTGACAATGAGTAGGGAGGATAGAGGGAGAATTGATGCCTTTGAGCTGTGGTGCTGGAGAAGAGTATTGAATGTACCATGGACCGCCAAGAAAACAAACAGATTCATCCTAGAGAGGGTTAAACCAGGCTACTCCTTGGAGGCAAGAATTCTGGGGCTTCATCTGACATACTTTGGACATGTAAGGAGATACAGGTCCTTGGAGAGGGACATCATGCTTGGTAGGGTGGAGGGACAGCGCAGGAGGGGAAGACCCTCTATGAGGTGGATTGATTCAGTGACTGGGGTAATCGGGATGGGTGTGTCAGAGGCAATGTGATTGGCACAGGATAGAGCAGGGCTTAGGGGTGTTGAGTCGCAAATGACTCAACGGCACATACCAACAACATTTTAATCATAATACTGTGTCATTAACAGATATTCATAATTTACTTATTTATGTATTATATTATTATTTTCACATGACATTGAACTTTATGCTAGATAGTACCATTGAATGACCATATTATTACATATTTGGCATATCTTCTAACACTCCCAACTTAGGGTGTTTTCTTTTTTTAACTACAAATAATGGACACTACAAAAAGATTCAAAGGAATATTTGTCTGGCTATTTCTTTGTGTGTCAATTTCCAGAATTGGAATTGCTACATCAAAAAGGAAGTACATTTCAGAGCACACGCTTTTAACCTAGTTCAGCCAGTTCTGCTTGTCCAGCCCTCACTGTCTAGCCTCTGTATCACTTCTGAAATATGGAGCACCTGCTGCGGCATCCTATGGAGATGTTTTAATAATGCAGATTTAGGGGCCCATCTCATCCATCCTACCCTTACTCTGTGTCTTCAGTGCTGTACCCTTCCCCCCGCACCCCCCCCCCACACACACACACAGAGGCACTGCTGTAAGAGTTTGTTAACTGTGGTTCTGCTGCTGAGGGTTAACAACTGTTCATCCCAGGCCCTTGTTCAGACTTCTTAAACTACTGCTCATTTTGTCTCTTTGGTTATAACCTTTTTTTTTTTTAATTAGGTGTTTACCAGAAATGAATTAGAATTTTGCAGACTTGATTATGGTACATTAATCCCAGAATTCTTAGCAGCTGGCTCTAGGGTTGAGCTTTTACTAGCCTCCTGCTGAGTCCCTTGACACCAGGACAAGGGCCCACCAGTGCCAGTTTCCACACCAAACGAGGACAGCAGTGAGGCTGCTGAAGTGATCTCTGGGTCAGCTACCCAAGAGCATACTAAAAAGGCCAAAACATCCAAGTTCAAATAGGCTTGCTTGTTTGCAATTCTCTGTATACAAAGGAAGACAGTCAGTTGACAGAGTATAGTGTGTTATCATGTATTATTACCTTGCTCAGCAGCTAGGATACACCAGTGGCCAGTCTCCTCCTGTGAAGATTTATAGCCCCAGAAACCCAAAGAAGGGTCACTAGGAGTCATAGTGAATTCATGGTAGAGTGATTGGTTTGGAGGCTTTTAAATACTGAGATTTATTAGAGGAGAAGCTGGAATTTTGGGGAAGCTGATATTGATGAATTAGCTATGAATTTCAAATATCCTGCATTTGTGTCTTTCATTGCTATGAAATAAAGAATTGCTTGTAATTATGGACTACATTCTTTAAGAGAGGAGACAAAAGACAATTTTTATCTGTGTATTGGGTTTTGGTTTTTGTTAAGGTCTTTTGTGTGTGTTTTTTTAAACCACAAGCTCTGTTACTTCTTTTTTTTTTTTTTTTTAATAGGAAAGTCTAAATTTGGGCCTGAAAAAAAAAACCCAATACTATGAGTTTTCAAATGTTCGTTTTGTGACTAGATTACTAAATATTATTATTTCTTTTCATAAATTACATTGCTTCCAATAAAACTGTTATTACTGAAAACAAAAACCCTTTAAAATCTTCAGCAAGCTCTCTAAATAGATAGACAGCTTCCTAACTCAACTCAGTTCCTCTCTTAAGAGGTCAGTTAATTTTACTTTTCAAAATCATTGATATTTAAATTTCTTCCTTAATGAATATTTAGTTACTCTCCAAAACTCATTTTTTATCACATCAGTAAGAAATGCCATTACAAAAAAAAAAAAAAGAAAGAAAGAAAAGACAATACCTAATGTTGAAGAGCCAACACTGGGTAATTGGCAACCAGAGAGCTTGGGTGGCCTCCACCACTCCTAGTGTGCTTCATCTTGTGTTTTCTCTCCATCATCGAATTCCCTTTAGATGTGTGTAATGGGGCTGAAAGATTCCTGCAACCTTTGTGCCTTCTGTGAGCACAACAGCCTCAGGCTTGGGTGAAGCCTCACTGCTACACCATGCTCACAGCTTAAGAGCTGGTGGTTCCTCATCGGCCTTCTCCAAAACCTGACAATGCCCTTTGGTGGACACCCAATGGGTGAAGAAGGCATGTCAGCTCACAGCTCCTGTGGCATCTCCATGGAACCTTTCAATGCCCCCTGTCTCACTCCTGCTGCGCTGCCCAGTGCTTCCTTTACAGACACCAAACAGCCTCTGCTTTCCTTTCCAAAGTCACCAGAACTTCCTCCTTGTTCTATTCCAGCCCTGTAAGCTTGGGCTGGAGTCCTCTCCATGCTCCCCCTCCCAGTGCACCTTATGCAAATCAGGGCATCAAGAGGCTGCAGAGACACATCCCTCAGTGTGTCAAGGAGCAGGCTTGAAACAGAGATGAGCTTCTCTTGTCCCTTTATGCATTGGTGGAAAATTCTGGATCAGTAGCCCCAAGAACAGTTTTCTTTCTCCTTGCCCTTGCGAATATTCCTGCGGCTGCTGTTTCTTCTGAAGTCTCAGCAGTGAGCTGGGCCAGTCCTTTGATGACTGTATAAATGTAGATTCCTGTCTGTCTCAGCCGTGCTCTCTCTGAAGACTTTTTAAAAATGTTAAATGCTGAACTCTAGCCAGCATGAGGCCATTTCATTTTGCTTCAGCCCAGACCCAAAATGCTGAAGCAAAGATGGGTCACACTGTGCTTTAGAAATGAGAGAAATAAATACAAGTTTTAGAACATTTTGCAAGAGTGGAACTTAGAGCTTTGCAAAGTCAGCTTTGACTTGTATTCAGAATGGGCCGAAATATAATACATACTGAATCCAGCTACATGAAATGTTACCAAAAGTCCTCAAAACATCATTATTCGGAGTTTCTAAAACAGCATGGAGCAGGGCTGTTAGCAAGATCTCTTTTTATGAGATGTGTATCTGTATTCTTGCCAAGAAGAAAGCGTGAGAGCAGGGTTGCATCTTCTATCTGCTGTGACAATCTCTTTCTTCAGAATCATCTTGATATTGGGCTCTGTGCACGTTAGCAGCATAATGTCAGCTGCTTGTTCTGCAGTGAAAAATGCCCACACGTATTTCACTTGTAAACAGGTAATCAATCTTCCATCCAGATCGGTACGAGACTTGTTTCTGTCTCCCTTAGAAAGTCTCTGTGTGCTCAGGAGAATATGTGTGCTCATCTCCAGCATTCACAGAAGCACACACACATCAAAACAGAACACCTTTTACTCAAACATATTGTGATAAAACTAAGTGATACTCTAGGGACTGTGCTCAGGCAGAAGGAGGTAAAAGCTTCTTGCTGAGCTGGGTGTTTGCTGTAACTGCTTGTTTCCCAGGTTTGGGAGACAGGATAAGTAAGAATCAGATTACAGAAAGTAGTTTCAGCTTTTTTCTGGAGTGCACTAGTTAGCCAGCCTTGCACCTAGGATAACCTTTCGTGTGGGGAAAGCCAAGATCTTGGAAGCATTGCCACTGCAGGTGGCTTTCAAACTCTGAGAAGCTCCTTTGCCTCTACATGGGGCAACCACTTGGAAAGGTTGGCAGGGCTTTGGCATTCTCACACTGACATATGCTGGCCCACGGTCCTTTTTGGCCTGAGATGCTTGTGCCTGAACTCCAACTGGTCTCTGCACTGAGGAAACGTGAGCCCGTGTTACAGTGAGTAGAGCAGGTAAAGATTGCATCTTAGACAAAGGACTTGAAATATAACCAAAACCAACAGATTTTCTGAAAATATGTGATTATGCCAGTCTACATTATGCCATTGCTACATTAACATGCCACATTACATTGTTGTATATATACTAATATTCCAGAGGAATTTCTGGTGTCTTAGGTGTAAAGGATTGTCCTGCCAACCCAAAGGTAAACTGTTCAAATGCAGCAGCTACTCTGACTCTGCAGAAGACAGAGAGGAAAATTGCACAGTCTTCTACTGTGAGATTTACTGCCTCTGAAACCCAGATGAAGGATCAGCTGTGGGTCAGTCCTGACTCAAAGGTAAACAACAATAACTAAATGTGAAAAATAATGCCATTTTAAAAACTGGTTTAACTATTTAAAATTCAATGGGTGAATAGTATTTAAATCATTAAATTCAGTGATGCCTTGTCAGATGAGAAGCATAAGGATAATTTTGGCTTCTCTAGGCAAGTTGAGTGCATCACTTCTAGCTGGGGAAGTCAGAATCACTCCAAGTTTATAGTATTATCACTGAGCCCAGTGCTGATTCCCAGTCAGTGCCCAGGGCTTGTACACAGAATGTGGGCAGGGTGCTTACCATAGGGAACAGCAGCTTTTCTGGATGACTAGTGAGACTTAAGGGACAGCTGACAACAGGGTTTTGACTCATCCTGATGCACAGCTAGTTTCAAGGGTTCGAGCATTTCCATGGTGAGCAGGAAGAACTCTTTCATTAACCAACTTCTTCATATCCCTACTTATAGCTCTTTCGTGTTTCTTGAGCTAAATTTGGAGTAGCTTAAAGACAAAAAGAGAAATAAAGGTAGATTTCTAATGATTGGATTGTATTTTGACAAGTTTATTCTCCACAGATAATCTGGCTGCCAGTCTAGCTGCCACCTGGCTTCATTTCACAATACACACTCAGGAGCCACTCTCCAGAAAGACAAAATAGAGTGTCATCCTACATGAGAAGAAGGAAATGTCTGTCTCTCAAGGCTACATCTCCCATGAGCCAAGTAGCCTCATCCAGTCTTTGAAGCACTAGACAGGAATTAATAACTTTCTATCCATTCAAGGGAGATCATAATTGTTAACAGTGTAACAATGCTTAATTCCAGTGATTTACTGCATAATGCATCAGTGACACTCTGGATTCCTCATACACAATCGGAAAGAGTTTCTTGATATGGGGAGTGCTGAATGAGTTTCAGCCCTCAGTTACTTCAAACTTTATTGCCAGTCCAAGGTGAGGTGAGGCCTCTGTAGAAGGGAGTGTCAGGTAGACGGCCACAGCCACCAGATGTAGGACACTGGTTCTTTAGAAGGGACCTGGTTCTTTATCTTTTATTTCACAGTCCTCTGAGATGGGGGTGGCAAACCTCCAGCACAGAATGTCACCAACTGATGTAGTGAGAGGCAATGGGACGTGGGCAATGACACACTTTCTCAGTGACTCAGCACCTTATGGGACAATAATCATATTTTTTTTCATGAACTCCAATAAAATATGTCTTGTCTTGAAGAGCTGCTGGTACATAGATAGTGTTTAGAATGGTCTATTTGCTATACTGAAGTAACTTAGGGTTGCTGTGATACTGAATACTATGCCATAGGTGTGTCAAAAGCCATAATGGTTACCCATCTTAGACAGTGTTTGATGGAGCTCTCAGACTTAGTCAGGTTTGAAATCAGGAGTAGCATCCACTTCCTAAACCACATGCCTCTGGATCTCTATGAACATGGAGAAATGATGACAGTTATGGAACAGAGTTCAGGTCTTTTGTTCATAGGTTTGCTATGAGTCATACTTGACTTGATGGCATTTAACAACCACAACAACAATCATTCCTAAAGAAGGAGGAAATGAGACTCTGAGTTAAGTCACTTCAGTAGTAGACAGCAGAGTTCAGATCCAAGGTCAAGTCTCACTGCCCCCACACCTGTACCATTGGGCGCATGGCTCTTACTGCCTCAGACTCTGACCTTTTTGTTTCTTCTCTCAGGTACTGCTTCTCTCTAGCTCATTACACCTTGTCTTAGAGGAAACTAAACATAAACTCTGTGAGTGAGAATCCAGGGATTTTCTTATCAGCAAGAAGGCTGTGCTTTTCAGCTTAGTGTTTTGTTT
>NW_006399847.1:9929228-9932118 GCF_000299155.1 Elephantulus edwardii
ATATTTGTGGCTCAACTTCAGTTGCCATATATGCTAGTCTACTCTAAGTGTGCTGTATTGTACATAGGGTTTTTGAAGGCCTGTTATTTCAGAAGTGGATGACCAATCCTTGTTGTTGTTGTTGTTGTTGTTGATTGCTTTTGAGTCAAGCACAACTCATAGCGACCCTATGAACAAAAGGCCCAAAGCCCCTCTACAACTATCATCATTTATCAAAGTTCATAGAGTTTCTGGAGGCATGTTATTTAGGAAGTAGATGCCACTCCTTCTAGTCTGTCTTAATTTGAATGCTCAGATTTAGAACAGTATTTGACAGACAAGCATTTTACAGAAAGGAGAAGATGAAATACATTTCCCAATTATAGAAGCAACTAATAGACTCAGTGTTGCTCCCCACAGTTGCCAAGTGTGTCTTGATCCATCTCTTTCCTTGCTCCACCAACATCCCCTTCCAGTCCCACCTACCCCATTCAACACTTCCCAATTCTCATCCAACCCTTGATATGACGGTTTGGGTCTCAAGTCTTCTCTGTTTCTGTGATATCAGATGCCTTGCTCCTCTCACTGGTGGCCAGTATCTCTTGAGTTTAGGAGTCTCTAAGTCCAAATTCCAGGTACTAGTATTAGGGAATGGTTTTTTCCCCCTCAGACAGTTCTGAGGAAAAGTCCTTTGCCTTGAGCTTCTTCTGCTCATGGACTGACTTCTTGTGGCTCAGAGCCTCTTCTCTTCCATTTGCAGCATGCTGTTGTCACAGTAAGATAATTTCCCAAGAGAGAGAGATGTGTCCTCTAGATATAGTACATAAGTGTTTTCTATTTAACCCGCATGGGCCACCTATTGTACTTCTGGGAGCATGGGCAGAATTACCTGAATTGGGAAAGGCCAAAGTGGAGTCTCCCAGGGGTTGCTCTCAGCCTCAAAAACTATTTAACCCTCAGGTGGCACCCACTAGACTTCTGAGAGTGTGAATAAATGATTCAGGAAGCAATTAAAGATGATAGGAGTATACAGAGGCACTGTACAAAAAAATATATAAATAAAAAAATTGGCTGACACAGGAGAATTTTATGACACAAAGTATGAGCAAGAGTTTGTGGTGATGAAAGAAAAAGTTCAAGCTGTTCTGAAAGAACTGGCAATTAAAAGGCCCCAGGAATTGATGGCATATCAATTGACATATTTCAACAAATAGATGCTGCCCTAAATGTACTCACCAAGTTGTGCAAAAACATCTGGAGACAACCACCTGACCAACTGACTAGAAGAGATCTATATTTGTTCCAATTCTAAATAAAGGTAACCCAACAGAGTGTGGAAATTATAGAAAAATATCATTAATATTACGTGTAAGCAAGATTCGCTGAAAATCATTAAAAACCCACCAGAATAGATATCAACAGAGAACTGCCAGATGTGCAGATGTGAGTTTAGAAGAGGTCGTGATAGTAGGGATATCATAGCTAAAGACAGATGGGTCTTGGCTGAAAGCAGAGAGTACCAGAGGAATGTCTATACATGTTTCATTGACTATGCAAAGGCATTTGACTGTGTGGATCACAACAAACTGTGGCTAATGCTGAAAAGAATGGGAATTCCAGAACACTTGATTGTGCTTATGTGAAACCTATACTTAGACCAAGAGACAGTCAACAGAACAGAGCAAGGAAACACTGCATGGTTTAAGATCAGGAAGAGTGTATGCAAGGGATGTGTCCTATCTCCATACATTTTCAGTCTATATGTGGAACACATCATCTGGAAGGCTGGACTCTATGAGGAGGAATGTGGCATCAGGATTGGAGAAAGACTCATTAACAACCTGCGTTATGCAGAGGACAACCTT
Source organism: Elephantulus edwardii (assembly GCF_000299155.1). NCBI lineage: Eukaryota > Metazoa > Chordata > Mammalia > Macroscelidea > Macroscelididae > Elephantulus > Elephantulus edwardii. The sequence continues at coordinate 9,931,073 of NW_006399847.1, forward strand.
CCTTGCTGAAACTGAGGAGGACTTGAAACACTTGCTGCAGAAGGTCAAGAACTGCAGCCTTCGATATCTATTAAAGCTAAACATCAAACAAACAAGAATTCTCACTATTAGGCCAATTGATAGTATCATGATGGATGGTGAGGAGATTGAGATTGTTAAAATCTTCCGTTTGCTTGGCTCCACAATCAACACTCTTGGTACCAGCAGGCAGGAAGACAAAAGACTAATTGCATTGGGAAACTCTGCTGTCAGGGACATCTCCAAAGTATTGAAGAGCAACAATATCAGTCTGGAGACTAAGATATGCCTGATCCATAGTCTTGCCAATTAGGTGCTATGCATCAGAAAGCTGGACAATAACTAGGGATGATAGAAATGGAATTGATGCCTTTGAGCTGTGTGGTGCTGGAGAAGAGCACTGAATAGATCATGGGCTAATGAAAGAACAAACAAGTTCTCCAGAGTACTGAAAAGTAACGACGTCTGTCTAGAGATTAAGTAGCTCCTGATCCAGGCCATGGTCTTCACAATTACTTGTTATGCTACAAAGTTAGACAATGACTAAGGATGACAGAACAAGAATCAAGGCCTTCAAATTGTGGTGCTGGAGAAGAGTCTTCAACATATCATGGACTGCCAAGAAAACAAATAAGTATGTCTTAGAAAGGGTAAAATTAACTTTCTCCTTGGAGGCTAGGATTTTAAAGCTCCACCTCACATACTTTGGTCATGTGGTCAGGAGAGACAAGTTCTTGGAGAAGAACATTATGTTCTTCTGTGGGACAGCACAGAAGAGGAAGATCCTTCGTGAGAAGGATTGATACAATGACTAGGGCAATGGGGTTTGTATGTTAGAATTAGTAAGACTGGCTCAGGACAGGGCAGGATTCAGAGCTGTTGTACATAGGGTAGCTATGAATTGCAGGTGACTCGACAGCACATTACAATGACGAAAACAACATCATGCTGTTAAGCACCATTAAGATTGCCTTTTCCATCTTGTTGAAGAATGGGATTAGTATTTGTATTGGGATTGCATTAGATGT
>NW_006399847.1:9932893-9933983 GCF_000299155.1 Elephantulus edwardii
AATTATTTCTTTGATGTATCGTGGGATTCTATTTGCCAGTATTTTATTCAGGATTTTTACATCAATGTTCATGAGAGATATTGGCCTGTAGTTTTCTATTTTGGTGGTGTCTTTTTCTGGCTTTGGTATCGAAGATATGTTTGCTTCATAGAATGAATCTGGGAGGATTCCATCTTCTTCTATTTTCTGAAATAATTTATGTAGAATTGGTAGCAGTTCTTCTCTGAATGATAAAATTCACTTGTAAAACCATCTTGTCCAGGGCTTTTTTTGGTTGGAAATTGTTGTATTACTTTTTCAATTTCTTCTTTTGTAATGAGTCTGTTCAGATGTTCAATTTCAGTTTGTGTCAGTTTAGGTAAGTTGTGTTTTTCTAAGTATTTGTCCATTTCTCTAGATTTTCATATTTGTTTGAGTATAGTTTTTCATAGTACTCTAATGTTAGCTTTTTTATTTTAGTTGGAGAAATCGGCACTTAATCTTATCTGTTTTCCCTTATAGGTTACTCTTTGTTTCTCCCTTGCTGCTTTCAGGATTCTCTCCTTATCTTTGGTTCTGGCAAATTTAACTATGATATGCCTTGATGTTTTTCTTTTGGGGTCTAATCTATATGGTGTTCCCTGAGCTTCCTGAGTACATATTCTCTCCTTATTAATTATGCCTGGGAAGTTCTCCTCTAGTAATTCTTCTACAACTTTTTCAGTGCCTTTACTTGCATCTTCGTTTTCTGGAATTCCAATGGTGTGCATGTTATTTTTCTTGGTGGTGTCCCACGTTATTCTTAGGTTTTCTTCTTTTTCCTTCTTTTTTTGAGTCTGCTTTTTGCTCCAGCAGATCCGTGGTGACAATTTTGTCTTCAATTTCACTGATTCTGTGTTCCATCTCATCAACTCTGCTCATATGTCCCTCCATCATTTTGACAGCCTCTGAAACATTGGACCTTATATTTTGAATGGTAGATTCTTGTTTTTCCAGTGCCCCTAATGCCTCATTTGTTTTCTCTGCAATGTTCTGCATTACTTTTTTAGCTCCTCCTGGTCTTTGCTTGTAGTATCCTATAATTCATCAAGTTTGTCTTTCATCCATTGGA
>NW_006399847.1:9938680-9973734 GCF_000299155.1 Elephantulus edwardii
TCTATATGGTGTTCGCTGTACTTCTTGTATATATATTCTCTCATTCTTCATTATGCCTGGGAAGTTTTCCTCTAGTAATTCTTCCACAACTTTTTCAGTGCCTTTACTTGCTTCTTCGTTTCCTGGTATTCCAATGATGTGCATGTTATTTCTCTTGATGGTGGTCCACATTATTCTTAGGTTTTCTTCTTTTTCCTTCCTTTTTGAGTCTGCTTTTCGCTCCAGCAAATCCGTGGTGACAATTTTGTCTTCTAGTTCATTGGTTCTTTGTTCCATCTCTTCAACTCTGTTCATGTGCCCCTCCATCACGTTGACAGCATCTAAAACATTGGACCTCATATTTTGGATAGTGATTTCTTGTTTTTCCAGTGCCGCTAATGCCTTGTTTGTTTTCTCTACATTGTTCTGGACTGGGTTTTTTTGTTTATTTGTTTTTTGGGGTTTTTTTTTCAGTTCCTCCTGTTTTTTTGTTTGTAGTATCCTGTAATTCTTCAAGTTTGTCTTTCATCCATTGAAAATATTCAATCATTGTTCTTTTAAATTCTGTGTCAGAAAGTTCCATCAGACTTTCTGCCTTCAGGAAATCCATTGATACTGCATCACCCTTTGGGGGTGATATCTTGCTTTGTGCTTGTGTATTGTGTGGGACAGCTTGCTTTCTTTGAGGCATCGATATGTTCTCGATGAAGATAATGCTCGAGAGATCAGTTGGGTAGCTATCCCACTTGTGCTTTTCTCTGAACGTCTGACTCCAGGGAAATGTCAGTTCAGAGCCTGTGAGAGCAGCCTCTTGTAGGTAAGATAGGTCAAGGTGCTCCAGATTAAAGACAGGTTGATTAACCAGATGTGTAGACACAGGTGTGGAGCCAAATAGGGAAGAGCATGCACATGGTTGCGGCATTCACAAGGTAGGTCAACCACTTAGAGGACCTCACTCAGGTCTCAGTTGTCTGGGTGTGCTTACAACTGGGGTCCCTATTCAAATTCCAGCTGCCCATCTCCCACCCAGTGTTTTTCATTCACTGGTCTCTGTCCAGTGGTGCTCACACAGTTGCCCTTGCACCGTGGCCCTGCCTAGGAAGGCTCCTGGGTCAAGGGGACTCAACAAGACAAAGATTTTCACCAACCCACTCGCCTCTGGCTGGTCTGCAGTCTTCACAAAAGTTCCACCAAATTATCACTGGCCTGCTCTTTCCTGGGCAGTTGGCATGCCCTGAGAGAGCTCAGCCAAATTCTCACCAGTGGGCTCAATCTTGGGAACTCTCCCAGACAATAGGTGTTGCCCAAGAAAACCCAATTAGGATTCTACCAGCCTTTCTCGTGGCAGATCAGTCCCACAGCAGCTTGATAGGTGGCTTCAGATGATGGTTGTCTCCATGGTGTGCCTTTGTGTGTTGACTCAGAATTGTATTGTCCACGGCTGTTGTTGTGTTGCGTGAAGGAGTCTCTAGTGGCCCTGGAGCACCACCAGGGGGTGCAGGGTTGTGGCAAGGCCACCAGGGTGTGCCAAAAGTGTGGGGGTGTGGGATGGTGGTGGTGTGGTGTCCCTGGATACGGTGCTGTGGCAGGGATGGGGGGTGCAGGGCTTGGGCAGCGCTGGGAGTTAGGGGTTGCAGTCTGTTCCCAGATATTAAGCTGCCAAGTCACCAGTCCTCAGCAAATAAGGCTTACTGCGTCGCTCTGCCTGTGAACCGCGTCGCTCGATATTTCTTCTTAAAGAGCTGAGATCTGTGAGCATCTCAGTCCAAGGGCCTTCACAGTTATCATCAGGCACAGAGGAAAGTTCATGTCTAGACTCAGAGCATAATTACCATTATTATTCAAAGAAAAAAAAAACTTGAACTGTACAAAGGCACGTAAGACTCCATACGTGCTAAGAGCTACACAACAGTCCCAGAAGGTGACATCTCTTCTGGCCTCTGGTTAAGAGGAATGCTCCAAGAGCTGTCTCAAAGAGCCTGAATGCTTAAAAAGGAGTCTGTGGTTGGCCTGGACCATAGGAAGATTTCTTTGTAAACTTTTTTCCCCAATTATACCAAATCAGTTTACTCTGAGGTCAATTAAAATCTTGAAATGTCTACATGAGGCAGCCTCGTGAACTGCCACAAAGAAAGAACTTGGCGGTGTTCTACTGTATTAGTGAAGTTGCCAACAAATCCTACATAATTTCACTCCTTTCATATTTTAATAAATATAATGTCTGAGTCATGCTTAGATCTCCAGTGGTCAAAGCATAATATTTAGAAAGCAACCATGAAAGTGTGGCAGTATTTATAAACATTGCAAACAGCTGGTGTTTTTTTCTTCTAAAATTTATTTATACATTCAGTTTAAACAATTATTCATATAGATTTTTCATTGATGTACATTTGCTTCATACAATAATTCATGCATATTTTGTTTTATAAAATTAATTGCTATTGATCTCTCTCCCTGTCTCAAGTCCCCATGCACTTTACCTATTTCTTCACCTCCAACTCCCCTCTAATCTCTAATTATGTTGTTCTCATAATCTCCTTTGCCTGAAAACATATTCTTAACAATAATTTGGCTTGTAAAAATTTCTCTTCATTTACCAACAATCATATTTATTAATACACTGGGTTTTCTTACTCACATCACTTCCCTTTATTGCTTTTTCAAATTGCTTTCTCTCAAATACATGATTGAGGCTTTGGGCCTAGGTCTGTGTGTCTCAAAGCAAGGTTCTTTCCATGTCTTCTACCTTTTAGCCAGATTGGCATCAGCCACTGCATTCTTGCATCTCTTCCCTAGCGACAGCTGACCTCAAGTGTAGGTCAATATCATCCTCGTCTTTCCAAGATCAATTAGTCATTGAGAGTTACACACATTTATCACCACCACCAGTGTGCTCTGGTCATCTTGAGGATCTTCCTGTCCCAGGTCCAGCCTCTTCTGTGACTCTCACTCTTATAAGCCTCCTGTTGCATGTCTTCAAGCAGGTTCTAACTCATAGTATCCTACAGGACAGAGAAGATCTGTCCATAGGGTTTTCTAAGCTGAAAGATTTGTGGAAGCAGATCACAAGTTCTTCCCTCCAGTAGGGTGAGAAGATCTGTCCATAGGGTTTTCTAAGCTGAAAGATTTGTGAAAGCAGATCACAAATTCTTCTCTCCAGTAGGGTAGCTGGTGGCTTTGAACCATCATTCTTTTAGAAGTCTAGTCAGGCACTCTACCATTATACCAACAGAACTACTTCTAAACTACTTCAACAAATGAACAATTCATTGACATTGAGTCAGAACTGACTCATAGCTGAACTTCCAGCAGATTTTCAGCGGCTATAAATCACAAGGGTGGGAATTGTCCATCTTTCTCCTGTGGCGCCACTAGTGGATTCTAACCAATTCCCTTTGTGTTATCAGCACAACTCCTTAATCACTAGGCAACCAAACCTTCCTATATGGAATCAGATGGCATATAGATATATAAATATCTTCCTAAGAAAATATCTATTGTCTTTGTCAGAAAGGCAAAACAAAGTATGATAATGAAATGTGCCAAGAGCTCAAGTTTGAAAATCAAAAGGGATAAACTCACTCAGCATTTCTTAAGCTTCAGGAACTGAAAAACAAATTTGGCCTCATGTTTCAATACTTAAGGATGCTATGGGCAGAATACTGAATGATCAGCAAAGCATCAAAAGAAGAGAAAGGAGTATAGTCACTGTATCAAAAATAACTGGCTGACACAAAGAATTTCAAAAAACAACATAACATTTTTTTAAAGATGCAATGATGATGAAAGAGGAATTTCAAGCTGCTCTGAAGGAACTGGCAAAAAATAAGGCCTCAAGAATTGATGGAATACCAATTGACATATTTCAACAAACAGATGCTGCCCTGGACATGTCAGGATATCTGGAGGGCAGCTACATGGCCAATAGACTGGAAAAGATTCATAATCACTTTCATTACAAAAGTAGGTGATCCCACAGAGTGTGGAAATTAACAAACAATATCACTAATATCACATGAAAGCAAAATCCTGCTGAAAATCATCTAAAAATTACTAGAATAAGTACATTAGTAGGGAAATACCAGAAATACAAGCTTAGTTTAGAAGAGGCTGTGACACTAGGGACATCATAGCTAATAACAGATGGATCTTAACTGAAAGCAGAGAGTCCCAGAGGAATGTCTATCTGTGTTTCATTGAGCTGTGCAAAGGCATTTGACGTGTGTGGGTCAAAATAAATTTTAACTAACCTTGAGAAGAATGTGAACCCCAGAACACTTGATTGCGCTCAACCTTGTACGTGGACCAGGAAGCAGTCTTCAGAACAGAGCAAAGAAACACTCTATGGTTCAAAATTTAAAAAGGTGTGCTTCAGGGATGCATCCTATCTCCAAAACTTTTTAATCTAGATGCAGAACAAATCATTCAACAGATCTTCTTTATGAAGAGGAATGTGCCATCAGGGTTTGTGGAAGACTCACCAATAAATTGAGGAAGACCTACAGCACTTGCTGCAGAAGGTCGAAGACTGCAGTCTTTAATAAAGATTGAAGGTCAATAGCAAAAAAAAAAAAATAAGCAGATTCCCGCCACTAGGCCAACTGGCAACACCCTAATAGATTGATATTGTCAACAATTTCAGCTTGCTCAGCTCTACAATCAACCCTCTTGCTACAAGAAGTCAGGAAATCAAAAGACAAATTGCATTAGGGAACCCTGCTGTCAGTAACCTCTCCAGAGTTCTAAAGAACAATGTTGTCAGCCTAGAGACTGAGGTGCACCTGAGCCAGGCCATAATGTTTGCAATTTCTTGCTATGGATCAAAGACCTGAACAATGACAAAGGATGACAGAAGAAAAAATTTTGCCTTTGAATTGTAGTGCTGGAGAAGAGTAGTGAACATACAATGGCATGCCAAGAGAACAAGCAAGTCTGTTCTGGAAAGGATGAAGTGAAGTTGCTTCTTGGAGGCAAGGATTTTGAGGTTCCATCTGATATACTTTGTGCATGTGTCCAGGAGGGATCATTCCTTGAAGAAGGGTGGAAAGACAGTGCAGGTGAGGAAGGCCCTCGATGAAATGGATTGACACAGTAATTGGGGTAATGGGGGTATGTGTGTCAGTGACAGTGAGATTGGCTCAAGATAGGGCAGGGTTCAGAGCTATTTGTGCAGAGTCTCTATGAGTCATAGTCATAGTCATAGTCATAGTCATAGTCATAGTCATAGACTCAACAGCATATAACAATAAAAAATATACAGATGTAGATGCAGATGTAGACATAGATGCAGGTGTAAATATAGATATGTTGTTGTTGCTTGCTGTCAAATAGAAAGAAACCTATAGCTGACCCTCCAGTAGTTTTCAGAGGCAGTTAACTGTAGACTGCCCATCCTTCTGCAGAGCATTAGGTAGATTCGAATTGCATGCCTCTGCGATTGTAGCACACCTAGAAAGAGATACAGGTTTGTGGTTGGATTTTCGGGGTTTATATTTTTTTTACTTTTCTTTTTCCCCTTTTACATTGATTTGTATACAAAATTAATATACATTGTGTTTTATTCATATATGTTGTGTTCCACACATTTTGTCTTTCACATTGTGCTTTATACAATAATTCTCATACATTGTGTTTTAATAATTAATCATCATTATATTTACTATTACCCCATCCTTTCGGGTCCCCTATGTATCTTTTTTAATTCCTTCAGTCCCTCCGTCTGCCCACCAAATTCTGTGACCCACGATTTACCCAGAAAGTTTACAGAATACTACAACATCTTCACAAAAAAAGACTGATAACCCTATTATGAAATGAGCTAAATACATGGAAGGACTTTTCACAGAGGAAGATATTTGGATAATAAACAGATACATGAAGAAACACACCAAATCATTGGCAATAAAGGAGATGCAGATCAAAACCACAATAAGAAACCATCTCACCCCAGTAGAAGTGGCAACGTTTAACAGGACAGAAAGCAATAAATGTTGGAGAGGATGTGGAGAGGGGGGAACTCCCACTGTTACTGGGATTGTAAAGTATTTTAATCACTCTGGAGAGCAGCTTGGTGTTTCTTCAAATAGCTAAACACAGAAATTCCATATGGCTCAGATATTCCACTGCTAGGAATATACCTCCATGAAAAGGAACTGAGACACAAACAAAGATTCGTCCACCTATGTACATAGCTGCAGTTTTCATGATAACGAGAAAATAGAAATAACCCAGATGTTCATCAACAAATAAATGGATTGAGAAATCATGGTACGTTCAGTTGATGGACTACTATGCACTACTCAGGAGCAGAAATTTTGAAAAATACTCTATAACATGGGAGAATCTAGAGACTATTTGCTGAGTGAACTGACTCAGTCTCATAAGGAAATATACTACATAAGAGAATTATTGTAAATATAAAAATATTACTAGTAAGATGTGTACAAAAGTCCTAAGGGGGAGGGGAGATAGTAATATAATTAATGGGAATGGCTTCTCATTTCTCCTATACTCTTCTATCTCTCAATCTCAGCTTAAAATCTACCTCTTTTGTGAACATCTTTGTATCATCCACTCTTCACACTTTGAACAGCTAATGGCTCTGAAGTGGATAGAGCAGCAGTGTTGTTCAGACCAGGGATAGAAAGTATGCACTGCAGAGCCTGGGAAGAAGCTGTGGCAGTGGGTAAGCACTATGTAGGGTAGATGACAGAGACTGAGGTAGATTGACAGAGCTCAAGAGATGAAGGGAAGAGAAAGCCTCATTTCTAGAGAACTGGAATAACAGATATAAAATTAAGAGATTCACTTGCTAAAACCTTCCCAAGAAGCCAGGCCAAGAAACCAAGATATTGAATCAGAAAGGCACTGGCGCCTCAATCAAGTTAGCTCAGAGCCTTGTGAATCTTTGGCAAGGTTTTATGATACTAGGTCAACAGTCAAGAGGCAGTATTTTCCTAGAAACTTAGAAAGTGAACATTTTTAAACCACTTTGCTTTTTGAAGAGCAGTAGCTCATTTCATATCGGCCTTCTTTCATAAAGCTCCAGGAGCTTGCTCCCACACCTCTCTCTCTGGCACCTGGATTGTTCTCTGCCAATAGACACACAACAGCTGAGGATCATTTCTGTCTCAGCTCAAATGTCGCCTCAGGAGAACTCCTGTGAACCGGGGATCCAATTCTCCTCTCTGATCACTTTCTAGAGCATTGCTCCCATGCTGTGTTATATAGCCGGTAGTGTGTGGCATCTTTTTGTGGGTAATTTCTATGAAGCAAAAACCTTCTTACACTACTCCCCTTTGTGCCATCAGTGTGGAGCACGACAGCACCCCGAGAGTGTTGGAGAGGTTCAACTGAAGACTAAACCTCAGAGAACATATCTGAGGGAATTTTACTGAAGTGATGGGAAAGTTGTTGCTGTCATGTGTCTTAGAGTTGGAACCAACTCATAACTGACCTTCCAGTGGGTTTCCAGAGGCAGTTAATTTACCCAGGAGGAGATTGCCCAACTGCCTGTACCTCTAGGATTGCAGGGCTACTTCTTACTACTAGGCCACGAGAGCTCTCTGGTGGGAAAGTAATGACCAGTAAAAGCGACAGAAATGATATATTGAGGGACTAACCAAGATGTGTGAATCTTATTTTGGCAAAAATTCCAGAATAAATCAAGCAAAACTGAACAAAACAGAAAAACATAATCAAGGTGGGAAAAAAAATCTGTTTCTGAAGGGAAATTAAATCTTGACTCACCCTAGTCTAAAAAACGACTCCAAAAGTGCATCTTCTAAAGAACACAGTTGAGATATAAAGTCTCTTTCCAACCCTGAAAATAGCCTTCTGTTGTGTTATGTATGGCTTAGATATGTTGCTTTGTTTTAAACATAGGGAATTCAATAACAAAGCTAAGCAGATAAGAGTAAATCTAGAAAAGAAGTTATTGTATAAAAAGGGCCTCGTGTATGTGATATTTAATTTAACTGAATTCCGTGTGTTGTGGATGAACCTGATATGCTTTGAAATATAAGAACAAGTAAAAAATCAGAAGAAGAGGCTCTTACATTCCATAATGACCCATGGAGCCTTGACCCACAGAGATGAGAGTGTGCACTTGCTCTGTCTCTCATTACTGTCCAGTAGGAACCAACTGATTGATACCTGATCCTCCAGTCTGTTTTCAAGGCTGTAAAGCACACAGGAGGAGACTGTCCATTTTTCTCCTTTGGAATCACTGGTAGATTTGAACTTTCAGAGATGTAGTCTTTTGGTTAGCACACAACAAAAAGCCTTGGAAAACTGTTAGAGAACCATGCTAAGTCTGAATAAACTCAATTAAAGGGAGTTTGATGACTTTGGGTAACATTTTGAAGAGCAGGGGTGAAAATGGTCTTATTATGTTCCCATTAGCTTCCACAAGGACTGAAGGAAATTCATGCTCATAAGGAAATATATATATGTATATATCATTCCCATTCCAAAGAAAGTTGATCCGACAGAGTGTGGAAATTATCTAACAACATCATTAATATCACATTCAAGCAAGATTCTGCTGAAGACTATCCAAAAAGGACTGGAACAGCACATCAACAGAGAACTACCAGAAGTACAGGCTTGGTTTAGAAGGGGCTGTGGTTTTAGGGATATTTTAGCTAATGTTAGATGGATCTTGGCTGGAAGCAGGAAGTATCAGAGGAATGTCTATCTATGTTTCACTGATTTTGCAAAGGCGTTTGACTGTGTGGATCACAACAAACTGTGGATAACTCAGAGAATGGGAATCCTGGGACACCTGTATTTGGAATAGGAGGCAGTCATCAGAACAAAGCAAGGAAATACTGAATGGTTCAAAATTGGAAAAGGTGTATGCCAGGGATGTGTCCTATCTCCATACCTTTTCAATCCATATACAGGACAGATTACCCAGGAGGCTGGGCTGTATGAGGAGAAATGTGGCATTAAGATTGGAAGAAGATTCATCAACAATCTGCATTATGCAGACGACACAACCCTGCTTGCTGAAACTGAGAAGGACCTGACCTGACGCACTTGCTGCAGAAGGTCAAGGATTTCAGCCTTTAATGTGGATTGAGGTTTAATATCAAGGAAACAAAGATTCTTACCACTGGGCCAAATGGTAGCATCATGATGAGTGATAAAGAGATTAAGACTGTTAACAGCTTTGGTTTTCTTGACACCACAGTCAACACTCTTGGCACCAACATCCAGGACATTAAAAGATACATTGCGATCGGAAAGTCTGCTGTTAGGGACCTCTCCAAAGTACTGAAGAGCAAGGGTGTCATTCTGGAGACTAAGGTGTGTCTGATACAGGTCATGGTCATTGCAATCACTTTCTATGCCTCAGAGAGCTGGACAATGACAAGGGATGATAGAAGAATTGATTCCTTTGAGCTGTGGTGTTGGAGAAGAATATTGAATATACCCATGGACTGCTAAGAAAATGAACAGATTCATCCTAAAGAGGGTTAAAGGAGGCTGCTTTTTGGAGGCAAGGATTCTGAAGCTTTGTCTAACATACTTTGGACGTGTTGCAAGGAGGGACCAGTCCTTGGAGAGGGATATCATGCTTGGGAGGATGGCGGGACAGCGTAAAAGAGGAAGACCCTCTATGAGGTGGATTGATTCAGTGACTGGAGTAATCAGGGTAGGTGTGTTGGAAACAGTGAGATTGGCACAAGATAGAGCAGAGTTTAGGACTGTTGTACATAGGGTGGTTATGAGTCGCAGGTGACTCAACAGCACATAACAACAACATATAATAATATGTATTATATTGTAAATATCTATATATGTATATTACAAGAGTTTATGTCTTTCGTTCATAGAGTCGCTATGAGTCATCTACAACTCGATTGCACTTAACAACACCAACAACATAGAGAGATCTCTGTTAGTCTACTGTACAGAAATTTATGCTACCGAGACAAAGGTGGGTGATTTTAATCTGTGGCCCTCAGACCTGGTTTTAATTGGTTTTTTCAAACATTCTTCTGTCCATTTGCTGTACAGAGGTAACTTGTGGTTGCTGTGAAGCTAAACACTGTGACACTGAAGTGTCAAATGCGATAATGGTTACCCATAGTGGTGGAGCTTCCCAACTAAAACAAGCTTGGAAGTAGAAGTGGCATCCACTTCAGAAATAGCTTGCCTCTGCAAACTCTCTGAACTTGGAGAAATGATGAACGTTATACAGGTGTTCAGGTCTTTTGTTCATAGGGTTGCTATGAGTCATCTATAACTCAATAGCATTTAACAACAACAACAATACAATAATTTCACTTTTTTATTATGAAAGTTAAAAATATTGTGTCAATGTAGTGTGCAGCCAGAGTGCTCTTTGGAGGCAAAGATGATGAAGCTTTGCCTGACATACTTCAGGTGTGTTGCTAGGAGGAGTTATTCTGTGAAGGAAAGAAAGATCCTCGATTAGGTAAATGGACATGGTGACTACCACAATGGTCTCTAATGTGCCAGGAAGAAGATGGCATAGGATGGGACAATGTTCTGATATGTTGTTCATAGGGTCACTACAGGTTATACTTGACTCAATGGCACCTAACAACAACAGCAAATGATTTCCAAGTGAGTTTGAACACAAAAGTGCACTTTTCAATAACTTCCTAACTATCTGAGAGCTGGACATTGAATAAGGATGACAGAAGAAGAATCAATGCCTTTGGATTGCAGTGTTGAAGGAGATTACTGAATTTTCTATGTCCTGACAAAGTAACAAACACATATATCTTGGGAAAAGTACAGCCAGAGTGATCCCTGGAAGGAAAGAGGACAGAATTGCATCTCTCATACATCAGTCATGTTTCTGGGAGAGTCTGTTCTTTGGACAGGAACATCATGCTTGAAAGGTAGAGTCAATGAAAGAGAAGAAGACGCTCCAGCATATGGATCGACACAGTGATTGAATAGGTTCAAGTGCTTTGGAGATGATGAGGATGATACAGGACAGGACAGGATTCAGATCTATTGTTCATAGGGTCGTTATGAGTCATACTTTATTCAACGACATCTAACAACAATATAAGTAAAGGAAATTTAATTCAGTGGTATTTAATGCATCTTTTTACTTACCTCTCACAAGAGAACAAAGGATTTATTTCACATTACCCTTACAAATGGCTTCATTTACTTTGTAAGAAATTATGTATTTGCATATTTTTGTTGCTAAGGAAATATTGCTTCTTAAAACATGGCTAGAGCTCTGAAAACAAAACAATACAAAGAAATGAAAATATAAATGAGATAGAATCAACTGGACTTGAATCTGACATCACTTCCTATAACTACTGCAATATATTAATGCAAAACAGAGAGTAATGCACTTCATTTACCTTAATATTTATCATAATTGTGAAATATAGCATGATCATATTTTATGGAATCCTTCTTTAATTCAGTGAATACTTATACTATATTCTGTTGAATTTCTGTGTAATTTTTTCTGTGCAAGGAAAGTTTTTTTTTAAATGGAAATGCAAGCATTACTCTTTCTAAATTTTAAATTACATGTTTCAAACAATAAATGTAATATCTGCCACCATTTCAAAACATAAAAATGGGCCCATGGAAGAGCAACAGGTCAAACTGCAACTTGATAAAGACGTAGTTGAGTAGGATAACATAGAATCAGTCTATGTCTGCTTTTTTTTTTATTCAATCAGTATTGTGAAATGGGACTGCTTCTGCTTTTTATGACTTCTTGCTTTTATACTGTCTCTCTTGTTTCTTACTTTTTCCCAAATTTTAAACATGTAAGTTGTAGTGTAGGCAGTGTGACTAACTTGAGTTAATGGTCATCTTACTCATCAGCCTGGGTACCTCAGTCAGGAGCCATCTACATCTCATGTTGGAGAAAGGTCAGGGAAAAGAGTTGCACAGTATTCTGGCTCCTGGGGATTATCTCATTGGCAGCCTGGAGACTTACGCTCGTAGATCTATTATTCAAGTTTTCTTCCCAGGTAGACACCATGTCACCTCTCTCTAGAGACTGCCATCAGGATGGCTACAAGAGACGGCACTGAGACCTAAGACTACTCTCACAGGCCTTGACGACAGTAGACAACACATGGATTGGTTGAGGAAAGCTCACCACGTGCCAGCGTTTCTTGCCTCCGTTACTCCTGAGAGAGGCCATTTACTCATATTTAGAACCACCTCCAGCCAAAAATAACAGAATTTTCTCTCTCGGCCAGACCTGGCCAAAAAAGCACTTCAAATGCCCAGTGACCTCAGAATCAGAAAGGAGTTCATTTAGCATCCACTTGTGATGATTCCAAAGCTTCTTTACCTGATAATGATGTCTTCTGACTGAGGCAACCTGGGTTGATGTAGTCACTAGCAACATGAATTTTACATTTAAGCTTATTAAATGTAAGTAGATGTCAAAAACAGATCTTGAGTCACATTAAGCTGCATGCGGTGTTGAATATACCATGGACTGCTAGGAGAACAAAGAGATTTGTCCTGGAGAAGGTAAAGCCAGAATGCTCCTTGGAGTCAAGGATTCTGAAGCTTCCTCTGACATATTTTGGGAATGTTGCAAGGAGGGACTGGTCCTTGGAGAGGGACATCATGTTTGGCAGAGTGGAGGGGCGGCGAAGGAGAGGAAGACCTTCGATGTGATGGATCGCTTCTGTGACTGAAGCAGTGGGAATAAGTGCGTTTGAGATGGCTAGGTTGGCACAGGATAGAAGAACGTTTAGAGCTCTTGTACACAGGGTCGCTATGAGTCGCAAGCGACTCAATGGCACATAACAACAACAACACAAGCACATAGTTATCTCCATTGCAGTGGAATGTTCTGCTAGGCAGCATTGCTCTGCTAGGTTAGAGATGTCCTGTAGCTGAGAGTTGTCAGGAAAGGTGTCCCTCAAATTCAGAATAAATAGAAGAGAGCTGTTTGTTCTGACTTGTCCATAAACCTGCTACACATTGAAGTTAGATATCTCTCCTTTCTATGCTTAAATTTTCTTACCTATGATGGGTTGTTGAGACTCTATTGTATACATAATGCAAGTAAAGAGGCCACACATGAGTTATGGGCATAGATTACATTTCTTTGCTTTAGCTTGGGGTAAATTTGCTTTTACAGAGTAGTGGTTTGGCATCTTATCTCCACTTGTACAAGAATATTTATATATGTAATTCAGCATTGAATTCACTTTAGGATTTTTTAACATTTTAAAAATTATTATAGTGCATAGTTTTCCCTTTGTGAGGCTCAATGGGAGACATTTCTTTCAGGCCGCAGGGTGAGAAAAAATGTGTTCCTTATAAGCAATGAATGGGGGTTTAAGTTTTGAAACAATGTGGTTACTATGATTTTATTTTTCTGTTTATTTTCACCGTGAAGAAGCTGACAGCAATAACATTAGAAGCAATTGACTGAATCTTGCTTTGTTCATTTCTAGTTTTTAGTACATATCTCTAAAAAAAGTTGTTTTGGAAGTGATCATAATGTTTTTAGGATGAATTGGAATTATTTAATAAATTCAAGGGAACATATCTGCTAAGTCTCAAAATATTCTAATTCATCATAAGAATGCAGCATCTAAAATTCCATGTTTCTTAGGTTAGATACTCTAGAGAAGCAAAGCCAGTGAAGCTTATAGATTAATATAAACATAAGTACAAACATAAATATAAACATAAATGTGAATGTAAGTACATCACAAGAGAACTGCCGGATGTGCAGGCTGGGTTTAGAAGAGACCATGGTACTAGGGATATTATGGCTAATGTCAGATGGATCTTGGTTGAAAGCAGAGAGTACCAGAGGAATGTCTATCTGTGTTTCATTGACTATGCAAAAGCATTTGACTATGTGGAGCACAAGAAACTGTGGCTAACTCTGAGAAGAATGGGAATCCCAGAACACTTGATTGTGCTTATGTGAAACCTTTACTTGGACCAGGAGACAGTCATAAGAACAGAGCAAGGAAACACTTCATGGTTCAAAATTGGGAAGGGTGTAGTCCAGGGATGTGTCCTATCTCCATACCTTTTCAATCTATATGCAGAACAGATCATCCAGAAGGCTGGACTCTAGGAGCAGGAATGTGGTATCAGGATTGGAGGAAGACTCATAAACAACCTGCATTATGCAGATGACACAATCTTCTTTGCTTAAACAGAGGAGGACCTGAAGCGCTTGCTGCAAAGGTCAAGTATTGCAGCCTTCAATATGAATAGAAGCTCAAAATCAAGAAAACAAAGATTCTCACCACTGGCCTGATTGACAGCATCATGATAGATGGTGAAGAGGCTGAGATTGTTAAGAGCTTAAGTTGGCTTGGCTCCACAATCAACATTCTTGGTACCAGGAGCCAGGAAATCAAGAGACAAATTGCATTGGGAAATTCTGCTATCAGGGACCTCTACAGTATACTGAAGAGCAATGATGTCAGTCTGAAAACTAAGGTGCACCTGATCCAGGGAATAGTCTTTGCACTTACTTGCTATGTGTCAGAAAGCTGGATAATGACTACAGATTATAGAAAGAGAATTAATGCCTTTGAGCTGTTGAAGAGTATTGAATATAACATGGACTTCTAGGAGAACAAACAGATTCATCTTAGACAGGGTGAAACCAGGGTGCTCCTTAGAGGCAAGGATTCTGAAGCTTTTTCTGACATACTTTGTGTTGTTGCAAGGAGGGACCAGTCCTGTGAGAGGGAGATCATGCTTGGGAGAGAGGAGGAACAGTGTAAGAGAGAAGACCCTCTATGAGATGGATTGATTTAGTGACTGGAGTATTGGGAGTATGAGTGTCAGAGACAATAAGGTTGGCAGAGCTGTTGTACATAGGGCCATTATGAGTCACAAAAGAATCGATGGTGCAAAACAACAACAGTAACAACACATTTGTGAAGATAGATATATCTCTATTCTGTGAATCAAATGGGAGTTTGGAAACTTCGACTGACTCTTGAAGGTTCAGGAACTAATGAATCCAAAATTGGTAAATCAGATGGCAGTCTGATGGCTGTGGAGACTAACAAAGATCAATCAGACAGCAAGATGCGAGTTCATTTCTAAGGATGCTGTGGACGCTAAGGAATCCCAAGATCAGCAGGCAATGCAGGACGTTGTCAGTTAAAGTCCGAGGAAATAGAAGATTACATGCTACATAAAAGAATCAGACTGAAAAAAAGTTTACAAAAAATCCGTATGTATTATACGCAGGCCAAAGCCCCAAATACATTTCCTTTCAACTCACTGTTTGCTGATAGCAAGTCTCATCATGGAAATGGTTATATGTATCTCTTTCATCTTAGGGGTTGACTGTAAAACCAGAGAATCATGGTGCTAATTGTTATAAGAAGATGCATCCTTTGAAAAAATATCTTTACAAAAATTTGTTTTAGGTTGACTTATATGTTCTAGATATAGAAATTTGGTAGACATATATTTCTGGAATATAGTAAAAGGCAAAAAGAAATTATTATGTTTGAAGCTAAGTACTCAAATGCTCTAAAGCTGAAGAATAAAAATGTATTACTTTGCTTTTAAGTAGAGCTTCTTACTATTAAGTAACATTAAAAATTCTAAAACATTCACATTAACTACACCTAGTGTAAACAGTAAGCACAATCTCTGTGAGTGAAAACCGTCTTTTGACCGAAGGATAAACCATCTTTTGACCAAAGGATAAATTCACAAAAGTAAAGGCATCTTAGCCCTTCTTTATGGTTTTCAAATCATTATGTCCTAAAAGATTTAAATAAGACAACTTTCTACTCCAATTTTATTCATATTGTTTTGGTACAAGACTTAACAAAGAAAGGAAAACAAACACACATGTGTATTTGCAATCTAACTGTGCAGATCCAAAAGGTGTAGCCAGATAAAGCACTTTTTTTGATAAGTTATTGCCATTGTGCTTATATGAAGTGAGAGGGAGGAAAAATAGTCTCTGAAAGAATTAACTACAGTGTTCTATCAAATAAAGATGTCCAATGATGTTAGTTTGAGAACTAAAGAATCCTTAACGCAGGCCACAATCTCTTTAATCACTTGGTATGCTGCTGAGAGCTGGACAATGAATAAGGGTGACAGAAGAATTGATGCCTTTGAACTGTGGTGTTGGAGAAGAGTTCTCAATATCCCATAAAATGCCGAAAGAATAAACAGATATGTTCTTGAAAAGGTGCATCCAGAGTGTTCCTTCAGGCCAAAGATGATGAAGCTTTATCTCACATACTTTGAGCACGTTGCAAGGAGAGGCTGTTTCTTGGAGAAGGCATCATGCTTGGAAAGGTGAAGGGACAGAGAAGAGAAGAAAACCCTAAAAGAGATGGAGTGACACAGTGATTTCAGTAATGGCCTCAAGTGTGTCAGAGATTGTGAAGATGATACAGGATAGGGTAGGATTCAGGTCTGTTGTTCATCGGGTTACTGTGAGTTATACTCAACCGAAGGGCACTTTACAAAAACTACCTTATCAAAATTACATATTAGTTTCAAGAAAAGTATTCTCCATTCATTACTGCATTGAGGAAGCATTGAATATTATAATTTTCATTTAATATTTGCAACATAAAAATGATCATTCTGTGTATTTTAAATTATCATTCTTTGTATTTTAAATCATTTTGTCAAATAAAGAGCAAAAGGAGGAAATTATTGGCCTAAAGTCAAGAAGCAATCTCCAAGGCACACAGTTTGAGGCCACCAGCTACTCCACAAGAGGAGGGACAATCTCTTCCACGTGGTTGTCTGCCTCTGAAAACCGGCCAGAGAGTCTACCATGGGTCGGTTCTGACTCTACTGTATACAACATTAAGAATTTATTGTGTGTCATGTATAATGACCAATGTATAGATGGGTTCTTTTGTCAATAATTTAACAAATTGTGAGTTAAATCCTCTTTAAACCCTCATAATACAAAACAAGAATCTTGGGAGTTTTATGCATTAAATTATGTCTCCCCAAAAAACATGTTAGAATTCTTACCTTTATATCTCTTCTTGTGATCCTTTTGGAGATGAAGTTTCCTCTACAGTGTTAATCAAATCAAAATTGACTAGAACTAAAAGAAAACAAAACTAACTAACTACAAAATCCATTGTTGTCAAGTCACAACTGACTCATCACTGATCTTCCATTGGGTTTCTCTGGTTGCAGATCACATGGGCAGAAAATGCTTATCTTCCACTTGTGAAGCTGCTGGTATATTCTAATCTCCAAAGAGGCTTGGACTTTAAGAAGAGTCGACTCTCAATTTATTATCTTCCAAGTTATAAAAGGAGCAGAAAAGAAATAGACATATGCACACACATGACAGTGCAGAGGCCATGCACATGAGGATCATTTACAAACCAAATGCCAAGAATACCCAGGACTATGTTATTCATAGTTTTCTAAGTCTTATTATTTCAGAAGTGGGCAGCCAATCCTGCTTCTTAGTTTGTCTTAGACTAGAAGCTCTGCTGATAATCTATTCACCATGGATGATCCACCTGATGTTTTAAATACTAGTAGCATAGCTTTCAGCATCATAACTTGCAAGTCATTCTAGTACAGCAAAGTAACAGACAAGTACTGTGCTAATAAGAGGAAACTGTAAATAAGCAAATATATATAATTCATAAAAGAAACAGTAGCATGCAAGTCATCCCCTCATGCAGCAATGTAAAGAGATAAACATAACATTTCAAAAGGCAGCTAGAGAAGACAAAGGAAAGTATAACAAAATATGCAAAGAGTGGAGAAAGAAATCTAAAAGGAAGAACTTCTCACGCATTTCTCAACTTGAAAGGACCAAAAGATGATTTCAAGTTTCAATACTGAAGTATCCCATGGGCAAAATCTTAAATGATGCAGAAAGTATCAAAAGAAGATGAAAGGAATATGCAGAATCACTGTACCAAAAAGAATTGGCTAATAAGGAAACATGTCATGAAGCAGTGCATAACTAAAACCCAATAGTAGTAATGAAGGAAGAAGTTCAAGCTGCACTGAAGACATTGGCAAAAATATAAGGCCCAAGGAACTGATGAAGTGTGTACTGACATGTTTCAATAAACAGATACAACCCTGGGTACACTCATTAGTCTATGCTAAGAAATTTAAAACACTACCTGGTCAATTGACTTGAAAGATCCATATTTGTTCCCATTCCCAAAGAGATGATCCAATAGAATCTGGAAATTATCAAACAATATCATAAATATCACATGTAAATAAAATCTTACTGAAGATTATTTGTAAAAACTCCACAGTATATCAAGAACGAACTGCCAGAAATTCAAGCTATATTCAGAAGAGGCTGTGTAACCAGGGATACCATTGCTGATGTCAGATAGATTTTGGCTGAAAGCAAAGAATACCAGAAAAATGTTTATCTGTGTATTATTGAATATGAAAAGATATTTGACTCTGGGTCATAACAAATTATGGCTAATTTTTGGAAGACTGGGAATCTCAGAACACTTACTTGTGCTTATGTAAAACATATGCATAGACAAGAAGCTTTTCAAGCAGAACAAGAGAACACTACCGCATGGTTTAAAATGAGGAAAGGTGTGTATCAGGGCTGAATCCTTTCTCCATATCCAGTGAATCTGTTGTTGTTGTTATGTGCCATCCAGTCGCCTGAAACTCATAGAGACCATATATACAACAACCCTAAACCCTGCTCTATCCCTTGCCAATTTTATTGTCTCCGACACACCTATCCCTGTTACCCCAGTGACTGGATCAGTCCCTCTCATTGAAGGTCTTCCTCTCTTGCCCTGTCCCTCTACCCTCCGAAGCATATGTCTCTCTTCAAGGACTGATACCACCTTGTAACATGTCCAAAGTATGTCAGATGGAGCTTCAGAATCCTTGCTTCCAAGGAGCAGCCTGGCTTCACCCTCTCCAGGACGAACTTGTTTGTTCTCCTCGCAGTCCATGGTCTATTTAATACTCTTCTCCAGCACCACAGTTCAAAGGCATCAACTCTCCTATCATCCGTAGTCACTGTCCAGCTCTCTGATGCATAACAAGTTATTGCAAAGATCATGGCAAAAGAAAATGCCAAACAAGATGGATTGAATATATCAGAGATGGTGAGGATGGCACAAAATAGGGTAAGGTTTAGATCTGTTGTAACTAGAGTTGCTATGAGTTGTAGTTGATTCAATGACATCTAACAACAACAACAATGTATAAACCCTGGTGGCCTAGAGGGTAAGGGGTTTCACTTCCATGGAAATTATCAATTACTTCATATGCATGCAAAAGACAGCCAACTAATAAAGAAGATCAAAAGATAATTGATGTCTTTAAATTATGATGTAATTAAGAGCTTTGAATTAAGAGCTATTAACTGGCAAAAGAACAAACAAACACATCTTGGAAGGACTGAAAACAGAATGTGCTTAAAATAGTAAAAATGGTTGAAGCTTCATCTCACATACTTGAGTAATGCTATCAGCAGGGGCTGTTGTTGATTGCCTCAGAGTTGAGTATGACTCACAGTGACCCTATGAACAAAAGGCCTGAGGCCACTCTACAACTATAGACATTTATCAAAGTTCATAGAGTTTCTGGAGGCATGTTATTTAGGAAGTGGATGCTATAATTGCTTCCAAATTAGGTCTAGTTCTTGGAAAAGTACAGATAGTTTTCCAATTTTGCCAGCACCATTTGTTTAAAAGGTTGTCATTTCCCCACTTGACTGATTCCATCTCCTTGTAAAAAATCAGTTGACCATAGGTAGATGGGGTGATTTCTGGATTCTCCGTTCTATTCCATTGATCTACGTGTCTGTCATTGTACCAGTACCACGCTGTCTTGACCACCACGGCAGTGTAGTAGGATTTGAAATCAGAGAGTGAGATATCTCCTACTTTCTCTTTTTAAGTAGCACTTTCCATATTTGGGGCCTCTTTCCATTCCAAATGGAATTGGAGATTGTCTTTTCCATCTTGTTGACAAATGGAATTAGTATTTGTATTGGGACTGCACTGAACATGTAAATTACCTTTGATAGTATTGTCATTTTCACAATATTGAGTCTTCCTATCTATGAGCAAGGGATAGTCTTCCACTTTTCCAGGTCTCTTTTTGTTTCAACATTAGTCACAAAGCATATCCTTAATGAGATGGGTTGACAAAGTAATAGCAATTCCAACATTCAACAAGCTTGTGAGAATGGAGCACAGTTTCATCCTGTTATGCATAGAGTCACTATAAGTTAGAGCTGACTCATGACATCTAACAACACAGTGGAAGAGCCTTTCTGGCCTTACTGTCTTTGATCCAGTCTGAATATGAGCAGTGTCCAGAAAATTATAGACATGCACACGAAGACAGATTGTTGTACAATCTGTCATTTAGTGTTTAACTTTTCCATTTTCTTTCTCCTTGAAGAGAAATTGTTTTTACAAATGCATTTCACATGTGTGCTGTGGAGATGGAAATAATGCATAACTGACCCTACAGCAGGTTTTCAGAGGCAGTGAATAGCATGGGAGGAGATTACCCATCTTTCTCCCACTAAGCAGTTGGTGAGTTCAAACAATGTGCCTTTAGATCTGCAGCAAAAATTTTTACCATACGCCACCCATGTTGTTGTTATTAGAGACCCTTGAATTGAGTACAACTCATAGTCAACTTATGAAGAAATGATATGAACCCCATTCTATCCTGTCCCATCTTAACACTTCTTGATACACAAGCAGCCATTGTGGAAGTCACAATGTCAATCCACCTGGTAGAGGGTCTTCCTCTTATTTGCCTACCCTACACCCTTCCTGGCATCATATATCTCTCCAAGGAAAGCCTCTCCTAGTAACACGCCCAAAGTACACAAGGCCAAGCCTCATCATTCTTGCCTCCAAAAAGCACTCTACCCTTCAGGATGTGGTGGGCAGGGCTTTGTATTTAAAATCAGTTGGGACCTGCAGCCCTCAGGCCTAGGATAATTGTGTTTAGAAAGAACACTGTCTAAGTGTTACAATACTTGTCTGTCAGTTTGTTGTACTTGGGGTTGCTGTGAGATAACTTGGGGTTGCTGTGATACTGAAAGTTGTGCTACTGGTGTATCAAATGCCATAAGAGTTACCCATGGTGAACAAGTTTTGGAGGAGCTCCCTGATTAAGACAGACTAGGAAACAGGATGGGCCATCTACTTCCTAAATAACAGACCTTTGAGAATTCTGGGAACACTAGTTATAGTAGTTTAGTGGTAGAGCTCAGATTGGAAGCCAGTTGACATGAGGAAAAACAGTAACAAACATCATTCAATGATTGAAACATGAAATGCATATAATTTGAATGTTGGAAAACTAGAAATTGTTTAAAATTAAATGTAACACTTGAATAAGGATGACAGAAAAAGAATGGAAGCCTTTGAGCTGTAGTGTTAAAGAAGAGCACTCAACATCCCATGGATGGCCAAAAGAACAAATAGACATGTCTTGGATAGGCCACATATTAATAATGAGCTTTCTAATTATCCACTTTTTCTGCCATTAGGCAGTTTTGACCCTGAGTAGGCTCAGTTCTCACTGCTTCCAATTCTATTATCAAGGATGAATAAAATGCTTTCTTATCAATGTATATTAGTATTTGATGACTAGTGCACACGAGCTGTTTTTGTATTCACCCCTGAAAGACTCAGCATTTTTTCCAACAAAGACTATCTACATCGAATGAAGTCTTGTCCAGACTTCTACACAAAATAAATGAAGGATCATTTAGGACAGCATATTAACATTCAAAAATAATAAGGCATTAACAACCAAATTGTTTGTCTATAAAATGGAGTCTGCGTCACATTAGTGGTTAATGTTATATGTTGTCAAATCACAATCGGCTCAGGGCTGACCCTCCAGTAGGTTTTCAGGGGATTTAAATTGCATAAAGGAGAGTGCCCATCTTTCTCCTATGGAGCAACTGGTGAATGTGAATTGCATGCCTTAGGTTTGGCAGTGCAACTTTTACCACTAGACCACCAGGGCTTCCTTCCTTCATATTAGAAGATGTCTTAATAATTATAAATAGGATAAGTGTATGCTGAACACACATTTTTTTTAAAGTTAGGATGCAGTTGAAGGAAAAGGACAAAGAGCAAGATCTTGTCCAACACTTCTGTGTCTGGGGACGAGATCATGGTAGATGTAAGGTTAGAGGCTTGGAGGGCTGCCTAATTCTGAAAGAGATGGACCATCTCCTCCAGGAGCAAATATGCCTGTTGAGACTTTCCCACTCCCCAGGTGCTGACAGCCACCTCTTACCTCATGAAATCTCTCACCAGTCTTCAAGGCAGCTAGGTAAGCAGCACCTGCAGAAGGTACAATTCAAGGAGTTTTATATTGTCTAGTTCCCTTGGGATCTTTCCCCACTTAGGTAACTTTAACATTTAGTATTTATTCCAGGAGAAAGTTAGATACTGCCTTAGTTTAGGTCTAAGACCGCAGTTACTATTTATAAATCTTATTTATTTATTATTTATTAGACGTTGTCTGCAAAAATTTAGCATATTGCTTTGTTGTTATATGTCATTGAGTCGCTTGCTACTAACTCATAGTGACTTTATGTAAAACAGCCCTGAAACCTGCTCTATCCTGTGTCAAGTTTACTGTCTCTGACAAGCCTACCCTCATTACCCCAGTGACTGTATCAATCCATCTTATTGGCGGTGTCCCTCTCTTTCTTCATACCTCCACCCTTCCAACCATAATGTCCCTCTCCAAGGACCAGTCCTTCCTTGCAACATGCCCGAAGTATGAAGATGCCCGAAGATGAAGCCTCAGAATACTTGCCTCCAAAGAGTAGCCTGGTTTCACCTCTCTAGGATGAACCTGTTTGTTTTCCTGGTAGTCCATAGTATATTCAAAACTCTTCTCCAGCACCACCGCTCACAGACATTAATTCTCCTTCTATAATCCTTAATCATTGTCTAGCTCTCTGATGCATAGCAAGCAATTGCAAAGACTATGGCCTGGATTAGCTACACCTAAGTCTCCAGACTGTTGTTGTTTTATGGTACTCTGAAGAGATCCCTAACAGCTGACTTTCCCAATGCAATTCATTTCTTGATTTTCTGGCTGCAGGTACTCAGAATGTTAATTGTGGAGTCAAACAAATTAAAGCTGTTAACCTTCTCAGTCTCTGCACCATCCATCACAATGCTGCCAATTGGCCTAGTGGTGAGAAACTCTGTTTTCTTGATGTTGAACTTCAATCCATTTTGAACAATGCAGTCCTTGACCTTCTGCAGGAAGTGCTTCAGGTGCTCCTCAGTTTCAGCAAGCAGCATTGTGTCACCTGCATAACTCAGGTTGTTGACGGGTCTCCAATCCTGATGCCACATTCCTCCTCATACAGCCCAGCCTCCCAGATGATCTGGAGTAACTGTTTTGGTAACTTTTCTTGGGTTTCCCTTTTGATTAACTGTTTTACTATGACTTCCTTGAAAACAAGGGAAATAACTTTCCTTGAATACGTCTCTTTATCATTTCCTGCCCCAAAGGAGAAAACAAATTATTAGTCATAGGTCTAAATTATTAGCCATTGGTCCCTGAGATTGCTTATATTATTTTCTGTTCCTCATCTCAGTCTTTCTTACCCTAACTAGGCCTCTATCTAGATCCTCAAAGGCAAATATGTTTATGATTATGTCCTAAACTCTCTTAGTGTTGAGTTCATGAGGTGTTGCAGGTGCTTTATGGTAGGACTGAATGTGCTGGTATAAGAATACATATTGCAAGGAGGCTGGTTTATGTTTCTACAGGACTTCTCAGAGGGTTTAATACTGAAAAGCCCTTGGTAGACCCAAATAGCTCTTCTCAAGCAAACCTGCAGAGCAAAAGCTCAATGATCAACTGTCTTAACAAAGACATTGTGCCTGAGAGTGGTGAAGTGTGAATTTTGAAAGCTCTGTTTATGTTCCAGCACCTTGGAGAGTCTGGTACAAAGGAAAATTTTATCGCAGTAATGGACAAAAATCCATTGATAAGAATGGTTCTGGAAATGCACCCAGCCAGATGAAAGAACTTCGAAAAACAAGCATTAACCCGATTCTCCTCCTAGACAATCCCTCCTCCTCCTTCCATGAGTGCTGATTTGGGAGATGTTATTTGTTAATGTTATTTATGTTATAAGGAGCTCTGGTGGCCTTGTGTTAAAAAGCTGCACTGCCAACCAAAAAGCACACAGTTCAAATCTACTATCTGCTCCAGAGAAAGAAGGGCAATCTCCTCCTGTGTAATTTATTGCCTTTGAAAAATCCAGTAGAGAGTCAATTACTTAGGTTTTCACCCTAAGGTACATAGCAAAAAGAACATTTGTGAACTTGGCAGAGAGCAGGAGGTGGCATCAGATTCTAAAAACATCCGTCCATTAAAAACTATCTTTGTTGTTGTTGTAAAATGAGACTGACATAGGAGTTGTGGGGAAGACTGAGAAAGATGGGATAAATTATGTATACTGAATTGAAACAGATGAGAGAGAGAGAGAGAGCACGCGAGAGAGCTGTTTAAAAGGTATATATGATTAGGTATTATTGTCATGACATGAGCCCAGAAGGAAGGCTGCATAGTGGAGTAGGCTTGGGGGAGAGGGATTGTATAACAGTGAAATAATTTTTCTTTTACTTTCCAAAGAGAAGAATGGACTGGAGGGGAGGGGTGGACAGGGAGAAAAGTGTAACAATGAATAAATAGAAATCCAAAATATCTGTAATTTTTCATTAAAATTAATAATAATAATAATAATAATCATTATTATTTTTAAAACTGTCTTTTTTTCGTTTTTAATGAAAGTTTATAAAGAACTTGGATTTCCAATTATTCATTGTTGCACATATTCCTCCCTATCCTCCCCCAACCCCCATCGCTTTTTTCTTGGGGGAAAAAATTCTTTCATTGTTTTACAGTCCCCCACCTCCACACCAGACTACTTTATTATGCAGCTCTTATTCTGGACTTTTGTCATGCCAATAATACCTAATCATATATTCCTTCAATACAGTTCTTTCCCTCGTCTGTTTCAAGGCTGTGTAGATTATTTATCCCCTCTTAGTTTCCCCCTAGCCCTCATGTCAGTCTTGTTTTATAACTGTGGCATTATGCCATATTTGGGTTTTTTGTGATAGAAATATTTCACTCAGCCTAGGAACTCTCTTGATAGCTACCCCTGAGGACAGAGTGGCAAGAATCCAGCTGCCCTCATTCTGGCCCTAATGTACATTTTTAACAATTACCTAGATAAGTAGATAAAAGGCTTAATTGTTGTTATTTGCCGTCGAGTCGAGTCGAGTATAACTCAGTGGTTCTAGAAACAATAGATCTGAACCCTGTCCTATTCTGTGCCATCCTTACAAACTCTGACATACTTTAGACACACTGACGATCTTCCTCTCTTTCACTCACCTTCCACCTTTCCAAGCATAATATTCCTATTCCCTTCTAACAACATGCCCAAGATTCACCATCCTTTCCTCCAAGGGGCACTCTAGCTGCACCTTTTCCAAGACCTATCTGTTGTTTTGGTTTTGTATTTTGTTATTTTTAAGTCCATGGGATATTCAGTGTTCTTCTCAAACACCACAACTCAAAGGAATGAGTTTTTCTTGTCATCTTTATTCATTGTCTATGTTGTTGTTGTGTGCTGTTTAGTATGTTATTGTTTTGTTGTTGATTGCATTCGAGTCAAGCATGAGTCATCATGACCCTATGAACAAAAGGCTTGAAACCCCTCTACAACTATCGACATTTATCAAAGTTCATAGTTGTGTATTAACCAACATAAATGTGTCTTCCTCCACCCATCTTATCTGCATCTCCTTTTTGTGTTTACAAGTCATTTATATCATAAGCAGAATTCACCAAACACAGGTTCAGGAAACACCAACCCTTGAAATATTAGTCTTCCCTTGTAACTATGTTTAGTGTCAATGACACGTGCTTAACCAATATTCCCAGACCTTGAGACAGCCTCCAGGTTCATGTTTAGCAGTGTTTCAACAACAGAGTTTGTAAAACAGGTTGTGGCACCTTCTTCCCCTGCTACATTCCAAGGAATGCATCTTGGCTTCTTAATTAATCTCTTCAGTAAATTTCTTTCTACTCAAATCAGCCAGAGTAGATTTTGTTTGTGTATGCAACTATCAACATTGACTGGCATCATGCTTTACACATCTACCAATAGCATAATGTTGAATGGAAGCCATTCATTGAGAGGGAGAATTGAGACAAAAAAAAATCTCCAAAACCTGGAACCCCATAAAATTATGTAAAATGGGATAGTTGGACGGGGTTATATTTGGACCCAAAAGATTAACACCATGAGGTCCAAAGTGAACACTCTTTCTCCATCTTGAGTAAAATAAAAATACTTCTAAGATAAAGGAGACCTTAAGGTTGATTTACAATTTTTTTATCATACTATTGTTGAAAACATAAAAAAGCCAACATAAATTTAAGTATAAAGTCCCTATGTTCCTACCTTTTTAATAGTTTTAAAAACCAAGCCAAATTTACAAATTAACTACAAAAAATCATAAGATTGTTGTTGTTTTTGTTGTTGTTGTGCACTGTCAAATCAGAACCAACCCATAGCTGACCCTTCAAAGGGCTTTCAGAGGCAGTAAATTGCATGGCATAAGATTGCCTATCTTTCTCCTATACAGCAGCAGTGAATTCAAACAACAGCTCTTTATCATTAGGTCACCTGAGCTTCCTGACTATAAGTGTAAATAGCTTTCAAACTACCACCATTTTTTTAGTGTGAGAGAGGATGCTGTTTTGCTGAGGCTGGTTCACTGCTCAAGAATAGCCTCCATACAAGATCTGAAAGTAGAGGCTGGCCTGCTACATCAGGGGCCCACCTAGCAGCCTCACCTATTACATTCTGGCTTTCACTGCATCTTCAACAAGTGTTGTTTCCATAATGTAAGTGAAAGATTGCATAAAACACAATGTACATACATGAAATACAATATATATGGAAATTATTGTATGCAAATCAATAATAATTTAAAAATGTAAAAAGAGTGTTCTCTCCAGATAACTGGATTTTTACCTTGCTTCTTTAAATTGCCCCATATTTCCTTCTTCCTTCAAAATGACCTTTCACTTTTAAATTCCAAAAACCCTAACATTGAACTGTATATGGAGTCAGTGCTGATTTTTATCAAAATACATGAAGAGAGCAGGCAAGAACTTTTAGTACTAATGGTATTGTGCTCTCTTAGTGTGCAGGAAGTAGCCTAATGGTGGAGTGTGGTACATACTGGGCCACCAACCAAGAGGTCAGTAGTCCAAATCCACTCTTTGCTCTGTGGTAGAAAGATGAAGCAATATGCTGGTGAGAATTTACAGTCTTAGAAATTGATTCAGAGCTGTCATGGGTCAGAATCAACTCCATGACAATGAGATAGGTGACAGATAATCAGTGCTGGGCCATAGCACAGCTAGTTATATCAATATGACATTCATGCTGGTACAAATGGCATAAAAAGTTTTTGTGCAAGCGCTTAAGGATATGTGGATAAAGATGTTCACTGAGCCACTGCTGAGATAGTTGGGGAGGTGGGGAGGAGACCTGATTTCTAACCCTGGGGAGCAATTTGTGGCAGCTGTGCTACATGACCTTTGCAACAGTTAGAATTAATGTCATTTATATGTCAACATATATGAACCAAAAAATATAATAGGGAATAGAATAAAACTGAAAATACAATTTGTATGAATTAAAAATACTTACAACATCCATTCTCCCAGAATATGAATATATATGAACACTGCATTGGAACAGATGAGGGGAAGAACTGTCTGAAAGGAATGTATAATTAGACACTTGTATGACAACAATCTAGAATTATTGCAAAGTGGACTGAGGGAGGGAGAGGGCATGAGAGGGGAGGAAAATGTGCAACACTGAATGAATGAAAACCTAATCTCTCTGCAAACCTTCATTAAAAACCACATTTTTAAAAAAAAAAAACTTAATAGTTATAATACTGGGCCTGGGGTCATCCCAGGGACGAAACAGAA
Source organism: Elephantulus edwardii (assembly GCF_000299155.1). NCBI lineage: Eukaryota > Metazoa > Chordata > Mammalia > Macroscelidea > Macroscelididae > Elephantulus > Elephantulus edwardii. The sequence continues at coordinate 9,966,683 of NW_006399847.1, forward strand.
CAATAGAGTTTGAGACAGCAAGCTACATACAAGCAGGGGAAAGAATCATTTTCTTAGATGACACACTGAGCTGTGAGAAGGAAAATTGACTTGAAACATCCCTGGACATAAACTACTTAAGTTGCTGTCCCTGATCTTGTGCCACTCCCAAGACAAAGTAAAATATTAGGCTTCAGAAGAGAAGATGCCATTAGGTGAGACACTCTTCCGCAGAGCCAGCACTATAAGATGTGGGGGAGAGAAGAGACTGAAACTCCTCTGGATAAAGGTACCTCCATTTCAGTATCCCTGCCAGAGCAGGGCCAACCCAGGGACCAAACAGGATAATAGTCATTGAGGTAGAGAGCTACAAGCAGGGAAAAGAATCTCTTCCTGAGTGGCATAATGAGTGTCAAGAAAGAGAACTAACTTTAAACCCTCTTAGACAGAAACTGTGAAAAGTGAATTACCTGGTCTCGCACCACTCAGCTACTTCATAGACAAAGGAGGCCAATAGAATTTGGGAAAGAAGACTACAGTAAGGCAAGATTTCATTGCTGCACACTTTCCTCCCTTCTCATGCCCTCTCATTGCCTCAGTCACTTTACAACAATTCCAGATTGTTGTCATGTTATTGTTGTTATGTGCTATCGAGTCGCTTGCGACTCATGGAGACCCTATGTAGAATGGACCTAAACCCTGCTCTATCCTGTGCCAATCACACTGTCTCCAACACACCTATCCCGATTACCCCAGTCACTGAGTCAATCCACCTCATAGAGGCTCTTCCCTTCCTGCCCTGTCCCTCTACTGTCCCAAGCATGATGTCTCTCTCCAAGGACCAGTCCCTCCTTACATGTCCAAAGTATGTTAGACAAAGCTTCAGAATCCCCGCCTCCAAGGAGCCGGATGAATCTGTTTGTTTCCTTGGCAGTCCATGGTACATTCAATACTCTTCTTCAGCACCATACATATGTCTAATCCAACATTCCTTTCAGACCAGAGAGAACCTGAAGGACTTTAGGAAAGACAAATTTTCCCAGAAAGGACTTCCAATAGCATGAATGGCCTACCCCATAGATTGAACATTTTAAGCTGGCAACTAATCAAAAAGATCAGAAAGATAAGAACTATTAACAACTTACATAGACATAGAAACAGCCTAACACTTATCAAGAAAAACTTCACATAATGTCAAGAAAGCAGTAGGCAGTTTCATTAAGAGAGACAATACTACAGAGGTAGGGAGACAGAGGAAATATATTGTTGAAGAGGAACTTGAACAACTATGAAAAAAATTTCAGAAGATGGGAGAAAAAGTTGAAAGTATAAATAAAGAGGTACAACAACTTAAAAAAATTATTACAAGGCAAAAAGAGTACAACCAACATGTTGTTGTTGTTGTTGATGTGTGCCGTCGAGTTGCTTGTGTCTCATAGCAACCCTAGCCCTACTCTCTGCTCTATACTGTGCTGATCTCATTGTCTCTGACAAACCTATCCCCATCACTGCAGTCACTGAATCAATCCATCTCATTGAAGGTCTTCTTCTCTTGAGCTGTCCTTCCACAATCAATATGATACTGTCAATAACAGAAATTCACAAAAATGCAGTCCATAATAGTAATACTGAAATGGTAGAAGTGTCCAATATTCAGGAGTGACAAAAAAGGTAGAACAGAAGATATAGAGCAGATAAGTGAGCTGTACGATAGGAACCTCAATGGAAACATACTAGAAAAATATCAGAGATGAGACATGAAGAAAACATTAGAATTATGTGGGATGACATCAAAAGGAACAAACTGCGTATGATTGGGATTCAGAATATTAGAAGGACAGGACAATCAATGAGAAAATTTGGAAGAGGTATTAGAAAAAAAAATTCCCAGGTATTATGAAGAATGGACAAATCTACATTCAAGAACCTCAGAAAACACCAAAGAGACTAGATTTAAAAAGAAAACCATCATATCACAGTCAAATTCTTCAAAACAAAATATAAGGTCAGAATATTAAAAGCATCTTGAGAAAAACAAAATCACCTACAAAGGCGAACAATCAGATTAAGTTCTGATTTTTCAACAGAAACCATGAACAAAAAGACATTGGGATAGCATACAAAGAAAGTTGAAAGGAAAAAAAAAGTCAATCAAGGATCCTCGTTGGATATCCATCAAATATGAAGAAAAATTTAAGGCATTTTCCAAAAAGAAGGAACTTAAGGAATTTGTGAAAATAAGACCAAATCTACAAGAAATTTTAAGAGAGGAGGTCATACACACACACACACACACACACACACACACACACACACATGTGCGTGTGCTCAAAATAGAAAATAGTAACCCGCAACAACAGGAAAAGAAACATAGCAAAAATAAAACTTGGCTTGTCAATGTTGTTGTGTACTGTAGAGTCAGAACTGATCCATAGCTGGCTCTCCAGAGGGTTTTCAGAAGTAGTTAATCCCATGGGAAAAGATTGCCCATCTTTTATCTGCAAAGTAGCTGGTGGCCTCAAACTGCAGTCCTTAGAGACTGGAGCGCAGCTTCTTGCCACTGGACAACCAGAACTTTCTTGTCCAGTCAATAATCATTCTTAATGTAAATGGATTAAATGCACCAATAAAGAGGAAAAGAGTTGCAGATGGGGGTGGACCCACAAAGTCCATCAATATGTTGTCTACAAGAGACACATCTAGATACAAGGAGAAAGACAGATTTAAAATCAAAGGCTGAGGGGAAAATATACCAAGGAAATAGCAGCCACAAAAAAGCAGGAGTTGTAATATTTAGATAAAATAGACTTTAGGATGAAAACAATCAGAAAAGATAAAGAAGGACACTACATAATTATTAAATACACAGAAAATCAAGAAGAACAAAGAACATATCAAGAAGGCATAACCTTGATCAACATCTACATACTAAATGATAGACTTGCAAAATACATAAAACAATGGTTAACAGAATTGAAGAAAGAAAAGAAAGCAACATAATATGGTTAAGAGACTTTAACACACAATAGCAAGAGTGGTGTGTTAAAGTCTCTAAAGACTTTTCACTATGCATGTACATATGTGGTATTTTAAATTCAACTCAAAAGAAACTTAACAAAGATGCAAAAGATGTAAACTATACATTCAGCCAACACAACTTTGTGGATGTATTCAGGGTACTGCACACAACTAAAACTCAATTTACTTTCTTCTCAAATGCACATGGTACATTCTCCAGAATTGATCACATATTAGGACATAAAGTAAGCCTCGACACATTTAAAATCATTGACATAATGCAAAGTATCCTATCAGATTGCAATGCCATAAAACTAGAAATTAACCAAAATAGGATGAAGCTTATAAAATCACCAATGTGAAAATTAAATAACGCTCTGAAAGAGCATGATTGGATTATGTTGTTGTTGTTGTTCTGTGCCACCGAGTCGTTTGCGACTTATAACGACCCTATGTACAAGAGCCCTAAACGCCATTCTATCCTGTGCCAATCTCGCTGTTTCAAACACATTCATTCCCACCACTCCACTCACAGAATCGATCCATCCCATCGAGGGTCTTCCTCTCCTGTGCCATCCCTCCACTCTCCCAAACATGATATCCCTCTCTAAGGACCAGTTCCTCCTTGCAACATGCCCAAAGTATGTCAGACAAAGCTTCAGAATGCTTGACTCCAGGGAACATTCTGGCTTCACCTTTTCCAGGACAAATCTGTTAGTTCTCCCAGCAGTCCATGGTATATTCAACAGTCTTCTTCAGCACCACAACTCAAAGGCATCAATTCTCTTTCTATTATCCCTATTCACTGTCCAACTCTCCGATGCATAGCCGTAAATGCAAAGACTATAATCTGGATAAAAGTTCCTCAAAACAAATGATAATGAAAATACAACAGACTAATACTTCTGGGTTTCAGTTAAGGCGCTCATCAGGGGGCAGTTTATAGCAAAAGGCAAACATATAAAAAGGAAGAAAGAAGCAAAAATAATATTCCAATTCAAAATGCCCATAAAATAGAAAAAGTTTAACCTCACAGCCTCTAGAAGAAAAAATAAGAATTATAAGAACAAGAGCTGAAATCAATGAGATAGAAAACAGAAAAACAATTGAAATCATCAATAAGATCAAGATCTGGTTTTTTAAAATGCTTAATAAGATCGACAGCATTGGTAAACTTAACAAAAGAAAAGAGAATACAAAAATAATTAAGGGATAATAGAGGTGACACATGACAGAACCAGAGGAAATTGAATCTATAATACTAGAATATTATTAAAAGCTATAACGCTACTAATGTTAATAGCTAGAGGAAATGGACAAATTTCTTGAGACTTTTGGCCTACCCAGATTGCCATGGACAGATGCAGAACACTTGAACAGATCTGTCATAAAAGAAGAAACTGAGCAGATCACAAAAAAATATCTCTCATTAAAAAAAAGTCATCTGGTCCACATCCTGGACAAGATGATCTCACATATTCTATCAAATATTCAGAGAAAATCTATCAACAATTCTCTTTAAATTATTTCAAAAAGCAGATAAAGAACACACTCAGAGTCAGTCTAATGAAGTAAACATAACCCTAATACTAAAATCAGGCAAAGGTATTACCATTAAAAGAAAACTACAGACCAATATGGCCCATAAACATAGAAGCAAAAATCCTTAGCAAATCCTGGCCAATAGAATACACACCTAAAAAATAATTCATAATGACCAGGTGGGATTCAAAACATGTATGGATGGTTCAACATATAAAAAACAGTGAACGTAACTCATTATATCAACAAAACAAATAACAAGAACCAAATGATCTTAACAATTGATGCAAAAAAAGGCATTTGACAAAATTGAACACCCTTCCTAATAAAGACACTCAGCAAAATAGAAATAAAAGGGAATTTCCTTACTTTAGTGAAAACTATACATGAAAAACCAAAAGCCAATAGAGAAAGACTTAATAGAGAAAGACTAAAAGCATTTTCCTTGAGAGCAAGGACCAGACAAGGATGCTTACTTTCACTACTCCTTTTCGATATGCTTACTTTCACTACTCCTTTTCGATACTGTACTAGAGCTGTCATATCTGGAAGAACACTTTTCCATTTGTACATCACTCTTTGTCAATGTGCAGTATGAAATAACCTGGGTTGCTGTGATGCTGAACTTTGTGCTATTGAGGGTATCAAATACCAGAATGGCTTCCCAATGTGGACAGTGTTTGGTGCATCTCCCAGATGTAAATCAGGTTTGGAAGCAGGAGTGGTATCCACTTCCTAAACCACATGCCTCTGGAAACTCTATGAATGTAGTGAAATGACAACAGTTATGGAAAGGCATTAGGTCTTTTGTTCATAGAGTCACTATAAGTCACGCTCGACTTGAAGGCAATCAACAACAACAGTTGGAAGTACTTGCTAGGGCAATATGACAAGAAAAGAAAATAAAAGCCATCCAGCATGTTGTTGTTGTTATGTGCCATCAAGTCACTTGTGACTCATAGTGACCCTATGTACAAGAGCCCTAAACGCCATTCTATCCTGTGCCAGTCTCGCTGTCTCAAACACACTCATTCCCACCACTCCAATCACAGAATTGATCCATCTCATTGAGGGTCTTCCTCTCCTGTGCCATCCCTCCACTCTCCCAAACATGATGTCCCTCTCCAAGGACCAGTCCCTCCTTGCAACATGCCCAAAGTATGTCAGACAAAGCTTCAGAATCCTTGACTCTCCAGGACAAACTTGTTTGTTCTCCTAGCAGTCCATGGTATATTCAGATTCAACACTCTTCTCCAGCACCACAGCTTAAAGGCATCAGGTCTCTTTCTATCATTCCTAGTCACTGTCCAACTCTCCAATGCATAGCACATAATTGCGAATACTATAGCCTGATCAGGTGCATCTTACTCTCCAGCCTGATGTTGTTACTCTTCAGTAATCTTGAGAGGTCCCACACAGCTGACTTTTCCAATGCAATTACTCTCTTGATTTCCTGGCTGCTGTTAGCAAGTGTTGACTGTGGAATCAAGTAAACCAAAACTGTTAACTATCTCAATCTCTTCACCATCCATACTGATGCTGCCAATTGGTCCATTGGTGAGAATATTTGTTTTCTTGATATTGAGCTTCAATCCATTTTGAAGGCTGCAGTAGAGGTAGTTCAACTGTTCCTATGTGCAGATGATATGGTAGTGTACAGAAAACTCCAAGGACTCAACAAAAAAAAAATATGTTAGAGTTAGGGGACCAATTTAGTAGGGTGGCAGGATACGAGATCAATAAACAAAAGTCAGGGGGACTTTCATGGGGTAACAAAGAAAATACAGAGAAAGAGACCAAGAAAGCAATACCATTTGCAACAGATAACCACAAATTGAGATACTTAGGAATAAAATATGAGAGAAGAATGGGAAATCTTCTCCGATGAGATTTATTGCCTCTGGAAACCTGCTAGAGTGTCAGCTATGGGTCAATTTTGACTAGGTACGCGCATAAAAAAAGAAACACAAAAGACTTTTACAAAGAAATCTACAAAACACTTCTGTAACAAATGATAAAAGACTTAAATAAATGAAAACAATGTGCCCTGCTCATGGATAGGAAAATACAATATAGTGAAAATTATAATCCTACCAAAAGCAATTTAGAAGTTTAATGTAATCTCATATAGATATCAAATTGTTTTTTCAGGGAAATAGAAAAGACAATTGCCAAGTTACTTTGGAAAGGAAAAAGACCCTGAATAAGTAAAGCATTTCTGAAAAACAAAAATTAAGTTGTTGTTGTTGTGGTGGTGGTGGTGGTGGTGGTGGTGGTGTGCCGTCGAGTTGTTTGCGACTCATAGCGACCCTATGTACAACAGCCCTAAACCCTGCTCTATCTTGTGCCAACCGCATTGCCTGTGACACACCCATCCCGATTACCCCAGTCACTGAATCAATCCACCTAATAGAGGGTCTTCCCCTCCTGCACTGTCCTTCTACCCTACCAAGCATGATGTCCCTCTCCAATGACCTGTCTCTCCTTACAACATGTCCAAAGTATGTCAGACG
>NW_006399847.1:9974518-10003946 GCF_000299155.1 Elephantulus edwardii
AAGATCCATCTAACATCAGCTACAATATCCCTAGTACCACGACCCCTTCTAAACCCACCCTGGACTTCTGACAGTTCTCTGTTGATGTACTGTTCCAGTCGTTTTTGGATAATCTTCAGTAGAATCTTGCTTGCATGTGAAATCAATGATATTTTTCTGTAGTTTCCACACTCAGTTAGGTCATCCTTCTTTGGGATGGGAACAAATATACATCTCTTCCAGTCAGTTGGTCAAGTGGTTGTTCTCCAGATAGGCATAATAATACTCTCTGATTTCAAAACCTACTACAAATAACCAAAACATCATGGTACTGGTACAATGAAAGACACATAGACCTAGGAAACAGAATCAAGGTGAAGGAAACAAAATCTATCAAATGTGGAAATGAGAATCTCTTCAACAAATGGTGTTGGCAAAACTGGATAGTTACTTACAGAAAGCTGAAATAGGATCTATTTCTCACATTTACACAAAAATCAACTCAAGGTGGATCAGAGATATGGAGTTAAAGACCAAAACCATAAAGAGCATATAAGACAAAGATCTAGCTTATAGTGTAAAAAAGACTGACAAATACAGCCAGAAAAGCACAATCAGAAGAGGATAAAATCAATGAATGGGAGCTTCTAAAGATTAAATCCTTGTTTACATCAAAACCTTTTTCCAATAGGGTGGAAAGAAACCTACCAAATGAGAAAAATTATTTGGCAATAGCATCTCAGACAAGGGTCTCATAACAAAAGTATACAGAATACTACATGACATACATAAGAAAAACACTGATATACAAAATGGGCAGAAGACATGGAAAGACTTTTCACAATGGATGGTATTCGGGTGGCCAACAGACACATGAAGAAATGGTAAAAATCACGAGTAATAAGAGAGACTCAAATCAAAATCACAGTGAAATATCGTCTAACCCCAACAGTTGTGACAAGGTTTAACAAGACAGAAAGCAGTAAATTTAGGAGAGATTGGAATTCTCCTACATTGTTGGTGGGATTGTAAAATGGTACAACTACTCTGGAACGCGGTTAGGCATTTCCGCAAAAAGCTGAATATAGAAACTTCAAATGACCCAGCTATTCCACTGCTAGGCATATAACCCAAGGAAATTAGAACTGAGACACAAATGGAGATTTGCACAAAAGTGTTCATAGCAGTCTTGTTCACAATGCAAGAACATGTAACCAGCCCAAATGTCCAACCACAACTGAATGGATTGAGAAAACGCGGTACATTCACACAATGGAATACTATGCAGTACTCAGAAGCAATTATTTTTAAAAATACTACATAATTTGGGAGAGACTTGAGAGCATTATGCTGAGTGAACTAAATCAGTCTCATAAAGACAAATACTATCGTAAAAATAGAAGGATAACTAGTAAAACATGTATGGGGGTCTATGGACGTAAGGGGTAGGAGCAGAGGGATTAGGATCGGTAAGAGGTCACACAATTTGGTGGGTGAAAAGAGGGAGTAAAAGAAATAGGTGAGATCAGGCAGGGACCTGAAAAGATGGTGAGCATAGTCCAATGGTTATTAATTTTATAAAACACATTGTGTGGGAATGATTGTATGAAACATAATATCGGTGGAGGAAAGTGTAAAACACACTCACAAAAAAACCTCACTATGCACATAAATTAAACACAATTTATATGAATATCTATATCAATAAAAAATTGTAATATTGAAATATTTGATGGAGGGGACAACACTAAACATTTTCCTGTTAGACACAGGGACAGTAATGAGGTATGCTGGAAAATAGATGAGATGTAAAATTCGGCCAACAAATTCACTAACAAATGAGAGAAAGGCTTTACGAGGACTAATGATATTAATGCCCATGAATATTAATGCTTATTTATTGCTTAACTCAACCCTCTGCACCAAAACAAAATGATCAAGAAAGAGGAGAGGAAGTAGGGAAGAAGACTGAGAAGAGAAATGAAGGCAGAAAAAAAGTGCTGAAAGAATAATACTGATGCTGCAGGCTACTTCTACACACAGAAGATTATTTCTTAAATCTTAATGCATATGTGGAGGAAAGTATTTTGGATGGTGCAATTAGAAAACTCAGTTTTAAAAGGCAGTAAGAATGTTGATTGATATGTAATGGAACGACAAGACTTCAGCAAGGCCTCCAAAAGCCTGCCTACACCTCAGAAAACTAACACAGTAAAAAGTAAGCAGCCAATGCTCTGACTTTGACTTATTTAAATGCAAGTCTCCCATGCGTGATCTGAACGTAATGAACATGAAGCTATTCTTTATTGCATAATACGTTTGCACACAGCTTTATCTTTTCAAGACAGAGTAGGCTGTGCAATTTTAGCTACATTTGAGTGAAATACCCTGGTCATGATTCATGAAAACACTTCATTAACTGATTATAGATCTTGTCACTTCAGCACAGGAACTGAGAAGTGCACTTCTGACCTAAAATTCCTTCGCTAGAGGTAGAGCTACAATTCTCCTTCAACTGTCAAGAAAAGATGCTAAGACAGTCAAGGAGGACTTTTTTCCCCCCCTCTAATCCATCATCAACCACAAAGTAAATCAGAGGATTTCTGTGGTCTTATTGAATATGTGAGAATCTTTTAAGACTTTGCAAATAACTTTTGGAAACAATGGCTTTGTGTTTGTTGTTGTGTACAGTTGAGCTGGAACCAATTCATAGCTGACCTTCCAGCAGGTTTTCAGAGGCAAATTAATTGCACCGGGGAAGATTTTCCATCCTTCTCCTGCACTGGTGGATTCAAACCTCATGCCTTCGGGATTGCAGCACAGCTTCTTACCACTTTGTGTATACAAGTACAAACACAGTTAATTCTTAACTCCAAGGAATGAAAATGATCTTGCTATGATTTGGCTTTTCATTGAGCTTTCATCTTAAACTGAACCATGAAGAAAAGACAGGGAGATTGTGAATGCCAGTAGCAGAACACTCCATTCCCTGAGGGTTGCTTAGGTTCTACTCCCAGCCAAGGCACCTCCTGCTTGTTGCTGATTGCCTTCAAGTCGAGCACAACTCGTAGTGACCCTATGAACAAAAAGCTTGAAGCCCCTTTACAACTATCAACATTTATCAAAGTTCACAGACTTTCTGGGGGCATATTATTTAGGAAGTGGATGCCACTCCTGCTTCCAAGACTGTCATAGAATGTTATTGTTGTGATGTGCTATTGAGTCCCCTGTGATGTATAGCAACCCTATGTAAAAGCAGCTCTGAATCATTCCCTGTCCTGAGTCAGTCTCACTAATTCTGACACATCAATCCCCATTATCCCAGTTACTGTATAAACCCATCTCATCTGGGGTCTTCTTCTCCTGTGCTGTCCATCTACCCTTCCAAACATGATACCCTTCTCCAAGGACCAATCTCTCCTGGCCACATGCCCAAAGTAAGTGACACAGAACTTCAAAATTCTAGCCTCCAAGGATAGACTTGGTTTCACCCTCTCCAAGATAGACCAATTTGTTGTCTTGCAAGTCCACGGTATGTTCAAGACTCTTATCTAGCACCACAATTCGGAGGCATCTATTTTTCTTCTGTCATCCTTAGTCATTGTTCAACTCTCTGAAGCATAACAAGTAATTAAGAAGACCATTAGGCTCACCTTTGTATCTAGACTGGCATCATTGCTCTTCAGCACTCTGGAGAGGTCTATGACAGCAGATTTTACCAATGCAATTCGTCTTTTGTTTTCCTGACTGGTGTTGACAGTGTTGATCATGGATCCAAGCAAGCTGTAATTGCTAATAACATCAATCTCTTCTCCATCTATTATGGTGATGCCAGTTGGCCCAGTGGTGAGATTCTTTGTCTTCTTGATGTTGAGTTTCAATCCATATTGAAGATGACAGTCTTTGACCTTTTGCAGCAAGTGCTTCAGGTTTTCTTCAGTTTCAGCCTGCAAGGCTATGTTCATAGGCTGTTAATAAGTCTTCCTCCAATCTTGATGCCACACTCCTCCTCATAAATCCCTGCTTCCCAAATGATCTGTTCTACATACACATTGAAAAGGTGTAGAGACAGGATGCATCTCTGACACACTGCTTTCCTGATTTTGAACCATGCAGTGTTTCCTTGCTCTGTTCTGAGGACTGCTTCTTGGTCCAAGTATAGGTTTCATATAAGCATGATCAAATGTTCTAAGAGTCCCATTTTCCTCAAGGTTAGCCACAATTTACTGTGATCCACACAGTCAAATGTATTTGCATAGTCAATGTAACACAGATAGACATTCTTCTGGTACTCTCTGCTCTCTGCCAAGATCTATCTGACAGTGATAATAATGTCCCTAGTGCCACAACCTCTTCTAAACCTAGCTTGTATTTCGGGTAGCACTCTGTTAAGGTACTGTTCAAATCTTTTCTGGATAATCTTCAGCAGGATTTTGCTAATGTGTGATACTAGTGATATTACTTGATAATTTCCGCACTCTGTCAGGTCACCAGTTTTGGGAATGAGAATAAATATGGTTCTTTTCCAGTTAGTTGGCCAAGTAGTTGTCCTCCAGATTTCTTTACACAACTTGATGAGCATATGCAGGGCAATATTTCTTCACTGAAATACGTCAATTGGTATTCCATCAATTCCTGGATCTTCATTTTTTGCCAAGTCCTTCAGAGCAGCCTGCACTTCCTCCTTCATCACCATTGCCTCTTGATCATATTTTGTTTCTTGAAATTCTTCTGTGTTCGCCAATTCTTTTTGGTACAATGACTCTGTATACTCCTTCCATCTTCTTAATTCTTCCTGAATCATTCAATATTCTGCCCATAGCATCCTTAAGTATTGCAACTTGTGGCTTGAATTTATTTTTTAGTTCTTTCAGCTTAAGAAATGCTAAATGAGTTCAGCCCTTTTGAATTTCTGACTCCAGCTCCTTGCTCACTTCGTTACAACTTTTGCCTTGTTTTCCCAAGCAGCCTTTTGAAATCTTCTATTCACTCCTTAACTTCTTGATTTCTTGATTTCTTCCCTTTGCTTTGAATTCTCAGAGCTCTAATGCAATATCCAGAGTCTCTTCAGACATCCATTTGGGTCATTTTCCCCCTCTTCCTTCTTTGTAATGACTTTTTGCATTCTTCATGAACAATATTCTTTTAATTTTTTTTCTTGATGAACAATATTCGTGATATTGAAATCACACAAGACAGGATCTGAGAATTCTCTCTATTGTCCTCGATTAGGTAACACCTTTCTCTCGTAAGGGCATCGTCTACCTCAGTCTCATCTTTTGGGAAAGGATATCTTCAGTACCTTAATCTCATCTTTCGGGAAAAGATATCTTCAGTCTCAAATCTCAACCACAGTATCAGACCTAGATGAGACTTGTCCACACCTTGGAATTATCACGTTGTGTCAGCAATGTAAATCGAGACAGTAAGTCAAAGAACTTAGCAGAAAGCTCTGTGACCGGAATCTTCCCCCAATATGGCCTCAAGTAAAAATGTTTCTCTGAAGTTTGTACATAGGATTCGGATTTACATCCTCCTAAACAAGAGATGGACAACAGCGTGAGAGACCAGTAGCAGTATGTAGTGAAAGGCATCACAGAAGTGACTGGTGATCATATAAAGAGGTGGCAGGGAAGGGAGGGTTTGACCAGGTAGCTGGCTGTGTAAGGAATGGGGATGTAGCAGGAAAAGGGTAGAGACAAGTCATACATGCTTGGGGTGGGGACAGTGAATGTATTGGTTATTTCTGTAAGGGAAGTGTCTTTCATCTGGTAGGTAAAAATGTTTGTCTGTCAGATATTCTTCTAACAGTGAACATCCAAATTAAGACAGACTAGGATGAAGGATTGGCCATCCACTTCTGAAATATAACTGGCCTCCTGCTTAGTGACCTCCTATTTTGAAAAACCGGTTGGCATCCACTTCAACAACGTGCCTATGGAAACTCTATGAACTTTGATAAATGATGATAGTTATAGAAAGGTTTCAGGCATTTTGCTCAAAGGGTCGCTATGAGTTGTGCTCAACTTGACGGCAATCAACAACAAACAACTTCTCTTAGTAGAGTTCTGGATACAGGACCAGGCAGCACTTTACTTCATTGTAAACAAAAGACACTTATTCTCAACATTCAAATAAGTCCTATGGCATCTCTCAGAGGTATGAAGCAACATTACTTTAAATGTTATGTAACTTCTGGCTATCCCATGAACCACTGACCAATGTGTAACTATTTCAAATGTTGGTCATGATACCAGGGTTTTGGTTTGGTAGCCATTGATTTCCCACAATTTCCAGTCCTCTAGAAATTAAGGTGATTCCATGTGACTTTCTCTGTGAACAGAAGTGGTGAGTTTTACATTAGATCTGAGGCACTGAAAACCTGAAGTAACTCCTTGCCTTCTCTACTCCTACACTGAAGAAACCAAAGTCCAGCTATGCCTGAGAGACTGGGAGGAGCAGACCCTCCCTGCACAGGATGACAGCTGACTGAGAAGGAAACTTTGCTATACAACTTCCCCAGATCACTTGTTTACTGCAGCATGATGTAGTCTATTCTGATTACAGATCCTATTGAGTTATTTCACCAATGAGTAACCTAGATAACTGGCTCAGGAAAGTAAAATAATTGTGAAAGTTTGGAATAATAAGTTCTTGAGGTTACATCAAGTATGATTCAGTTAAAAAAAAAAGGAGTGAAGCTACTGGGAATGAGGTCCCAAGTCCAGAAAGATGCACTGGACTTCAGGGATGGATAAGCATTTACAGGAGGAGGTGTGCTTTGCTTTGAAAGATAGGCCATTTTTTGAATTGTAGAAGGAAAATAAGAATCCCTAAAATGTTGCAATGACCAATGCTGCAATCAGGGAAGGTTCTTCTGTACAAATAGATAAAACCAAATTTTCAGTGTATTATTACATTATAAAGTTCATTGAAAACCTGGCTGAAGAGTTGATACATTGTATCAAAGGCAACAGTGAATAAGAAGGCTTTCACATATTATGAAGCTCTGATGGCCTGGTCTTCAAAGAATAATGGTGCTAACCAAAAGATTAAGCCTTTTTTGGAGTTCGAATCCACCAACAGCTCCAAAAGAGAAAGATGAGCATCTCCTACAATGTGATTTACAGCCTCTGAAAATCTGTGAGAGGCTCAGTTCTGACTCAAGTGTAGTAAATTGTTTTGAATTTGTTTTTATAACAGATTAGAGTGCACTGGAGAGAAGAAGAGAGCAAGTCCACATACATTTTCATTTTTGTAGTAGGAGAAAGTAGTTTCAGAAATGGAAACTGCCAACAGCATGCAGCTCCTATTTGAGTAAAGGAATGAACAGGAACTATAGCCACAGAAATCTATCCAGGTGAAGGCCCACTGGGTTTTGGCAATAAAAATGAAAAGAAAGGAGAAGCATGAGACACATTATAATAAATCTACATATTTTAGTGACTAATTATGTGTGGGAAGTCAAGAAGGAAAATTAACAAGTCATTCATTCAATAAACAAACACTTATTAAGTGCCTTAGATTAATCAGGAATTGTTTTGGAAATGTGTGTAACAAATATGAACAAATGAAGTAGTACTGTTTTCATGGAAATTGCATCCTTGTGAGGAACAAAGTCAAGAGGCATTGCCAAAAGTAAGACCCTATTGGCCCTCCATGGAGGTTTGGGGAACTGTAATCCTCACAGGAGGAGGTAGCCCATCTTTCTACCACAGAAGCACTGGTGGATTTATAATGGCACAGAAATGTTGTCTTTAGACTAGAAGTGCTTTGAAAATTCCATGTCTGAGTCAGGTACACCTTAGTCTTCAATGACTTTTTGCTTTTTAATGTTTTGTAGTAGATTTTATCAATACAATATGACTCTTAACTTCTTGAGTGCTGCTTCCATGGCATTGACTGTGGATTCCAGTAAAATTAAATTCTTGACAACTTCATTCTTTTTCTGTTTATCATTGTTCTGCTTATGGGTCTAGCTGAGAGGATTACTGTGTTCTTTGAACTTTATCACTAAGTGCTTCCAGTCTTCTCTACTTTAAGCAAGCAAGATTATTTCATTAATTTATTACTTCTTCCTGTCCTGAAAGTCTTGCTCATGTACATTTGAAAATTGAATAATGAATAAAAGACTCACTATGACTTAGAACTGGCTAAATAGCACTTAACAACCAGAGAAGTTTTCATAATTAAGCTTACATTTGGGCATGTTTTTCTTATTGTACCAGAAAGTCAGTATCAACCTATTGCTGACCAGTGGCTGTAAACTGCACAGAAAGAGATTGACTACTGTTCTCCTGCACAGCAGCTGGTGGATTTGAACCTTGTGCCTTTAGCATTGTAGCACGTTATCTTATCACTAAGCCACCAGAGCTCCCTAAATCAAACCAGAGATGCTAAAAAACAAAGACAATTACAAATACAACTACAAGAAACAAAAAATAGATCTACTTATATAAAAGAATACACATACCTCCTAGACAGAGTGACCATTTTGAAAATGTTAATATTACCCAAAGTTGTCTATAGATACAATATAATATCAACCCAGATTCTGTCAGTATTCTTTAACAAGATGTAAAAACTAATCATTAAACTCATATTGAAAGAAAAGAGAACCTCATAATAAAAGCCATTCAAAAGAAGAACAAAGTAGGAGATCTCACATCCCTTAATTTCAAAACCTAAAATATAAGCACAGTGGTCATAACTATTGGTAGAATGGACAAATAAATGGTGTATTTGAGAACTCAGAAGCAAATCCATTCACCTATGAACAGTTAATCTTCATCAAAGGGTTGAGACCTGTTCAAAGGAAAATTGCTATTGTTGTTAAGTGTCATGGAGTTGTAAACAACTCATAGCGACCCTATGAATGAAAGACCTGAACACTTGTATAACTTTCATGATTACTCCAAAGTTCATAGAGTTTCCAGAGGTAAGTTATTTCAGAGGAAAGTTATTTCGGGGATAAATCTATCTTCTGCCTTCAAGCATGTTTTAATTGGGGAGCTCCACTAAACACTGTCCACCATGGGTAACCATTATCACATTTGACACATCAATGTCACAGTGTTTAGCATCACAGCAACCATGAGTTACCTCTGTACAACAAATGGACAGACCAGCGCTATACTTAGAAGAATGTTTGACCAAAAACAATTAAAACCAAGCCTGAGGGCCACAGATTAAAATCACCCACCTTTGACTTCATAGCATAATTTTCTGTCCACCAGGCCCACAGAACTCTCTCTATGTTGCTATTGTTGTTGTTGTTGTTTGTTGTTAAGTGCCATCGAGTAGTAGAGGACTCATAGCGACCCTATGAATGAAAGTCCTGAAACTTGTATAACTTTCATCATTTCTCTAAGTTAATACTGTTTTCTCAGACAAGCTATTTTGGAAGTGGATGCCACTCCTGCTTCCAAGCTTGAATTGTTGTTGATGTTGTTATGTACCATCAAGTCACATAGCAACCCTATGTACAACAGCCCTAAACTCTGCTCTGTCCTGTGCCAATCGCACTGTCTCGGATACACCCATTCTGATTACCCGAGGCACCAATCAATCCAACTCCTAGAGGGCCTTCCCCTCCTGCACCTGCCCTTCACCCTCCCAAGCATGATGTCCTTCTCCAATGACGGTCTCTCCTTACAACATGACCAAAGTATGTCAGACGAAGCCTCAGAGTCATTGCCTCCAAGGAGCAGCCCAGTTTAACCCTCTCCAGGATGAATCTGTTTGTTTTCTTAGCAGTCCATGGTACCCTCAGTACTCTTCTCCAACACCAAAGCTCAAAGGCATCAATTCTCCTTCTTTCCTCCTTAGTCATTGTCCAACTCTCTGATGCATAACAAGTGATTGCAACGACCATGGCCTGTATCAGATGTACTCTAGTCTCTAGAGAGACATCATTTCTCTTTAGTACTTTAAAGAGGTCCCTAACAGAAGACTTTCCCATCTCAATATGCAGAACTGAAAATCCCTGTTGCCACACAGGTAACAGTAGAGGACCCCCAAGGCTGCGCTGGACACAGTCGCGGGGAGCTTGAATTATAATATCTTAAATAAATGGTACTGGTAAAACTGGAAAGCCACTTGCTAAAAATGAAAGACTAACCATATATCTCACCAAATACAACATTAAATAAAGATAAATTAAAGAACTAAATGTAAAGCAAAAACTATAAAGATCATCAAAGAAAAGGTGGAGGAAGAATAAGGAATTCAATAACATGGTCTAAATTAATTTCAAACATAACTAAAAACATACAATTACTCAGACTTCCTAAAAATTAAACACACACATAAAAAGATTTTTTTAAATTGAGGAATAGTGAAAATATCTACGTGATGCACTTTCTTGGGGGGAAAATGTCTGAAAATGAAATAGTTGAATCAAAACAAAGAATTCAGGAATGGAAACTGATAATGAGCAGTGGATTCTTTGACTGTAGAACTAATTTCAATGAACGATGGAAACCACAATAATACATGCCTCAAAAATAAATTTGTTTCTGTGAAGTAATAAATGACTCATAGCTGTCTAGTAGGTTTCCAAGGATATAAATCATGGGAGGTATTGTCCATCATTTCTTCCACAGAACTCCTGTTGGATTTGAATCATAAAAGAGGTCTGGCCTTTGGGTTAGCAGTGCAACTCGCTATGGAATATGCCCCAAGACTCCTTAATATGAGAATATAAAAAATTCTATCTGGACAGTATAAAATAATAAAATTATAATAAACATTGGAAAATGAAAAGACAGATATGGGAGAAGGTGTGATAGTCTTAATATTCTAATTTTTCTACACAGTAGGCTAGCAGAGTGCTCAGGCCTTTCGTTAATAGGGTAACTATGAGTCATCTAGGACTCGATGGCACCTAACGACAACAATAGGATAGTAGAAGATAGTCTACTGAAACAATCTAAATCTGAAATATGCTTCTTAGTAATAAAATTATTTTTTTGTAAATTCTTTTCCTAATTACAGGGGAAATATTAATATATCTTTAAAAGTTAAAAAAAATTCTGACTCAGATTTATGGCATTGGTTACTTATCTATGAGCTGCTAGGAGCAAAATGTATTGGAAATATACTAAATATTTGCTTGATTTGTACAAGCAGAAGAATTATCTTTTCAATTCACAGCCCTTCAATCAATTTCCAGATCTGAGCCAGTTTTCAGGTACACAGACCTTTGAATGAATGGGAGACCATTTCCTTAAGGAAGGATCCCAGTACAGTGCCAAAAACAGCTTTCTCCTACCCTTAGATCCCCAAAGGGATCTAAAAGCTTTCATAAGAGTGACTTATTCACTGTGAAAAAGTAAATAACCAGACATTGAGGGGTTACTGAACACTGAATTGATACTAATTCCAGAAGACCCAAAACAATACCATTACCTTCCAATCAAAGTAGGAACATGCTGGGGTGAAATATTAATGGACTTTTAGCTCAGGTCCAACTCAAAGTGGATTCAGTGGATATCCAAAATGATTTTCCTGGTTTCATCATGTATAATTGGAATAAACATACTCAATAACTTCCAAAACCCCAGCAATGGACCCCTGACATGTAACATTAGCTCTATTATGGCAGGAAAAGCCAAACTGAATAATTTAAAAGTGCCAATATCTTAAAAAATAGTAAAACAAAACCAACATTGCATTTCTAAAGAGATAGTTGAGATTAAAGCTACCATCAAGGAATTCAAAGATTCAGATATGGTAATTCCCAATACATCCCCACTTAATTTCCCTATTTGGCTCTGTAAGAATAGTAGTAGGAAATGAATTTTAAAGAATGATGTTTATAAACTATTATAAATCTAATTAGAAGTGACTCCAATTACAGCTGCCATTTCAGATGTGGTTTTTCACTATACATGTAATACAGGTGTTGGTCTAGACAATACTTTTTTCTAAACTCTGGTTTCAAAATATCAGTAGCACTAAAGTAAAAAATACTCATCATCAGAGAGTACAAACACTCCAGTGGTCGTAATTTGCCCCACAAGATTGGCCAATTACACTAATGATTTGACCAGGATTAGTGCCTCTAAGTTTATTAGTAAGAAATGTGTATGATGTTATAGTTGTTAAGTGCTGTTAAATCAAGTATGCCTCAGCAATTCTATGAACAACACAGCTGAATTCTGTCCAATTCTGTGCCATCCTCACAGTCTCTGACATACTCTAGCCCACTGCTGCTGTCTCTGTGTTAATACACCTAGTTGAGAGTCTTCCTCTGCTTTGCCACTCCCCCACCTTTCCAAGAATGATATCCTTCTCCAAAAGAATAGTTTTTGCTAGCAACACACTCAAAGTGTGCGAGGCAGAGCTTTACCATGCTTGCCCTGAAGGAGCACTGTGGCTGCACTTTCTTCAAGATCTGTTTGTTCTTTTTGGCAGTCCATGGGATATTCAGTACTCTTCTTCAACACCACAGTTCAAAAGCATAATTTTTCCTTCTGTCATTGTACATCTCAAGAGCATAGCAAGTGATTGCAAAGATTATGATCTAAGTCAACCACACCTTAGTCTTCAAACTAATGTCATTGCTCCTCAATGTGTGCTAAAGGGTAGAAAATTAACTCAACAAAAATCCAAGGCCTTCTGCCTCAGTGGAGCATATTGAGATATGCCATTCAAATATGTATGGAATATGTTATTTAATCTTGCCATTCAAATACTATTTTAGAGTAAAACTCTACCATCCTCTCTACATATTATTACCCTTCTCTTGAGAAACAGCTTTTATCTTGCTAAGAGAATTAGTGTAGATTGGACACCTACTGTGGGCCACTAAAATAGCATCCAGACTAAGCCACACATCATGAATAGAGTAATATCTTACTGGAAGTGGCATAAACTAGATTTGGTTTAAACAAAATCTGAAGATACAAGTAAGTCCAAGAGAAAGTGGCCCAAATACCCATCATCTCAACTCCTGTAACATCACCTTTCCTCTCCCAGTCTGCACTGTGGCCTATAACTGGATAGTTCTTGCTCAGGGTCTCTTATGAGTTTGGAGCCAAGCTGTCACCTGGGGCAGCAGTCTGAATCTTTACCAGATCTAAGAATTCATTTCCAAGTTCACTTCCCCTGTCAAATGCAGCAACCCAGCCTAACTTCTAAAACTGAGAGGGAGAACTGAGATGGAAAAGAGGACTGACTCCTCATCTAAAATTGTAATCTGGTATCTAATCAGAATGAGGATGGTAGTTAAGGAAGCTATTAGAAAACCTCAGGAAAAGCTTCTGATTATTTACCTCAGAGTGGTCTCTGTACTACTGTTTTCATTATCACTATAGGAAGCAGTTAGGAAAGGAGGCGGGAATATATTGTTGGAAATAAAGATTTTTGAGAAAAGACACTCCATCACTTAAAATACAGCAGTCTGTGAGACAATTAATAAAAACTGACATTTCTTTCTACCACTTGGTCAGAATGAAGTACAGGGGATGACACCTCTATGTCACCCTTGTGTGTAATGCACTCAATTTTCCCACTTATAGTAGGAAGACTATTAGCTCCATGTCCTCCTTCTCATTCCTCTTTCTGCCACATTTTGACCTCTGGAAAATTAGGTCTGTTAAGACTATATGACATTTGTCAACAGCTGAGTTCAGAACTGACTTAGATAAGAAAGGATGCATATAATTTAAATTATTTCTTTTCCATGATATATTTGTCACAGTTATAAATGAGAGAAGAAAGAGCTCTCATTCATAAATGAAAATACAAACAATTTCATTATTTTTGTTGCTGTTGTTGGGTATCATCGAGTGGCCCTATGAACAATAGATCTGAACCTTGCACTATTCTGCACCTTCCACTTAATCTCTTACCTGCTCACACCCATTATTTACTCAGTCACTGTGTCAATCTATCTCTTTTTCTCTGACCCTTCACCTTTCTCACTATGGTGTCATTTTCCAAGGACTGCCCCTCTGACAAAATGTCCAAAGTATATGACACAAAGTATCACCATCTTAGCCTCTGAGGAGCATCCTGGTTGCACTTCCTCCAAGATAAATTTGTTTGTTCTTTTGGTAGTTCATGGTATAGTCAATACTTTTCTCAAACACCACAATTCAAATGCATCATTTTTTCTTCAGTCATCTTCATTTATTGTCCAACTTTCATATATGTAGAAAGCAATAGAAAAGCATATGGCTTGCATCATATATACTTTAGTCTTTATACTGACATTGTTGCTTTTTATCACTTTGGAGAGATACTTGATACCACATTTTCCCAGTCCAATATATCTTCTGATTTCTTGACTGCTAGTGCCATGGATGCTGATTGTGGATCCAAGTAAAATGAAACTGTTGACAATTTCAATCTTCCTCCATCTATCATACATGATACTGCTTTTGCAGGATATGCTGTTGCTGTGTGTGCTATCAAATCAGAACCAACCCATAGCCAACCCTCCAGCAGATTTTCAGAGGCAGTTAATCACATGGGAGGAGACTGTCCATTCTTCTGCAGAGCAACGGGTGGATTCAAATCATGTGCCTTTGGAATTGCAGCACAGCTTCTTATCACTAGACCACTGGCACTCCCTATATTTACTACAATTATAATTGAGCAGAAGACAATGCTCATATCTTTAAGTGAAAAAAGAAACACTTTCATAATTAGTATAAAACATATATTAAGCTCCTAACTGTGCATCAAAGAGACTTAAAGAAACATACTTCCTGTCTTTTAGGAACTGCCCATTCAGAGTGAAAAATCAAGGGATTTGAGCACAAAAGCTATAAACCAATGCATGAACATGCAGATCCTTCTTTACATAAAAGTCAAGTCAACAGTGATTTAAAGATAGAGGTCATAAGTAAAAGCCACCTATCTAGGGTAGAGCTAGGGACAATGAGGTCCAATTTCAAGTCTAGCTGTGAAGGAGAATTCTTGAACTCTCTAATTAACATAGATGTTTACCCAGCTGTAGACAGAAACAGCATGCTATATTTTGAGATAATTTCCTATGGAAAGGGAAATTGCTTCTTAGACATGAAAAGGAAGAGATTGGTTCTTAGGGAGGCTGTAGACTCTTCTCTATTGCCACCAGAGGGCCTAAACTTGACCCTGTGGACACTGTCCTGACCACATATCTCCCCAGAGATCACCTAACCTTTCATCATCTCTGCACAGTGCTGCCACATAACACAAACCCCTCATTATGTGATATGGGTAATGTGTGTGCACACTGATGGTCTGCAGCATGGTCATGTTCATTCTTTTGAGTTGGGTCCATATTGGTTATTTGTTTGGTGACCCCTGAAGCAAGAGAGAGGGCAAGTGTGAGAAAAGGAAGAAATAAAGACCTAAAGTGTGTGCACAATTGGGTTGGATACTGCTCTGAACAGCAGAAGCCCACTCTTGATGGAAAATCCTCAAGGAACCATGATGAAAGTGACTCCAAACTCTCCCACCAAAAACTAGATGGAAGGACATCAGAGTGGGAGGGATGCTTCACCCACAAAGGCTGACCCTTATGCCTCCAATGTTACTGCTAAGGGCTGCAGCTGCTCAGACTTTTGAGTCACAGTGTCTTCAAGAAGTGATCTGAAGAAATTTTTAGGAATGCCCTGCAGCAGAAATAGAGGGCACTTGAAGCTGGACACAGTGGTATACACAGAAACAACCACTCTCTTTGCTGCTAAAACCATAAGTTGGCTATGGGAGTGTGAGGCAGGGCTTGCAAAGTCTGTTAGTTAATCTCGAAGTTCTCAAACCCAGGCTTGGCTTACACTGGGACACAGTCCCACAGGTTCACCATCCTGAAAATTCTTAGAAGATGCTCCAGTGCTGAGTCCCACATGACTTCCACTGAGCAGCATTTTGAGACAGCAGCATTATGTGGTGTCAGAATTGATTTCCTTTGCCAATATAGGAACTCCATTCCTTGACTGCTATCTCCCATCTGCCAAGATCAAATTGATCAGGTTTTTTCTTGAGTTTCCATAGAAATGTTATTGTGTCCAGGTAGAAGTAGCTTTCTACTGGGAATGAGAATTTACAATCTAGCAAATCTTACTTGCTAAAACTAAGAAGGACATGAAGTGCTTGCTGCACAAGGTCAAGGACAGCAGTCTTAAATACGGATTGAAGCTCAAAGTGAAGAAAACAAAGATTCTCACCATTGGCCTGATTAGCAGCATCATGATAGATGGTTAAGTGGCTGAGAATGTTAACCGTTTTGATTTACTTGCCTCCACAATCAACATTCTTGGAACAAACAACAGGAAATTAAAAGACAGATTGCATTGGGAATGTATACTGTAAGGGCCCTCTCCAGCACACTGAAGAGCAATGATGTCAGTCTGGAGACTAACGTACACCTGATTCAGGTCATGGTCTTCACAATTACTTGCCATGCATCAGAGAACTAGACAATAACTAGGGGAGATAAAAGGAGAATTGATGCTTTTCAGCTGTGGTGCTGAAGAACAGCATTGAATATATTACTTACTGCTAAAGAAAACAGAGTCATCCTCGAGACGGTGAAATCAGGCTACTCTTTGGAGGCAAGGATTTTGAAGCTTCATCTGACATACTTTGGGCATGTTGCAAGGAGGGATCAGTCCTTGGAGAGGGACATCACGCTTGGGAGGGTGGAAGGGCAGTGCAAAACCCTTGATGAGACTGATTGACTCAGTGACTAGGGTAAGGAGAGTGAGTGTGTCAGAGATGATGAAATTGGCTCAGGGTAGATCAGGGTTCAGAGCTGTTGTACATAGGGTCATTTTGAGTAGTAAACAACTCAACAGTACATAACAACAACAACATCAACTAAAAGTTATAGGATGGGAGAGCCACTGAGGATGATACTGAGAGCATCTATCCTACAATTACACTTTAGTCCCAAGACCCTTGAAGACATAGCTGCATATTGGCAAGGACAGAATCCTCAAGTTTATCCCTTTAATATGCTATTGTAGAATTCTTTCTGTTGGTAATGCAGTATCTGGAAAATGATGTATTTCATGGGTCCATTGTCTTTTTCTTTTGGTGCAATGAAATGTTATTCAACACTCATGCCAGTAAATGAAGTGTTCTGATATTACGCTTCTTACCCTTTTGAAAGTATTTAAAAACATGAAGCAGAGTAGAAGCTGCAGTCATGTTACGGGATGGTATGCCCCTACTCTGTTTGCTGTGCCAAATGTCACATCCAAAGTCAATAGCTCGATGCTTAGATTCAGTGGTCAATAGAAAAAGGAATGGAGAGTCAAGGAAATCTTAGACATCATTTAATTTGCAGTGCATACAGATCGCAGAGAGAAGATGAGCCTCAGGTCCTGTAGCCCCTCGAGAACTTTCACACAAAGTTCATATAGTGCTGAGGACAAAGGTGGCATTCTGCCAAATCTTATCACATTGTGCGCCTGCACAGTTACACTTAGCCTTACATAATAATGATTAAGCAAAAACAGTATTACACTTGGTTGAATACAGCAGTGGTTTAGCTAAAAACTGCTTATCATATATAAGGCACATTACAGTATTCAAATTTGCCTGCCATGTGTATGCCACATGTTACAATATCCCACAGGGGCTATTTAGGACAAGCTGTATAATGATGGTCATAGTAAGGTAATATTTACAGTGGTGACTTAGACAGCCTGGGAGGTAACAGGTTTGATAGAACTAAACTTACGGCACTCAAGGTTCTGAGGAAAGATGTTAAGCCAGCTGAAAACATCCGTAGTGACTGAAACCTTTCCCCAGATCAGGTCATTCATTACCTTGAATATGTGTCTATAAAGATCTCAAGGACTGATCATTCTGGCATGTGATTTGAAACAGTTCTTTAAATGCAGGTACAGCCCAATTCCTGTCAGGGGTCCAGAAACTAGAGGAAGGGAAGAAATGAAGGAAAGGACAAGAAGACAATAGAGCACAGACAGCAACATAAGTAAAAGTTGAAATGACAACTCTGTGTTACCATTGAATTAGAACCAAGTTACAGATGATCCTCTGATGGGTTTTCAGAGACAGTTAATCTAACTGGAGCAGATTACCCATCTTTCTCCTGTGGAGTAGCTAGCAGATTTGAACCTCATGTTTTCAGATTTGCAGAGCCACTTCTTACCACTAGACCACCAGAGTTTCTTAGCCTATATTAGTTCTAGAAACTAATTAACTAGACACAATGCTAGAATAGGTTTCATATTAAAAACATCCATATCACCTTAAACAAAGGAAAGAAACATTATTATCAACATGGTGACTTCTTCTGGATTCACTGACGTAGAGAAACATGTATGAGGGTTCAAAGGGGGGAACAGTGGTAGTAGAGGGGTAAGGATGTGCAAGGAGAACATCACAGGGTCACACATTTGGTGGGTGGAGACAGAGGTTAAAAGAAATGGGAAAGATTTGGTAGAGATCTGGAACAACAGGGTAATGGTGAGCATAATTGAATGAAGATTAATTCTATAAAACATATGTATGGAAATGATTGTATGAAACACAGTGTGAATGTAAGATAGTGTGGAATATGATTTATATGAATTGTGTGTGCAAACCAATATAAAATAAATTTTTCTTTTTTAAAAAAAGAAGAAATTACTCCAAATAAAGAGGGGGAAAGAAACATGAGGTTATTCTCTTTTCTTTGCCTGTGTTTTTATCTCATCAGCTCTCCAGAGTCCTAAACAGTGATTAGAGTGCTCTCTCACAGTTTATCCAGACTCAGCTTATGTCATAACTCTTGCAGTGTGAATGAATAACATGTGGCTGTGGGCGAGCCTGGGTGGGCCTGCTCCCTCACTGCCTGTTAGCACTTCTTCCTGCCTCTGCCACAGGCAACCTTTCCAAACCTTCCATCAGAATAATGAAGAAAGGCATTTCTTTTCTTTTGTGACTCCCACTCTGCTGCATTCAGCTGTGCCAACTCCTCCTCTTTCTTTGCATCCAAAGAGGAAGTAGAATGTAAAATTTTATTATACCCCCAGAGAAATCTTACCAAATTCCCAGCCGGTAATCACCAACCCCAGAATCCTCCACCAGTTAATGATTACATTATAATACATGTTCTTCTTCTAGGAGAACAGAGATACCTGCTGGATTTGCATACCGTTAACTATTTCTCCACTTCACTGCCTATAGCAAGAATGTTTCCTCCTCATAAACATTTTTAGACCAAAGAGGGTAAACAATAGCAACAACATCATTCTGAAAAGATTGAACAGAAATTTTGGGCAGAGTTCATCTTATTTTATCACAGAATCTCTGACGTTCCACAGGGAAGAAACCTAATTTAAGGGTGAAAAGGGAAGTAACTCTGATAGCCACAAGATCTGAGAGCCAAAAGTGACATCTAAAAATAATATTTGTAAATGTACCCAGAGGCGATTGTATGATGGGCGCCCCGCAGGAGCAAGGCCCTAGGCATCTGCTACGCCTCGGGCTGCTTGTGTTGATGGATCAAAAATAGTAACCACATGCTTATACCTGAGGTTCCTCCATCTTCCCCCAGCAACAAATGTAATTCCCAAGGCAGGATCACACTGGCTCTCTTACAAACAACACCTTCTTTTCCTCCCACATTTTGCAGTCTGCACTGTCCGTTCTTCTTAAAGCCAGAAAATTTCTGTGTCATGCTTTTATGTGTCATGTAATATGCAATTATTCTATTTTTCTTTTCTTCACTGCTTCTATGTGTTTTCTATGCCTATGCCTCCGTTTCTACCTGTTTCCTTGGATTTTGGAAGCCAGAGAACGGGTAACTAAAATTTTAACATTGAGAAGCTCCAGAGATGCTAGACATTCCAAGGAAAGGAATGTAAATGGGAAGTCACAGGACAGAAAGGACTGTTAAGTTGATTTTGGCTCAGAGTGACCATATACAACAGGGCAAAATTGCCCCATAGAGTTTCCTGGGGAGTTTTTGCTGAAGAATATTATGAATTCTTTTATCCCAGAGAGTGGCTGGTGGATTCCAACTACTGATCTTTTGTTAGCAGCCAAGCCCTTAATCATTGCCCTAACAGGGCTCCTTCAGTATAAATCAGTACTTTCAAAATGTGCTCTTGCTATTGTTGTTGTTGTCATTAGCTGCCACCAAGTCAACTACAACTCATAGCACGCATATGAACAACGGATTGGAACCTTGACCTATCTAGTGTTATTGTCACTATCTCTGAAATTCTAAAAGCCTATTGCTCTGTCACTATGTCAAATCCATCTCTTTAATAGACTTTCTCTCTTTCCTTGAACCTTTTTCTTCCCAAGCATGATATCTTCTTCCAAGGATTGTCCTTTCCTAACAAAATGCCAAAGTATGGCGGATGAAACTGTACCATCCCAGCCTTTAAGGAGCACGGACAGCTTTGTTTGCATTTTTACAGTCCTAGAATATGCAACAGTCTTCTCCAGTCCTATAGTACAAAATCAGGAATTCTTCTTCAGTCTTCCTTTATTCATTGTCTAAATTCCAAATGCATAGAAAACAACTGAAAATACCACAGATATTTGAGTATTGAACCTAATATTCTTGATCTTTAGTAACATAAAGGAAGTCCTGAAGAGAAGATTTTCCAGATGCAACACATTTTTACTTCTTGACTACTATTACTATGTAAGAGAGCGCTAGTGACTTAGTGGTAAGAAATTGCACTGCCAACCAAAAGACAAAACCCAGAGGTTCAAAACCACCATTGCTTCATGTAAAGAAGATAAATAATCATGTCCCGTGAGATTAAAACTGCTTCTGAAAATCCAATGGAGGGTAGTTGTGAGTTGGTTCCACCTTGATAGCACATAACAACAACAACAACAACTACTACTATCAAGGAAGGAGCTTGGTTGCGAATCCAAGTAAAATTAAATTATTGACAACTTTCATATTTTCTATCCATCAGGTTCAGCTGACAGGGGATTTAAAGCAAGACAAGACCTACATGTATAACTAGCTTCGGGCCTGATAGCCACAACATTTACATACCAGATCTAGAGGAGACACTATCCTCTCCTGGCAAATTATCCTATGGTGTGACAGCAGTGTGCTGCAAATGGAAAAGCAGAGGCAGTAAGTTACCAGAACTCAGTCCTGGAGCAGAAGCTCAGGAACAAGGACTTCTCCTCAGAACAGTCTGAGGTAGAAATCAGTCCTTAAACCTAGTTCCTGGGATTTGGACTAGTTGTTGATGTTATGTGCTGTCAAGACACTTGAGACTCATAGCAACCCTTTGTACAACAGCAATATACCCTACTCTATCCTGTGCCAATCTTATTGTCTCTGACACACCTACCTCCATTACCTCAGTCATTGAGTCAATCCATCTCATCCAGGGTCTTCCTTTCTTGTGCTGTCCCTCTACTCTCACAAGCATGACATCCCTCTCCAAGGACTTGCAATATGCCCTAAGTATGTCAGATGAAGCTTCAGAATCCTTTCCTCCAAGGAGCAGCCTGGTTTTACCTTCTCCAAGATGAACTTGTTTGTTCACCTAGCAGTTCATGATGTACTTAGTACTCTATTCCAGCACTACAGCTCAAAGACATCAATTCTCCTTCTATCATCCCCAGTCATTGTCCAAATTTCTGATACATAGCAAATAATTGCAAAGACTGTGGCCTAAATCAGTCTCCAGACTGATATCATTGATTTTCAGTACTTTGGAGAGCTCTCTGACAGCAGACTTTCCCAATGAAATTTATTTTTTAATTTGATGGCTGCTGGTGCCAAGACTGTTAATTGTGGAGCCAAGCAATCCCAATGTCTTCATCGTCTATCATGATGCTGCCAATCATCCCAGTAGTGAAAATCTTTGTCTTTTTTGATGTTGAGCTTCAATCCATACTTAAGGCTGCAATCCTTGACCTTCTTCAGCAAGCATTTAGAGACTCCTAAGCTCAAGAGAGACTCTCAGCAGCATGAGTGACTAGAAGCTGCTTGAAGCCTTAGACATCCCAGAAGTTAATTGAGCCATCATATCAAGGATTGGATGTGGGGGGAGGTAGGTGTTGAACAGGGTAATGAGAGTGGAAGGGGATGCTGGTGGAGAGAGGAAATGAATGGGTCAAAACACACATGCCAAGGCAGGCAGGGAGTGACAACTGAATCTATTGATTACTTCTATAATGGAAAAAAAATCTTTCATCTGGTCCTTTCCATAAAATGCTTGTCTGTCAGATACCGTTCTAAAGCTGAGCATTCAAATCAAGACATAGCAGAAGAAGAACATACACTTCAGAAAAAATAGGCTTTCAAAAATCCTTTGTACAAGAGCACACTTAGAGTAAAATAGTAGATATGGCAACTGAGACTGTGCCCTCAAATATGGAAACACAAAGTAAGAGGAATAGTTCTAACAAGACACTAGTGATTAAATGGAATGTAAGAAGTATGAATATAGGAAAATTGGAAATTTTAAAGAAAGAAATAGAAAGTATAAATATTGACATACAAACTATTAGAGAGGACAGAGCAGAGTTTAGGGCTGTTGTACATAGGGTCGCTATGAGTCACAAGCGACTCGATGGCACATAACAACAACAACTATTAGAGAAATGAGATGAGTTGGACATTTTGAATCAGTTGATCATATAATCTACTATGCTGGAGATGAAAAAGGGAGAAAAAAAATGGAGTTGTTGTCATTGTTAAAAAAAGTCATTTATAGAGCCATCCTGAAACACGATGCTGTGAATGATGGGATAATATTTATACTCATACAAGAAAGCTCAGTGACAACCACTAACATTGAAATATATGCACCAAAACCAGACCCCAAAAGGAGGAAATATATAATTCCAAGAAATTTTGCAGTCAGAAAAAGATTAAACATGCAATCAATATGTATTAATAATAATGGGTGACTGGAATACAAAAATTGAGAACAGGGAAGAAGGATCAGTAGTGGGAAAACATGGACTTGGTGACAAAAAATGAGCCTGGAGATAGAATGATGGAATTCTGTACAATCAATTATTTCTTCATTGCAAATACCTTTAAAAAGAAAAATGAACACAGACTATTACGTTCACCCAAATGGTGTGTACAGGAATCAGATCAATTGCATCCGTGGAAAGAATTTTTGGAAACTCAGTATCAGCTGTGAAAACTAGGCAAGGTGTTGATTGTGGAAGAGACCATCAACTACTCATGTGCAAGTTCAAGTTGAAGGTAAAGAAGGATAAATCAAATCCATAAGAACCAAAATTTGACCTTGAATCTATCCTACATTAATCTCAAAACCATCTCAGGAACAAGTCTGAGACTTTTAAAAAAATATTTATTTTATTAATTTTAATGAACATTTACAGAGATTTTGGATTTCCATTCATTCATTGTTGCACTTTTCTTCCTGCCCACCCTTCCCCCATCCCAGTTTGCTCGTCTCTTTGAAAAGTAAAAGAAACATTCTTTCATTGGTATACAATCCCCCCGCATCCCCCACACCCCAAGTACATTCCACTGTGACACCTTAATTCTGGACTCTTGTGATAACCGTAATACCCTATCATATATTGCTTTTAAATTGTTCTCTCCCTCATCAGAGAGTTGGACAATGACTAGGGAGTACAGAAGGAGAGTGGATGCTTTTGAGCTGTGGTGCTGGAGAAGGGTACTGAATGTACCCTGGACTGCCAGGAAAACAAACAGATTTATCTTGGAGAGGGTTAAACCAAGCTACTCCTTGGAGGCAAGGATTCTGGGGCTTCGTCTGACATACTTTGGACATGTTGCCAGGAGGGACGGGTCCTTGGAGAGGGACATCATGCTTGGGAGGGTTGAGGGATAATGCAGGAGGGGAAGACCCTCTATGAGATGGATTGATTCGGTGACTGGGGTAATCGGGATGGGTGTGTCAGAGGCGGTGCGGTTGGCGCAGGATAGAGCAGGGTTTAGGGCTGTTGTGCATAGGGTCGCTATGAGTCGGAAACGACTCGATGGCACATAACAACAACTCCCTCATCTGTTTCAATAGGTCTGAAACTTTCAGCACACTAATGAATGAAGACCACAGGATATTTGGGAGGGTAGCAAGAATATCATCCATGAAGAATGTAAAAGATCATTACAATGACAGAGGAGAAAGTAAAGACCAACGTGGATGTCAGGAGAAATTCTGAATATTGCTCTAGAGTGCTGAGACGCCAAAGCAAAGAGAAGAAATTATGAAGCTAAGGAGCTGAACTGAAGATTTCAAAGGGCAGTGTGAGGAGACAAAGCAAAGTACTATAAAGAAATGTGCAAAGAGCTGGAGTCAGAGAACCAAAAGGGCCAAACTCGCTCAGCATTTTTAAATTAAGGAAAATAAAGAACAAATTCAATACTTGAGTTGCTGATATTTAAGGATGCTATGAGGAGAACACGGAATGATCCAGGAAGTATTAAAAGATGATGGAAGGAATATACACAGTCACTGAACTAAAAATTATTGGCTGACACCGAAGAATTTTATAAAACAACTTACGTTCAAGAGACAGTGGTGATGAAGGAAGAAGGTCAATCTGTTCAGAAGGAATTGGCAAAATACAGGGCCCTAGGAATTGAAGGCATGCCAATTGACATGTTTCAACAAACAGATGCTGCCCTGTACGTGCTCATCAGGTTGTGCGAAGAAATCTGAAGGACAATTACTTGGCCAACTTATTGGGAGAGGTCAAAATTTATTTCTATCCCACAAAAATTTAATCTAACAGTGTGGAAATTATCAAACAACATCACTAATATCACATACAAGCAAAATCCTGCTGAAGTTTAATTAAAAATTACTGAAATAGTACATTACCACAGAACTACCAGAAGTACCAGCTGGCTTTTGAAGAGGCCGTGGCACTACTGATAACTGAAATTATCATCACTGTCAGATGAATCTTGGCTGAAAGCAAAAAGTACCAGAGGAATGTCTATCTATGATTCATTGACTATGCAAAGGCATATGACTCTGTAGATCACAACAAATTGTGGCTAACCTTAAGGAGAATGAGAAAACTGATTGTGCTTATGCAAAATCTATACTAGGAGCAGGAGACAGTCATCAGACAGAGCAAGGAGACACTGGATGGTCTCCACACCTTTTCAATTTATATGCAATACAGATCATCCAGGAGGCTGGATTCTAGTAGGAGGAATGTGGCATCAGAATTAAGAAGATTCATCAGCAGCCTACAGATAATCCAACCTTGTTTGCTGAAACTGAGGAGGACAAGTATTTGCTGCAAAAGGTCAAGGACCGTAGTCTTCAATATGGATTAAAGTTTAACATCAAGAAGTCAAAGATTCTCACCACTGGGCCAATTGGTAGCACCATAATGGATAGAGAAGAGATTAAGATTGTTAACAATAGCAACTTGGTAGGCTCCACAATCAACACTCTTGACAAGCAATAGTCAGGAAGTCAAAACACAAATTGCATTAGGGTAATCTGCTGTTGAGGACCTTTCCTGAGTGCTAAAGAGCAATGATGTCTGTCTACAAACTAAGGTGTGCCTAATCCAGTTCATGGTCTTCACAATTACTTGCTATGCATTAGAGAGCTGAACAATGACCAAGGATGAGAGTAGAATTGATGTCTTTGTGTTGTGGTGCTGGAAAGGGGTATTGAACATACCATGGATGGACAGGAGAACAAATAAGTCTGTCTGGAGAGGATGATACTAAGTTTCTTCTTGGAAGCTAGGATTTTGAAGCTCTGTCTTATACACTTTCGGCACATGCCAGGAAAGACTAGTCTTTAGAGAAAGACAACATGCTTGGAAGGGTGGAGGGACAGGGTAGGGAAGGAATACCCTAGATGAGATGGATTTTCACTGTAACTGAGGCAGTGGGATTAGGTGTGTCAGAGACAGTGGGACTGGCTCAGGATAGGTCAGGGTCCAGAGCTATTGTATATAGGGTAGCCATGAATAGTGGACTATGAGACAAAGTGCCAAAATTCTTTAAATATATCATCACATATCAATACGTGTTAGAAATTTAAAAGTATCAAAACCCCATTTCAAATTTTCTTAATCAGACAACCTTGAGATTATCCCAGAAACTAGCCTTCCAGGTATTTCCTTTAAAATTAAAAGCAGATTGGATGAAGTACAACTAATGTACAACAAATTACACTTATAGCTGCTCTGTGGGAGAAGGATGGGAAATCTCTTCCTTTGCTGTTGACTGCCTTTGAAGCTCCACTGATGGGTCAGCTATGGGTTGGTTCTGACTTGACATCACACAAAACAACAACTTAAAGTATAAAATTTGACAAATTGTTATTTATACTTACACCACAAAGTCATCAATATAATCAAGATATGAACATCTCCATCACTGGGAAATTCTCATGCTGCTTTCCTGTACCTCCCTAGGTGATTCCAATGACAGCTGGTGTCTGAGAGATACTGGTGTGGACAAAGTAAATTGTAATTGAGAGAATATTCAGCAGAGTTTGCTTCAGCAGAGCTTATACTAAAATTTGAAACAGAGAGTACCATATCCCTGAGCAAGGTTGACCACAAATTTATGAAGTGTGGAGTAAAAAACATAGAATAAGAATACGGAATAGTGAAGATGAAGTCTTAAACTTAAGTAACAGCAGGAAGCGAATCCTAGATGAAATGGCAAGATCAGCATCTAAGCAAGCCAAAGTCTGGGAGCTCTGGTGGCCTAGTGGCAAGAAGCTGCATTGCAATCCCAAAGCACATGGTTCAAAGCCACCAGTCGCCCTGCAGGAGAAGCATGGGCAATCTCCTCCCACGCAATTAAATGCCTCTGAAAACCCACTGGAGGGTCAGCTATGAGTCAGTTCCCACTCTAAGGTACATAACAACAACAACAGGACAATGTTGTGACAATGTTTCGAAGAGAATATTCATTCACTCTTCCTTTAACTAAAGGACAAGTGCAAGGATAGAGAGATGGGAAAACAGAGATTGTCGAAGACAACCACTAACACATTTCTAGAAAGATAACCTTTCAACTCTAAGTCTCTGATCATGGCATTTCCTAGCCAAAACACATAAAGTCATTGTTGTTGTTGTTGTTATGTGCCATTGAGTCGTCTCTGACTCTTAGCAACCTTATGTACATCAGCTCTGAACCCAGCTCTATACTGTGCCAACATTATTGTCTCTGAAACACCTACCCCTATTACCTCAGTCACTGAGTCAATCTATTTCATCCAAGATTTTCCTATCTTGCACTGTCCTTCCACCTTTACAAGCCTTGATGTCCCTCTCCAAAGACTGATCCCTCTTGGCAACATACACAAAGTATGTCAGATGAAGCTTCAAAATCCTTGACTCCAAGGAGCAGCCTGGTTTCACCCTCTCCAGGAAGGACTTACTTATTTTTTTAGCTATCCATGTATATTCAATAATCTTCTCCAGCACACCTCAAATGCATCAGTTCTGCTTCTATCATCCTTAATCATTGCCAGCTCTCTGATACATAACAAGTCATTTCAAAGACCATAGCCTGGATTAGGCATACCTTAGTCTCTAGACTAATATCATTGCTTTTCAGTACTATGGAGAGGTCCCTGGTGCAATTGGTCTTTTGATGTCCTGGCTGCTGGTACCAAGGGTGTTGATTGTGGAGCCAAGCAAGCTGAAGTTCTTAACAATCTCAGTCTCTGTATCATCTATCATGATGTTGCCAATTGGCCCATTGGTGGGAATCTTTATTTTCTTGATACTGAGCTTCAATCCATATTGAAGGTTACAGTCCTTGACCTTCTAAAGCAAGCAATTCAGATCTTCTTCAGTTTCTGCAAGCAAGGTTGTGTCATCTGAATAACACAAGCGGTTGATGAGGCTTCCTTCAATCCTAATGCTACATTCTTTTTCATAGAGCCCAGCCTGCTGGATGATCTGTTTGGAACATAGATTGAAAAGGTATGAATATATCCTTGGTATACACAATTCCAGATTTTGAACCATGCAGTTGTTTCCTTTTCTGCTCTGATGACTGTCTCCTGGTCCACGTATAGGTTTCACATAAGCACAATCAAGTGTTCTGGGATTCCCATTCTTTCAGAGTTAGCCACAGTTTGTTGTGAGCCACACAGTCAAATGCCTTTGCAAAGTCAATGAAACACAGATAGATATTCTTCTAATACTCTGCTTTCAGCTAAGATCCATCTAACATTGGCTATAATATGCTTAGTACCATCGCCTCTTCTAAACCCAGTCTAAAGATCTGATCCTCTGTTGATGTACTGTTCCAGTCATTTTTGGACAATTTTCAGCAAGATTTTACTTGCATGTGGTTTAATGATATTGTTCAGTAATTTCCATAGTCTGCTGCATCACCTATTTTGGAATGGTAATAAATAGAAATCTTTTCCAGTTATTTTACCAGCTGATTGTTCTCCAGATTTCTAAGCACAACTTGGTGAATATGCCACCAAAAGTGAAGAATTTGCTTGGTATTTCTCAAGCTGAGGCATTTGAAGAAAAAAGTGAAGTCTTAAATTGTAATATTTAAGGATGCCATGAGCAAAATCTTGAATGGTCTAAAAAGCATTAAAAAAAGATAGAAGGAATGCACAGTATCACTGTGTTGTTGTTATGTGCCGTCAAGTCATCTGCGACTCATAGCGACCCTATGTACAACAGCCCTAAACCCTGCTCTTTCCTGTGCCAATCGCATTGCCTCTGACACACCCATCCCGATTATGCCAGTCACTGAATCAATCCACCTCATAGAGGGTCTTCCCCTTCTGCGCTGTCCCTCTACTCTACCCAGCATGATGTCCCTCACCAAGGACCTGTCTCTCTTTGCAACATGTCCAAAATATGTCAGGCGAAGCCCCAGAATCTTTGCCTCCAAGGAGTAGTCTGGTTTAACCCTGTCTAGGATGAATCTGTTTGTTTTCTTGGCAGTCCATGATACATTCAATACTCTCCTTCAGTATCACTGTACCAAAAAGAATTTGTTTATATGAAATCATTTCTGAAAAGAGTATATCATCAAGAACCAATGGTAGTAAAGGAAGAAGTTCAAGCTGCAATGAAAGCATGGCCAAAAAGTAAGTCCCCAGCAACTCATGGAGTACCATTTAATATTTTTCAACAAATAGATGCAACTCTAGATATGCTCAGCAGGCTGTGCCAAGAAATTTGAAAGGATAGTTACTTGCCCAACTGACTGTTTATTCCCCTTCAAAAATAGGCAATCAATCAGACTATGAAAACTATGTTGTTATTGTTATGTGCCGTCGAGTCGCTTGCGACTCATAGCGACCCTATGTGCAACATCCCTAAACTCTGCTCTGCCCTATGCCAATCACAGCATCTCGGCTACACCCATCCTGATTACCCCAGTCACTGAATCAATCCACCTCATAGGGGGTCTTCACCTTCTGCGTTGTCCCTCCACCCTACCAAGCATGATGTCCTTCTCCGAGGATCTATCCCTCCTTGTAACATGTCCAAAGTATGTTAGACGGAGCCTAAGAATCCTTGCCTCCAAGGAGCAGCC
>NW_006399847.1:10005252-10026351 GCF_000299155.1 Elephantulus edwardii
TATAGAAACTCGAGTTTTGAATTTGTTCTTCAGTTCCTTGAGCTTAAGAAATGCTGAGCGAGTTCGGCCCTTTTGATTTTCTGACTCCAACTCCTTATACATTTCATTGTAATATTTTACTTAGTCGTCCTGTGCTGCCTTTTAAAATCTTCTATTCAACTCTTTGGTATCTTGACTTCTTCCCTCTGCTTTTCCGATGAAAACTATAGACCAATATTTTTTTAATATCATATGCAAGATATTGTGATGGGAAACTCTGCTGTTAGGGACTTCTCCAAAGTACTGAAGAACAATGGTGTCTCTCTGGAGACTAAGGTGCATGTGATACAGGCCATGGCCTTTGAAATCACTTGTTATGCATCAGAGTTGGACAAAGACTAAGGGGGATAGGAGAATTGATGCCTTTGAGCTGTGGTGCTGGAGAAGAGTATTGAGGGTACCACGGACTGCTAAGAAAACAAACAGATTCGTCCTGAAGAGGGTTAAACTGGGCAGCTCCTTGGAGGCAGGGATTCTGAGGCTTCGTCTGACATACTTTGGACATGTTCTAAGGAGGGACCAGTCCTTTGAGAGGGACATCATGCTTGGAAGTTTGAAGGGACAGTGCAGGAGAGTAAGGCCCCGTATGAAGTGGATTGATTCAGTGACTGGGGTGATCAGGATGGGTGTATCAGAGACAGTGTGATTGGTACAGGACAGAGCAGAGTTCAGGGCTGTTATACATAGGGTCGCTATGAGTCGCCAGCAACTCGACAGCATGTAACAACAACAACAACAACAACATGCAAGAAAAACATCGTTGAAGATTATTTAGAAATGGTTACAATAATACATTGACAGAGAACTGCTAGAAATACAAACTGAGTTTAGAAAAGGCCATGGCACAAGGGATATTATTGCTGATGTCAGATGGATTTTGGCAGAAAACAGAGAACGCCAGAATAATGTATATCTGTTTTTTATTGACTATGGACATGGATTTGACTATGTGGATCACAGCAAGTTGTAGTGAACATTGAGAAGAATAGGAATATGAGAGCATTTAATTATGCTCGTGCTAAATCTATGCCTAAACCAAGAGTCTGACATGTGAACAGAGCAAACACTGTATGATTTTAATTTTTTTTTAAATATATGTGTCAGGACTGTATCTTTTCTCTATACGTATTCAATCTGTATGCTGAACAAATCATTCAAGAAGCTATACTTTATGAAAAATAAATGTGATATTAGGATCTGAAGAAGACTCCAAAACAACCTATGTGATACAAATGACATAACCTTGCTTGATGAGAAAGAGGAAAACTTGAAGTGCTTGTTGCAACAGATCAAGAACTAAAGCCTTTAATAAGGATTATACCACCATATCAAGAAATGGAAGTACTCACCAACAGGAAACATTATGATAGATGGAGAACAGTTTTAACGTGTCAACAATTTCATCTTTCTACTATAATCAACACCTTGGTACCAGCAGTCAAGAAATCAAAAGGGAAAACCTGCAGAGCATTAAAGAGCAATGATGTCAATTCATAAACTAACGACCTGATCTTCTTGATTGTTTGTTATGTTTCTGAAAGCTGAGCTTGTTGTTGAGGGAGGCCAGTCCTTGGAGAAGGATATCATTCTTATAAAAGTGGAGAGTCAGTGTAAGATAGGAAGACGTTAGGCAAGGTGGATTGACAGAGCGACTGTAACAATGGATTGAGCATACAAGAGATCATAAAGATGGCTTATTATCAGCAAAGTTCACATGTGGTTTTCATGCACTAAGAGTCAATAATAACACATGTCATAAAATTGCTCTAAAACTGAGAGAAGATAAAGAAATGGAAGAAAGAGCTGGAAGAGCTGATCAGAAGATTTTGAAGTTCAAGAAGGCAGAGCAAGTATTATAATGAAATGTGCAGATACCAAGAGCTAGAAAAATAAATAACAACATGCTTGGCATTTCATAAGCTGAAATAAATAACTGAAGGTGAAATTCAAACCTCTAGTTGCAATATCATGGAAGCAGGAGTGGCATACACTTCCTAAACAGTATGTCTCTGGAAACTCTATGAACTTTGATAAATGTCGATAGTTGAGCTTCAGGTCTTTTCTTTACAGGGTTGCTATGAGTCATACTCAACTCGAAGGCAATAAATAACAACAGTTGCAATATCAAAGGGAACCTGTAAGGAAATAATGAATGCCACAAGAACCATGGGAAAACCATGAAACAAATACAGAGTCACTGCATCCATATGTATTGTCAATGCTCAATCATTTTAAGAGGTTGCATATGATTAAAAACCAAAGGTACTAAAGGAAGAAGTCCAAACAGCACTAAAGTCACTGGTTAAAAATAAGACTGCTGCAACTGATGGAATTACCAACTGAGGTGTTACAACAAACAGAGGCTGTCATGCAGGAGCTCAATAGTTTATCCAAGCCATTTACCAGACAGATACTCAGCCAATGTATTTGTGCACTTTTCAAAAGTAAAAAGGTGATCCAACAGAATGTGTAAATTACAGAACAATATCAATGTTACATGCAAGTAAAATCAGAAGTAAACAAGGAACAAAAGACGGTATTACTGCTGTCATAAGGGTTTTGGATGAAAGGGGGGGGAAGAGTGATTATGCAAACGCATTTGACTATGTTGATCATAATAAGTTATGGATAACATTAAGAAAAAGACAATCCCAGAAGGCTTAGTTTTCCCCATGAAGAGTATGAACAAAGGGAAGTTATTCAAACAAAACAAGGGAATATTGCATAGCTTGAAATCAGGAAGTGTGTGCATCAAGATTGCATCTTTTCACCATACCCATTCAGTACATAGGCTGAACAAACAATCCAAGAAGCTACACTATACAAAGAGGAATATAGCATCAGGATTGGAGGAGGACTCATGAACAATCTATGATAAGTACATCACAAAATTTAAAAGGCTTGAAATAATTATTGGTAACGATTTAAAACCGTATTTTACAGTCAGGATTGCACTTCAACATAAAGAAAAGAAAAATCTCAGCTTGACCAATAAGCAGCATCATGATACATTGTTGCTGTTGTTGTTGTTGTTGACAGGTGCCGATGAGTAGAGTATGACTCAGTGACCCTATGAACAAAAAATCTGAATCCTGTTTTATCCTGTGCCATCCTCGCACTTCTTGACGCATAGAAGCCTAAAGTGGCAATAACTGTGTCAATCCACCTGGTTGAGGGTCTTCCTTTCTTCACCAATCCACCAACCTTTCCAGCATCATGTCTTTCTCCAAGAAAAAGCCCATCCTAGGAACATGCCTGAAGTATGTGAGGCAAAACCTCATCATCTTTGCTTCCAAAAAGTATTCTGGTTGCACAATCTCCAAGATATATTTCTTTGTTCTTTTGGCAGTCCATGGGATGATAACCACTCTTTTTCAACACCGTGGCTCAAAGGCATCAATTCTTCTTCTGTCATCCTTATTTCATTCTCCAGCATTCAAGTTCTTCTCACTTTAGCAAGCAAGGTTATGTCATCTGTGTAATACACATTATTGATGAGTTTCCTTCTAATTCTGATGCCACATTCCTCTTCATAGAGTCCAGCTTCTCTATAATTGCTTAGCATACTGATTGAATAGATATGTCTCTTGTTTGTAGCTGTTGGATTCTGGAAGGTAGGTCATTTTTATTCCATTAACAATGTGTGGTTATTTTTATTTACTTATCAATTAAGTAGAGGCTGTTTGGTCTTTTTTGTTTAATTGACAATAAGTTGTGGTCTGGAAGCCTCTTGTTTAAACCAATTAGAATGGTGGGCAGACATTTGTGGTTAAACATTGATTTGAGCCTGCCTGAGAGCCTCTTATTGAAACAATTATATTCTGGAAGGTAAGTCACTTTTATTTAATTAACAATCAGGTGTAAGCTGAACAGAAGATTTCAAAGGGCAGCTCAAGAAATAAAGTGAAGTATTATAATAGAATGAGTAGAGAGATATAATTGGAGAATTAAAAGGGAAGAATTTGCTCTTCATTTCTGAAGCTGAGAAAACTGAAAAACACATTTAAAGCTCATGTCATAATACTTAAAGATACTGTGAGAAATATATTGAATAACCCAGAAAGCATCAAAAGTAGATGGAGGGAATACACATAATCACTGTATCAGAAAGAACTAACACTGAAATATTTCAGAAAGTATCATATAAGAAGGAGTAAATAGTAATGAAGGAGGAAGTAGAAGCTGCATTGAAGGTATTGGGTAGGGGGGAAACTCATCAATAATGTGTATTATACAGATGACATAGCCTTGTCAAGTTAGAAGAACTTGAAACACTTGTTGCAGAAGATCAAAGAACATGGCCTTGTATTCTTGCATAAGAATTGCATCTCAATGTAAACAAAGATTCTTACCCCTGAACAGAGAGGCAACACCATGATAGATGGAGAAAAGAATTGAAGGGATACCAAATGACTTGTTTGAATTAACAGATGCAGCCTGGGATGCACTCACCAATCTATGCAAGAAAATTTGGAGGATAGCTGACTGGCCAATGGAATGGAAAAGAGTCATATTTATTCCCACTCCCAAGAAAGGTGATCCAACAGAATGTAAAAACTTTTGAACAGTATCATTAATATCATATGCAAGCAAAATACTGCTGAAAAGAATTCAAAAATGGCTGGAATAGTACATAGACAGGGAACTGCAAAAGGTTCAAGCAAGATTTAAAAGAGATAATGGCACCAGGGATATCACTGTTGATATCAGATCCTGGTTGAAAGTAAAGTATTCCAGAAGAATATCTACGTATGCTTTGTTGACTGTGCAATGGCATTGGACTGTGTGGATTATAACAAGTTATGGCTGACATTGAAAAGAATGGGAATTTCAGAGCACTTAATTGTGTTCATGTGAAACCTATTCCTAGACCAGGAAGCTTTTGTGCAATCAAAAGAAGGGAATACTGCATGGTGTAAAATTAAGAAGGAAGTACATTAAGGTTGTATTCTCTCTCATGATAAATTAGACAAGATTAAAATTGTCAAGGATTTAATTTTTCTTGGAACTATAGTCAGCATGTTTAGAAGCAGCAGTCAAGAAATCAAATCACAACCATCTCTCTGCTGCAAAACCCCAAGGCTTTGTGGCATGGCTGGCCCAGCAGCATCTTTCAGACACCACTTCCCCCTCATCTGCTAAAGGCTGAGGCACCCTCACACCCAGGCCAGGGGCAAAACCTCTGCCTGCAGTTTAGAGGGCTGCAGTTTTAGTTTGGCCCAGACTGCAATACTGCCTAGAGCACTAGATTGATGCCCCCACCACCAGGACACCCTGCTTTGGGACCACCTGGAGACCATCTAGCTGCCACTCCTACTGTCCAGAGCAAATATCGAATACCACAGATACCTTGGCCTTAAACACTGCTTTTTAGCTACATAACATGGGATTTCTTAATCTCAAGCCAAAGAGGCCAAGTGAAGCTGTGTTTTCAGGATGGCAATAGCTTGATTATTGTTTTCTAGAGGGGTCACCAATGTACATATCAGTCACAAAACATTGCCATACCCTGGGCTATTATATAGTTACAAAAATCTAACATCTTTAAGAAAAGATCCACATAATGTCAAGA
The DNA here is from genome assembly GCF_000299155.1 of Elephantulus edwardii. Taxonomy (NCBI): domain Eukaryota; kingdom Metazoa; phylum Chordata; class Mammalia; order Macroscelidea; family Macroscelididae; genus Elephantulus; species Elephantulus edwardii. The sequence continues at coordinate 10,010,864 of NW_006399847.1, forward strand.
AAGTAGTCTGCCTCAGTCATTATGAAAAATAAAAAAATAATTATCCTTCTCCTAAAAAAGCAGATCCAATGAATAGTGCAAATAGAAAGAACCAGAAGACATATGCTGATGTGGAGTTGTTTGAAAGTCACAGAAGAAGATGAAAACAATGGAAAAAGCAATGTAAATGGGGCAGGGAGGAAAGATATTACATACTGACTAAAGGCAAAATAGATCAAGAAGATAAAAACCTTGGTCAACATTTAGGCAATAAATATTAGACCTGCAAAATGCATAGAACAACGGTTAACAGAATTAAAGAAAGAAATAGATAGCACCACAATAGTGGTAAAAGACTTCAACACACCACTATCACCAAAGAATAGTTCAACTCAAATGAAACTTAACAAAGATGCAGAAGATCTAAACTATACAATCAGCCAACTCGACCTTGTGGATATATCCAGGGTACTGCACTCAAGTAAAACTCAATTCATTTTCTTCTCTAGTGCACATGGTACATTATTCAGAATTGGTTACATATTAAGGCACAGAGTAAGCCTCAATAAATTAAAAAAACTTTGAAATTATAGAAAGTATCTTTTCAGACCACAATGCCATAAAACTAGAAATTAACTACAGGAGGGTAAAGTTTACAAAACTACCCATGGGCAAACTAAATAATTCTCTGCTAGAATATAATTGGGTTATAAAAGAAATAAAGAATGAGATTAAAAAGTTCCTTGAAACAAGTGAAAATGAAAATACAACATACCAAAACCTCTGGGATACAGCTAAGGCAGTCCTCAGGGGACAGTTCATAGCAATAGGCACACACTTAAAAAAGGAAAAAAGAAGAGAAATTAAGGATCTAACTCATCATCTTCATCAACTTAAAAAATAACAACTTAATCCTACAGTCTATAAAAGAAAAGAAATTATATGGACATGAGTTGAAATAAATGAGATAGAAAACAGAAAACCAATCAAAACCATCCATAAGACTAGAAGCTGATTTTTCAAAAGGGTCAATAAAATTGACAAACTGCTGGCATATTTAACAAAACAAAACAATAAAAAAGTTAAGACACAGTTAACTTGATTAAGACATGATAGAGATCACATCACATCACAACAAAACCACATGAAATTAAGTTGATAATATTGGAATACTGAAAAAAGCTATACTCTAATAAATTAGAAAGACTAGAGAAAATGGACAAATTCCTTGAAACTCATGGTCTTCTCAGATTGACAAGAACAAATAGAGAACACTTGAACAGACTGATTACACATACACACACACACACACACACACACACACACACACACACAATGAATAGGCCATAAAAAGGAGTTCTCAATAGTCCTGGACTAAAATGTTTCACAGTTGAATTCCAGCAAAAATTCAGAGAAAATCTATAACTAACTCTACTTAAAGTATTTTTAAAAATAGAAAAAGAAGAAACACTCCTAGAGTCATTCTATGAAGTAAGCATAACCCTAATTCCAAAACCAGGCAAAGATATTACCAGGAAAGAAAACTACAGACCAGTATTTCTCATGAATATAGATGCAAAAATACTTAAGAAAATCCTAGCTAATAGAATTCAAAAGCACATAAAAAAATAATTCTTCATGACCAAGTGGGATTCATAAGAGGTATGCAAGGATGGTTCAACATAAGAAAAACAATTGAGATAATTCACCACATTAACAAAGCAAACAAGGGGAACTGGGTGATATTAGCAACTGATGCAGAAAAGATGTTTGATAAAAATTCAACACTCCTTTCTGGTAAAGACAGTCAGCAAAATTTAAAGAGAAGAGAATTTCCTGAATATAATGAAAAGTATATATGCAAAAACAAGAGCCAATATCATTCTCAATGGAAAAAGACTAAAAGCATTTTCCTTGCAAACAGAGACCAGGCAAGGATGCCTACTGTCACCCCTCCTATTCAATATTGTATTGGAAGTACTTACTGGGGCAATATGACAAAAGAAGGAAATAAAAGTCATCCTGATAGGCAAAGAAGTGTTTGCATTGTTGCTACATATTGCTAGGAGGTGTTATTCCTTGGCGAGGGACATGATGTTGGGAAGGATAGCGGGTCTACAACCTCAACCAAGTGGATTGACAAGGTAACTGCTGCAAAGGGTCCTTGTGTGTCAGGAAGTATGAAGATGGTGCAGGACAGGACCAGGTTCAGATCTTTTGTTCATAGGGTTGCTATGAGTCATACTCAACTTGATGGCACCTCACAACAACAATATGCAGATGATATGATATTGTACACAGAAAAATCCAAGGACTCAACAAAAAACTGTTAGAGCTAGTAGAACAATTTAGTAGAGTGTCAGGATATAAGATCAATATCCAAAACCAGTGGGATTCCTCTATAGGAACAAAGAGAACTCAGGGAAGGAAACCAAGAAAGCAATGTTGTTGTTGTTTTCTACCATAGAGTCAGAAATGACCCATAGTTGAACTTTTAGCAGGGTTTCAGAGGCAGTTAAATGCATGGAGGAGATTGCCCATCCTTCTCCCGTGAAGCAGCTGTTGTCTTTGAATCATGTACCTTTGAGATTTCAGAGCAACTTCTTGCCACTACGAACTAAGAAAGCAATACCATTTACAATTGTTGTTTTTGTTGATTGTCATTGAGTTGACTATAACTCATAGCGATCCCATGAACAAAAGGCCTAAAGCCTTTCTATAACTATCGTCATTTATCAAATGAGTTCCCAGAGGCATGTTGTTTTCAATAGCCAACCACATACTGAGATACCTGGGAGTGAAACTAATTAGAGACACAAAAGACCTGCATGTCACTGTTGTAAAACAGGACTGACATCGGGGTTGGGGGGAGACTGAGAAAGATGGGTTCAATAATGCGTATTGCATTGAAACAGATAAGGTAGAAAACGGTCTAAAAGGGATATGTGATTAGGTATTTTTGTCATGACAGGAGTCCAGAACAAAGGCTGCATAGTGGAGTGGACCTCGGGGGAGGGATTGTAAAACAATGAAAGAATTTTTCTTTTACTTTTCAAAGAGCAGAGCATACTGAGGGGAAGGGGGGTTGGCAGGGGAAAAAAGTACAACAATGAATGAATGGAAATCCAAAGCCTCTGTAAATTTTCATTGAAATTAATAATTAAAAAAAGAATACCAGGGGGAAAAAACCCTACAGAACATTTCTCAAGGCACAATAAAATATCTAAATAAATGGAACAGTGTGCCCTATTTATAGATAGAAAGACTCAGTATTGAGAAAAATGACAGTCCTTTCAAAAGCAATCTACATATTCAGTGGAATTCCAATAAAGACATCAAATTCATTTTTCAAGGAGATTGAAAAGGAAATTGTCACATTTATTTTGAGAGACAAGAGACCCTGAATAAGCAAAGCACTTCTGAAAAACAAAAATGAAATGGAAGACTTTGCATTCCTTGACCTCAAAATATACTACACAGTGGTAGTCATGAAAACAGCATGGTTCTGGTATGATAGGCACATAGACCAGTGGAACAGAATTGAGAACCCAGAAATAGACCCAGCTATCTATGGTCAACTGATATTCAACAATGAAATAAAACCTATCAAATGAAGAAATTGTTCTTCAACAAATGATTCTGGCAAAACTGGACTGCTACTTGCAGAAAGCTGAAACAGGATCCACATCTCATATCATACACAAAAAACAACTCAAGGTGGATCAGTGAGCTGGGAGTAAACCCCAACATAAAACTCATCAGAGACAAATTGGAATCAAGCTTAGACAGTCAAGTCCATTCTATAAAGAGACTGCCAATTACAGCCAGCAATGAATAATATGAAGAGGACAAATTGATGAATGGGGCCTTCTAAGGATTAAATCCTTGTGCCATCAAAAACTTCATCCAACAGAGCGAAAAGAAAACCTACTGACTTGCAGGGGGAAATGACATTTGGCAATACCATTTCAGACAAGGGTCTCATACCAAAAGTTTGCAGAATCCTACAGAAAAAAAAGCCTGATAACCCAATTGCAAAATGGACAAAAGACATGGAAACACTTTTCGCAGAAGAAGATATTCAGATGGCCAACAGACACATGAAGAAATTCTCCAAAGCACTGGCAATAAGAAAGATGTAAATCAAAACCACAATGAGATACAATCTCACTCCAGTAGCAGTGGCAAAGTTTAAAAGGACAACAGGTAATAACAGGACAGCAGTGTTTCACCCAAAGTACCTGAATGGCAGAAGAGGGAAGTCTATTCCCTTCCAGAAACCATGACTTGGTCCAGCTCAGCCAGGGATGGGACCTTTCCTTAAGTTTGAACTTAGGGGATCCCACATGATGTAGCTGGACAGTCATGTTTCATCCAAAATTGGTGCTCCTGTCTCTGGACAGTGGGGATGGCAGCTGGGTGACCTCCTGGTAGTGGTGGCTGGGGCAGCAGTCTATGCTCTGGGTGGGATTATAGTCTGGAACACACTGAAACTGGCCCGATCAATCTGGCAGGCAGTGGTTCTGTCCTCAGCCAGGGTGTGAGTGTGCCTGGGCTGAGCCACAGCCTTTAGCAGATGTTGGGGAAGCAGTGGCTGGAAGATGTTCTCAGGCTGGCCTTGGTGTCTTGCAGCAGAATGAAGGTAAGGCCCTTGATGAGTGAGTACATCTCACAAGAAGCGTGCATCTTACGAGAAGAGAGATAGGAACTCTTATACACTGTTGGTGGGATTGTAAAATAGTACAACCACTCTGGAAAGCAGTTTAGTATTTCCTCAGAAAGCTGAACATATACATTCCATAATATCCAGCTGTTCCACTGTTTGGACTATATTCCCCCAAAATAAGAACTGAGGCTCAAATGGAGACTTGTACACTAATGTTCATAGGAGCCTTATTCACCATTGCAAGAAAATATAACAGCCCAAATGTCCAATCATAATTGAATGGATTTAAAAATATGGGACATTCACACAATGGAATACTACGCAGCGTGCAGGAGCAATGATTTTGTAAATTATTGCCTAACTTGGGAAGGACTTGAGAGCATGATGCTAAGTGAACTAACTCAGTCCCCAGTCTCATAAGGACAAATACTGTATAAGAGCATTATTTTAGAACATGTATGAAATCCAAGGGGGGAGGATAGGAGTAGAGGTGTGAGGATGGGGAAGGGCATTTAATCATATGGTCACACAATTTGATGGGTGAGGGAGGGATGGGAAAAGGAAATGGGAAAGATCCAATGTGAAAAATAATGTATATGAATCTGTAAGTAAAACAGTTGTTGTGGTGGTGGTTGTGGTGGTGGTGGCGGTGGTCCAATCACATATTGCAATGGGGACATCTGCTGTTAAGGATCTCTTGAAAATTATAAACAGTGAGGATGTTACCTTGATGGCTAATACACATTTGATCCATGCCATGATATTTTTCAATCACCTCATATGTGAAAGTTTAACAATGAATAAAAAAGATGGGGGTAAAGATGCTTTTGAATTTTAGTGTTCAATGTATTAAGAACCGCTAGCAGAATGAACAAATCTATATTGGCCAAAGTGCAGGCAGAATGCTCTTTAGATGCAGTAATGATGAGTCTTTGTCTTATGTCCTTTGGATATGTTCTCAGGAAGGGTCAATCTCTGGAGAAAGACATTATTCTTGGTAGAATAAAGGGTAAGTGATTTACAAGATGGATTCACACACTGACTGTTACAATGAGATTTTCTTATAACAGAGATTTTTAATCTGGCACAGGACCAGCAGTGACTCCTTCTGCTGTTAATAAGACCCTACTCAATAACATCTAATTATAGTAATAACAATTATGTCTTTCATTTTTATGTCTAAATCACTAACACTTTTCAACTGTGCCAGTTTTGATGTTTTAGGCTTATCTGTCCTTTTAGACTTATTTGCTCTCTTTTTTGAGGAAAATTTTTTTACATATTTTAGATTATAGCCTACACCATCACCTCAACAGTTAAAAAAGAAAATCTCTCCGATCTTAGCAGATATCCCTTCTTTGGCAAAATAACTCTGATTGAAACACTAATGCATTAGCATCCAAAGGTTTACCATAAAATATTCATTAAGAGAACTTAACAAATTCACCTCATTGTCATTGAGTTGGAACTGATTCATGACTGACCCTTCAGCAGTTTTTCAGGCTGCAAATGACAACAGGAGGAGAACATGCTTCTTACTCCCTCACAGCCACTGGTAGATTTGCTCTGTCGGCTTTTGGATTGGCAGTGCAACTCCTTACTCAGTAGGTCCCCAAGCTGGAAATGAAAATGATCTGTTCTGAGCAGAGAAGGAAGGAAAATGCTTGGAGCCATTCTTAAATCTCAGGGAACTTCTGTACCTGCCTTCCACCCCACTTCTGGTCTCTCTCTCTCTCTCTCTCTCCCCCCTCCCCTTTCTCTCTCTCTCTCCAGTTAATTAGTACTTTATTCTGTTAGACCTCTGATAAATTCCTGCTAACCGTTTAGGAAATCACTTCAGAGTAGTGGAGATTCAAGAGTGGAATGATTTCTAGGAACTTGGTATTTTGAAATTGTTGTTGTTATGTGCCATCGAGTCACTTGAGACTCATAGTGACCCTATGTTCAAGAGTTCTAAACATCATTCTATACTGTGCCAACCTAGCCATCTCAAACGCACTCATTCCCACCACTCCATTCACAGAACCGACCCATCTCATCGAACGTCTTCCTTTCCTGTGCTGTCCCTCCACTCTACCAAACACGATGTTCCTCTCCAAAGACCAGTCCCTCCTTGCAACATGCCCAAAGTATGTCAGATGAAGCTTCAGAATCCTTGACTCTAAGGAGCATTCCAGCTTCATCTTCTCCAGGACAAACCTATTTGTTCTCCTAGCAGTCCATGGTATATTCAACACTCTTCTCCAGCACCACAGCTCAAAGGCGTCAGTTCTCTTTCTATCATCCCTATTCACTGTTCAACTCTCTGATGCATAGCATGTAATTGCGAAGACTATAGCCAGGATCAGGCACACCTTAGTCTCCAGCCTGACTTTGTTGCTCTTCAGTACTCTTGAAAGGTCCCTCACAGCTGACTTTCCCAAGTCAGCTGTTGAGTGTATTTTGAAATAGAATTTGATTATGTCCTTCAAACAGAGCCTTGTTGCAACTATCTTATCTCCTCATCATGGGTACTGTGTATAACATAAGTCAACGTTTGCTCAGGAACTAAAGATAGAAAAATACTACTTATATTTTACATGAGATAAAATTTCTACAATTTTTACTTCATATGGACAATTTCTGAAAGTGGTAAAGTCAGAAAACACTGACTTTAACTTAGTTGCTACATTATCAAGACACTTAAAATCATATGTCCCATTTAATCCTGTAGATCCAGTAGCAGTTCTTATATGTTCCGTTTTTATCTTTTTATAATTATTAGGTGTCATCAAGTCGATGGTGTTAATTTTGTAAGTCTGTTTGGATTAACTAGTTTCTCAACGAGCTACTAAAATAATATAACAGTTTGTTTCCTTATCTTTATCTAGATTTCTCAGTCCATAATGTATCTTCTATCAGTATTATCCTCCTAAAAACAAGACCGAAAAAATCAAAAGTATCATCAAATAGAGGAATCGCTGGATCACATGGGATTTCTATATTAATCTTTTTTAAGAAACATCAGAATGACTTCCATGGTTGATTGTGTTAGGAATATACCCTAAAGAAATCAGAGCCAAGGCACAGAGATAGGTAAACCTATGTTCATTACAGCAATATTTACAATGGCAAGAAAATGAAAACAGCCTAAATCCCTGTCAACAACAACAAAAAATGGACAGAGAAATTCTGGTACCTTCACACAATGGAATACTATGCAGTATTAAGGAGCAATGAATTCACAAAATAGTACTAACATTTGTGAGTCTAAAGGATATTATGCTGGGTGAAATAACTGAGTTATAAAAGGGCAAAGACTGCATAAGACCACCACTGTGAAAAATAGAGGGTAACTAGGTGATGGGGCAGGGTGTCAAGGAAGCAGAAAAAGAATATACAGACAATGAACATTGTAAAGGACCAGGGAAAGGGAGAGTCAACCCAGGAAGAACTGATTAAAGGGCAATATGGCTATTTCAGTTAGCAAATAGGAATGGGAAATGTGTAACTGTTCAAAGGGGAGGGGGAAGGGGAAAAGAGGGGTAGCAGAAAGGGTAGGGAGAGGGAAAACTGTTAGGGAAGCAGAGATTACTGGGCAGTTGGTGGCGAGGTGAAGGAACAGGCCAGGTGTCATGGAGATTTAATAAGAAAGGCATTGATCAATAGTGACTAATTATAAAAACTCAATGTGTATGTGTATGAGTATGAATGATTGCATAAAACATGTATGTTAGACAATGTACTCCTTAGACAACCTTCATTAACAATACACAATATATCGGAATGATTGTGTGAAAAATAATAATAAAGTCTTACCAAGCAGATTGTGAATCCTAGTGACTTCCTACGTGTCAGAATAAAACTATACTCCGTGAGGCTTTCAATGGCTGATTTTTTAGGAATAGATTGCCAGACCTTTTGCCCAAGTCACTGTGGGTGCACTTGAACTAGCTTTGGGTTAGAACACTGTAACTGCTTTCCCCACTCTCTTTCCCCGTCTTTCCACCTCCTCCACTGTAGGCAAGTTGCTTCCTGCCCTCCCCCCGACCCGGCCCCCGCACCTCCCTTCTTCCTCTCACTTTTCTCCTTTCTTCTTTATTCTCAATCTATTCCACTCTGACATTTTCTTTTGATCCTTTCATGCTTTATAGATCCTTTGTCTCTGTTCCCATATGCAGCTTCTGTCTGTGTTATGTGCTTCAATTTCAAATCACAAGGAACATAAGCTGTATATCTCTGCTTCTTTTCTTTAGTCACACAAGCAAAGAAAAAGAAAACATCTTTCTGCTTGAGCAAAACCTCATCATTGCAGTTAGCCGGCAGGCCTGCTATTCACTACCAGCTGGAGGGAACTCTAAACATGACCATATTAATGAGAGAGTTCATGATGCAAATGAAAAGCATATGCCTGGGAGAAACTCTCTCGGAAAATATGGTGCACTACCCATCACTAGGAAAATCTGACTTCATGGCAGTATTCTTTTTTTCTATACTATTAAAGCCATGCTTAGCTTTCCACAGAAAATTAGGGCTTAATCCTAGTTATGATATTTTTGGTTCTATGTATTCATATGACTATGTGCAACTGGAGTGGGAAAATAGCTTTGGTTTTGGTTACTAACAAGAAATGAGAAATTAGTCAGATCAGGTCAGACAGCTCTTCAGCAAGATTGCCTCCAGAAATTCGGCCTCATGATGCAGTATTCTACCATTCATGGGTGTAGCGTGAGTATTGAGCCTTCTGTTTCTTGTCATGAGAACCACCTAAAACTGTATGTGGCATGTATTATTCATACTACATTCTGAAGCAGGCATATAACTGGAAATGTGGATTTGAATGTCCACATAATAGGAGTTCAGCTAATTTTTCAAAACTAGTTGCTGGGAACAATGATCCCCTTTTTATCTCCAGAAAAGTGCTAAGCTCTCTCCCAGTGGCCTCTGTACTTCTTTGAACTCTTTTATCTACTTACCACCTTCACTGATTTCATATGCAGCCTGCAGAACTGGAGGAGAAATAGTCTAGGTTCCTGCTCCAAACCACCAAAAAGTATTTTTAAAACAAACAAACCAAAAATACCACTTATTTGTCTCTTCTAACCCCAGGGAAGCCAAGAGCCTGACAGACAGGCAAGTTTAGAAAGGCAAATGTACTTTGCCTAAGACTGAAAGGTAACGGCAATTTTTACAAATATTGAAGTTACAGAGCAGAGATCCAAAGGTAAAATGGAGATATGATTAATTGCTACTGAGTAGAAAATGGCCACAGTCTGAATTTCCTGAATAAGGAACATACCCAAATTTATATGATCACCCAATATGTATTTTTCAAAGCCCATTTGAAATTATCTCTAATATTCATAACTCTAATATTGTCTAGGAAACCTCTGGTGGTATAGGCTTTAGAGTTGAGTTGCTAACTCAATAGCCGCACCTCTGGTGGTTCAAATCCACCAAACGCTTCACGTGAGAAAGATGGACAATCTCTTCCCCAGTGATAGGAACCTGGGAAACCCAGTGGAGACTAAGCTAAGAGCCAGTTCTCACTCAGGGGTAATGAGCCAGCAAGCAAATACCTGTTAATAAAAATGAAGAATCTTCCTCCCTGAACCTCTTGGGATTGATTAATCAGAATATTTTATTAAAGCTGATTTTTTAACATTTATCATTTCATAATATAATATAAAAGAAACATCTATGTGGAAAAGATACCTCAACTTTATTATGACGTTGACATTTCTGTGCACTTATGAAGAGAAGCAAGATAATGTCAGTGCTGTTTTAGTCTTTCTTCCTTATAAATTCATAAAAATAAATGTCATAAACAGAGATCAGTAATCAGGTAGTATGTGTTATAAGGATTTCATTTTGGTCTGACAGTAGGTATTCTCTTATAATGTAATTACTATTTTAGAGGGAGAACCTTTCTTTATCAACAATCTGCATTATGCAGATGACACAACCCTGCTTGCTGAAACTGAGGAGGACCTGAAGTGCTTGCTGCAGAGGGCCAAGGACTGCAGCCTCCAATATGGACTGAGGCTCAATGTCAAGAAGACAAAGATTCTCACCATTGGACCAATTGGCAGCAACAGGATGGATTGTTCACTGCTTTAATTTGCTTGGCTCCACAGTCAACACTCTTGGCATCAGTAGCCAGGAAATTAAAAGACATATTGCCATGGGAAAGACTTCTGTTAGGGACCTCTCCGAAGTACTGAAAAGCAATGGTGTCTCTCTGGAAACTAAGGTGCATGTGATACAGGCCATGATCTTTGCAATCTCTTGTTATGCATTAGAGAGTTGGACAATGACTAAGGAGGATAGAAGGAGAATTGATGCCTTTGAGCTGTGGTGCTGGAGAAGAGTATTGAGTACCGTGGACGGTTAGGAAAACAAACAGATTCACCTTAAGAGGGTTAAACCGGGCTGCTCCTTGGAGGCAAGGATTCTGAGGCTCCGTCTAACATACTTTGGACATGTTGTGAGGAGAGACCGGTCCTTGGAGAGGGACATCCTTCTTGATAGGGTGGAGGGACAGAGCAGGAGGGGAAGGCCCTCTATGAGGTGGATTGATTCAGTGACTGGGGTAATGAAGATGGGAGTGTCAGAGACAGTGTGATTGGCACAGGACAGAGCAGAATTTAGGGCTGTTGTACATAGGGTCGCTATGAGTCGCAAGCAACTCGATGGTACATAACAACAACAACAACCTTTCTTTAATCCCTTCCAACTGTTCTCCCAATTGCATTTGTTTTGTTCGACTGCATTCCATATGCTGTGTGTAAATACTCTGGCTTCTCCATTATTCTCCAATTCCACTAGTAATGGATGCTGAAATTGGGTACCATTGGGAAACAAGGTTCATTGACCCATGATCTCATGCGATCTTTGTGATAATCTCAAGTAGAATTTATGGTGAATTCTAAATCAGACCTCAAAGTGTGTAGGATCTCAAAGGAGTCTTCAGCTCAAGATGCCCCTGGCATGATAGTCCATGTGTCCTTCACCATGCTGTCCCCGGGCAGAGGCAAGGTTTGACCTCATGTGTTCATGTAGAAAGCAGAAATGAGGACAAAAGGATGACCAACACTAGCAATAACTAATCCAGAGTGCTGAAAAATTCTGCCAACAGCTTGAATCCACCGAAGTGTAACTTTGAGATGTTGATAAAATGTCAACAGAACTCCAAATGGTGAGAAAGGAATCATGCTGATGACAATTGTAGAAGAATTTGACAGTCTTAGGACAAGTAAAATGTGCATATGCAAAGTTTCTATGGCTAACAAAATCCTTACCAAAGGTTTATTCTTTCTGAATAAATATCCAACCCAAGTTGTACCTGAAAAGACTTTATAGGAGCAACACTGAGCCATTATTTATTTAGAAATACCCTCAGGAGCTGGGCAAGGCTTACAGGTCACACGAAAAGACAATATTAAATTATCTTTTTCACTACAATTCGTAGTGTCTGTAACCAAATTCACTGACATCAAGTTCATTCAGACCCATGGCAAACCTCTATTGGGTTTCTGAGGCTACAAATATTTATAGGAGGACACTGCCAATCTTCCTCCCACAGAGCAGCTTATGGATTCAAACTGCTGAGCTTTTGGGTGATAATGCACCAGAAATGTTACACACCAGAGTTCTTTCAAAAGAAAATAAGAGATGAAGTTAAGTCATACGGTAAAAGATATCTTTGGAAAGCAGTAATTATAGAACACCTACATAACAATTCTACCTACTCATTTCTTAGTTCAGTGGTTTGTATATTGTGGTGACACTGGAAATAATGCCATTAATGCCACCAAAGTCACCCAAGGTAAACAGGTTTCAGTGAAGCTTCCAGACTAAGACAGCCAGGAAGAAATGCCTGGATATCCATCCAGTTCTAAGGCTTAGTCATGAAAACTATACAGGTTAGAAAAAAAATATTTTCCTACCTAGTATTAAACCTTATGCCTCTGAAAACTCTAGGAACATAAAGAAACAATGTTAATTATAGAATAGGGTTCAGATCTTTTGTTCATAATGTTGCTATATGTCATGCTCGACTTCACAGCACTTTACAACAACAACAAGGATTAGAAGTTGAGCCTCCTAGGTTGAAAAACACTCAGAATACAAAATGGCTATATGAATAGGCTAGTTGTTGTTGTTGTTGTTATGTGCCATCGAGTCGCTTGCGACTCATGGCCACCCTATGTACAAAAGCCCTAAACTCCGCTCTGTCCTGTGCCAATCGCACTGTCTCTGACACTCCCATCTTCATTACCCCAGTCACTGAATCAATCCACCTCATAGAGGGCCTTCCCCTCCTGCACTGTCCTTCCACCCTCCCAAGCATGATGTCCTTCTCTAAGGACCAGTCTCTACTCACAACATGTCCAAAGTATGTTAGATGGAGCCTCAGAATCCTTGAAGCCTCCAAGGAGCGACCCGGTTTAACCCTTCCCAGGACGAATCTGTTTGTTTTCCTAGCAGTCCTTGGTATTCTCAATACTCTTCTCCAGCACCACAGCTCAAAGGCATCAATTCTCCTTCTATCCTCCTTTGTCATTGTCCAACTCTCTGATGCATAACAAGTGATTGCAAAGACCATGGCATGTATCAGACGCACCTTATTCTCCAGGGAGACACCATTGCTCTTCAGTATTTTGGAGAGGTCCCTAATAGCAGACTTTCCCATGGAAATGCGCCTTTTAATTTCCTGGCTACTGGTGCCAAGACTGTTGACCGTGGAGCCAAGCAAACTAAAGCTGTGTACAATCTCAGTCTCTTCACTATCCATTCTGATGCTGCTAATTGGTCCGGTGGTGAGAATCTTTGTCTTCTTGACAGTGAGCCTCAATCCATATTGGAGGCTGCAGTCCTTGACCCTCTGCAGCAGGTGCTTCAGGTCCTCTTCAGTTTCAGCAAGCAGGGTTGTGTCATCTGCATAATGCACATTGTTGATAAATCGTCCCCCAATCTTGACCCCACATTTCTCCTCATAGAGCCCAGCCTCCCAGATAGGATGCATCCCTGGTGTACGCCCTTCCCAATTTTGAACCATGCAGTGTTCACTTGCTCTGTTCTGATGACTGCCTCCTGGTCCAAGTATAGGTTTCGCATTAGTACGATCAAGTGTTTTGGGATTCCCATTCTTCTCAGAGTCAGCCATAGTTTGTTATGATCCACACAGTCAAATGCCTTTGCATAGTCAATGAAACACAGATAGACATTCTTCTGGTATTCCCTGCTTTCAGCTAAGACCCATCTAACATCAGCTACAATATCCCCAGTACCATGACCCCTTCTAAACCCAGCCTGGACTTCTGGCCATGTTGGTGCTTCTGTGCTGTTCCAGTCGTTTTTGGATGATCTTCAGTAAAATATTGCTTGCATGTGAAATCACTGAGATTGTTCTATAGTTTCCACACTCAATTGGGTCACCTTTCCTTGGGATAGGAACAAATATAGATCTCTTCCAGTTAGTTGGCCAAGTGATTGTTCCCCAGATTTCTTGACACAACTTGGTGAGCACATCCAGGGCAGCATCTGTTAGCTGAAATATGTCAATTGGTATACCATCTATTCCTGGAGGCTTATTTTTTGCCATTTTCTTCAAAGCAGCCTGAACCTCTTCTTTCATCACCATAGGCTCTTGCTAATATGTTGTTTCATGTAATTCTTCTGTGTCTTCCAATTTCTTTCCGTACAGTGACTCAGGATATTCTTTCCATCTTCTTTTAATACTTCCTAGATCGTTTAACATTCTGCCGAAAGCATCCTTGATTATAGCAACTTGAGGTTTGAATTTTTCTTCAGTTCCTTGAGCTTAAGAAATGCTGAGCGAGTTCGGCCCTTTTGATTTTCTGACTCCAACTCCTTGCACATTTCATTGTAATATTTTGCTTTGTCGTTCTGTACTGCCTTTTGAAGTCTTCTATTCAACACTTTAGTATCTTGAATTCTTCCTTGTGCTTTGGCTTCTCTGTGCTCCAGTGCAATTTTCAGAGTCTCGTCTGACATCCATGATGTTGCAGGACCTTTTTGTCTGTTATCGGGTTTGTTATGAATTGGGTCACAATGAATAGGTCAACTTAACAACTCACACAAAATAGTAGTTGTTGGCATGAGGATACCTGTGAGCTTCTTCCAGTTCTTAGTGAGGAAGTAGAGGCAAAAAGAAGGTTCATTTTTATCAAATACACACGAGGAACTTAACACCACATTAAAGATCTAATGTAACAATAATCCATTACTATATTTCCATCTTGTGTATGGGGGAAGTAAAGCTTAAAATGTCTATGTGGTTGTCCCAAGGCCACATTTTAAGGAAATAGCAGAGCTGGAACTGTAAGAAGAAAACCAATTCCCAATTTGCTTTCAGATTCAGTATCTATTGGATACTATTAATAATTTCCAACATATTATTCCTCTTAATTCTTGAAATTCTTGGTGTGTGATTTAAATTTTTCTTCCTCCACTTTAGAAATAGAGAAAAACCAATGTTTACTGTAACTATATACAACTTCAAAATCTATAAGTACTGCCATTCAGAATCATGTTTTTATTGAAAGTCACTCACCACAGTTAAAGGATATCTGATTCCACGAAAGTTAGAAGAAACAAAAACCCATGTACACAGACAATGTATTCATAGATACACTAACTCAATGTTTTAATGTATATAAAAAGAAAGAATAGTGCAAACTTAGAAAAATGGGTCTACAATTTTAAAAAAAAAATCTTCAGTGTATTACTTCTATTTGTTTATATTTTTTCTTTTTTTTATTATTATTAAATTTTATTAGTTTCAATGAACATTCACAGGGATTCTGGGCTTTCACTCCTTCATTGCCGCACCATTCTC
>NW_006399847.1:10027899-10037756 GCF_000299155.1 Elephantulus edwardii
AATAGAAAAATGGGCACAGGATATGAACAGGCACTTCACCGACGACGACATTCAGATGGCTAACAAGCACATGTTTATATTTCTTGATCTCAGATTACTAGATAATTCAAATGCAGAGATCTCCTTCCTGAAAACTGGAAAGAACACTTTTCATTTCTGTCAAGAGCAATGTGTTTCAAGTCTGTATTTCATTACTACTTATTTATTTAGCTGAATTGCAGATGAGCTTTAAAAGTCCATTAATGGTGACATAACCTCTTCTAAAGAGCAAGTGTACAGTATATGTCAGTACTTTATCAAGAATAAAATGCTTAATAAGATTTGCCTTGAGAGATTTCTGAAATTCAAACCTAGGGAGACAGCACACATCTGCCTGTGGGACCTGCTTGGTCAGCTTCCTGGTGGATACTCTTTGTTGGATGTCAAGTTGACCCCAATGAGTGGCAACCTTATGTACTCACAAGAAAATGTCACCTCTGTTTCATCATATTCTTGATTATTTGTAGATCAGATCACTGTGAGCTAAAGAGTTTTCATTGCCTTATTTTTTATTTTGGTTTTGCTTTTGTTTTTATATAAAATTTTTATTTTGTACTGGTTTACTTATAAAGTTTATATACGTTGTTTTCCACATTGGCTTATTTTTGGAACTCTATCTCCAGACCTTTATTCCTTTAGTTCACCCAAGTCTGGAAGCTCTCCTACAACCTTTTCTGCTTGTCAGCAACACACAAGCCTCTACAAACAGAAAGTGTCTGTGCCGGAGCATCCTTTCTGCACAGAATGCAAGGATTCTGCCATTGCACCACCACTTCCTGCTCAGCAGCTTTCTAGAGTCAACCCAAGAACAACTCAAAGGGCTATAAGTGAGTTCGAGGTTGGGACAATTGGGAACTAAAGGGAGCAGAACACTATTTCTAGGCTAGAAGGAGGGCCAGGTTTGTTTTTTATTCCCTTCCCCTCCCAAACCTGAAAAATCAACAAACAGACAGAGATGTTGATGTTGTTGCTAGATGTCCTTGGGTCAGCTCTGACTCATAGTAACCCTGTGTACAACCAAACACAATCTGATCTGGTCCTTTCCTAGCTTCAAGATCTCTGTTGTGCTTATAAACTCTATTGCAGGCTCCGTGTTAACAGATCTTGTTGAGAATCTCCCTCTTTTCCCCCATCTATCCCTCTACTTTTCCAAGCATGTTGACTTTTTGCTGATAACAGTCTCAAGCCATATGAAAAGCATCTTATCATCTTTGTTTTTAAGGAACTCTCTAGCTTCTATCAAGACAGATTTGCTTGATCTTTTGACAGTTCATGGTATATTTAATATTACTCATGCTAATCTTTTTTTGTTGTACTTTTATATGCATATGAAGCAATTGAAAATACCATGGCTTTTGTCAGACATACTTTCTTTTTAAAAATTAAGGTTTCTTGTTTGCGTTATAAAGACGTCCTTGAGAGCAGATTTGCCCATAGCCCATACTTTATTTGATTTCTTTGCCTACTGTTTCTGTGGGTGTTGATTATAGATCCAAGTAAAATTAAATTATCGAGAGCTTTAATCTTTCCTCCACTTATTATAATAGAAATTAGTCTAATTACAAAGATTTTGTTTCCTTTGTGTTGAAATATAATCCATATTGAAGCCTACAGTTTTTGGATTTCATCAAAAAGTACTTCAAATCTTCATTTTCTACAAAAAAGTTTGTCATCTGTATGTTGTTGTTGTTGTTGTTATGTGAGCCACCTCAAGTTACCTGTGACTTAGTGATCCTCTGAACAATAGCTCTGAACTCTGTCCTATTCTGGGCCAATCTCACTGTATCTGACACACCTACCCCTATTACCCTAGTCACTGTGTCAATCCATCTCATCCAGTGTTTTTCTGTCCTGAGCTATCATTTCACCCTCCTGAGCATGTTCTTCTCCAAGGACTGGTCCCTCCTGGCAACATGCCCAAAATATAGGAGGCCTAGCTTCAAAATCATTGCCTTCCAGTGGTAACTGGATTTTACTCTCTCCAGGACAGACTTGTTTGTTCTCTTGGCAGTCCATGATATGTTCAATACTTTTCTCCAGCACTACAATTAAAAGCCATCAATTTTGTCATTCTTATTCATTGTCCAGCTCTCTGATGTATAGCAAGAAACCGTGAAGACAATGGTTTGGATCAGGTGTACCTTAGTCTGCAGACTGACATATTTGCACTTCAGAATATTTCTGCAATCATGATGCCGCAACATCCTTCATATAGTCCAGGTTTTTTTGGATTATTTGCTCAGTATGCTTTTCTCTAGGTTTTCTCATTGTATCATTTGCTAATCTGATCCTTTTCCAGAGCTTTTTCCAATCCCAAGTCTTTGCATTCATTTATAATACAACCAAGGTATTTCTTAGGATGGTGAAACTTTGTATTGCATATTTTGGGCATTGTTAGGAGAGACTAGTCCTTGGTTTGTAATGATGGGAGGTCAGTGGAAGAGAAGAAACCCCTCAATGAGATGAATTGACACAGTGAATGTAACAGTGAACTCAAGTATATCAGAGATGATGAGGATGATGGCACAGGATAGTGTAAGGTTCAAATCTGTTGTTCAAAGAGTCACTAAGAGTCATAGTCAATTCGATGGCACCTAACAACAACAACATGGTGGATACTGGTAAAGATATGTGCTGAAACCCAAAGACACTCAGTTCAAATTCAACAGTCACTGCTGGCAATCTCCTCCATTTTCAGCCTCTGAAAACCCTCTGGAGGGTCAGCTATGAGATGATTCCAACTCAATGTCACTTTAACAGCAATAAACAACAATAACATGTTCTCCCAGAGTCTCTTCTAATATCTTTTGGTCTTTTCTTTCTTTCTTGTCTTTTCAATAACTATTACTTTCTTTAAACATGATTTCCTTGTTGCAATACTGAAAAAGACCAGGGGCAAAATCCAGAATGATCCAGAAAGTGTCAAAAGAAGGTGGAAGGAATACACTGAGTCACTGTGTCAAAAATAACTGATCAATACTGACCCATTTTAGTGGTAACATATAATAAAGAACCAATGGTGATGACAGAGAGGTGCAAGCTTTGTTGAAAGTGAAGTAACAAAAATAAGACCCCAGAAATTGATGGAATACCAATTGACAAAACTCAGCAAACAGATGCAGCTTACACATGCTCACCAGTCATCACCAGGGAATTGGGAGGACAAGTACCTGGTCAACTAACTGGAAGAGATCCAAATTTGTTCCCTTTCCAGAAAAAGATAATCCAACTGACTACGGAGATTACGGAACAGTATCATTAATATCACATGCAAGTAAAATCTTGCTGACAATTATCAATAAATGACTAGAAAATTCTACATTGAACTGGCAGGAAAATGCTAGATTTAGAAATGATTATGTCCTAAGGAATATCATTACTGATATCAGATTGATATTGACTGAAAGCAGAGAATATTGGAAAGATATCTATTTGAGATTTATTGACAATGCAAAGGCATTTGATAGGGTGGCTTTATAACAAACTTTGGGTAACATGGAGAAGAATAGGAATTCCAGAAATTATACATAGCTCTTGCTTTAGAAAAGAGTCGATTGATACGGTGACTGTCGCAGTGGGCTCTTGCGTGTGAGGAATTGTGAGTATGGCACTGGATAGAACAGGCTTCAGATCTTTTGTTCATAGGGTTACTATGAGGCATGCTCAACTCAAGGGCACCTAACAACAACATACATAGCTCAAGAAATTGTTGTATGAACAGGATAATGGTTTAAAATTTTAAAAAAGATATGTGTCAGGACTGTATCATCTTTACATATCTATTCAATCTGTATGTCTTGTAAATCATGTGAGGAATTGGACTTTATGAAGAAGAATGTGGCAGCAGGATTGGAGGAAGACTCATCAACAACATACATTATGCAAATGACACAATCTTGCTTCCTGAAAGGGATGAGGGCTTGAAATCCTTGCTGCAGAAGTCAAATAATACATACACACATACATACAGCCTTCAATTGGATTTCATCTCAACATCAAGAAAGCAAAAAACTTCAGTGTGAGCCAATAGACAACAACATTATAGATGGAGAAAAGACAAAATTTTGAACTATTTCATCTTACTTAGATTCATAATCAACATTCTAGGTGTCAGCATTCAGGAAATCAAAAGACATGTTGCACCGGGAAATCTGCTGCCAGAGACCTCTCTAAAGTGCTGAAAATGAATGATGTCAGTTTAAACACAAAGGTGCATTAATCTAAACCATAGTCTTTTCAATTACTTTCTTTGCATCTGGAAGTTGGACAGTGAATATGGAAGACAGAAGAAGGATCTATGCCTTTGAGTTGTGGTGCTAGAGAAGAATACTAACTAAATGACTCATAGACAAAAGAACAAACAAGTAGGCCTTGGAGAATGTGCAAGCACGGTGCTCCTTGGAGGTAAAAATAGTGAAACTTCACCTTGTACACTTTGGAGATGTTGTTAGGATGGGCCATACCTAAAAAAGGACATCATGTTTGGAAAGATGGACCATCAACAAAGGAGACAACTTCAATGAGCTAGACTGACACAGTGACTGTGACAATGGGCTCAAGTATAGCAGGTGATGAGGACAGCAAGGTGTGGGTCAGGGTTCAGGTCTGTTGTTACCTTTAGTCGTAGTTGACTTAAAAGCACCTAACAACAGCAACAACTAACAACAATACTCAGGGTAATATTTTGGTCTTTGTGGACTTGTTTTCTTTTTTTTTCCAGCTTCAATTTGAACTTGTATTTGAAGGTCTTTTCAGTGGACTCCTGTCCTTGTTCTGATCAGTGCTGCTGAAGTTCACTATCTCTTTCCACAGATAGTAAACTTGATTCCAAAAGTGTACCTCATCAGATAAAGTGTGTGTGTAAAGCTACTAGTTATGTTTTAAAAAGCTTTTTGTGTTAAAAACAATAGACTGTAAAAAAGTTCTACCATGAGATCTTTGGCCTCATTTCTACCTTCAAGTCTGGGTTTTCCAAAGACTAAACTGTGTTTCCAACTTCTATATTCTAGTTGCCTATTGTAATTAATACAATTTGGTTACGTGTTTGATAAATTTATGAATGCAGAAGTTGGTTTATTGTTGCTGTTTTGTGCCTTCTAGTAGCCTGCAGCTCACAGTGAACCTAGGTACAATAGCTCTAAACCTGAACCAACTTCTCTGTCTCCAACACATCTTTCCCCATTATCCCAGTTACTGAGTCAATCCATCTCATCCAGGGTCTTCCTCTCTTGCACTGTCCCTTCACCCTTTCAAGCATGATGTCCCTCTCCGAGAACTGGCCCCACTGGCAATATGCCCAAATCAGGTGTGACAGAGATTCAAAATCCTTGCTTCCAAGGAGTAGCTCAGTTTCACTCTCTCCTGGAAATACCTGTTTGTTCTCTTAGAAGTCCATAGTATGTTCAAGACCCTCCTCCAGTACTACAAGTCAAAGCCAATGATTCTTCTTTTTTTCATTCTTAGTCATTGTCCAGCTCTCTGATGCATAGCAAATAATTGCAATGGCTTGGACCAGGTGCACCGTAGTCTCTAGAATAATATTGTTGCTCTTCAGTACTTTGGAGAGGATCTGACAGGAAAATCTGACAGCAGATTTTCCTGAAGCAACTTGTCTTTTTATTTTCTGACTGCCAGTACCAAGATCATAGAAACAAACAATCTGAAATTGTTAGCATTCTCAACCTCTTTTCTAGCTATCATGACACTGCCAATTGGCCCAGTGGTGAAAATCTTTGTCTTCTTGATGTGAGCTTCAATCCATATTCAAGGTTGCAGTCCTTGACCTCCTACAGCAAATTACTCAGATCCTTGTCACTTTCAACAAGCAAAGTTGTGTCATCTGCATAACACAGGTTGTTATGCAGAGAACAACCTGGTGCCACATTTTTCCTCCTAGAGTCCAGCCTCACAAAAGATGTTCCACATATAGATTGAAAAGGTATAGAGGTAGGATACCTCCCTGGCATACACCTTCCCTGATTTTGAGCCATGCAGTGTTTCCTTGCTCAATTCTGCTAACTGCCTCCTACTAGAAGTTGGTAGTAGTCCTTAATTTCTTCATGTTTGGCTTTGAGGTTGGCCCATTTAGTTGTATAATAATTCCATTAACAGATCTTCTTTGTGTGCATATAGATCTGATCCCAGCAGCATTGTACTCCAAAAGAAAATCTTAAAATGATCTTTTTTACAAAGAAGGTGACATATTAGTCTTAAATTTATCATTCCCTACATAATAGATAATTTATTATCTGATTCCAATTGAACAATACCAGTTCATCTTAGTTTATTAATGTCTACAATACAGATCTTTGTGTATTCCATTTCATTTTTTACTATTTCAAATATTCAGAGACTTCTACTTCATACATTTCATGCAAGTTTAAACTGAAGCTAAGGAAAGTGAAATCAAGCCCACAGGAACCAAAATATGAACTTGACTCTATCCCACCTGAATTTCAGAACCATCTCAGGAACAGTTTTGAGGCCTTGAACACTAATGAGCCAAGACCAGATGAGTTGTGGGAAGATATCAAGAATATAATCCAGGAAGAGTGCAAAAGGTCATTGCAAAGATGGAGGAGGAAGAAAAGACCAAAACTGTGGCTAACTCCAAGAAGAATGGGAATCCCAGAACACTTGATTGTGCTAATGCAAAACCCATATTTGGACCAGGAGGCAGTCATCAGAGCAGAGCAAGAAAACACTGCAAAATTGGGAAAAGTGTATGCCAGGGCTATATCCTGTTTCCATATCGTTTCAATCTTTATGCAGAACAGGTTATCTGGGAGGCTGGGCTCTATGAGGGGAAATGTGGCATCAGGATTGGAGGAAGAATCATCAACAATCTGTGTTATGCAGATGACACAACCTTGCTTGTTGAAATTGAAGAGGACCTGAAGCACTTGCTGTCAGGGATTGCAGTCTTCGGTATGGATTGAGACTCAATATCAAGAAAACAAAGATTCTTACCACTGGGCCGATTGGCAGCATCATAATGGATGGTGCAGAGATTGAGATTGTTCACAGTTTTGGTTTGCTTGAATCCACAGTCAACACTCTTGGCACCAGCAGCCATGAAATTAAAAGATGTATTGCAATGGGAAAGTCTGAGGTTAGAGACCTCTAAAGTGCTGAAGTGCAAAGATGTCGGTCTGGAAATGAAGGGGTGCCTGATACATGACACGGTCTTTGCAATCACTTGCTATGTATCAGAGAGCTGGACAACGACTAGGGATGATAGAAGGAGAATTGATGCCTTTGAGTTGTGGTCTTGTAGAAGAGTATTGAATATACCATGGACTGCTAG
The DNA here is from genome assembly GCF_000299155.1 of Elephantulus edwardii. Taxonomy (NCBI): domain Eukaryota; kingdom Metazoa; phylum Chordata; class Mammalia; order Macroscelidea; family Macroscelididae; genus Elephantulus; species Elephantulus edwardii. The sequence goes on from NW_006399847.1 coordinate 10,035,245, forward strand.
GAAAACAAGCAAGTTTGTCCTGGAGAGGGTGAAGTCAGACTGCTCCTTGGAGGCAAGGATTCTGAAGCTTCGTCTGACATAATTTGGACATGTTGCAAGGAGGGACCAGTCCTTGGAGATGGACATCATGCTTTGGAGGGTGGAGGGACAGTGCAGGAGAGGAAGACCCTCAATGAGATGGATTGATTCAGTTACTGGGGTAATGGGAGCAGGTGTGTCGGAGATGGTGAGATTGGCACAGGATAAGGCAGAGTTTAGGGCTATTGTACATAGGGTCTCTATGAGTTGCAGGCGACTCCACGGCACATAACAACAACAACAACACATTATTATTGGAAGTTTTCAACTGTTGATAATGTTGTACTCCAAGAAAGAGAATAGAACCCAGAACCAATACTGGTAGCAGAGAAAAGATTAGGTGTACTGGATCATTCACAAAGTAGGTCGCTGCAAGGACTCATTGTCCTGGGATAGGTGCAAACCCCTTATGTTTCTGTGAAGTACAGCAAGAACTATATTAAGTGCCATTTTCAGAAAATTCTTTTTGTGAATCTGTCTGTAAAAGGTTCAGGTTCAAAAAAAAAGTTTCAAGGCAGCAGTAGCTTTCCTTGTATGTGAACTATTTTATTTACATTACTTCAGCAACACCCCTATTCTTATGAAGATTTTTTGAATGCCAAGGGTCATACAGTCTTTTGAGAAAAGGGCAGAGAACCTCAAGAGAACAGATTAAATACCTGTGTAAATACTGTCTGAGAGATCAAACGTCATTTGGAGTTTTTTCTCCAATCACTGACCTGTCAGTTATCCAACCTTAGAGTCTTCTGAAATTCTGAATTATGCAAGTGTATAAATCTTTTAAGACTTTGAAGGCATTCATGAGGAAAAAAAATCAGAAAATTGAAACTTTTGATGACAGAAGCAGCCAGTCTTTTTCTAAAACAAAGTACTAGTGCTTCCTGCAGAATTTACACCTTCTCCAGTTGTTGCTTTTCCAGGACCCACATTGTGTGTCCTTCGATAATACATAGTTTTTTAGATATAGTTTTGGCCAAAATTTTTAGCAACTTTAAAAGAAAAAGATGAATGAAACAATGTTTTACAGCTATACTGCTATGAGATGAGGCAGGAACCATTCTTATTGAGAAAAGCATGGGACAGGTTTTTCCAGGTGAAGAAAACTACATAGGTTTCCCTACAACCCCTGCCCAGGTTTGCCTCCATTTTCTTGAAATATTTTGTCACAGCTTATCTAGATAGCAGACAATTGCCCTCCAATTACATTTGGATTGAAAAATGTTCTCTTGGGGGAAATAATCTCTTTATCTGTGAAGGTAGAATCTTACTCATTTCTTCTGTAGTACCAAGAGTGGAGAATTGAAAACAAACATGTATAGGGAAGCTGATGGTAATACACTTCTAAGATTCTCAGTTTCTTTCCTTTAAAAATCTTAAATATATAAAGATTACTTAATAAAGTGCAACTTTCATATTTTACTAATACCCTCCACTTGTCATCAGCTTAGACTTCTTGCCTGTTTGATAATATTGTTACGTTGATACTACATTTCTTGTTTCTTTTCTCACATTTCCAAGCGTTCTTTGGTCTTAAGGACCTTTGAGAGGGTTTCCATCTGAGTCACATTTCTGGGCTCTCCTATCTTCACATATTCACTCCTTTCTGTGGAGCATCTTCCTTCCTGTCGTGGTTAGGAAGACTGTGCTGGGCATGCTCAGTCAGGCCCTCTCTAACATCTTTTCCAAGGTGATCAGGACCGTAGAGTACCCTAACCTCAAATGAAGTCTGCTGTACCTGCCTGCTCCTGTGTGAGAGGGTGAGGAGAACATGAGGAGTCTGGTTGCTAAGCAGCTCTGACCTGGGGATTTACTTAGAATTAGACTGCTGAGACCATACATCGAAGCTTCATTGCCAATAGTGGCAAGAAGCTGAAGGCACGGGTTTTGAGGCCACCAGCTGCTCTATGGAAAAAGGAGAGACAATCTCCTCCCATGTGGTTAATTGCCTCTGAAAGTGTCAGATCAGCAAGGGGCAGAATGACTCTATGGTACACAACAACAATACTAATTTTGTTCTAATTCTTATGCTAATTCTCTAGGGATTGGAAGTTTCTGTTTGGCCATAGTTTAACTTTTAGTTTCCATAACCTTTTCCAAAAGCTGGCAATTGTTGTAGAGGAGACTCTGTTCCCCGGCCTGTGTTCCATGAGACAGGAAAAGGAGAAGCAAGAGAGTATTGCTTGTCTGTCTGGGATTTACTGCTCATGTTACTTGAAAAGAGTGGGGAGATGCCTTGTGGACAGACTCTCATTTTGTCAGTGTGAGGAGCACTTTCACGGAGGAATGCCATCTCATCTCTGTCAAAGACTTTTGGGGTCATCCAGATTTCCTGAGACTGGATGGTTTACTTAATGTGGGTGAAGTATTAAGAATTCAGTTAGGTTTCCAGAGTGGATTATATTTGGGGGTAGGGGGTGGGGTTTGGGGAGGTGCG
>NW_006399847.1:10037856-10053042 GCF_000299155.1 Elephantulus edwardii
GGGTTTGTGCGGGGAGAAGGGTGCAACAATGAGTGAATGGAATCCCAAAATCTCTGTAGATGTTCATTGAAATGAAAAATAAACAACCTAAATTTTAAAAAAAGTTAAAAAAAAACCAAAAAAAAGTATTTGCAATGAATTAAAAAAAAAAAAAAGAATTCAGTTAGATGGTACATTAAGCTATGTTCTTTAGTCTAATTTAATTCATTTTGTCATTCACCAACTATTTCTAGAGTACCTATATGTTCCACAAACTAAGCACTTAGTTTCATGAACTAAGTGCTAGTGACAGACTCATAAAGTTTCTATTTTTTTTTTAATCTCTATCTCTCCAATCTTAATTCTTAAATGGTACATTAGAAGAAGAAAGTAGAGAAGGAAAGAAAATATTATGCGTTAACTGTTCACAATTAACTTCTTTTAATTCAGTATGAAATATACATCAATATTCTCAGTATATGGCCAAGGTAAGTCAGTATGCCCCAATTACCTTCCTTTCTAAATCTGACATATGTTATTAATAATGGAAACTTATGGAAACTTACAAAAGAAAGGATCTCTCTCTCTTTCTCTCTCTCTCTCTCTCTCTGTCTGTCTCTCTCTCTCTCTCTCACACACACACACACACACAAAGTATAAGCTAAAATTGGGACAGATTGTGATATTGTCATGCTTAGAGGTTAGAGCTAACAGGAATCCAGATAAAATGGATAAGATTCGCCATCTGCAGAATTCATCTCAGGAAATAAGCTACCCAAAAGAGAATTCACAAATATATTGCTAGCAATTTGAGGGTGCTTTCTAAGTATTACTAAGGGGCCTAGTTTGCATCCCCAAAAGGGAAGTCATCAATTTAAATATAACTAGTGGAAGATTAGCAGTAATTTAAGAAATTGCAAACTGTCATAAGAAAATGACAGAGCTTTAGGATGACAGATAAAGACTGTGGGAAATGAATCAAATAACAGAATTTGTCAGTGACTTCTCACACTCTCCAAGAAGGGAATGTTCTACATTAAATACGCCTACCGATATGTTTGGGAACTCTATAGGTATAATGGCAAGAAGCTGTGCTGCATTCCCGAAGGCAACCAGTTTGAGGCCACCACCTGCTCCATGGGAGAAGGATGGACAATCTTGTCCAGTGTTAGTAACTACCTCTGAAAACCCTCAGGAAGGTCAGCTATAGGTCAGTTCCAACCCTGTGGTCCACAACACAACAACAGTGAAGGAGATGTTTTACTTTAAAGACTACTACAACATGCCTCTGGAAACTCTACCAATTTTGATAAATGGTGATAGTTATAGAAAGGCTTCAGGCCTCTTTTTTATAGGGTCACTATAAGTCATGGTCAACTAGATGACAATCAACACAACACCATATATGTTAGAGAGCTTGGTGACCTAATGATAGGAATCTGCAATGAAATTCTGAAGGCACTTGGTTCAAATCTGCCAACTGCTCTGTGGGAGAAGGATGGGCAATCTCTTCCCTGGTGATTACTGCCTCTGAAAATCTGATGGAAGGTCAGCTATGGGTCGGTTCTGACTTGATGATACAAAACAACATACATATGTAAGGTTGAACTATTCCTAGGAAGAGCAATTCATCTTAATCTCTAGTTGAATAGCCCTTTATTACAGATGAATGTTTCTTTTCTCATTCTGTGTTCACTAGTCACCTATGAGAGCTCTGGTGGCCGAGTAGATACCAAAAGCACATGGTTCAAATCCACAAGATGCTGTACTGGAGAAGGACGGGTAATCCTGTACCTTCTGATTTACTGCCTCTGGAAAGTCAGATATGGATCAGTTTCAACTCAACAGCAACTGCTACCTAAAACAAAACAAAACAAACCCACCCAAATTCTTTGCCATTGAGTTGGAACTGATTTACAGCTGACTCACCAGCAGACTTCTGAGGTTGTAAATTGTATGAGAGGAGAGTACCTACTTATCTTTTGACTCAGAGCTGCTGTTGGATTCAACCCTCCAGAGAGATGTAGTTCAACAGACTACATTACCAGAACCTAAATAAAACTGATGATCAAACAATAATTCCAATTTCAGTGTGCCAGTGGTCATATGCCTATGGCCTCTACCAGTCATCTCGTATACTCTAGGTATAATTTCAAATATAGTCATCAATAAATATGTCCTTTGTGTATTTATATTAAAAAAGAAAAGAATTTTATGCTAACTCAACATTTATGCTTTTCTGGCAGTTCAAATCCACCATTAATTCCAAGAGAGAAAGATGGACAGTTCCTTTTTTGCAATTTACAGCCTCAGAAACAATTCGAGGCAGAGAGGGCAGCTGTGAGTCAGATTCTGCTCAGAGTTTGAGTTTTTGAGTGTTTACAAACCATTCGTCTTGAATTCTGTAGAGCGAATTGATTGTCTAGATCTTTCCCAACTTAGATCATTTATAAGATTCACTCTATTATTATTCACTCTCTTTGTCATGTCATTAAAATATAACTATATCAAGCCAAGGGGAAACTGCCTAAGGTGTTGGTTTTCCTCCTCAACACACTCTCTCTCTCTCTCTCTCTCCCTCTCTCTCTTTCTCCTGAAATGAATTCTCATCAAATTAGAGTCAGAGAAATCATCTTAAGAATTAAGAAAGATCCTTTTTCAATACTAAAAAATTATTTTAAAAAAATTGCTGCAGAATATAATCAAATGGAATTGTTCCTTCTTTCTTTATAATTATATGATTGCTATTGTTGTTGCTGCTGTTGCTGTTGTTGGTAGGTGCCGTCGAGTACAACCCATAGCAACCCTATGAACAAAAGATCGGAAACTTGTTCTATTCTGTGCCATAATCACACTTCCTGACACACAAGAGCCCACTGCAGCAGTAATTATGTTATCCACCTAATTGCGGGTCCTCCTCTCCTTTACTGAACTTCCACCTTTCCCAGTATCATGTCCTTCTCCAAGGTGTGCTCCCCATAGCAACATATCCAAAGTATGTAAGGCATTCTTATTATTCATATCATTATTTCCCCCAAAGAGCACTCAGGCTGCTCCCTTTCTAAGACACATCTATTCATTCTCTTGGCCATCCATGGAATGTTCAGAGTCCTTCTCCAATACCACAGTTCAAAGGCGTCAATTCTTCTTCCATCATCCTTATTCATTGTCCAGTTCTCAAATGCATAGCTCATAATAAGAAAGACTTTGGTCTGAATCAAATACACCTTAGTCCTCAAACTGACATCATTACTCCACAATGATTTGAAGAAATCCCTAACAGCAGATTTTCCCAGTACAATGTGTCTCCTTATTTCCTGATGGCTGGTTCCAAGGGTGTTAATTGTGGATCACAGAAAGATGACGTTGTTGACAGTTTCAAGCTCCTCTCCATCCATCATAACAGTCTAGTTATGCCTATCATTCCAGTGGTGAGAATCTTTGTTTTCTTGCCATTGAGATGCAATCCATACTGAAGATTACATTCCTTGATCTTCTGCAATGAGTGCTTCAAGTTCTCTTCACTTTCAGCAAGCAAGGTTGTATCATCTGCTTAATTCAGGTTATTGATGAGTCTCCATCTAGTCCTGATGCCACACTCCTTTTCATAGAATCCAGCTTCTTGGATAATTTGCTCAGCATACAGATTGTTTAGATATGGGAAGAAAATACAACCATAATGCACTCCCTTCTCAATTTTAAACCATGCAGTGTTCCCCTGTTCTATTTGCACAACAGCCTCCTGGTCTAGGTGTGGATTTTGTATGTGCACAATCAAGCGCTCTGGAATTCCCATTCTTCTCAATGTCAGCCATAACTTATTATGCTCCACACAGTCAAGTGTCTTTGCATAGTCAATAAAGCACAAAAAAGACATTTTCTAGTTAACAGTTTTAGTTTGCTTGGCTCCACAATCAACACTCTTGGTAACAGCATCCAGGAAATTAAGAAACTAATTGCATTGGGAAAGTCAGCTGTGAGGGACTTCTCAAGAGTACTGAAGAGCAATGACATCAGCCTGGAGACTATGATGCACCTGATCCAGACTATAGTCTTTGCAATTACGTGCTATGCATCAGAGAGTTGGACAGTGAAAAGTGACGACAGAAAGAGAATTGATGCATTTGAGCTGTGATGCTGGAGAAGAGTGTTGAATATACCATGGACTGCTAGGAGAACTAACAGGTTTGTCCTGGAGAAGGTGAAGCTGGAATGCTCTTTGGAGTCAAGGATTCTGAAGCTTTGTCTGACATACTTTGGGCATGTTGCAAGGAGGGACTGGTCCTTGGAGAGGCACATCAATGTTTGGCAGAGTGGAGGGACGGTGCAGGAAAGAAAGACCTTATATGAGATGTATCGATTCTGTGACTGGAGTGGTGGGACTAAGTGTGTTTGAGATGGCTAGGTTGGCACAGGATAGAACAGCGCTTAGAGCTCTTGTACATAGGGTTGCTATGAGTCGCAAACAACTCGATGGCACATAACAACAACAACAACATTCCTTACTTTCAGCCAGGATCCAGCTGACATCAGCAATGATATCCCTCTTGTCACGGCCTCTTCTAAATCCTGTTTGAACTTCTGCCAGTTTCCTAGTTATGTACTATTCTAGCTGTTTTTTAATTCTCTTCAGTATTTTGCTTTAATGTGATGTTAATGATTTTTTTTATAGTTTCCATATTTAGTTGAGAATTTTTGGCAAATTTTGCAGTCTGAAATTGACTGAACGTGCATTTAAGATACATTAATGATAATTGGTGACTGGAATGCAAAAGTAGGAAACAGTAATAGGAATAGTATTTGGAAAATAGGAGTTTTGTGATAGAAATGAGGCTGGAAATGAAATGATTGAATTTTATATTTACAATTATTTATTCATTGCAAATATCTTTTTAAAAGACACAAAGGATGACTTTACACACTTGATGGGCTGCACAGAAATCAGATTGACTACATTTGTGGAAGAAATAGATGGAGAAGCTTAGGATCAGCAGCCAAAACTAGGTCAGGGGCAGACGGTGGGTCAGATCATAAATTTCTCTTATGCAAATTCAAATTGAGGCTGAAGAAAATGAAAATAAGTGCACCCTCCTAAGCATGATGTCCCTCTACAAGGACCGGTCTCTCCTTACAACATGACCAAAGTATGTCAGACGAAGTCTCAGAATCCTTGCCTCCAAGGAGCAGCCAGACTTAACCCTCTCCAGGATGAATCTGTTTGTTCTCTTAGCACTCTTCTCCGACACCAAAGCTCAAAGGCATCAATTCTCCTTCTATTCTCCTTGGTCATTGTCCAGCTCTCTGATGCATAACAAGTGATTGCAAAGACCATGGCCTGTACCAGACGCACCTTTGTCTCCAGAGACACACCATTGCTCTTGAATACTTTAGAGAGGTCCCTAACAGCAGACTTTCCCATGGCAATACATCTTTTAATTTTCTAGCTGATGGTGCCAAGAGTGTTGATTGTAGAGCCAAGCAAACTAAAGCTGTGAACAATCTCAATCTCTTCACCATCCATCCTGATGCTGCCAAGTGGTCCAGTGGTGAGAATCTTTGACTTCTTGACATTTGGCCTCAATCCATATTGAAGGCTGCAGTGCCTGACCCGCAGCAGCAAGCGCTTCAGGTCCTCCTCAGTTTCAGCAAGCAGGGCTGTGTCATCTGCATGACACAGATTGTTTATGGATCTTCCACCAAGTCCAGCCTCCCGGATGATCTGTTCTACATACAGGTTGAAAAGGTATGGAGACAGGACACATCCATGGCGTACGCTCTTCCAAATTTTGAACCATGCAGTGTTTGCTTGCTCTGTTCTGACAACTGCCTCTTGGTTCAAGTATAAGTTTCACATTAGCATGATCAAGTTTTCTGGGATTCCCATTCTTCTCAGAGTCAGCCACAGTTTGTTGTGATCTACACACTCAAACGCCTTTGCATAATCAATGAAGCACAGATAGACATTCTTTTGGTACTCCCTGCTTTCTGCCAAGATCCATCTAACATTAGCTACAATATCCCTAGTACCACGGCCCCTTCTAAACCCACCCTGGACTTCTGGCAGTTCTCTGCTGATGTGCTGTTCCAGTCGTTTTGGATAATCTTCAGCAGAATCTTGCTTACATGTGAAATCAGAGATATTGTTCTGTAGTTTCCACACTCTGTTGGGTCACCTTTCTTTGGAATGGTAACAAATATAAATCTCTTCCAGTCAGTTGGCCACGTGGTTGTTCTCCAGATTTCTTGACACAACTTTGTGAGTGCTTCCAGGGCAGCATCTGTTAGCTGAAATATGTCAATTGGTATACCGTCTATTCCAGGGCCCTTATTTTTCGCTATTTCTTTCAAAGCAGCTTGAACTTCTTCCTTCATCACAATAGGTTCTTGCTCATATGTTGTTTCGTTAAATTCTAGTGTCTGCCAATTCTTCTCGATACAATGACTCAGCATATTCTTTCCATCTTCTTTTGATACCTCCTAGATCATTTAATATTCTGACTAAAGCACCCTTGATTATAGCAACTCGAGGTTGGAATTTGTTCTTCAGTTCCTTGAGCTTAAGAAATGCTGAGAGAGTTCAACTCTTTTGGTTTTCTGACTCCAGCTTCTTGCACATTTCATTGTAATATTTTGCTTTGTCATCCCGTGCTGCCTTTTGAAATCTTCTGTTCAGCTCTTTAGTATCTTGAATTCTTTCTTGTGCTTTGGCTTCTCTGCTCTCCAGTGCAATCTTCAGAGTTTCTTCTGACATCCATTTTGATCTTTTCTTCCTCTTCTGTCTTTGTTTTTTTTAAATTACATTTTATTAGTTTTAATTAACATTTACAGAGATTTTGGGTTTTCATTCATTCATTATTGCACTGTTTTCTCCACCCTCATCCCCAGTTCGTTCTTCTTCCCACCCCCCAAGTTTGTTTTGATTGTCCAGTTTCCACAGTGCTTGTCAAAGCCAGTTCTGCTTAATCTCCTTTGTCAGTGTGTCCCTTGCCATTCCCTATCACTCCTCCCTGAGAGAGACTTCATCCTGATTCATAAGGAAAAGGGGATGGTGTATTCTCTTAGCTACTTCCTGCTGAAAAGGGACGCTGTGGGTTTCAGGGTGAAGGTCTTCTCTCACGACTCTAAAGGGCCCCCTTGGCAGTAGGAAACACATAGACTATTATGGAGATTGATTTTGGAATTTAGATGCACTGTTATCGATTGTGCTTAGCCGTACATGTTCATATCCTTGAAGATGTATCATGGAAGTGTTGCAGCCTAGAAGATACAAATTTAACTAACAAGTTAAAAGTGCATGAGTCAAAAATTGAAAAGCAATAATATTCTGAGTAGAGGTTCTAATAGTGGCACAAATCAAGTTACAGAGGTAAGGTGCTTCCATTGCCATCCTTACTCTAACTTAATTCTTTTTTTTTAATTTAAATTTGTTATTAATTTCTGTGAAAATTTACAGAAGCTTTGGATTTCCATCCATTCATTGTTGTAGATTTGTCCCCTCCCAAGGCTCCCCCCCCACCAGACATTACCCTCTTGGAAAAGTAAACGAAAAGATTCTTTCATTATTTTGCAAACCCTCCCCCAGGTCCACTCCACCATGTAGCCATCACTCCAGACTCCTGTCATGACAGAAATACCTAATCACATATCTCTTTTAAACAGTTTTCTCCCTTCTCTGTTTCAGAGCAGCATACATTATTGAACCCATCTTACTCAGTCTCTCCCCAACCCCAAGGACAGTCCCATTCTACAACAGTGGCACCATGCAATATATGTCCCTTTGTGACTACGACATTTCACTCAGCATAATGTTCTCCAGAGTCAGCCATTTTGAGTAATATTGCATGAGTTCCTTGCTTTTTAATGCAGCATAGTATTCCATTGTGCGAATATACCACAGCTTCTCTAGCCATTCGTTTGTTGATGGGCACTTAGGTTGTTTCCATCTCCTTGCTATTGTGAACAAAGCTGCAATAAACATGGGTGTGCCTATATCTGCTTGGGTGTCAGTTATAGTCTCTTCTGGGTATATTCCCAGTAGTGGTATTGCGGGGTCAAATGGTATCTGTATTTGCAACTTTTTGAGAAAACGCCATACTGCTTTCCACAGGGGTTGCACCATTTTACACTCCCACCAACTGTGAATAAGGGTTCCAGTTTCTCTACAACCTCGCCAGTATTTATTGCTTGCTGTTCTGTTAAATTTTTCCTCTTCTGTCTTTGTAATGAATGCACTCTTCCTTGATGATACCCTTGATATCCTCCCACAACTCATCTGGTCTTCGCTCATTCGTGTTCAAGGCCTCAAACCTGTTCTTGAGATGGTTCTGAAATTCAGGTGGGATAGACTCAAAGTTATATTTTGGTTCTCGTGGATTCGGTTTAAGGATAGGAGGTAATTTATAAAAGGAAGTAGAGTTAACGTGGGTACAGGGAGCTTTTGTCTTACCTTTGATTGGACTTCTGAGCCAAGACACTGTAGGTTTCCTTGTTTATTTAAGTTTGGAGAGGTCATACATACAAAGTTTCTCTGACAGAGTAGGGTTAGGAGACAGTGGAAGCAAAGTATAGAGAGAAATTAGCCTCATTAGCCTACTGATTAGAGAAGAAGCAACATGGTGATATAGCAATATAGTTCACATCCTATGATAGCTGATGATAGATCTTGGTCCATCATGATGCACTGAGGGGTCATGGATGATTGCGGAAGTTCCAGTGGGTTTCGTACTGGGAAAAACCTTGTCTGAAGGAAGGGCCTGCACAGAGTCTCTTGGCCAAGTTGAGGCATTTGTCATTAGGATTCTATGTGGACAAGCTTTCTTCCTAAGGACTCTCTAGCCTTTGTCTGAGGTGCCACTAACCTATGTTCACCTAAAGGACAGATAAAATGAGTGGCACTGAGACCTGGCCATTATATTTTGTAAAAGGCTCTACTTTGGAACTAGCTTTCATCTTCTCTCCACCCGTCTCTTTCTGAAATGAATTTCAAAATCCCAAGAAAATAGAATTGAACTTATTTAGAAGTAACTAGATTTTTTTTCAGAAAAAAGATATTAAAAGCAATTCTAGACAAAGAGGAGAGTTAATAAATTTTGTTTATGCTTTGGTTGCATACTTGAATAAGGCCTTTTAAAATTTGTACCTACTAAACTCATATTACCAAAACATATTTGTAATAAGCTCCCTACTTCCATGTTACATACTGCTGCTAAATTAATCTTCTTAAATGCCTACTTTAATAATGCATCCACAGGCTTCCTGTTGCTTTCAGGATGAAGTCCAAACTCTTCATCCTTGAGGCATTGTGAAAGACCTGACACCATCTGCTCCTCAAATATCTTTTAACATTTTATCTTCTGCTGTATTTAGTCTAAATCCTCTGTTTCCAGAAAGATAGCTCTCCAATTTCCAATGTCTAATCATCTCTTTCACATCTCTCTAGTCCTTTTCTTTTTTCATTGCCATCCATTGAAAATAGGTTCTCAGTCCCTGTTGGCATTTTATAAACACTTTAGTACATAAACTGCATGGAATTGCAGAGAAAAAGCAGTCTACTGTCAGAGGAAGGCATCTGAGAATACTTTGTAGAAACTGTGCACATACCCTGGATTTCAAAGCAGCTAGATCTAGACATATAAAGATGGAGAAAGAAAAAGAAGACGATTCTACAAGGCAAAAAATAAGCCATCAACAAGAGGGAAATCATGTTTTTACGTATTATGGTATTATTGGATTAAACAAAATAAAACTTCACATTTTCTTAACTCTCAACTTATTTGTTTACTATCCTAGTTATCTCTGAAAGGTAGCTCTGATGGTGCAGTCCAAAGGATGCTGCACTGCCAAGCCAAAGACAGTGCCACCCCGTCAGTTCAAATCCATTAGTGGCATCCATGACAAAAAGATGGACAACCTCATCCCTTGTGACTTACAGGGAGAGAGAAAAAAGAGAGACCCTCAACAAAATGCATTGACACAGTGACTTTGGTAGTGGGTTTCAGTATATAGGAGATCATGAGGATGATACAGCCTAGGACATGGTTCAGCTTTGTTGTTCAAAGTGGTGCACCTAAAGACAATATCTTATCTTTTCATCTGCAACTATATCCCTACCTACTGCTGTATCTTTGCATCTATAACTATATCTATACCTATATTCTTTCTCTGTATGTCCTACTCTATATACATTATACATTAACCTAAGTACTGGAGTTATTTATGTACATGATTTATGTTTTAATGTAGATAATTTTTTGCGGACATGGGTGGAATATAGACCATCTATATACCTTATAGACGATTTCTGACTAACTAGCACCTTTTCTATTAATGACAGTACTTAAAACTTAAGGAGAATTTGGTTATGGGTCTGAACATTGAAATCTGTAGAACTAATTGCTAGGTATTTATCAATTATAATTTCTAGGAAATGAAATTTCTAAGATGATAGATCCTGAGCAGTGACAATGACAGTTATGTATAACTGATTATGATAATAACTACTAGAGAAAAGATTGTAGACATAGAAGAGAGAACAGAATGACACAAAAAGAAAATCTAGTTTTACTGATACATAAAATAAAACAAAAATATTATTCTAGATATTCCAAGATTATTTTTAAATTATAAAAACATATGTTTTTATATTGATCCATGCACTTACTTGAAGCAAGATTTTAATACAACATTACAAGTTGGAGAATTGAATCTATTTTCCCATGAAAAGAAACTGAGAGAAAAATATTTACATGCAATTAAATTCTTTGTAATTTGCTCAAGTAAATTCTACACTAAATGTGCTTGTGTACAAATGAATGGACAGAAAATCTGTTATATATTTACACAATGCAATATTATGCAGCACCAAAGAACAATGTTGTTGTTGCTGTTGTTGTTAAGTGCAGTTGAGTCGTAGATGACTCATAGTGATCCTATAAATTAAAGATTTGAACAATTTGCATAACTTTGATCATTTCTCTAAGTTCATAGAGTTTCTGGAGGCATACTATTTCAGAAGTGCATGCCACTCCTGATTCCAAACCTGTTTTAATCTTGGAGCTCCACCAAACACTGTCCATCATGGGTATCCATTATCATATTTGACACATCAGCATCACAGTGGTTAGCATCACAGCAACCACAAGTTAACTCTAGCCTTTGTAAAGTGCTACACAACATGGAAGAGTACTAAACAACAACATTATGTTGAGTGAGATAACTCAGTCACAAAAGGATTAATATTACGTAAGACAACCATTCCACCATTATGACAATAGAAGGGCAACTGAGGGGTAGGAAAGGAGAGGAAGAATAGAATGTAGAATGTAATGAGTAGGCAATGAAACTACAAGAAACAAGACAAGGTAGGATCAACCTGGGAAGAAGTGAAATAAAGACAATTAAGCTATTGCAAATAGCAAATTGTTGTTGTTAGGTGTGGTTGAGTTTGATTCATAATGATCCTATAAGCAAAAGATATGAACCCTATCCTATTCCAAGTCATCATCACACTTCTTGACACACAAGAGCCCATTGTAGCAGTCACTATGACAATCCACCTGGTTAAGGGTCTTCCACTCGATTGCCATCCCTCCACCCTTCCCAACTTCATTTCCTTCCCCAAGAAATAGCACCTCCTAGCAACATGCCCTAAGTATGTGAGGCAAAGCCTCATCACTCTTGCCTCCAAAGAGCACTTCGGCTACACCCTCTTCATGGCCTTCTATGGGATGTTCAGTGCTCTTCTCCAACACCACAGCTAAAAGGCTTCAATTCTTCTTCTGTCATCTTAGTCATTGTCCAGCTATCAGATGCATAGCAAGTAATCAGAAAGACTACAGCCTGGATCAAACACACTTTATTCCTCAAACTGACATCATTACTTCTCAATAATTTGGAGATGTCCCTAACTGCAGACTTTCCCAGTGAAATGCATTTCCTTGTTTCCTGACTGCTGGTACCAAGGGTATTAATTGTGAATCCAAGCAAGATCAAGCTGTTGACAGTTTTAATCTTTTCTTCATTCATCATGATACTATTGTTCCAGTAGTAAAAAATAATTGTTTTCTTGACATTGAGATGCAATCCATACGAAAGGCTGCATTCCTTGATCTTATGCAGCAAGTGTTTCAAGTCCTTCTCACTTTCAAAAGGCAAGGTTGTGTCATCAGCATAACACAGGTTATTGATGACTGTCTGTCCAGTCCTGATGTCATGCTTCTCTTCATAGCATTCAATTTTCAAATAATTTGCTCAGCATACATATTAAATAGATATGGAGAGAGAATACAACCTTCACCCATTTCTCAATTTTAAACCCTGCAGTGTTCCCCTGCTCTGTTCACACAACATCCTCCTGGTTCAGGTATAGGTTTCACATGAGCAAAATTAAGTGCTCTGGGATTCCGATTTTTCTCGACATCAGCCACAACTTGTTATGATCCACACAATCAAATGCTTTTGTATAGTCAGTAAAAGACAAAAGGACATTCTTCTAGGGAGCTCTGGTGGCCTAGTGAAAAGAAGCTACACTGAAAACCTGTAGGCACGCGGGCCAACAGATGCTCCACTGGAGAAGGATGGGAAATCTCTTTCTGTGCAAGTTGGATCCAACTCAACAGTACACAACAAGAAGGGAAAAAAAAGCATTGTTCTGGTACTCCTTACTTTCATCCAGGATCCAGCTGACATCAGAAATTATATCACTGGCTCTACAGCCTCTTCTAAATCCTACTTGAACTTCTGACAGTTCCCTATCTATCTACTGTTCTAGTCATTTTTGAATGATCTTCAGCAGTATTTTGCTTGCATCTGATATTAATGATATTCTTCGATAGTTTCCATATTCAGTTGGAGCACCTTTCTTGGGAATAAGAACAAATATAGACCTCAAAAGTAATTAATTATGTAGAACACAATGTACAGAAATTATTGTATAAAATGAAAAATTCATGAATGAAAAAATTTATATGAATAAACGTATGAAAGTGAATGATGGTGCTCGCTGCCCTACTAAACTTTGTCATTGGTACTGGAGTGGGATGGTATCTCACTGTGGTTTTGATTTGCATCTCTCTTACTGTCAGTGACTTTGAGCATTTATTCATGTGTCTGTTGGCCATGTGAATGTCTTTTCTGTGAAAAATCTTTTCATGTCTTTTGCCCATTTTACAATTGGGTTATGAGTCTTTTTCTTCTGGAGGTCCAGGAAGATACTGTAAACTTGTTATGAGACCTTTGTCTGAGATGGTATTGCCAAAGGATTTTTTTCCCAGTTGGTAGGTTTTCTTTTCACCTTGTTGGGAAAGATTTTTGATAAGCACAGAGATATAATCTTTAGAAAGTGCCACTCATCAATTTTACCCTCTCTACATTGTACATTTCTGGCTGTATCTGGTAGTCTCTTTATACCACTGATTAGGCCTTTTAATTTTTTTCCCCCCAGACTAAGCCTTCTAAGCTTAGCCCCAATTCGTCTCTTATAAATTTTATGGTTTTAGGCTCTCCTCACAGGTCTCTGATTCATCATTAGAAGATTTTTTGTATAGCGTGAAATGTGGATCCTGTTTTACCTTTCTGCAGGTAGTAGTTCAGTTTTGACAACACCATTTGTTGAAGAGTTTGACATTTCCCCATTTGATAGGTTTTATTTCCTTGTTTAATATTGGTTGACCATAGAAAGAAATTCCCATTTCTGGGCTCTTGATACTGTTTTCATTGGTCTAAGTACCTGACATTGTACCAGTTACCATGTTGATTTTTGTTACAACTGCTTTGTAGTAGGTTTTGAGGTCAAGAAGTGCTATGCTTCCCACTTCATTGGTTTTTGTTTTGTTTTTCAGATGTGCTTTGCTTATTTGCGGTCTCTTTCCTCTCAAAAAAAAAAACAACACAAAACAAAACAAACAAAAAAAACCAAAAAAGAAAAACCTTGACAATTTCCCTTTTGATCTCAGTGAAAAATAAATTTAGTATCTGTATTGTGATTGTGTTTAACATGTAGATTGCTTTTGAGAGGATTGTCATTTTCACAATTGGAGAGGATGTTGAGAGGTGGGAACTCATACCATTAGTGGGGTTGTAAAATGGTATAACCATTCTGGTAGGTACCTTTGCATTTATTTCCTCAAAAGTTTGAACATGGAAACTCCATTTGTCCCAGATATTCCACTAATAAGAATATGCATCAAGGAAATTAAAATTGAAACATAAAAGGAGACTTGTAAACCAATGCTCACAGTGTGTTATTCACCATCACAAGAACATGGAAACAGCCCAAATGTCCAACGACAACTGAATGGATTGAGAAATTGTGGAACATTCACATAATGGAATACTATGCAGCACTCAGAAGCAACCATTCTGAAAAATACTGCATAAATTGAGGTCAGCACAAGCTGCCATGTCAGCATAAGCCACAGATGGCTATTAACTAGAAAATAACATAAACTTATATAACCTTCATAAAAGAATGAACTGAGTTGAGAGAGAAGTCTGAGACATAACCTGCTGGGACCCAGGGACCTGCAGGGACCCAGTGGAACCTGCTGCTGGGACCCACTAGGACTCAGCAGGACCTACCAGGACACACCAGGAACCGCCAAACCCAGCACAGTGAACCTCTATGACCTGACACGAGCCAGTGCCCATGAGAACAAAGCAGGACAGGTGGAATTTGAGTGAAATGAAAGCAAGGCCTGCCCCCCTGGTCACTACTCCAACAGCCCGCACTGGAACTCTGGTTTCAATACCCCCAGGCCACACTAGGAACTCCAGTCGTAATGCCAACACCCACACCAGGAGCTAACACAAGCTGGGAGTGATGCTAGAACTTGAGTGAGGTACTTTGTGGGGAGTCACTGATATTTGCTGGAATACGTGGGACCCCTTAAGCTCAATCAGAAGGGAGCTCATTCTTTTTTTTTTTTTTTTGTATTGAAAATGCTGCAATTTTAATTGGTGACTTGAGCTACTCGCCAGCTCTTTCTTCCTCGTCCATCTTAGTTTGGAATATCTGCTGAAATTGCTTTAGCTTCTTTTTTTTTCATTAAATTTTATTAGTTTTAATGAACATTTACAGAGATTTTGGGTTTTCATTCATTCATTGTTGCACTGTTTTCTCCACCCTCATCCCCAGTTCGCTCATCTTTCCCCCATGTCTGTTTTAATTGTCCAAGTGCCACAGTGCTTGTCAAAGCCGGTTCTGATTAA
>NW_006399847.1:10053928-10072672 GCF_000299155.1 Elephantulus edwardii
CCATTCGTTTGTTGATGGGCACTTAGGTTGTTTCCAACTCCTTGCTGTTGTGAACAAAGCTGCATTAAACATGGGTGTGCCTATATCTGCTTGGGTGTCAGTTATGGTCTCTTCTGGGTATATGCCCAGTAGTGGTCTTGCTGGGTCAAATGGTATCTCTATTTGCAACTTTTTCAGAAAGTGCCATACCGCTTTCCACAGGGGTTGCACCATTTTACACTCCCACCAACAGTGAATAAGGGTTCCTGTTTCTCCACTACCTGGCCAGCATTTATTGCTTGCTGTTCTGTCAAATTATGGTATTTTGACTGGGGTGAGATGATATCTCATAGTTGTTGAAGGGAAAAACCAAGACTTCCTGGTTTTCCAATTAGGTCTCTTTGCTCAGCCTTGCATCTCCTCATGTACAGTTCATCAACTGACTTTAGCCTGGAGCACCTTGGGCTACCCTACCTGGGGCAGTCTTCTGACAGAGGAAGCTGAATTCACAGGTTTTTTTTCTCTACCAAACTGAAGCAGATCATCCCTTGGGTCAGAAGACAGAAAAAAACCCAGGCAGGTTAGCTGCCCCGTCCTCTTCTGGAGCAGTGACTTCAGATTAAGAACCTGCTATTACCTCAGACATGAAAAACTCTATCACAACAATGTCACATAGGTAGCAGGCTACTACAACCCCTACCCAAGCCCAAAGCAAGATGTCACCCCCATAAAGTGGCAGAAATCAAAGGCTTTCCTGAAGACAGAAGGTCTGATGAAATTGCCGAATGCAGAATTTAAAAGAACAATGATTTAATATTTTCAATGGGTGAACGACAAACTTGAAGAATCACAGGGCACTGCAAGCAAAACCCAGGAAGAGTTTTAATTTAAAAAATATAAAATAATAGAGATAAAACAAATGAGGCATTAGAGGCTTTGGAAAAACAAGAAACCAAAATCTAAAATATGAGGACCAATGTTTCAGGTGCTGTCAACATAATGGAGGGACACACAAACAGGGTTGAAGAGATGGAACAGAGAACCAGTGAAATAGAAGATAGAACTGTCAACACTGATACGCTGGAGCAAAAAAAGCAGAATCAAAAAGGAAGGAAAAAGAAGAAAACCTAAGAATAATGTGGGACACCATCAAGAGAGATAATAGGCACATAACTGAAACCCCAGAATAGGAAGAAGCAACTAACGACATAAAAAAAGTTGTGAAAGAATTATTAGAAGAAAAAGTTCCAGGCATAGTGAAGAAAGAATATATATTCAAGAAGCTGAGAGAACACCATATAGAATAGACCCCAAAAGAAAAACACCAAGACAAATCAAAGATAAGATGAGAATTCAGAAAGCAGTCAGGGGAAAAACAAAGAATAATCTATAAGGGAGAGTAAATAAGACTAAGTGCCAATTTCTCAGCAGAAACCATGTGAGCAAGAACACAATGGGATGTCATATATCAAACACTCAAAGAACACAATTGTCAACCAAGAATATTGTACCCAGAAAAATTGTCCATAAAATATGAAGGAGAGATCAAGATATACCCAGAAAAACAGAATCTGAGAGAGTTTATAAAAACAAGTCCAGTGTTGCAGGAAACATTGAGAGACATCCTTCTTATAGAGGTGCCACGGAAAGCAGAATGGACCAAAGTAACTAGCAATAACACCAAAAGAACTTAACAAAATGATAGCAGCAAAACCTTGCCTCTCAATAATCACACTGAATGTAAATGGTTTAAATGCACCACTGAAGAGAAAAAGAGTAGTGAATTGGATAAAAAAAAATACATCAATATGCTGTCTACAAGAGACACACCTGAAAAAAATGAAGATAAAGAAAGCCTAAAAATAAAAAGATGGGAAAAATATAACTAGCAAATGGCCACCAGAAAAGAAAAGCAGGAGTAAAGATATTAATCTCATACAAAATAGATTTCAATGAAAAAAACCATCATAAAGGAAAAGGAAGGTCACTTCGTAATGATTATAGGGACAATAAAACAAGAAGACATGGCAAAAATAAATATTTATGCACAAAATAAAAGACCTGTAAAATATATAAAACGAACATTAACAAATCCGACAAGGAAATAGACACACTACTATAATAGTTGGAGGCTTCAATACTCCACTGTCAAGAAAAGATAGAACTTCCAGAAAGAGACTCAGCAAAGACACTGAAGATTTAAACCACACAATAAACCAATTTGATCTCATATTTATAGGTTAATGAACAACAACAACAAAAAATCCAAAAACCACAACCCCACAGTATACCTTCTCCAATGTGCATGGAACATCCTGCAGAATAGATCCCATTTTAGGACACAAGGCAAGCGTCAATAAATTAAAAAACATAAAAATAATACAAAGTATCTTATCAGACCACAAGGCTATAAATTAGAAATTAATAACAAGAGGATAAAAAAGAAAAAAAAAAACATATCTGAAAGCTAAACAACACTTTTTCTGAACATGAGTGGGTTCTAGAAGAAATAAAAAATAAAATAAAAAAGTTTCTTTAAATAAATGACCATGAAAACACAACTCACCAAAACCTCTGGGAAACAGCCAAAGCAATAATCAGAGGTCAATTTATAGCCATAAACAAACACATTAAAAGATGGGGAAAATTGACCATTGACCCTCTAAAACATCATCTCCAACAAATTGAAAAAGAACAACAAGAAAACCCAACACACTCCAAAAAAACCCCTCCAGACATTATAAAAATTCAGGCAGAAATAAATGAAAAACAAAACAGAAAAACAATTGAAACCATCAACAAAACCAGAAGTTGGTTCTTCAAAAACATCAATAAAATAGACAAGCCACTAGCAAAACTAACAAAAAATAAAGAAGGAAAAGACACAAATAATCCAAATCAGAGATGAAATGGGCAATATCACAATGGAAACAACTAAAACAAAAATGTTAACAATGGAATGTTATGAAAAACTATACTCATACAAATATGTAAACCTAGAGGAAATGGACGAATATTTAGAAAAATCACAAACTACCTAAATTGACACAAACTGAAATTGAACACCTCAAAAGACCCATCACAAAAGAAGAAATTGAAAAGGTAATAAAACAAGGTCCAGCCAAAAAAAGTCCTGGACCAGATGGTTTTACAAGTGAATTTTATCAAACATTCGGAGAACTGTCACCAATTCTACAGAAACTATGTCAGAAACTATAAAAAGATGGAATTCTCCCAGACTCATTCTATGGAGAAAACATATTCTTGATACCAAAGCCAGATAAAGACACTGCCTAAATGGAAAACTATAGGCCAATATCTCTCATGAACAAAGATGTAAAAATTCTGAGTATTGGCTAATTGAATTCAACAATACATTAAAAAAAATCACCATGAGCAAGTGGGATTCATAACAGGTATGCAAGGATGGTGAAACATAAGGAAAACAACCAGTGTTTTTCCATCGCATTAACAAAGCAAAGAACAAGAACCACATGATCTTATCAATTGATGGAGAAAATGCCTTTTACAAAATCCAACACCCTTTCCTGATTAAAACATCCAACAAAATAGGAATAGAAGGGAATTTCCTCAACATAGTAAAAAGTATATATGCAAACCTGAGATCCAATCTTGTTCTCAGTGCAGAGAGATTGAAAGCATTCCCTTTGAGAACAGGAACTAGACACAAGGATGCCCACTATCACCTTTCCTATTCAATATTGTATTAAAAGTCTTAGCGATACCAATAAGACAAGAAAAGGAAATAAGAGGTATCCAAAAATGACAAGGAGGAGGGAAAACAATCTCTGTATGCAAATGATACGATAATATACCTGTTGTTTGTTGTTATGTGCCGTCGAGTCACCTGCAACTAATAGCGACCCTATGTACAAGAGCCCTAAACGCTTCTCTGCCTTGTGCCAATTGCACTGTCTCCGACACACCCATCCCGATTCCCCAGTACCTGAATCAATCCACCTCATAGAGGGACTTCCTCTCCTGCGCTGTCCCTCCACCCTACCAAGCATGATGTCCCTCTCCAAGGACTACAAAGTATGTTAGACAAAGCCTCAGAATCTTTGCCTCCAAGAAGCTTCCCAGTTTAACCCTCTCCAGGATGAATCTGTTTTCTTGGCAGTCCATGGTAGCCTCAACACTCTTCTCTAGCACCATAGCTCAAAGGCATCCATTCTCCTTCTATCCTCCCTAGTCATTGTCCAACTCTCTGATGCATAACAAGTGATTGCAAAGACCATGACCTGTATCAGATGCACTTTAGTCTCCAGAGAGACACCATTGCTCTTCAGAACTTTGGAAAGTTCCCTAACAGCAGACCTTCCCATTGCAGTATGTCTTTTAATTTCCTGGCTACTAGTGCCAGGAGTGTTGACTGTGGAGCGAAGCAAACTGAAGCTGTGAACAACTGGAAAACCCTAAAGACACGAAAACTACTGAACATAGTAGACCAACTCAGCAAAGCAGCAGAATGCAAGATCAACATACAAAAATCAATTGGATTTATCTACAGTGACAAAGTGAATACAGAACTGGAGCTAAGAAAAACAATACCCATTATAATTACTAATCACAATATTAAATACTTGCTAGAAAATCTAACTAGAAACACAAAGGATCTATTCACAGAAAATTACAAAACATTACTACAAGAAACAAAAAGAGACCTGGAGAAGTGGAAGAATATCCCTTTCTCATGGACAGGAAAACTTGATATTGTGAAAATGACAATCCTACCAAAGGTAATATACACGTTCAATGCAATCCTAATACAAATACCAATTCTATTCTTCAACAAGATGGAGAAGGTAATCTCCAATTTCATTTGAATGAAAAGAAACCCCGAATAAGCAAAGCATTACTTAAAAAGAGAAACAATGAATGAATGGAATCCCAAAATCTCTGTAGATGCTCATTGAAATGAAAAATAAACAACCTAAATGTAAAAAAAAAAAAAGACCAACAAAAAAAAAAAAAAAGACCAAAAAAAAAAAAAAAAAAGAGAGAAACAAGTTAGGAGGCATCTCACTCCCTGATTTCAAATCCTACTACACTGCTGTGGTGGTCAAGACAGCATAGTACTGGTACAATGACAGACACATAGATCAATGGAATAGAATTGAGAACCCAAAAAAAATCAGCCCATCTACCTATGGTCAACTAATATTTGACAAGGAGATGAAATCAGTTAAGTGAAGAAACTTCAGCCTTTTTAAAAAAAGGGTGTTGGCAAAATTGAAAACCATCTGCAGAAAATTTAAACCAGACCCACACCTCATACCATACACAAAAACCAACTCAAAGTGCATCAAGGACCTACGACTAAAACCAAGGACTACAAACTAGAGAAAAGCTTGGAAGAGCTCTAGAAGCACTGATCCATAATATGAACATGAACAAGCATCCTGAAAAACCTACAGCCAGAAGAAGATAAAACAGATGAATGGGACCTCCTAAGATTAAAATGCCTATGCACATCCAGAAACTTCTCCAACAGGGTAAAAAGGAAAGCCACAGACTGGGGAAAAATATTTGGTAATGACATGTCTGATTAGGGATTTATATTTAGAATTTATAGAATACTCGAGTGCCACAAGATAAGTGCAAACAACCCAATTACAAAATGGGCATAGGATATAAACCGAAACTTCATCAAAAAAGACATCAGATGGCAAACAAACACAGGAAGAAATGTTCAAAATCCCTAGCTCTAAAAGAGATGCAAATAAAAACAGCTATGAAATAACATCTCACCCCAGTAAGGATAGCAAAATTCAACAGAGGAGCAAACAACAAATGCTGGTGAGGTTGTGGAGAGACTGGAACCATTATTCACTGTTAGTTGGAATGTAAAATGGTGCAACCACTCTGGAAAGCATTGTGGTGATTTCTCAAAAAGTTGGAAAGAAATACCATTTGATTCAGCAATTCCACTACTGGGAATATGCCTTAACGGAACCAGAACTGGCATCCAAACAGATATGTGCACACCCATGTTTATTGCTGCTTTGTTCACAATAGTAAAGACTTGGAGACATCCCAAGTTCTCATCAATAAACAAATGGATAGATAAGCTGTGATATAGTCGATGGAATATACAATGGAATATTATGCAGCATTGAAAAATAAGGAACTAATGAAATATTATACAAAATGGGTGACCTTGGAGGACTTTATGCTGAGTGCAATATCTTAGTCACAAAAAGACAAATACTGCAAAATACCACTGTTCTAATACAGAACTTACATGAGGGTTGGGAGGAAACTAAGAAAAGATGGGATAAAATTAAAAGAAATAAAAATACTACCGAAGATATTAAGCTGAGTGAATTAAGACCATTATTGTAAAAATAGAGGGATAACTAGTAAAACTCCTAAAAGGGGAAAGGGTGGGAGCAGAGAGCTGAGGATGGGTAGTGGGAAAACCAAAGTGTTACACAGTTTGGTGAATAGAGAGAGGGAGTAAAGAAAATGGGAAAAATCCTCGTGAAAGACAATGTAATGATGAGCAAGGTCTAATGGTGACTAATTTTATAAACCATAATGCATGGAATAAGAGAGGTGCAAATCAAAACCACAGTGAGATACCATCTTAATCCAATAGCAGTGGCAAAGTTTAACAAGATAGGAAGTAATACACATTGGAGAGGATGTGGCAAGATAAGAACTCTTACGTATTGTTAGTGGGATTGCAAATGGTACAACCACTCTGGAAGGTAGTTTGGCGCTTCCTCAAAAAGCTGAACATACAAATTCCATATGATCTAGCTATTCTACTGCATGGAATATACTCTAAAAGAATGAGAACTGAGGCACAAATGGAGACTTGTACACCAATGTTCATAACAGCTTTATGAACCATTGTAAAAACATGGAAACAGCCCAAGTGTTAACCACAAATAAATGGATTGAGAAGTTGTACTACATTCATACAATAGAATACTACAAGCACACAGGAGCAATGATTTTGTAAATTACTACCTAACTTGGGAGAGAATGGAAAGCATTATGCTAAGTAAACTAAGTCCACTAGGACAAACGTTGTAGAAACCATTATCTAACATATGAGGAACCAAGGAGGGTATCAAAGGGGTGAGGATGGATGAGAGGAAGATCATTAATCATAGGATTGCACAATTTGATGGGTAGAGGGGAGGTGAAGAAAATAGAAAAGATCCAGTGTGAAAACAATGTATCCAAACTTTGTAAATAAACCAGTATAAAATAATTTTTTAAAAATCCATAATGCACGGGAATAATCATGAAACAATATGAATGAAGAATAAGGTGAAACACAATGTATATGAACTTTGCAAGCAAACCAATATAAATTTTTTAAAAAAGGGAATGATGGTGTAAATTAAAATACAAACGAACAAAACAAAAACCACACCAAAGCAAACAACCAAACACACAGGGGAAACACCACAGATTGCTTATAGAATATCCATTAATTTCTCCCTGAAACTCTTTATGGTTTCATACCAGAGATTTTAAAATTTCATTGTTAGGAACATACACATTAAATATTCTATGTCTTCTTTGAGAATGAGCTCATTCCTCATTATATAATACTCTCTTTTATCTGTGATTATTTCCCTTGCTTTGAAATCTACTTTGTGTGAAATTAATTTATATGCTCCAGCTTTTTTTAAATAGATTTGAAAGCATATCTTACTCCATAGCTCACAATAGAAGAAAGGTGAACACTCTCAAAAATGAAGTCTAAATCTAGTATTTGAGAAGGTATTGAGAGCTTGTTGGAAGAAAAGATAAACCAGAAAAACATTGGACAGTGACTAGAGAAACACTGGAAGTATGAAGAAGTAGAGTACAATACATAAAGAGGTAGATTTGTGTTCTTCCTTGCTATCCACACTTGAAATGGGTTTTGAAGATGTGCCTGTCTTTAAATAAATGTTATTTTGTAGCTGGAATGACCTGCATGAGGTCTAGATTCTTCTTCAAAAAGTATTGATCCTATAATTTAGACAATTTCAACAACTAAACATATGAGGTAAAATCACCAAGAAAGCAACAACGTGGATGTTTTTCTTTTTTATAAGTATGGTAGATGTGGAAACCAAGTTTTATATATTTTCATATTTTAATAGAAACTTCTCTTTAGAACCATAGCTACACTTAGATTTTTTTTTCTCTCTATGATGTAATGAAATCAAATATGAAGATCACACATGAAAGTTTTTGGTTTACAGTACTGATACAGCGGAAAGGAGTAGATTCTGAGTTAGGCTTTAAAGAGTATGGAAACAATGTGTAGGGAACAGCTAAATGGGTTAAAAATTTTGTGTTATTCTCTTCAAACATGGGGTTTTTAGTTTTGATTAAAAAGATCACAGAGAATGAATTACTTAGATCTCTTCTTGAGGAGTTGCAGGCTTAGAGACCTGCGCTGATAAAACAGAAAAGATTAGCTATACTTCCCTCCAGACATGTGGTCCAGACTCCCTTTGGATGAATTCTAAGTCCTAGCATTGGTTACCATAGATCACTGATTAGATTTTTTTCATTTCAGACAACTAAGAAAAATGCAAAAATACAGTACATGATGTATGTACTTAACAGAGTTTTTAATGAATAAAACTATAAAAATGATGATATAAATATTTATAAATATCTTTTAATTTTTTATGTATAAGAATTGAATAAAATGAGGACCAGTACAAAAAGTATACATAAACCCAGACAGAGTAAAATTTATAATCACTGAAATTTGACCACCATGAACACATTTGCTGTGTTGTTTTTTGTTGCTTACTTGTTAGTTTGTTTGAGTTTTTATTAGGAATAAACAGAAAATAAACATTTCACTTAGCTTGAATTCCCTTCATTACATTCAGGCACCTTTCAGTATTGTCCACGTAATAACCATTTTAGAGGGATAGTTTATAAATATTGGTCACTTCTAGGGACAGTCTGTATATAACTAACTAATTTAGGCTTGGAATACTCTGAAATTCCACTGAACAGAATGTCTTCTATTCTGGGACCTAGCCTTTCTGAAGCCAGACACAAGGGTGACAAGCTGAGGAGACCTACTACAGAAAAGATCGCCTCCTTCTGCTGAGGAGGCAGCCATCTCAGTGTATCCCTGAATGGCTAAAACAGACTTCATGTGCAACAGGATTGTTTTGCTAAACTTCACAGTCATCCACATAGATGTTGCCAATCCCTTGTTTCTTGAAATCATTTAATACTTTTCAAACTCAGCGATTAACTGCATGCGTATTCAACCCTCTCATATTCATACTTATTTTTTATTCCCAAGCATGTACAGGTTTTTTACTGTTTTATAAAATTAATCACCATTGAGCTGTGCCCACTCACTGTTACTTCGATTTTTTCGTGTCCTCATTGTGTCTTTCCTGATTCTTTCACACCTTCCCTCTGTTCAAAGCCAGCCAAACTGTAGCTTTTTGATTTCCCCTTTTCCTTTCCCCCTTTGGAATTTTGCATACATCTTTCTAGTTATCATTCTGTTTTCACAGTAATGGTCTTACATAGTGTTTGCCCCTATGAAATTGAGATAATTCACTCAGCATAATGCTCTTCAGCCTATTCCACATTATATAGTAATTTTCAAAATCATTGCTCCTGAATGCTGCATAGTATTCCATTGTGTGTGTGTGTAGTACAATTTCTCAATCCATTTGTTTGTTGATGATACACTCAATATTCTTAACCAACACCATAATTCAAAAGCATCAATTGTTCTACAGTCTTCCTTTCTCATTGCTCAATTGACAGGCTAATGCTTAAGTATTATGCCAGCAGAGCTCCTGTGATACAATTCTATGATTACCCTATGATTGTTTCCATAATCTTTTAATTTTTTTTATTTCATACTGGTTTATTTACAAAGTTCATATACATTGTTTTCACACCAGATCTTTCCCATTTCTTTTACTCCCACCCTCTCCACCCATCAAATTGTATGACCCAATGATTATCATCCCACCCCATTCCCTGCCCATCCTCAGTCCTCTGCTTCCCTCCTTCCCTCCCCTTGGATCCTCATACTCATTCTATAATAATGTTCTTTTATGATATTTGTCCTTTTGGGAATGAGGTAGTTCACTTAGCATAATGCTCCCCAATCCCGCCCACATTAGGTAGTAATATACCAATTTCATCACGTGAATGTACAATAATTTTTCAATCCATTCCATTGTAGTTGGACACTTGGGCTTTTTTTAAATATTATAATTATCAGATACTGGGAAATTATCAGATAATGGGAAAATTTTAAGACAAAAAGGAAATGGAGAATTGCTCATTTTCTTTGATGATGAAGAGTCTTGAATATACCATGGACCACCAAAAAAACAAATAAGTCTGTCCTGGAGAGAGTGAAAAACCAAGTTTCTCCTTGGAGGCTGGGATTTTGAAGCTCCATGTCACATACTTTGGGCATGTGACTAGGAGGGATCAGTCTTTGGAGAAAGACCTCGTGCTTGGAAGGGTGAAAGGACAGGGCACAAGAGAAAGAATCCAGATGGGATGGACTGATACAGTAACTGGAGTAATGAGGGTGGATGTATCAGAGTCAGTGAGACTGTCTGAGAATAGTGCAGGGTCCAGAGCTGTTATACATAGAGTTGCAGGCAACTTGACGACACATAACACCAAACAACATCTATGATTTAGAGTTCACTGTTGGTATTAGGTGTCATCGAGTGGACTATGACTCACTCATAGCCTCCCTATGAACAATGAATCTGAACCTTGCACTCTCCGCATCATCTCTAATATACTTAAGCTCATTGCTATAGCTATTATGTCAAATCATCTTGTTGATGACATATCTCTCTTTCACTGATCCTCCACCTTTCTAAACCTAATGCCTTTTTCTGAGAACTGGCCTCTCCTAACAACATGCCCAAAGTACGTAAGATTACATTTCACCATCCCTGCCTGTAAAGAGAAACCTGGTTGCCTTTTATGAAAGACATGCTTATTTGTTCTTTTGATAGGCTGTTGTGCATAGGGTCGCTATGAGTCGAAAATGACTCGACAGCGCATAACAACAACAACAATGGATTCAGTACTCTTCTTCAATACCACAACTTCAACAGTATCCACTCTTGTTTTATGTTTATTCATTGTTCAACTTTCAACTGCATAGCAAATAATTAAAAAGGTCATGGCTAAGATCAGGTGCACCTTAGTCTTTAAAAAATTGTTGCTTTTTAGCACTTTGGACATGTCCTTGGCAATAAACTTTCTATGTGACATATCTTTTGATCTCTTGATTACAAGTATCAAGGGTGTTGATTGTGAATCCAAGAAAATGAAGTATTTTTGGATTCAACTTCAATTTATCCTATTATCTTGCTGTTTGTCTATAGGTCCAGTGGTGAGGATTTTTGTTTTCTTGATGATAAGATCCAATCCATATTGAAGGTTTTTGGTCTTCTGCAGCAAATATTTCATGTTCTCTTCACTTTCAGCAAGCAAAGTTGTGTCACCTGCAAAATGCAGTTTGTTGATGAGTCTTCCTCCAATCTTGATACCAGACATTTTTTCATATAGTCCAGCTTTCCAAGTATTTGCTTACCATACAGATTGAATAGGTATGGATGAAGAACACAACCCCAACTCACACCTTTCTTAACTTTAAACCATGCAGTATTCATTTGTTCTGTTCAAACAAGTGTATCTTGGTTTTGCATGAGCATAATTAAGTATTCTAGGAATCTCATTCTTCTCAGTGATAGTCAAATTTGTTATTATCCACACAGTGAAATGCCTTAACATAGTCAGTAAAACACAAATAGACATCGTTCTGATTGATATTCTCTGCTTTCAGCCAAGATTAATCTAGAATCAGTAACGTTATCCCTGGTGCCACAGCCTCTTCAAAATTCAGCTTGAATTTTCAACAGCTCTATGTTGATAGATTCTTCTATCTCTTTTTGAGTAATCATTTTACTTGTACATAATATTGATGACATTGTTCAATAATTTCCGCATTCTTGGGAATGGGAACAAATATGGATCTCTTCCAGCTTAGGTTTATCTTTTTCTAGAACTCATGTTCTTGAGCTAAGACCAATAAAACACATTCATAATCAATGAGATAATGGTTATAGAAGCAAGGTAGATAAAATTCCTCATTAACTAATGAATTTTCATTAATTAAATTTTATCCAACATTTCATATATATATATACACACACATATGTATACACACACATATATGTATATATGTATGTATTTATACATATATTCTTCTGAATTTTATTTCTATGTCTTGATTATCCTCTGGAACCTAATAAAACTGAATTCTTTTTAGATGTGATTTATGAGATATGAAATAACATGTGCTAATAGCTACTCTGAATAAAAGCAGGCATTCCTAAGTTATGAAAATTAGTGTGGATTTCTTGCTCAAAATTACTTTCCTATTCACTGGCTTTTACTTTTGCCTTATGGCTAGGTGGGATTATGCTAATTATGTGAATGAGGTTGAAAAAATACATTTTGGGTGTGTGAACATGAAACATACAGTATGGAGAGTATTAAGGAGTAGGTGGGCCAGTATTGCCATTCAACTAGTCTTAAATTCAGCAAATTTAGAAGTAGAAAAACTGAATCATATTACCAGGAAGAGAGAAGAGGCAGAAAGTGCAAGGTATGTCCTTTGGGATCACAGATTATCATGTGAGACAAACTGAGACCAGAGCATCAACAGCAGACATGTTAGACAACCAGAGATCAATGTGAGACAGTACTATACAGGAATTTGCCACACCATGGAGCCTGAGTCAAAGACCTTTGCCCAGGCTTACTGGGGGGTTAGGAGAGGTGTCATAATTGACAGCACTATGGGAGTTTTGTAATGTTAGTCCAAAGTCATAATCCTAAAGATCAGAGGGCATGAGAGCATTTCTGAGAAGCTGTGTTATGAAACAATTGTATCCTATTTCCTAACTAATTTGTAATCTATTAACTTCCTCAACAAGCCCCATAATCATGAGTATTTTCCATGTCAATGAGTTCTGTGTAGCCATTTCAATTGATTGGCAGATGCAGTAGCAGACCAGTGAGATCCTTAGAAGAGATGACGCATGCTGAAAGTGATAGAAGTAGATTTGGAAGGTATTGAGGAATGTCTGGCCTCATAGAAATCAGTTCTGTGCTGTGGATGCTATAGATGGGAACTGTTCTCCCTGTGCAATCAGTGGAGATCAGATGCTGCAGCCACCCCACACCAGCTGCATTGTTTTTACAGCAACAGTAAAATGATTTCATGAATTCTAGAATTAGAGTTTTCTGGGCAAAGATAGAGTAATACAAACCATCAACATTTTCCCAGACTAGTCAGAGATTTCACAAACCTCTCTGTGTTTCAGAGTTATGTGACACTGCTAAGTGTTCAAGAGCCCACTAACCAGGACTGACTCACAGCTGTGACAATACAACTTCAGGCTAATGTGTCTCTAATTGAGCACTTCCTCTTTTCCTGTGGATCAGCCATTCATTTTCCTCTTTCCCTTTCCCTTCAGCAAAATGTCCATAAAGGGAAATTATGCTTGACTAGTGTACTAGAGTTTTTTAAAGAGTAAATAATGAAAATGTTAAGGGAAAATTGATAGATTCAATTAAGTTAAACTTTAAAAAACAACAAAAAAACAAACCCAGTCTGACAATTATACAAGAGAAGTAAATGAGCCATCACAGGATGGGAGGTGTGGTGTGATATTTGGTCTTGTCAAAGAAATTTGATTAGTGTTAAGAATTTGGCTATGGAATAAATAAGCACCCATCATTCGAGATGGTTCACTGCTGAAAGAGATCTCATTTGATCTTCAGAACAGCTCAAAAAGTGAGAGAATATGGCACATATACATTCATGAATATTCAACATCATGGATCAAGCTCTTCTGGCAGTTAAACTATTTAGCCACATAGAAACTGCAAGCAGATTTTTTTAAATCTAAATGAATCATTTCAATGTGGGTTGGAATAAGAGAATGAGTATAAAAAACATGGATATAAAAAATGTGCTTATTGCATTGTAGGTTCATCCCAAAACACTGATTGCCCTCAATTCAGAATTGACTCATAACTAACCCTTCATTGGACTTCTGAGACTATAGATTTTAGCTGATGTTATATATCCTGCTAGAAGATCTCACAATATAAATTTATCTACTCCTCAAAGCAAGTCTTGGAATATTATTTGTCCTTTTTTTTATATATGAGGAAACTGAAATTTGGAAAGTGTGAGTTACTTCCTCAAGGTCAGAGCAATTGTTAAAGGCAGAACCATCCTTAAACATAGACTTCATTGGTCAATTAATCATAATCCAATCAAGAGGTGAGGAAATTATTATATAATTCATAGTTCAGACCCAGAATAAACTCTTTTAAAAAATTTTTTCTACTAGTATATTTACAAAATTCAATTACTAATTTGAACAATTCTTTCCATTACTCTCACCCCCCACCCATCAAATTGTACAACCTAATGATTAATTTCCCCTTCTGCCTGCACATCCACATCCCTCTACTTCTAGCCTCTCTCACCCCTCCTGGATCTTTATACTCATTCTAAAATAACAATTTTGTACAATATTTATCTTTACCAGCACAAACTCTTACTGCAGCAAAATTAGTAATACATGTTATAAAACATACAATAATAAATTCTGACATACAAATACAACATTACAAAAATAGGTATAAAATGTCAAGAGTTCTTGGGTGGTACAAACAGCCAATACACCTGATGGCTGTCTTAGTTACTTAGGGCTTAAAAATAGATAACAAAAAGCAGCACTAGTGGCCTAATGAGAAAAGAGTTGCACTGTTAACTAAAAGAAAGTTTGAATTCACCAGCTGCTTCATGGCTGAAAAGTTGATAATCATTTCTAATGCAATATGTTGCTGTTGTTGTTATGTGCCGTCGAGTCACTTGTGACTCCTAGCGACCCTATGTACAACAGCCCTAAAGCCTCCTCTATCCTGTGCCAATCGCACTGCCTCTGACAAACCCATCCCAATTACCCCAGTCACTGAATCAATCCACCTCATAGAGGATCTTCCCCTCCTGCGCTGTCCCTCCACCCTCCAAGCATAATGTCCCTCTCCAAGGACCTGTACCTCCTTACAACACATCCAAAATATGTCAGATGAAGCACCAGAATCCTTGCCTCCAAGGAGTAGCCTGGTTTAACCCTCTCCAGGATGAATCTGTTTGTTTTCCTAGCAGTCCATTGTACTCTCAATACTCTTCTCTAGCACCACAGCTCAAAGGCATCAATTCTCCTTCTATCCTCCCTAGTCATTGTCCAACTTTCTGATGCATAACAAGTGATTGCAAAGACCATGGGCTGTATCAGACGCACCTTAGTCTCCAGAGAGACACCGTTGCTCTTGAGTACTTTAGAGAGGTAGCTAACAGCAGACTAATATACAGCCTATAAAAATCCAGTAGAGGGTCAACTATGAGTGGTTTCTACTCAACATATAACATCAACAAAATATGTGTATATAACATTAATAAAATATGTGTAAAAGAGCCACTATTGTGTGGAGATGGCTAGGTCTGAACTCTACCAATTCCACAAGGGATAATTGCCCCCATGAAGAGCTTCCACAGTAAAATAATACATACCAATGAGGTCAAACATTCCCCCACATGCCCAGGAGTATTTCTACTAATTCCAGTACCAATCCTACTGCCCTACTGGATCTTAAATCCATTTCAACAGCTCATAGACCACACAGAACCATATGCATGATTTTAGGGTTTGTCAAAGAAGTACAATTCAGGTTAGGCTACAATTCAGGTTGACAGCAGGATACAGACCATCAGCCAGGAAGCTTCTCAAGCATAGTCACAGGCCCTTTTACCTTCAGTCTCATAGCTTAGGTTAGTATTACAAAGTTCCTTTAGTCATGGCAGTTATGGCATCTTCCCGCTTCACTCCAACAAGCTTAGGTGAAGGTCTCTGGCTTTAGTGACAGCAGTCCCAAGTCAGCTCTGTCTCAGATTCATCTTTGGTTCTGTACTGAGGCTGTTGTTGCTCTTGTATATCAGGGTTTGACCAGTGCAGGAATCTCTGGCCCCAAATAATACATGCTTCTTTCTCTTCCTTGTTGGTATTGTGAGTGGAAATTTATTCTATCTCAGTGTGGAAGCTAGAAGTCTAAGCTCAGGGTGTCAGCTTTAGGAGGTTTTCTTTCTCTGCCTTTCTTTCTCCTTTTCATCAAGGAATTTCTCAGCAGAAAAGACATAGGTTTAGAGGACACATTCCATTCCTGGCTTATCATTCCTGAAGATACTTTTTCCTTTCTCCACTCACATTTTTATCCCTTTGTCTTTTGTTGTTGTTGTTAAGTGCCATCGAGTCATAGACAACTCATAGCAACCCTACATAAGACCTGAACACTTGTATAATTTCATGGTTTCCCCAAGTTCATAGAGTTTCCAGAGGCACACTATTTCAGAAGTAGATGCCATTCCTGCTTCCAAGGTTGTTTTAATCAGAGAGCTCTGCCAAACACTGTTCCATCATGGGTAATTATTATTGCATTTGGCACATCAGTGTCACAGCATTTAGCATCACAGCAACCACGAGTTACCTCTGTACAGCAAATGGACAGATGAGTTCTATACCACTTAGAAGAATGTTTGACCAAAACCAACTAAAACCATACCTGAGGGCCACAAATTAAAATCGCCCACCTTCGGCTTGGTAGCATAGCTTTCTATCCACTAGGCCAACAGAGCTCACTCTATGATGTTGTTGTTGTTATTAAGTGCCGTCAAGTCATAGAGGACTCATAGAGGACCCTATGAACAGAAGACCTGAACACTTGGATAACCTTCTTCGTTTCTCTATGTTCATAGAGTTTTCAGAGGCAAGCTATTTCAAAAGTTGTTGCCACTCCCTCTTCCAAGATTGTTTTAATCAGGAAGCTCCACCAAACACTGTCCACAATGGGTAACCCTTATCGTATTTGACACATCAGTGTCACAGTGGTTAGCATCACAGCAAAAGAATTGCTTAATAGTCATTTTAGAAGTATCATATGATCAAGAATCAGTGGAAATTAAGAAAGTTCAGGTTGTGCTGAAGACATCAGCAAAAAATAAGACTTTAGGAATGATGGAATACAAATTACATGTTTGAACAGACAGACACAATATTGGACATGTTTGCTAGTCTATAGCAAGAAATTTGGAAGACAACTTACTGGAAAACTGACTAGAAGAGATCCATATTTGTTCATATATTTCAAAAAAGGAGATCTAACAGAATGTAGAAATTATGAAATAATTTCATTGTTGTTTTTGTTGTTGTGTACCATAGAGTGAGGATTGACACATAGCTGACCCTCCAGTGGGTTTTCAGAGGCAGTTAATGGCACAGGAGGAGATTGCCCACCCTTCTTCTGTATTATATCATTATTATATATAAATAAAATATTGTGGGTGAGTATTCAGAGACAGCTGGAACCGTAAATACATTCATAAGGAACTTCAGAAATTCAAGTTAGATTCAGAAGTGGCTTTTTGTTTCACAAGGAATATCTATCATTGCTGCTGCTGCTGCTGCTGCTGAGCCTTGGTTAAAAGCAGAAAAAATTGAAATGTGCTTGTGTTGTGTCACTCATAACAAATTGTGATTAACATGGAGAAGAATGGAAATCTCAAAACACTTAATTGTACTCATGCAAAATCTGTACCTACCTCCAGATTAAATTGTCTAAATAACTGCATGGTTAAAGTCAGGAAAAGTGTATGTCATGGTTTTATCCCTTCTCACGCTTATTCAATTTGTATGCAGAGCAAATTACTCAAGAAACTGGACTATATAAAGAAAAAAAATATGGTATCAGGATTGGCGAAAGCATCTAGCAGCAAGTGAAGACTTGAAGAATTAACGAAGATTTCAAAAGACTACAACCTTCAACATCTCAACATCAAACAGACAAAAATCTTCACCATTGGACCAATAAGCAACAACATGATAGATGGAGAAGAAATTAAGGTTGTCAACACATTTACTTTACTTGTATCCATAACTGACACCAATGGTAGGAGCAGTCAAGAAATTAAAATATATATTTCATTGAGAGAATCAGCTGTCAAAGACTTCTTTAAAGTGCTAAAATGTAAGAGTAAGGTATGCCTGCTCCAGGCTGCTGTTCATCAGAAAAGTTGATAACACTAATTCCATTCAGACTCAGATGTATATAATATATGCGTTATGTCCAACAAATTGAAACCGTGCCCAACCCTTTGCTTTTTTCAAATTCTTCACTGTGCTTAAGCCTGTTACTGTAGAGACTGTGCCAGGAACCTCCTGACAATATGGCTAAAGTATGTCAGACAAAGTATCTCTGTCCTTGTTTCTATGGAGCACTCCATTTTCAATTCTTCCCAGATTTTTTTTTAGTTGCGTGGCGGGGGGTGGGGGGAGGGTTGGTATCCCATGGTATATCAAATATTCTTTGCCAACACCAGAACTGAAGCACATAAATTTTTCTTTGGCTTTCCCAATCCATTGTCCGGATTTCACAGATATATGAAGCAACTGAAAATAATACAGTTTGGTTTAGAT
This sequence comes from Elephantulus edwardii, assembly GCF_000299155.1. Classification (NCBI taxonomy): domain Eukaryota; kingdom Metazoa; phylum Chordata; class Mammalia; order Macroscelidea; family Macroscelididae; genus Elephantulus; species Elephantulus edwardii. Next base: position 10,072,525 of record NW_006399847.1, read on the forward strand.
ACGTTTTAGTCTTTAAACTGTCATCCTTGCTCTTTGGTATTTTAAACGGGTCTCTGACAGCATATCTGTCCACTGCATGTGGTAACTGAATGTGGTTGTTGTTATTGTTATGTGCCGTCGAGTCGCTTGCGACTCATAGCGACCCTAT
>NW_006399847.1:10076447-10077150 GCF_000299155.1 Elephantulus edwardii
AACAACAACAACAACAAACTGGTGTCAAGACTGCTGATTGTGGAACCAAGCAAACTAAAGCTGTTAAAAATCTCAATCTCTTCTCCCTCTATCATGATGCTACCACTTGGCCTAGTGGTAAATATGTTTGTTTTCCTGATGTTGAGTTTCAATCCATATTTAAGACTGAAATCCTTGACATTCTGCAGCAAATGCCTCAGGTCCTCCTCAGTTTCAACAAACAAGGTAGTGTTATGTGCATAATGCAGGTTGTTGATGAGTCTTCTTCCAAAAACAGAGCCCAGTCTTCTGATGCTCAGTTATGCATATAGATTGAAAAGGTGTGGAGATGGGCCTTGGCATATACCTTTCCTGATTTTGAATCATGGAATGTTTCCTCATTCTCTTCTGACAATTGCCTCCTGGCCCAAGTACAGGTTATGCATAAGCACAATTAAGTGTTCTGGGTTTCCCATTCTTCTCAGAGTCAGACACAGTGTGTTGTGATCCACACAGTCATATGTCTTTGGATAGTCAATAAGACATGCCTCTGGTACTCTTTGTGTTCAGCTAAGATCCATGTAACACTGACTACAATGTCCCTACTGCCACAGCCTCTTCTAACCCCAGGACACGCAGAGGGGAAGACAGGAATCCGCAGAGGCAGAATAGGGCCCAGCCAATACAGAAGCGACTATCTATCTATCTATCTATCTATCTATCT
>NW_006399847.1:10077260-10084584 GCF_000299155.1 Elephantulus edwardii
CCCCCCTAAACCTAGCCATCTGGAAATTCACTGTTGATACTCTGTTCCAGTCATTTTTTAATAATTTTCAACAAGATTTTGCTTGCATTTGACATTAATAATATTGTTCAATAATTTCCTCACTTTTTTTTTATGGGAATAAATACAGATCACTTAGTTTGGTAGCTTCCCTCCAGAATTCTTGGCACAAACTGATGAACACATCCAAGGTAGCATCTATTTGTTGAAATATTTCAGTTGGTATGCCATGGATTCCTGAGACTTTGTTTTTTGCCAGTTTTTTAGAGCAGCTTGAACTTCCTCCTTCATCACCATAGTCTCTTTGATCATATGTTTTTTTCATGAAATTCTTCTGTATCAGCCATTTTTTTTTCTGATATACTAACTCTGTATATCCCTTCCATCTTCTTTTGATGTTTCCTAGGTCATTCAATATTCTGTCCACAACATAGTTAAATATTGCAACTGGGAGCTTGAAGTATTTTTCTTCAGCTCCTTTATCTTAAGAAATGCTGAGAGAGTTCATTCCTTTTGATTTTCCAACTGCAGCTCTTTGCACATTTCACTATAATACTTGGGTTTGTCTTCCCACGCTGCTCATTGAAATCTGTTCAGCTCCTTCACTTCTTTCTATTTTAATTGTGATTTTAATGAAAGTTTACAGAAAAGTTGGATTTTCATTCACTCATTTTTGCACATTTTCCTCCTTCACACCCTTTCCCCTTCCCTAGTTCACTTTCTATTAAAAAAACCATACAATGTAGCACAATTTTCTCTCTCCCCCACTTTCCCACCCCTTCTCCAGTCCTCTTTGAAATGTACCTTATTCTAGACCATTGTCTTACAAGTAATGCCTAATCATATATTCCTTTTAGACAGTTCTCTCCCTCTTCTATTCCAATGCGGTATTAATTATCTATCTACTCTTTTCCTATTCTCTTTCATATCTTGATTTCTTCCCTTTGTTTTAGCTTCTTAGTGTTCTAGTGCATTATCCCGAGTTTATTCTGCTTTCTGTTATGGTCTTTTCTTTTTTCTCTATCTTTTTAATTACCTTTTACATTCTTTTACATTGATGATATTCTTCATACCTTGTCACAGTCCCTCTTGTTTTGCTCATTAGTATTCAAGGCCTGAAACCTATTCCTGAAATGGTTTTTAAATTCAGGAGGGATAGACTCAAGGTCAAACTTTGGTTCTTGTGGATTTGATTCTGTTTTCTTTAACTCAAGTTTGAACTTGCCTACAAGTAGTTGATGATCTGATATAAAATCATCACTTTGGCCTAGTTTTCACAGCTAATATTAAGTTTCTCCACAAATTTTTTTCCACATTTGTAGTCAATTTGATGCCTATGCAGGCCATCAGGTGAAATTCATATGTATAGTCACCATTTGTGTTTCATTGTATTTGCAATGAATAAATCATTGATAGTACAGAATTCTATCATTGTCTCCAGCCTCATTTCTGTCACCAAGTCCATGTTTCCTGAATACCGATCCTTCTTCTTTGTCCCCAACTTTTGCATTCTAGTCACTCATTATTATTAATGTATCTTGATTCCATGTTCAATGGATCCCTGATTGTACCAGCCGATAGAAGTCATCTATTTCCTCTTCTTTGGCTCTGGTTGTTAGTGCATAAATTTAATGATCATGGTATTAATACGTTTCTTTGTATGCACGTGGATATTATTCTGCCACTCACAACATTGTATTTGAAGATGGATCGTGAAATGGTCTTTTTAACTATGAAAGTGACTCCATCTTATTTCACCTTTTCATTTCCATCATAGTAGAATATATGTTGTCTGATGAATGTCCCATGCCAATTCATTTCTTTTTGCCAATGTCTAGTATGTCAATATGTATGCATTCCATTTCTTTTTTAGCAATCACCAATTTTCCTCCATTCATGCTTCTCACATTCCATGTTCCAATCACTAGGGTCTGTTTATAATTGTTCCTCCTCCTTTGTGATTCCCAATACAAAGGCTCAGTTTCCAGTGCCATATCTGCTAGTCTAAACTAAGTGTGCTCTGTTGTACATAGGGTTTCTGAAAGCCTGTTATTTCAGAAGTGAATGACCAAACATTCTTAGTCTGTCTTAATTTGGGGCTCAGCTTTAGAGTAATATTTGACAGATGAGCATTTTACTCAAAACAACTAATGAGCGTATGCATGTATCAGATCTGATGTTGGCCCCAGGGCTTACCCTTTCAGTGCACGTTGTGTTCCCACCCTCACCCCCACCTGTTAGCATCCAACTCAATCCCCTCTCCTTACCCCTCTTGCATCTCCATCCTCAACCCCCAGACAAATCTATCTTGATGGCTCAGGCCTTCCCCTGCCTCTATATTCATATAGGTATATACAGAGAAAGTATGTATGGTGAAAGTATACAGCCTGATGCATGTCATTCCTAATTTTAAACTATTTGGTATCCTTTTGTTTTGCTTGAAAATTTTATCATGGGATCTATGACTCTTTATTTTTTTGCTTTTATTTTGTTTTTAAGGTCATATTTAACAACTCCACATTTTTCTTTATTTGTTTTCAACTTCTACATTCCAGTTACTGATTATTCCCAGTATATCTTAGTTGTGTGTGATCAATTTCAGACTCCAAATGTTGTCAGAAATCCTTAATGTTTCTAGACTTATACTTTGTACATTGCAAATTCTAAATTATTACTGGATGTTTGTAGTTGTTTTCATTTTGAGTCTTGCCACATTAATAGACAGAGATCTTTCACTAGGTAAAATATCTACTCCATCATGGTCATTAATAGTCTTGATTTTGAGGCAGAACCTCTTCCCCAGATGCATTTTGCATGCCTTCCAACCTGAAGGTTCATCTTCTGGCACTGTTTTGGATAATTTTCCTCTACTGTAGGGCTTTTGAGGGACTATTATTTCAGAACTGGAGGGCCTGTCCTGTTTCTAAGTCTGTCTTCATCAGAAAGCTCCAGTGTAACACATATACCATGGGTGAATCCTGTTGGTATTTGAAATACTGGTGGTATATATTCCAGCTTCACAGCAAACTGACTGACAAGTGATGGATTCAAAGATGTTGTTGTTATTATGTTCCGTCGAGTTGCCTGCGACTCATAGCGACCCTATGTACAACAGCCCTAAACCCTGCTGTCCTTTGCCAATCTCACTGTCTCCGACACACCCACCCCGATTACCGCAGTCACTGAATCAATCCACCTTATACAGTGTCTTCCCCTCCCTACCCTCCCAAGCATGACATCTCTCTCCAAGGACTGGTCCCTCCTTGCAACATGTCCAAAGTATGTCAGTCGAAGCCTCAAAATCCTTGCCTCCAAGGAGCAGCCTGGTTTACCCCTCTCCAGGTTGAACCTGTTCATTTTCTTAGCAGTCCATGGTACCTTCAATACTCTTCTCCAGCACCACATCTCAAAGGCATCAATTCTCCTTCTATCATCCCTAGTCATTGTCCAGCTCTCTGATGCATAGCAAAACCATGGCATATACCAGGTGCACCTTAGTCTCCAGAGTAACACCATTGCTCTTCAGTACCCAGAGAGGTCCCTAACATCAGACTTTCCCATTGCAATACATCTTTTCATTTCCTGACTGCTGGTGCCAAGAGTGTTGACTGTGGAAACAAGCAAACTAAAGCTGTTGACAATCTCAATCTCATCACCATCCATCCTGATGCTGCCAATTGGCCCAGTGGTAAGAATATTTGTCTTCTTTATTATATATATATTTTTTTTTCTTGGAGCCTTAGTCCATATTAAAGGCTGCAGTCCTTGATCATCTGCAGCAAGTGTTTTAGGTCCTCCTCAGTTTCGGCAAGCATGTTTGTGTCATCTGCATAACGCAGATAGATTATTGATGGATCTTCCACCAATTGTGATGCCACACTTCTCCCCATAGAGCCCAGCCTCCTGGATAATCTATTCTGCATACATGTTGAAAAGGTATGGAGATAGGACACATCCCTGGCCTACATCCTTCCCAGTTTTGAACCATGTAGTGTTTCCTTGCTCTGTTCTGACAATTGCCTCTTGTTCTAAGTATAGGTTTTGCATTAGCACGATCAAGTGTTCTGGGATTCCCATTCCTCTCAGAGACAGTTACAGTTTGTTATGATCCACACAGTCAAACGCCTTTGCATAATCAATGAAACACATATATACATTCTTCTGGTATTCCCTGATTTCACCTAAGAGCCATCTAACATTAACTATAATATTTCTAGTACCATGACACCTCTAAATCCAGACTGCACTCTGGCTGTTCTCTGCTGATGTGCTGCTCTAGCCATTTTTGGATAATCTTCAGCAGAATCTTGCTTGCATATGATATCATTGGTATTGTTCTATAATTTCCACACTCTGTTGGGTCACCTTTTTTTGGAAAGGGAACAAATATAGATCTCTTCAAGTCAGTTGGCCAAGTGGTTGTTCTCCAGATTTCTTGGCACAACTTGGTGAACATATCCAGGGCAGCATCTGTTAGTTGAAATACATCAATCGGTATGCCATCTATTACTGGTGCTTTATTTTTTGCTAATTCCTTCAAAGCAGCTTGAACTTCTTCCTTCATCACCATTGGCTCATGCTCATATGTTGTTTCATGAAATTCTTCTGTGTCTGAGTGGCCATTATTCACCATATTTCACCTGGATACTATTAATGAGAGGCAATAAAGATTCTTTAAGTGGCAGAAATCTTGTCACCAAGAGGCTATATATGCACAAAGATAAATGCAATCTAGTTCTTGATGAGATTGTTCCATGAAACTAAGCACTCACCAGGTTACATTTAAGTCAGCAAATTCACTTTTTGCCAATGTTCCCCCACCTTTTTGTCAACAGAAAAAGCAAACGATGTCTTCACATGGATTATAACTTTTAGAAAGGTATCCATTGGAACTATTTAGAAATAGTTGGCTTTGTAAATTTTCTATTCCAACCTAATGCTTTCTAATAAGTATATGAGCATTTTATGAACATTTTCTTTGAACCACAAGCAGATGAGTTCTTGCTAAGAATTATTATTACCTGTTCTTTTTTCTACTGTCTAAAGTTGTTTATTATGTTCTCCTATCATGTTGAAACTTTTTTAAACTATCACATGACTTCAACTCAATTTCTTTTTCTTCTCACCTCAAAGGTTTTCTAATTGAAATGTGCCAAAGTACTTGAAATGTGGTATCTTGGTGAATTACTGCCAGACATGGTGACCTTCAGAACAGCTAGAACTTTGTATTTAAAGAAAACACTGTATTGAAAGAAAACATGTTGGTGGGACTTTGGAAAAAAACAATCTTCAGTAGTTTCACTTATTTGATTTGTTCACAAGAAAAGAAAGTTAGAAGGAGAGTGTGATTTTATTTAAAATATTCTCAGCGTCTAATGTAAAATATATGTAGTACCCAGAGAGCAGTGGTTGAAATACATTAGTTACTCTGTTGGAGGAACATGGGCAATGTACTTTTATGCAGTTTACAACCTATGAAAATGCACATAAGGGTCATCTATAAATCAATTCTGACTCCACAGCACATAACATGCCCAGAAGTGGCATGTTTATCAAACTCAAGTATGACGTTACTAGGAAACAGACATGGTTATATTAAATAATGGAATTATTTAAATCCTTCACAGCTTTGATCTAAATCTAATAAGTAAATATGTAATGGTCTCTGAGTTGGGTTAATACCCACCTTCACAAACTCAAGATGGCAGATATTCAGCCTGACTATATTGTATGGAAGATCATAGTTGGTTAAGTTTAAAATTAAAAATGTGAAAAATTTGCTTGAAAAGTTAACTGCTCCTTAGTTTGCTGGCAGCCTAGCAAAGCCCACAATTATGGGAGGAAGATGTCCTTCTGCCCATGCCAGGAGCCCAAGGTGCTTGTGGACCAGAGTTTCTCACAGTACTGCCAATGGCAAATAGGCAAATGAGTTTTGCCCAGAGGACAGCAAAGAGATGATGGATGGTGAGGAAGTGATCTCATATGAGGAAGAAATGAAGGGAACAAGAGGATGAGCATGAGAATCTGGGAGTCCTAGGTGAGTAATTAAATACAGTTTCAATTTTTTTAAATCATGAAGTTCCAGATTTTTTAAATCATAAAAAGACACTGTTTCCAAAAATTTAGAGCCATGGTGGTATATTGCCTTAGGTGTTTGAGTATAATCAAAAGATTGGCAGTTTTAACTTCCAGTTGTTTGACAAGAAAAAAATAAGGGTGAAGATTTATCCCTTTGGAAACCCTGGAGGGCTCCCAGGAGTCAGAAGGACTTGCTTACAAAACGGTCAAAAGACATGGAAAAAGTTTTCACAGAGGAAGATATTCGAATGGCAGACAGACACATGAAGAAATGCTCTAAATCACTGACAATAAGAGATGCAAATCAAAACCACAATGAGGTACCATCTCATTCCAGTAACAGTAGCAAAGTTATAACAGCACAGCAAGTAATAAATGTTGGAGAGGATGTGGAAAAAAGGAACTCTTATGCATTGTTGGTGGGATTGTAAAATGATACAACCATTCTGGAAGGCAGTTTGGTGCTTCCTCAAAAAAGCTGAACATAGACATTCCATATGACCCAGCTATTCCACTACCTGAATATACCTTGAGAAAATGAGAACTGAGGCACAAATGGAGCTTTGTACATCTATGTTCATAGTAGCATTATTCACCATTGCAAGAACATGGGAACAGCCCAAATGTCCAACCACAAGTGAATGGATTGAGAAATTATGGCACATTCACAAAATGGAATACTATGCAGCGCATCAGAGCAATGATTTTGTAAACTATTACCCAAATTGGGAGGGACTGGAGAGCATTATGCTAAGTGAACTCAGTCCCACAGGATAAATATTGTACAAAACCATTATTTTAGATTGAGTATAAGGATCCAAGAGGGGTGGGAGAGGCTGGAAGCAGAGGGATGAGGATGTACAAGGGGAAGGGAAATTAATCATGGGGTTGTACAGTTTGATGGGAGCAGGGTGAAGGAAATTGGAAGAATTTGTTCATAAAAAATGTATTCAAATTTTGTAAATAAACCTAGTAGAAAATATTTTTTTAAAAGAAGGACTGGACCATGGTAGGTTTGGGTTTGGGTTTTAGTTTAGTTTGGACAGATGAGGAGCTAGATTTTTTAAATCAAATTATATAATACATAAGACAGCTTCCAATTAATTTTGTTCTCCTAAGAATTTCCACATTCTAAAATGTCTATCTGTGTTTCATTGATTATGCAAAGGCATTTGACTGTGTGGATCATAACAAACTGTGGCTGACTCTGAGAAGAATGGGAATCCCA
>NW_006399847.1:10085559-10086634 GCF_000299155.1 Elephantulus edwardii
AACAACAACAACAAATTGTATGTGGTATTGGAGAAGAGTGCTGAAGATCCCGTCGAGGGCCAAAAGAACAAATAGATATGTCTTGGAGAAGATGCAACTAGAGTGTTCTTTGGAGGCAAAAGTGATGAAGCTTTGTGACACATACTTCAGCCATTTTGCCATGAGATGTTATTCATTGGAGAGGGACATCATGCTTAGAAAGGTGTAGGAACAGTGAAAGAGAGGAAGACTCTCATCCAAGTGGGTTGAAACAATGACTACGGCGACGGGCTTGAGTGCAGGAGAATGTGAAGATGTCCCAGGATAGTAGAGTGTTCAGCTCGGTCATTTATAGGGTCACTATGAGAGCAATGTTGGCCTAGTGGACAGAAAGTTATGCTACCAAACCCACGGTGGGTGATTTTAATCTGTAGCCCTCAGGCCCATTTGAAATTGTTTTCCTGTCAAAAGTTCTTCTAGGTGGTATAGCACTGGTCTGTGCATTGCTGTGCAGAGGTAATTCATGGTTGATGTGATGCTAAGCACTGTGACACTGATGTGTCAAATGTAATAATGGTTACCCCTGGTGGACAGTGTTTTTGGTGGAGCTTCCCAATTAAAACAAGCCTGGAAGCAGGAGTGGCATCCACTTTCAAAATGACTTACCTCCAGAAACTCAATGAACATTGCTCAGGTCTTTCGTTCATGGGGTCACTACAAGTCGTCTACAACTCAACAGCACCTAACAACAACAACAACAACATGAGTCATACTCAACTGACAAAGCCTAACAACAGTAGCAAATTGTGTGTCTCTGTGAGCATCTGTGACATGACAGTGGATCTAGTCTCAAATATACATTGTATTCATCCCCCCATTAATGAATTACATATCGCAAGGTAGTAGGACCTTTTCTCAACCTAATCCTGCCTCTCTCACAGTCACCCTTTAAGATGGAATGAAAAGGCACAGCCTAGTTTCTGAGGTTAGGAAAACTAACTCTCCACCTTGAGTTGGTTTTTGTGTATGGAGTGAGGTGTGGGTCTTGCTTGAGTCTTTTGCAGATATTTTTCCAATTTTGCCAACACCATTTGTT
>NW_006399847.1:10090539-10093219 GCF_000299155.1 Elephantulus edwardii
TAGAACATCACTTATTTTGTCTATTTTCAAATTTATTGCCTCAGAATTGTTCCTAGTATTCTCTTAGGAGGACAGAATTCTCTGCTGTATCTGCAGGTATAGCCTCTCTTTCATTCTAAATATGTATGCCTCTCTCTTTCTTTTTTTGATATATCTTGCCAGAGCTTTGGTTATTTATTAGTGTTTCAAATAGCCCTTAAAAAATGATCCCGATTGTTTCTTTGTACTCTGTGTAATTAATGTATGCCCTTTTCTTTTTTTGTGTTTGCTTTTTAATTGTGAAATAAATCATATAATCAAAGAAAAAGAAAAAAAAAGAAAACTAACTCTCATCTTTTCACCCCAAGAGTGACTGGCTATTGTGTTCCAAGCACACACATGTCATTTAGCAGTTCAATGTTTCAATCAGTACACCACTAGGGCTGCTGCCCAGCTCCTCACGTGCCATTAACTTGAGGAAAATTATGAAACACAGAGCCAGGCTTCAAGATTCAGAATCTGTAAATATAAAGTGCATTCTGAGATTATGTGATTTCTAAAAAAACTTTAATACAAGGCTTTCTAAGTCTGCAAATCACTACAATGCAGGGCACCTATAATAGAGAGAAATGGTAGGGTCTGGTGCATACTTCTGCACCAGAATAGTTTGTTATCCATAAAAGCTTATGTCCACGTAGAAGACATTTGATTGGCAGAAGGATTTTACCGTTTGTCCATTGACAGGTTTTGTTTTAGGCTGTGAGGGGAAAAAATGATGTAAACAGAAATCAACCCTTGACAGATGCTTGACACTAGCCTGTTACCCAGTTACAAGTTTACTCTTCCCACTCAGTGGGTGCCAACAGACCAGCCACACATCTGCTCCCAGCGTTCAAGACCCCAGAAGGTCACACCCTTTATTTATGCTGCTAATCGCTTCTCAGGATTTCACACACGTCACCCCTACTAGTACTGATAATGGGGGCTATGTGCATCCAGCAAGGCAAGACACCCAGGATAATTTTGGGATTATGTGTTTGAAAAGCACAGTCACATTGGTTGTTGTAGACTTTTGTAAAGCCTTCCTGCAGCCTTATTAATTGGCTCTTATTTTCGTAATCACTGTTCTTTCCTCAGAGTGGTTGTTTTAAAATGGAAAAGGAACCTAAATTAGTATTATACATTTTAAGACATACATTTGCATGCATCATAAAGCTTAATTTATACTTTGACCAAATAATTTTAACAGTTGCTATAAAATCAGTTATTTAACAATAGTTTTTACGACCATATTGAATGCAGCAGGAGACAGACTTAATAGCCTCATGTCCACAACAAATTCTCAGTTATTACTTAAACATCCCACATGCCTTTGACAATTCCATGGATCAGTCAAATTCCTACTGATTGCATTATTTGAATCTTTCTAAAAACTGGTTCAACACGTGCGTGCAGTCATTTTTTTATTGAATACATCTGTTTTTCCAGTCTCATTTTTTTCTGCTTTCTCTTATTGATGATTTCTATAATATTAAATGTACCCCTTCACAACACATCTGCATTCAGTTCTAACGCACAAAATGAAAAGTGAGTAAATGAAATAAACTTAGCATTTATATTCTTAAAATTAAAAGAAAAGGGAAGAGAAAGTGTACTTTAGACACATGCCAAGGTTGTTGTTAGAACATTCATAATGAGTATAGTGAGAGGGAAATGTAAAAGATCAAGTGTAATATATGGCATTTGATCTCTCTTTTTGAAACGTACTTTTGATAATTTTGTGAAGTTTCTGAGCAGCATGATATAGCTTTGAATTTTATAAACTTGAAATAACTTCAGTTGCTTGAATATAAGAAACTGAAAATTGTTTAATCCAATTAAATTAAAAATTCAACTTGTCTTTGCATCTTCGTATCACCTACTAAGTATGTGGTTACAATATACCAACAACTCTGCAGAAGAAAGATGGACAGTCAACTCTCAGGGGATTTACTGATGCTGAAAACCCACTGGAGGGTCAATGACGGACCATTTCCACCTGGACAATACACAACGACAACCACAACAACCATATTAGTTTGTACACACAAATAAGCTACATTATGTGAATGAATAATCAAGAATTTGCAAATGTTATTAAATTGCAAAGTAGCCTTGATCATTGTGGTGGTGGTGGTGGTGGTGGTGGTAAATGCTCTTGAGTCACTTGCAACTCATAGTGACATGATGTATAATAGCACATCTCATCGTCTCCAAGACATCCACCCCCACTACTCCAGTCACTGAATGAATCCATTTTATCCAAGGTCTTCATCTTCTGTGCTTGGCCTCCACCCTCCCAAGCATGATATCCCTCTCCAACGACTGGTCCCTCCTTAAAACATGTTCCTCCAAAGTATGTCACATGGAGCTGCAGAATCCTTGCCTCCAAAGAGAAGCCTAGTTTCACCCTCTCCAGGATGATCATTGTGTAGTTGGTAAAAATTTTAAAATTCTTTTCAGTCTTAGTAAATTTGCAATGCTTAACAATACAATTAGAAATAGGAAAAGCTACGAAAGCACCTGTTGCAGAGGGTCAAGAACTGCAGCCTCCAATATGGATTGAGGCTCAATGTCAAGAAGACAAAGATTCTCACCACTGGGCCAATTGGCAGCATCAGGATAGATGGTGAAGAGATTGAGATTAATATCATATGCAAGT
>NW_006399847.1:10093688-10097638 GCF_000299155.1 Elephantulus edwardii
TTCAGTGACTGGGATAATCAGGATGGGAGTGTCAGAGACAGTGCGATTGGCACAGGACAGAGCAGAGTTTAGGGCTGTTGTACATAGGGTCGCTATGAGTAGCAAGTCACTCAGTGGCACATAACAACAAGTAAAAATCCGTTTTAAAAATCTTATTTTGTACCTTTTTTGAACAGTTTAGTTTGGCAATTTAATTGACATTTAAAAATTTAGTTTATTTATGGGGTAAAGTGACATATGCACAAAATCTCTCAAAATTCACCATTCTCATCTCTCACTGACTTGACAGCACAAAATAATAACAAACTCACCCTAATACTCCCATGTTATACAGATTCTATTTCAGATCCATGTTTTTTCCCATTCCCCAAAATAGAGATCCAAAATGATGTGGAAATTGTCAAACAATATAATTAATATCACATGCAAACAAAATACTGAAATTCAAAAACAGCTAGATCAGTAGATAGAGAACTACCAGATTTTGAGCTGAATTTAAAAGAGGCCTTTGGCATCACCCAAATCAATGCTGATGTCTGCCTGAAAGCAGAGAATGCCATAAGAATGCCTATTTGTAATGTAGTGACTATGGCTAAAATAAAAATGGCTGAAAATAAAATTAATAATGGCTAAAATTTGAGAATGGAAATCTTAGAACACTTAATTGTGCTCATGAGAAACCTATACTTAGACCAAGAGACTGTCTACAAACAAAGCAAAGGAACATTGTTATTGTTGTTGTTAAATGCCATTGAGTCATAGACGACTCATAGCAACCCTATAAACAAAAGTCCTCAACACTTGCGTGACTTTCATCCTTTCTCCAGGCTCATAGGGTTTCTGGAGGCAAGCTGTTTATGTAAGTGGATGCCACTCCTGCTCCCAAGCTTGTTTTAATTCAGGAGCTCAACCAAACACTGTCCACCGTGGGTAACCATTATCACATTTGACACACCAGTGTCACAGTGTTCAGCTTCACAGCACCACAAGTTACCTCTGTATGGCAAGTGGACACACCAGGGCTATTTGACTTACAAGAATGTTTGTCCAAACACAATTAAAAACAGGCCTGAAATCCACGGATTAGAGTCACACACCTTTGGCTTGGTAGCATCACTTTCTGCCCAGTAGGCCAACTGGCCTCTCTTTATGTTGTTAAGTGCCGTCGAGTCATAGATGACTCATAGAGACCTTATGAAGGGAAGTCCTCAACACTTGTATGACTTTCATCCTTTCTCCAAGTAAAGGAACTACATGGTTGAAAATTAAGAAAGGTATGCATCAGGGTTGTATCTTTCCCCCATACCTATTTAATATCTATGCTGAGCATATTTGACAAGCTGGACTCTAGAAGAATGTGAACTCCAGAAAAAAGAACATATATTCTTTGATCTTCTCATATTCTTGCTCTTCAATAATTTGAAGAGGTCCTTGACTGTAAACTTCCCTAATACCATATTTCCTCTGTCTCCTGACTACTCATGCCAAATGTATTGACAATTTCATTCCTCTCTCCATCTATCATGATGTTGCCTATAGATTCAGTGGCAAGGATTTTTTGTTTTCTTGCCTTTGAGATGCAACTCATATTCAAGGCTGCAATGTTTAGACCTTCTGCAGCAAGTGCTAAATGTCCTACTCACTCTCAACAAGCAAGGTTGTGTTATCTGCATAATGAAAATTATTGATTAGTCTTTCCCAATCCTTATGCCATGTTTTTCTTCATAGAGCCCAGCTTCTTGAATAATTTGTTTTTCTAAATTTGCTCTCAAATAATGGCCTCTTCTAAATCCAACTTGAACATCAGACACTTCTCTGTCTATGTGCTGGTCTAGCTGTTTTTTAATGATCTCTAGCAGTGCTTTGCTTGCATGTGATATTAATTGAGGTCTTAATTCATAGCGTCATTATGAGTCGTCTAAGGCTTGAACAATAACAATAACAACAACAACATAGCGAGAGCTCTGCTGGCCTAGAAAGTTATGCTAACAAGCCAAAGGTAGGTGATTTTAGTCTGTAGCCCTCAGGCCTGGTTTTAATTGTTTTTGGTCAAACATTCTTCTAAGTGGTATAGCACTGGTCTGTCCATTTGCTGTACAGAGGTAACTCATGGTTGCTGCGATGCTAAACACTGTGACACTGATATGTCAAATATGATAATGGTTACCCATGGTGGACAGTGTTTGGTGGAGCTTTCTGATCAAAACAAGCCTTTAAACAGGAATGGTATCCACTTCTGAAATAGTTTGCATCCAGAAACTCTATGAACGTGGATGAAAGTTATACAAGTGCTCAGGTCTTTTGTTCATAGGGTCACTATGAGCCATCTATGGCTTGATGTCACTTAACAACAACAACACAATAATTTCTATACTTTGGGATCAGCTTTCTTGGGAATGAAAGCAAATAGGAATCACTTCCAATCAGTTGGCCAGGCAGCTAACCTTAAAATTACCTAGTATAGGTTGGTGAGCATGTCCAGGGCTGCATTTGTCATTTGATAGATGATTATGATAGATGGATAAAAAATTAAAACTGTCAATCATTTAATGTCACTTGTATCCACAATCAATATACTTGGTACCAGCAATGAGGAGATCAAGAGATGTATTGCACTTGGAAAATTGGTAGTTAGGGTTCTCTTCAAATTATCGAGGAGCGATGGTGTCAGTTTGAGAAATAAGATGTGCCTGATTTGGCCATGATCTTATCTGTCACTTACTATGAATCTGAAAGCTGGTTAATGAGTAAGGATGACAGAAGAATAGTAGTTTTGGAAAAGAGTAATGAATATTTGATGGAGTTATTAAAAAAAACAACCAAACACAAAAACACAAAACAACTATTGCTTGGAGAAGGTGCTGTCAGAGTGCTCCTTGAAAGAAAAGATGATAAAACTTAGTCTCACATACTTTGAGCATGTTGCTGGACAGGGTTATTCTTGGGAGAAGGATATCATGCCTGGAAAGGTGGAAGGGCAACAAAAGAAAGGAAGATTCTCAACCAGATGTATTGACACAGTAATTGCAGAAACGGGCACAAGTGTATATCAGACATTGTAAGCATGGCACAGAATAGAACAGGGTTCAGATCGGTTGTTCATAGTTACTTAGAGTCATACTCAATAGCACTTAACAACATAACATACTGCTAATATAAGATTGCATTGACTCTCCACATTTGGTAGTAAAGAATCTCCTCTCTTTTGCCACTTTTCCTCACCAACACCAACAGCATTCCACTCACTCTACACCAGAAGCTCTACTCTTCTTGGCCTCTTATTCATTGCACAGAGTTGCATTATAATTTCTAGATGAATATTTATCAACATAATTGACAACCAATTGTTCTTCACAGCTAGAACTTACTGTATACTGAAATGACATTTTCTATCCTTAACAAATGTTCTCATGGCATTCATAATAGTCTTGTTTATGTTGTGGTGTTGAATTAGTTTGGTTTTTTTCTTGCTCAATTTCTTAATCACCCTTAAATTTCATCATCAATTCAGCCCCAGACTCTACCCTCAAGTCTAAATCTACTGACTTTATGTTTTTGTTGTTTGTTGTTGTGTACCTTAGAGTCGAAACGGACCCATAGTTGACCCTCTGGAGGATTTTCACAGGCAGTTAATCACACAGGAGAAAATTGCCCATGGTTCTCCAGCAAAGC
The DNA here is from genome assembly GCF_000299155.1 of Elephantulus edwardii. NCBI lineage: Eukaryota > Metazoa > Chordata > Mammalia > Macroscelidea > Macroscelididae > Elephantulus > Elephantulus edwardii. The sequence goes on from NW_006399847.1 coordinate 10,097,361, forward strand.
AACTAGTGGATTTGAGCCAAGTGCCTTAGGGATTACAGCGCAGCTTCTTGCCACTAGGGCATATTATTTTTAAACATATTAAATACTCCGTCAATTCTTTCTTCTTGGAGATATCATGTAAGGGCTCCTATAACAGAATTCAGCCCTTTTAGAGTTTTTTCTCCAGGTGTTATTCTGAGATCTTCTTACTATCTAATCCTGAGGGTTTTGTGGGTTTTTGGGTTTTGTAAAATCTCTAGTGCTGGATTCTTTTTTTTTTCTATAATTATATTTTATTA
>NW_006399847.1:10103050-10105116 GCF_000299155.1 Elephantulus edwardii
TCTATTCTTTTTTTTTTTTCATCTCAAATTCTATGCCTTTTTAATTAATTCTTGTCTTATATCTCATTTGGATGGAGCATTATTCACGAACGTTTTCTTTTCAGGAGTTGTGGGGTTTTTTAAAAAACTGTGTATATTAAAATACGCTATTTCACGCCCATACATTTTTGCAGTTTGGTGGAGAATATAGTTCTAGAATGGAATTTCAGAAGTTTAAAGGATTTGCGCTAATGTTTTCCAACTTTCTGATTGCTGTTGAGAAATATGAATCCATTCTGCTTTTTACTTAATCTGATAAATGAAAAAGGGCTTTTTCTTTATAAATTCTGGAGATTTATATTTTCTGCCCTTTGTCCCATTGTTCTGATTTGCATCTATTTTGCTGGAAACGCAAAACAGTTCTTTTAATTTGAAGATGTATTTCTTTTCTGAGAAACCTCATTTGTTTTTTCCCCATTTTTAATTTTTCCCTCTGGTTTTGGATGATGAATGTTCTTGGATTTTCCTTTCAATTTTCTTTCTTTATATATCCTTGGGTTCCCCCCACCCACGACTTTAAGAGATAACTCATAAACTTTATCTTCCACTGATTCAATAAAATCTTTCATGTCTAGTATTTTATTTTTCACTTCTAGGAACTCATTTTTCGTTCTACAAATGTTCCTTTTCTACTACTGGTTGTTCTTATTGCACAAATGTTCCATCTCATACCTCTCGGAACGTTATCGACATATTTTCTCCTAAGTTTTGCCATGTTGGCTTAATTACTGATGTTACTTCCCCTCCTGTTTATTCAATGGTTCTTTCACGTTAATGTGATCACTCAGCTTTCTGGTGCTCTTTAATTTTCTATTTCTATTTTTAAAAGGAGCATTATTTTATGGTTATAATTTGTACCATATCATTGACTCTCCTGGAAGCAGGAGTGGCATCCACTTCCGAAATGGCTTGCCTTCAGAAACTATGTACGAACAGTGCTCAGACCTTTCATTCATAGGGTAGCTATGAGTTGTCTACGACTCGAGGGCACCTAACAACAACAACAACAATTGACCTTCCAATGGGTTTTCAAAAGCTATAAATTGCACTGCAGGACATTACCTATGTTTCTCTCACAAAGTCTCTGGTGGATTCAAAGCACCAGAGAAGTGTGGTTTCTGAGTTAGCATTTCAGCTCTCTAAAGACTACACCACCAGAGTTCCTTCCAGACTGCTCTAAAAGAAAGAAAATCTAATTGAAGAGTATGAAGTGCCCTGGAAGCTCTGACCATGCAGGTGGGACTGGTTGACTCTAGTCAGTCGCTAGCTGGTTTCAGCATGAAAACCAGAGTGTTAGAATCAAAGTCTTCTTTTCTCTCAGGCTAGTCCAATTCCTCTGAGAGGAATGTTCCAAGTAGAGAGTAAAAGACTAGTTGTTAATGTTATGGCAGATGGGGGGTGGGGAGGAGAATCACTGAATTCTTTCAACAGTCATTATTTCCACCATCACTTAAGCTCTATTTTCAGCATAATATACCCACCCTCAAAAGACCTTAATATCTTCTACATAATGCAGTTAGATTATGTTTGTTCCTGGCCTGGAAATTAGCCTCTGATCTTCTGCCAGAGTAAATGAGAAAAACGCAATTTTCTCTTACTAAGGGATCTTAGTTTTTCATTTATTTATTTCTATCTTGTCATTAGCTGGGCTTTCCTGAGGATGCAAAAGTAAAAGTATGGCTTAATCTAGCCTCCTTAACTTCTAAAAATTTCAGTGGTTTGCATATAATAATTTGTTTACATTGTGTTTCACTGATGTACATTGTAGTGTTTTTAAACTTTCCTTTTAAACTTTAAACCCTAAATGAAGAGTTCAGATTTCATGTCTTCACATTTTTCCCTTGAAAAGGAAATTTAAACTCATTATACAAAGCAAAATACTACAATGAAATGTGCGAGGAGCTAGAGTCAGAAAATCAAAAGGGCCGAACTCAATCAGCATTTCTTAAGCTCAAGGAACTGAAGAACAGATTCAAACCTAGAGTTGCTGTAATCAAGGATGCTTTGGGCAGAATATTAAATGATCC
>NW_006399847.1:10106682-10119077 GCF_000299155.1 Elephantulus edwardii
TTAGGGCTGTTGTGCATAGGGTTGCTATGAGTCGGAAACGACTCGACGGCACATAACAACAACAACATACAATTTCTAAACTATAGCAAATTTTTACCGCAATTTTTGTTTCACATACATTTCCTTTCAACTTCTAGACTAAGTTTGCTAGGGTCAGTGAGCTCTGGTGGCCTAGTGGTGAGAAACTGCACTGTAATCCCAAAGGCACGTGGTTCAAATCTACCAGCTGCTTTACAGGAGAAGGATGGGCAATCTCCTTCTGTGTGATTAATTGTCTTTGAAAACCCACTGGATAGTCAGCTATGGGTCAGTTCTGACCTGATGGTACACAACAATCACAATAAGGTCAGTGATATAAAAAATTAGTCAAAGAAATATCTTTGGATCACAAGAGAATATTATATGATATAAACTGGAAGAGATCCCCCTTGAAAGATAATACACATTAACAGAAACAATATATTTAAACAACCAACTATCATGAAAATGTTGTGAAATTTACTTCTATTAAAGATAATGTTGTCATGAATAAGAGGTGACAGGACAGAAATGCCTGAGAATAAGGTTAAGGATCACTGCTTTTTTACTAAGTAGGTAGTGAAGCCACATTGTTAGTTGTTATGAACTGTCAACTCAACTGTGACTCACAGTGATCCTATGAATAATGGATCTGAACCCTGCCCTATCCTGTGCCATCACCATCATCTCTGACATACTAGAATCCACCATTCCAAGCACTGTGTCATCCATCTAGTTGAGAATCTTCCCCTCCTTCACTGATTCCTCACTTTTACACTCCAACAATATTCCCTAAAAAATGTGACACGAAGTTTCATTATTCTTGCTTCCCAGGGATGTCCTGACTGTACTACGTTTTCCAAGAAGTTATTTGTTTGTTTCTTTCTTTCTTTTTGGAAGTCCTTAGGATAGTCAGCATTCTTCTCTAACACAACAACCCAAAGGCATTGTTTCTTCTTTTATAATCCTTATCCATTGTCCAACTTTCAGTAGCATAGTAAATAATTGAAGAGTATGGCTCTTCAAACTGACATCACTGCTCTTCAGTACTTTGAAAGAGTTCCCTGACTGAAGATTTTTCTCAATGAAATATGTCTTTTGATTTCCTGGCTGTTGGTTCCATGGGTGTTGACTGTGGATCCAAACAAAATGAAAGAATTTAAATTTCTGGATTTGTAACATAAGTATTTCTGTAACTTACACATTATCATTTCTTTTCTTAGAGAATTGTAGATAACAGAAACACTTATTCAACATTTTTCAAGAATAAAAGGGAAAGGGAAAGGAAGAATGGGGAGGGAAAGGGGGAAGGATAGAAATCACTAGGATAGCAGAGTTTAGTGGGTAGATGGAGGGGTTAAGCACAGGAAAGATTTGGAGGTCTGGTAGCCTAGTGGCAAGAAGCTGTGCTGCAATCCCAAAGACATGGGGTTTGAATCCACCAGATGCTCTGCTGGAGAAGGAGGGGCAATCTCCTCCTGTGCCAGTTGGACCTAACTCGACGGCACATGACAAGGGGGGGGGAATAAATAAAAGGGAAATAAATTTTCTTTAAAAGTAAAAAGAATAGGAAAGATTCAATGAAGAGTCAAAAAGACAGGGTTGTAATAGGCATAGATCAATGAGAATCACATAATATATGATGTATAGGAATGTATGATATATAATATAAATGAAAAGTGGTATAAAATATAATTTCCATGAGTGAAGCACAATGTAAACTGATTATTGTATGAAAATCAATTAAAATATTTAAAAAATAAATGAAGAGAGCTGAATTGAACTCTGCAAAAGTGAAGATAAAATGGTATCTCATTGTGGTTTTGATTAACATCTCTCTTATTATCAGTGATTTTGAGCATTTCTTCATATGTCTGTTGGCCACTTGAATGTCTTCCTCTATAAAAAGTCTTTTCATGTATTTTGCCCATTTTGTAATTGGGTTATCAGTCTTTTTTTCTTTCTTTTTTTTTTTCCTGGAGAGCCAGGAGTAGTCTGTAAACTTTTGTTATGAGATCCTTGTCTGAAATGGTATTGCCATATGTTTATTTGCAGTTGGTAGACTTTCTTTTTGCCCTGTTTGAAGATGTTTTTGATGAGCACAGAGATTAAGCTTTAGAAGATCCCATTCATCAATTTTATCCTCTTCAGATTGTGCATTTCTGGCTGTACATAGGCTAAGCCTTCTAATCTTAGTCCCAGATTGTCTCTTATAAATTTTATGGTTTTGGGCTTTACTCCCAGATCTCTGATCCACCTTGAGTTGATTTTTGTTTATGGTGTGAGATGTGGATCCAGTTTAAGTTTTCTGCAGGTATCAGCCCAGTTTTGCCAGCACCATTTGTTGACGAGTTAGTCATTTCCCCATTCGAAAGGTTGTACTTCCTTGTAGAATATCAGTTAATCATAGACAGATATGTACATTTCTGGGTTTTTTTGAGTCTATTGTATTGGTCCAGATGCCTATCATTAAACCAGTAACATGCTGTTTTGAGTTCATGGAGTCCTATGTCTCCCACTTAATTTTTGTTTTTCAGAAGTGCTTTACTTATTTGAGGTCTCTTTCCTCTCTAAATTATTTTGAAAAATCACTGGCAATAAGAGAGATGCAAATCAAAACCGCAATGAGATACCATCTTACCCCAGTAGAAGTGGCAAAGTTTAGTAGAGCAGCAAACAATAAATGTTGGAAAGGATATGGAGAGGTAGGAACTCTCACACACTGTTGGTGAGATTATAAAATGGTCCAACCACTCTGGAAGATAGTTTGGCATTTCTTCAAAAAGTTAAACATAGAACTTACTACCCAGCTACTCTACTACTAGGAAAATACACCAAGGAAATTAGAACTGAGGCACAAATGGAGATTATATACCAGCGTTCATAACAATGCTATTCCCTATCAAAAGAATATGGAAACAGACCAAATGTTCAACCACAACTGAATGTATTGAGAAACTGTGATACATTCACACAATGAAATACTATGCAGCTCTCAGGAGCGACGATTTTGAAAAATGCTACTTAGCGTGGGAGAGGCTGGAGAGCATTATGCTGAGTGAACTAATGTAGTCTCATACAGACAAAAACCACATAAGACCATTATTGTAAAAATAGAAGGATGACTAGTAAATCATGTACAGGAACTCAGAGGGTGGGTAGTGAAAGGGTAAAGATAGGTAGAAGTGAAACCACAAGACTACACAATTTGGTTAGTGGAGGAAGGGGCAAGGATCTGAGTGAAAAGATGGGGTAATGGTGGGCAAGGTTCAATGGTCATTGATTTTAGAAAACATCATGTAAGAGAATTTATGAAACACAATGTGAATGAAGAATAGAGTGAAACACAATGCATATAAGCTTTGTAAGCAAACCAAATAATATAAAACAGAATGTAAATGAATGATTGTATGAAACACAATGTAAATGAATGAAATAATGTAAAGGAATTATTATATGAAAAGCAATAAAAATCTTTCAAAAAACGTGAGGACAAAGCATAGTACTGTAAAGAAATGTTCAAATACCTGGAGTTAGAACATCAAAATGAAATAATACAGTTGGCATTTCTCAAAATGAAAGAACTGGAGAAAAATTTAAGCCTTGATTTGAAATACTGACGGACTCTTGGGGCAAAATAGTAAACAATGCATAAGGCATTGAAAAAAAATGGACAGAATGCACAAAATCATTACGTTTATAAAATGAGTGAAGGCTATATGAAGAAGGCCAAGTCTGCTAATACTAAGGCACAAGAGGAATTGTCCCCAACAACATCTAAGTATAAAACTAATTCCAGTAAAGTCAGATGTCATTGCCCACACTCTTGCATCTACTTCTGCTAATTTCAACACCAATCTTACTGCCACAAACTTTACAGAATCATACTTGTGGTTATGGATTTATTAGGGAAGTTAACAGGCTATAAGAATTAAGTGTGTTATCAGGATGCAATCCCTCAGTCCAGTTTCTTAAGCATGATTGCAGGCCCTTTCACTTTCACCCTCAAGGCTTCGCTTTTGATTTTCATACTCACAGCAGTGTTGTGAAATTCCCTTTATTCTTACCAATTATGGCAACTTCTCTCAATCCTGCTGTCCTAAGGCTGTGCTTGCTCTTGTGTAGAGTTCAGTCTGGCGGGAGCAGGAATCTCTGGTCCCAAAGGAATTGCGATGTTTCCTTCTTCTTGTGTGTGTGTTAAGATTCCCAATTTCTGGTGCTAAAACTCCTTAATTTAAACCTTGTGCAATGGTGAGATTGGCCAATCTCTTTGTACAAAGACTAACACACCATATTTGCATTATCCTACCCACCCATGTGGTGAAGTCAATGAATAGAAAGGCCATTTTGAGTAATTAGCCCTTAGGTTGCTGAGTCGCCTACAACTTGACAGAACTTAACAACAACACCAAAAAGGACTGGTTAACCCTCAACCATTTCATGAGACTTCGAATGATTAAAAGCCAATGACACTGAAGAAAGAAGTCCAAACTTCACTGAAAACATTGAGGAAAAAGAGACTCCACGAATTGACAGAATACCAGTGGAAGTATTTCAACAAACAGATGAAGCGCTAGGTGTACTCACTCATCTATGCCAACATACTTGGAAGAAAACACACTGATCAATCCACTAGAAGGGATCCATATTTGTTCTCAATTTTTAAAGAATGATATGCTGTAGATTTGTTGAATCTTATCATTAATATTACATGCAAGTACAATCTTGATGTTGTTGTTGTTGTTTTTCTTGTTGTTGTTGTGTGCCATTGAGTCGCCTGGGACTCAGAGCGACTCTATGTACAACAGCCCTAAACCCTGCTCTATCCTGTGCCAATCGCACTGCCTCTGACCCACCCATCCCAATCACGCCAGTCACTGAATCAATCCACCTCACAGAGGATCTTGCCCTTTTGTGCCGTCCCTCCACCCTCCCAAGCATGATGTCCCTCTCCAAGGGCCAGTCCCTCCATACAACCTGTCCAAAGTATGTCAGATGAAGTCTCAGAATCCTTGCCTCCAAGGAGCCACCCGGTTTAACCCTCTCCAGGATGAATCTGTTTTCCTAGCAGTCCATGGTACATTCAATACTCTTCTCCAGCACCACAGCTCAAAGGCATCAATTCTCCTTCTATCCTTCCTAGTCATTGTCCAACTCTCTGATTTATAACAAGTGATTGCAAACAACATAGCCCGTATATAGAGCTGAAACAGTCTAATGACAGAAATGTGACAAGTATTCAAGCTAGATTCAGAAGAGATTGTTGAAAGAGGAATATCACTGCTGATGTCAGATTGATTTTGGCTGAAAAGAGATAATACCATAAAGGTATTCATTTGTATTTTATTAACTATGTAAAGGCATTCAACCATGTGGATCATAGTAAATTATAGTTAATATCATGAATAAGGAGAAGTTTAGAACAATTATTTGTACCTATGTAGAACCTGTGATGAACCAAAACATTCAATCAGACAGAACAAGAGGATACTGCTTGGTTTAAAATCTGGAAATATGGGTGTAAAGGTTGTATCAGTTCAGCATTCCTATTCAGTATGTATGATGAGAAAATAATCTGAGAAACTGGACTATAATAGAATAATGCAATCTCAGAATTGGAGAAAGATTCATCAACAACTTGAACTATGTATAAAATACAACCCTGCCTGTAGAAAATGAAGAAGACTTGAGGTACACATATTGATGAAGCTCCAAGACTGTAACTTACAATATAGATTATATATAATACATAATACAAGACAGATTGTTTAATATAGAATGTACTCCTTAATATAAAGAAAATAAGAATTCTCACAACTGGGCCAATAAACAACATAATGATAAATGGGTGGGAAGGAGTTGTCAAGGATTCCATTTTACCTGAACACACAATAAACATTCTTGCAAGCAGTAGTAACTCAAATCACATAATGTAATGGACAAATCTATTGCCAAAGACCTCTTTAAAGAAATAAAAATAAAAGATGTTATTGTAAATATCATACTTAACCCATGCCATGACATTTTCATTCACTTCATTTATATGTGAGAGTTGGACAATAAATAAGGAGGACTGATGCCTTGGAATTGTGGTGTTGGTAAAGTGTATTGAATATACCATGGACTGCCAAAAGAGAATAACAAATATGCTTTGGAAGATGTGCACCTAGAATGTACCTTAGAAGCAAAGATAGCTTAGACTAGCCTTGCATATTTTTCAGGTCCCTGGAGAAAGACATCATGTTTGGAGAAGTAGAGGTTCAGCCAAAAAGAGAAAGACTCCTAAAATAGATTAACACAATGACTTCAACAATGGGATTAGGAATAGCAAAGATTATGGAGATTACGTGAGATTGGACAGAGTTTTATTCTGTTCTACATAGGACTGCTCCAATGAGTAGGGGACTATAACCTACAATATAGATTATATACAATACACAATGCAATACAATACACTCAATAGTTCTGACAATAACAGCAGCCCACACAACCTAATAAAACTGTTTGAATAAGCATAAAACTAGCATAAAAAGTAGACTTAGAATTGATTATGGTATATTATTGATATTATCTATATCAATAGAAATAGCAATATTAGGCAAACATAATAGTTCTGTCAGTCAAATATTTATTAAACAACACAAACCAAAACAATAGCAAAAACCTCAAGCAGATAATCTATTATAGGAAACAGAATAAGACACAGAAATTTATTCAAAATCTTAAGACATGAAATTAGATTTCCTGGTAATGAAATGTGTAATCTAAGTCTTTGTCTAAGTACAACGCCCTACTGCTGCCTCAGATTTCAGAAGTCACTATGCATTAACCCTCCTAAAGTCTATTACAGCCACAGTGTATTAATATCCATAACACAGTATGTAAATAATATTATTTTATTTGGAGTTGTGTGAAAATCATATTGTAATCTGGACCTGCTTTAATCACCTAAAAACAAGCATAGTAATGATCAGCAAAGTACTGAGAGGGATTCACCTTTCGAGTTTGAACCTCAATGTACATCATTCACAGTTGCTCCATATCTGATAAATGCATCTCTAATTTCTTTCAGTGGAGTCCAAAGAAATCATTTTTTAGTATAGTTGTGATTATTAAGATCGACATGTCTAGATATCGATTATTGATTTTCTACTTTCAGGTTCTTTGATAATCTTTGGTTTCACATAGAAGTCAGTATTTCTCCTTTATTCATTTTTTGCTGTGGTTTGAGTTATAATTGATAAAATAAGTTGGTTTTCCATTCAACCAGTCATACATATTTTTATGGCATTTATTATAATACCCCAAATATAACCACAATTCTCACTTCCCATGTAGGATTTTTGTTTCATTGATTTTTCTGTTCTATTCCTTCCTGTCTTCAAAGTTGATTCCCTGGAATATGCTCTTGATCTTCCATGGTTGATTCTCAAAGGGATTGGATGTTTCCATGGTGTTTTGGGGTATTATTGTTCACCTTGGTTCTGTTGATTGGAAGTAGAATGATGAGGTTGAGTTTTGTTCAATGTTCAAAGGGTAATTAAGTATCATAATTTTGGAGAGTCTATCAGTCATTACTATACTAGTTTACCTGGTGATTTTTAGTTTGACTCACTCTATCTAAGACCTATTTTTCTGCAATCATTTTTAGTGGATCAGCAGTGATAGCGTGAAACAATCTAGTTCTTTGGTTTTAGGGATGCAGAACATTATCTTTGTGGCCTGTGTTATACCTGCTGTCATGAGTCCAGAGGAAGTTCTAGAGCCAATCACTCATTTCCTCAGGATATTTAGTTATCATTAAGAAGTTTGCATACCTTTGCTCTTTGTTGACCCTGCAATATATATATGGATATACGAGTGTGTAGTTCTTTTCTTTGTACATTTGTACATACGGTTTTGTACCTTTGAGCTGTGGTGCCTTTGGGCTGTGGTGTTGGAGAAGAGTATTGAATTTACCATGGATTGCCAAGAAGACAAACAGTTTCATCCTGTACAGGGTTAAGCCAGGCGGGTCCTTGGAGGCAAGGATTCTGGGCCTTCGTCTGACATACTTTGGACATGTTGTAAGGAAGGACAAGTCCTTGGAGAGGGGCATCATGGTTGGGAGGGTGGAGGGATGGCACAAGAGGGGAAGACACTCTATGAGGTGGATTAATTCAGTGACTGGGGTGATCAGGATGGGTGTGCCAGAGGCACAGGATAGAGCAGGGTTTAGGGCTGTTGTACATAGGGTTGCTATGAGTCACAAGCGACTCGACGGCATATAACAAGAACAACAACAACAATAGTTCTTTTCACTTAACATTATATGTTCTTCCTGGCTTTCTGTCTGTAACTCTTGTTGTAGATCAATGTATATTATTTTTAGTAATACAGAATTGAGTATCTAATAGTGTTAATGGTATATCCTGTGTACCTCTCTGTGTCTTCTTTTCTTTAGTGATATTACAATTCTCATTCCCTTATTGTATCTTTCCCTTCATTCACTTTAATATGTATTTGGTATCTGCTGAAAGATTCCCCCCCCCCTTTCTTTCCCTCCATTCTCCATCCCTGGTAACCATCTAAGAAAGTTTATTTCTGTATGTTAACTTTACTAGCTTTATATAATAATGGACTGCTATAATGTGAATTAACAGACAACAATTGATAAAAGGTTACAAAGACTCTGGCATCCCAAGCAACATACTACCATCAGTAAGTGTTCAGAAATGCCTCCAAAAGAAAACCTGAATCCTACTTGTACTCACCCTACTACTTACTGTTACTGCTGTTCAAGGACCTAACAGCCCTTTCACCTGCACTCCCACTTCCTAACTTATCTCCAAGCTTTCTTTCTTTCTCCCTTCTTCTGGTATATTTTCCTACATCAGTTGGACACTTACTTTTCCTTTCTAAAAAGAAAAAACAAAACCTTTTAAATTGTGTTTATTTTGTTACAATTGGATGAAACTTATAGAGCAGTTTGGTTTCCTGTTTAACTATTCACACAACTTTATATTACTATTTTGATTTCACATTAGAACAGTACTCTTTCTAATTTCTTCTTTTCTTGATTCCTCTTTCTATCATTTTCTCCCTTTCTTCCTTCCTTGGCCAAATGATCTACTTTGGATCTTGTATTGTAAATTGTTCTAAGGATCAAGTATCTTTTTGGCAGTAAGACAGGAAGATGGAACTCGAGTTGGAGGGGTTGATAGTTATTTGTACAGCAGTCACAATAATGGGAGTAGTAGAAGTAATAGGGTTCAGATTTTCTTTTAAAGCCATTGCTGAGCCAATTTACTGGAAGTTAAAGCATGTAGATGAGTTCAGTTCTAAGTGTAAGGGGTGACTAATATCTTTAATTCCAAGAGCTCTGTCATTCTCTAACAGAATAGTATGTATGGCCATTTTTATGACTTTGAGCTTTATTCCATATTTTTATCCCAGCTATTTATGATCCTATATTTTGACCCCTTTGAGAGTGGTCAGTAGGGGTTTCATATAGTTCTTCTAGTCTTAAATTCATTGTGGTTGAGGTTCCTATGTTCATTAGTACCACAAACTAATTGTTTTTATGTGTGTCTGATCATCCTTTTTAGCCATGGATAGGAAGAGAACACTAGTTGAAAATTTTATGGATACTTTCAAGATCTTGTGGCATAGTCTATAAACACTTGCTATGCTGACACAAGGGCTGCATTTTTTTAAACTTATTATTAATTTCAATGAAAATTACAGAGACTTTGGATTTCCATTCATTCATTGTTGTACTTTTCGCCCCTCCCAACCCTCCCTTCTCAGGAGAAAAATGGACAATTTCTTTCCATGTGAGATACAGCCTCAAAATCCAATGGAGGGTCAGGTAAGAGTTGGTTCTGACTTAGTCTCACAAGGACAAAAACTGTATAAGATCATTATTGTAACAATAGAAGGCTAGCTAGTAAAATGTGTATGAGGGTCCAAGAGGAGAAAGAAAGGATGGGGACAGAGGGTTAGGGTTGCGGGGGGGAATCATAGGGTAGCACAGTTTGGTAGGTAGAGGGAAAGGGCAAAGGAAATGGAAAAGATCCAGAAGGGATTTGAATAGATGGGGTAAGTTTAAGCATAGGTCTGTGGTGATTGATTTTATGAAACACAATATACAGGAATTAAAGGAAAGTGTGAAATACAATATATATGAATTTTGTATGCAAACCAATATAAAGCAAATATTTTTTAAAGAAAATAATTAGTTCCAATACAATGGAAAGCAGTTTTGTAGTTGTTGATGTTGTTAGGTCCCCTTAATTCAATGATAACTCAAACCTATGAACAATAAATATGTACCTTCCCTTCTCCTGCACCATCCTCATCATCTCTGATATACTTCAACCTCCTGTTACAGTCATTAAGTCAATCCATCTTGTTGAGGGTCATCCTCACCTTCTCTGATCCTCCACCTTTCCCAGAATGATGTCTTTACAAAGATTGATCACTCCTGATAATATGCTCAAAGAAGCAAGATGATGTTCCACCATTCTTGCCTCTAAGGAACACCATGGTTGCATTTCTTCCAAGAAAAGATTGTGTATTATTCTGGTTGTTCTTGTTAGGTGCTGTCAAGTTGAGTACAACCTATAGTGGACCCTATGAACAACAGACCTGAAACCTACCCTATCCTGTGCCATCCACAAAAATCTCTGACATACTTGAACCCACTGCTGCATTCACTGTGTCAGTCCATCTGGTTAAAGGTCTTCTTCTCCTTCACTGACCCTCCAACTTTCCAAGCATTATGTCCCTCTCCAGGGAATAACCTCTCTAATCAACATGCCCAAATTATGTGAGACAAAGCTTTATCATATTTTCCTCCAAGGAGCACTCTGACTGCACCTTCTCCAAGACATATCTGATTGTTAGTAGTCTTCTCTAGTACCATAGCTCAAAGGCATCAGTTTTCTTTCTGATTCTGACAACTTTATTCATTGTTCAACTCTAAGATTCATAGCAAGTGATTAAAATGGCCATGGCCTCAATCAGGCATATCTTAGTCCTTAAACTAATATCATTGCTCCTCCATAATTTGAAGAGATCCCTAATTGTAGACTTTCTCAGGGCAATATGTCTGCTGATCTCCTCACTGCTGGTACCAGATGTGTTGATAGCGGCTCCAATAAAATGAAATCTTTGATAGTTTTAAATTTTTCTTCATCTATCATGATGTTGTCTTTTGGTCCAGTGGTAAGAATTTTTGTTTCCTTGATGTTGAGATGAAATCCATACTGAAGGCTGTAGTGTTTAACCTTCTGCAATAAGTGCTTGAAGTTCTCTTCACTTTCAGCAAGAAAGGTTGGGTTATCTGCACAGTGTAAATTATTGATGAGTCTTCCTCTAAACCTGAGGCCACATTCTTATTTATATTCTTTCAAATTCTTGAGAATTTGCTCAGCACACAGATTTAAAAGCTTTTGAGAAAGGATATAACCCTGATATACACCTTTCTTCATTTTAAATCATTTAGTGTTCCCTTGTTTTGTGGGCACAACAGCCTCTTTGTTTAAGTATAATATTCAAATGAGCACAATTAAGTGTTCTGGGATTCCCATTCTTCTAAATATTGGCCATAGTTTATTATGATGCATAGAGTCTAATACATGTGCATGGTCAATAAATCAGTAGTAGCATTATTCACCATCACAAGAACATGGAAACAGCCCCAAATATCCAACCACAAGTGAATGGATTGATAAATTATAGTACATTCACACAATGGAATACTATGTAGCATGTAAGAGCAATGATTTTGTAAATTATTACTTAACTTGGGAGGGACTGGAGAGCATTATGCTGAGTGAACTAACTCAGTCCACCAGGATAAATATTGTATAAAACCATTATTGTAGAATCAGTGTAAGGTTCCAAGAGGGCTGGGAGAGGTTGGAAGCAGAGGGATGTGGATGTGTAGGGGGGGAGGGAGGATTAATCATGGGGTTGTGCAATTTGATGGGGCAGGATGAGGGAAATTGAAAGAATTTGTTCATAAAAACAATGTATTCTTGTTTTGTAAATAAACTAGCAGAAAATGATAAGAAAAAGCACAAATACGTGTTCTTCTGGCATGATTTACTTTCAGTCAGGATACATTTGACATCAGTATTGATAGCCATAGTATCACGGCTCCTATTAAATCCAGCTTAAATTTTGACAATTCTCTGTCTATGTACTGTTGTTGCTGTTGTTGTTTGATGCCGTCGAGTCGTATACGACTCATAGCGACCCTATGAACGAACAGCTTGAGCACTGTTCACACATCGAGTTTCCAGAAGCAAGCCATTTTGGAAGTGGATGCCGCTCCTGCTTCCAGGCTTGATTTAGTCGGGAAGCTCCAGCCAACACTGTCCACCATGGGT
>NW_006399847.1:10119217-10123557 GCF_000299155.1 Elephantulus edwardii
GCTCACACCACCATGCTCCTTCCTTCTGGCAAGGAGAACCTTCCAAGACCCTGGTTGGGCCAACCAGGAACAGCATGGCTGCTTATAGTCATTTTTAAATTATTTAAAACTGTATTTCCCCTGCTTGTGATATTAATGATATTATTCTATAATTTCCATGTTCTTTTAGATCACTTTTGCTGGAATAGGAACAAATATGGATCATAGGTAGATGCCCTCCAACTTTCCTGGCGTAGACTGGTAAGTTCATCCAGGACTGCATCTGTTAGTTGAAACATATTAATTGGTACCCCTTCAATTTCTGGGGCCTTATTTTAGCCAATGACTTCAGTGAAGCTTGAACATCTACCGTCATTACCATTTGCACTTTTTTGTTGTTGTTAAGTGCCATCAAGTTGTCTGTGACTCATAGTGACCCTGTGTACAACTTTGAAGATGCCCTACCCTGAAACAGTCTCACTGACTCAGATACACCTACCTTGATTGCTCTAGTTACTATGTCAATCAATCTCATCTGAGATCTTTCTCTCCTGCATTGTCTCTACCTCCTTCCAAGGATGATATCCATCTCCAAGGATGAGCCTCTCCTAGCCACATGCTCAAAATGTGTGAGATGGAGCTTCAAACACCTAATGTCCAAGGAGAAACTTAATTTTAACATCTTTAAGACAGATCTATTTGTTTTCTTGGCAGTCCATGGTACGTTCAAGACACCTCTCCAGCACCTCAACTCAAAGTCATCAAATCTTCCGTCATGCATAGTCATTGTCCAGCTTTCTGATGCATAGCAAGTAATTGCAATGCTCTAGACTGACATCGTTGTGTCTCAGCACTCTTGAGATGTCCTTGACAGCAGATTTATTTAGTGCAATTCGTCTTTTGATCCTTACTGCTGATCCCAAGCATGTTAATTGTGGAGCCAAGCAAGCTGTAACTGTTAACAACTTCAATCTCTTCTCCATTGATCCTGGTGCTTCCAATTGGCCCAGTGGTAAGAATCTTTATCTACTTAATATTGAGCTTCAATCCGTATTGAAATCTAAAGTCCTTGACCTTCTGCAGAAAGTGCTTCAGGGCCACCTGAGTTTCAGCAAACAATGTTGTGTCATTTGCAATGTACATTGTTGATAAGTCTTCCTTCAGTCCTGACGCCACATTCCTCTTCATAAAGCTCATCCTCCCAAATGTTCTGTATACAGACTGAAAATATATGGAGACAGGACACATCCCTGATTCACGTCTTTCCTGATTTTGAACCATGCAGTGTTTCCCTGCCCTGTTCTGAGGACTGCTTTCTGATCCATGTATAGGTTTCACATAAGCACAAGCGAGTGTTCTGGGATTCCCACTCTCCTCAAGCTTAACCAAATTTGTTGTGATGCACACAATCGAATGTCTTTGCTTAGTCAATGAAACAGATAGATATACCTCTGGTACTCTTTGCTTTCTGTCAAGATCCATCTGACATTGGTGATCATGTCTCTAGTGCCATGACCTCTTCTAAACTCAGCTTATATTGTTGATAGTCTATGCCAATGTATTGTTCAGTCATTTCTGGATAATCTTCAGCAGGAATCTGCTTACGCGTGAAATAAGTGATATTGTATGATAATTTCCACACACTGTCAGGTCACCTTTTTTTGGAATGGGAGTAAATATGGTTCTCTTCCAGTCAGTTGGCCAAGTTGTTGTCTTCTAGATTTCTTGGCACAACCTGAAGAGTACATCCAAGGTAGCGTCTGTTTATTGAAATATGCCAAATGGTATTCCATCAGCTCCTGGGGTTTTATTTCTTGCCAATTCCATCAGAGCAGCCTGAACTTCCTTCTACATCACCATTGCCCCTTGATCGTATGTTGTTTCTTGAAATTGTTTTGTGTCAGACAATTATTTTTGGTACACTGATTCTATATACTCCTTCTTTCTTCTTTAAATGCTTCCTGAATCATTCAATATTCTACTGATAGCATCCTTACGTTTTGCAGCTTGAATTTGTTCTTTAGTTCCTTCAGCTTAAGAAATGTTAAGTGAGTTTGGCCCTTCTGATTTTTAGATTCCAGGTATTTGTACATTTCATTATAATACCCTGCTTTGTCTTCCCATACTTACCTTAGAAATCTTCTATTCAGCTCCTTAACTTCTAGATTTCTTACCTTTGCTTTGGCTTCTCTATCACTCTAGTGCAATATTCAGGGTCTCTTCTGACATCCATTTTGGTCTTTTCTTCTTCTGTCTTTGTAATGACCTTTTACATTCTTCATGGATGATATTCTTGATATCTTCTCACAGCTCATTTGGTCTTTGTTTATTAGTGTTGAAGGCCTCAAACCTGCTCCTGAGTTGGGTTTTAGATTCAGGTAGGACAAGTTCAAGGTCAAATTTTGATTCCTGTCGATTGGATTTGACCTTCTTTAGCTTTAATTTGAACTTGCTTATGAGTGGTTGATGGTTTGTTACACAAACAGAACCTTACATAGTTTTCAGTGCTGATTTTTAACTTCTCCAAAGATTCTTTCTGCAGATGTAATAGATCTGATTCCTGTGTTTATGTTTCTTGTAAAAGGTATTTTCAATGAAAAAGAATCATTAATTGTGCAGAATTATGTAATTCTATACCCAGCCTCATTTCTGTCACCAAGTCCATATTTTCCAACTACTAATCCTTCTTCCTGGTTCCCAACTTTTGCATTGCAGTCACCTATTATCATTAATGCATCTTAGTTGCAAGTTTGATCAATTTCTAACAGCAAAAGTTGGTAGAAATATTTACGTCCTCCTCTTTGCCTCTGGTTGTAAGTGTATAAATTTGAATAATAGTGGTACTAACAGGTCTTCCTTGTATATGTATAAATATTATCCTGTCGCTCACAATACTGTATTTCAAGATGGGTCTCATTGTTGTTATGTGCAATCAAGTCACCTGCGACTCATAGCAACTCTATATACAACAGCCCTTCTCTATCCTGAGTCAACCTTATTGTTTCTGACATTTGTATTCCATTACTGCAATTAATCTCATCCAGGGTCTTATTCTCTTGAATTGTCACTCCACCCTCCCAAGTATGATGTCCCTCTCCAAGGACTGGTCCCTCCTTGCGACATGTCCGAAGTATGGCAGATGAAGCTTCAGATTCCTTGCCTCCAAGGAGCCCCTTGGTTTCACCCTCTCCAGGGTGAATCTGTTTGTTCTCCAAGCAGTCCATGGTATATTCAATACTCTTCTCCAGCAGTACAGCTTAAAGTCATCAATTCTCCTTCTAACATCTCTAAGCATTGTCCAGCATTATGATATATAGCACATAATTGTGAAGATCATGGCCTTAATCAGGCACACCTTAGTCTCCAGAATGACATCATTGCTTTTCAGTACTCTGGAGATGTCCCTGACAGCAGACTTCCCCAATGCAATTTGTCTTTTGATTTCCTGGCTACTGGTACCAAAAAGTGTTCATGGTGGAGGCAAGTAAACTAAAATTGCTAACAGTCTCAATCTCTTCACCACCTATCATGATGCTGCCAATTGGCCCAGTGGTGAGACTCTTTGTTTTCTTGATGTTCAGCTTCAATCCATATTAAAGGGTGAAGTCCTTGACCTTGTGTAGCAAGTGCTTCAGGTCCTCTTCAGATTCAACAAGGAGCCTGGTGTCATCTGCATAATGCAGATTGTTGATGAATTTTCTTCCAATCCTGACACCATATTCCTCCTCATAGAGCTCACCATCCAAGATGATTGGTTCTAGATTGAGAAGGAATAGAAAACATCCAGGCATACACCCTTCCTAATTTTAAACCATGCAGTGTTTCCTTGCTCTGTCTGATGGCTGCCTCCTGGTCCAAGTTTAAGTATCACATAAGCACAATCAAATGTTTTAGAAATTCCATTTTCTCAGTGTTAGCCACACTTTGTTGTTGTTCCACACAGTCAAATTCCTTTCTAAAATGGATCCATAAATGGCCTTTTTAACTATGAAAGCAATCATACAGTAATTCCTGAATTATTTCATGGTCGGCCAATTCTCTTTGGTATAGCAATTCTGTGTATTCCCTCAATTTTCTTTTTTTGTTGAAAATACACACAGCAAAATCACACATGAATTCAACAGTTTCCACATGTATATTTCAATAACATTAATCACATTCTTCATTTTATGCACTGATTCTTAACTTATTTTACTTAGTTGTTTCTCCTCCATTTACAAGTACTTTCCCCCTAAGATTGCTAAACAGTCTTTCAAGTTTCAATTGTCATTTTGATCCTATTTAAAGCCATATGTTAAAGACAGCCCCTTCTGTTTTGTTTTAAGGAAGCATTGTTGTTGTTGTTGTTGTTGTTATGTGCC
>NW_006399847.1:10125102-10130067 GCF_000299155.1 Elephantulus edwardii
ATAGATGGTATACCAATTGACATATTTCAGTTAACGGATGCTGCCCTGGATGTGCTCACCAAGTTGTGCCAAGAAATCTGGAGAACGACCGCTTGGCCAACTGACTGGAAGAGATCATACGCATTCTACAATAACGGGTTTGTGCAATATTTATCCTTATGTGACTGAGTTAGTTCACTCACCCTAATGCTCTCCAGTCCCTCCCAAGTTAGGTAATGATTTACAAAGTTACTGCTCAAGCGTGCTGCATAGCACTCCATTGTGCGAATGTACCATAATTTCTCAATCCATTTGTTTGTGTTTGGGCATTTGAGCTGTTTCCATGTTTTGCGATGGGGAATAATGCTGCTATGAACATTGGTGTACAAACCTCAGTTTATGTCTTAGTCCTTATATTCTCGCGGTATATTCCAAGGAATGGAATAGCTGGGTCATATGGAATTTCTATGTTCAGCTCTTTGAGGAAATGCTAAACTGCCTTCCAGAATGGTTCCACCATTTTACAATTCCACCAACAATGTATAAGAGTTTCTCGCCACATCCTCTCCAACATCTATTACTTGCTGCCACTGTTACTGGAGTGAGATGGTACCTCATTGTGGTTTTGATTTTCATCTCTCTTATTACCAGTGATTTGGAGTATTTCTTCATGTGTCTGTTAGCCATTCGATTATCTTCCTCTGTGAAAATTCTTTCTATGTCTTTTGCCCATTTTGTAATTGGGTTATCAGTATTTTTCTTGTGAAGGCCCACGAGTATTCTGTAAACATTTGTTATCAGACTCTTGTCTAAGATGGAATTATTAAATGGTTTTTTTCCCAGTAAATTTTAAAATATCTTTTGCTAAAGAATCCTGTTATAATCAGAATTCTATGATTTTTTTCTCTTTAGAAGTATACTTTATTGCTTTTAATTTGTTTGCTTAGAAAGTTTGTATACATTGTGTTTCACACTGTTTCTCATTCATATTGTGTTTCACATAATCATTCTCAAGAATTATACTTTAAAAAATTAATCACTATTGGACCGTGTCCATCAATACCCTTTCATTTCACCCTTATACTATATCTTCTTTTTTGGTTTGTTTGCTGTTTTTTATACTAGTTTATTTACAAAATTAGGATACATTGATTTCAAGAACAGATTTTTCCAATTTCCCTCACCCTCCACCCATCAAATTGTACAACTCCCCTTCCCCCTGCACATCTACATCCCTCTGCTTTCAACCTACCTGACCGACCCCCTAGTATCCTTAGACTCCTTTTACAACAATGGTTTTATACATTATTTGTCCTTGTGGGACTGAGTTAGTTCACTCAGCATATTGTCTCCAGTCACTCCTAAGATAGGTAATAATTTACAAAGTTATTGCTTCTGCATGCTGCAGAGTATTCCATTGTGTGAATATACTATAATTTCTCAATCCATTTGTTTGTGGTACGATATTTTGGCTGTTTCCATGTTCTTGTAATGGTGAATAATGATGTTATGAACATTGATGTACAAATACCCATTTGTGCCTCAGTTCTCATTGTCTCAGGGTGTATTCCAAGCAGTGGAATAAATATCTGAATCTTGATGCTTCTGGATCAGTAAAAATTTTGCCTATAGCTCCTCTCAGTATTGCAACTTGAGGCTTGTTAGTTTTTCAGCTCCTTAGGTTTGATAAATGCCAAAAATTTCTCCTTTTTTCATGCTCCAGTTTCAACTCTCTGCACTGTCTTTTGCTCCCTCCGTAGATGGTCACTTTGATATTATCTCACAATTCATCTGGTCATTGATCACTGATGTTCAAGTCTTCAAATGTTTTCTTAAATCGATTTTTAAATTCCAGTGGGATTAACTCAAGATCATATTTTGGTTCTTGTGGACTTGTTTTAATTTTATTCAGCTTCAATTTGAACTTGCCCAAGAGTATTAATGGTGTCTTTCACAGTCAGTATCTGGCCTCGTTTTGACTGCTGATTCTCAGTTTTTCCAAGGATTCCTTCCACAGTTATAGTCAATATGATCCTTCTGAATTCCATCAGGTGAGGTTAATGTGTAAAGTCGCCATTTAAAAAAATATTTATATTTGTGGTGAATAAATTATTCAATGTTCAATCATTCTATTTCTGGCCTTATCTCTGTTACCCAGGCCTTATTTTCTGAATACCATTTCTTCTGCATTGCTTCTAGTTTTGTATTCTGGTCATAAATTATTATTAATGCATCTTGAAAGCATGTTTTGCCAACTCTAGGCTGAAAAATTTGGTAAAAATCTTGACTGTTCTTCTCTTTGGCCTGAGTTCTTTGTGCGTGTTGTTGTTGTTGTTGTTAAGTGTCATCAAGTCGCCTGCGACTCACAGTGTGACCTTATGAACAATAGCCCTGAACCCTAACCTATCCAGAGCTAATCTCACTGTCTCTGACATGCTTACCTCCGTTATCCTAGTTATTGTGCCAGTCCATCTCATCCAGCAGCTTCCTCTCCTGCACACACCTTACAGGCCCCCAAGCATGATGCTTTTCCCCAAGCATCATGTAACCCCAGTAACATGCCCAAAGTATGTGAGACAGAACTTCCAAATCCTTGCCTCCAAGGAGTAAACTGGCCACCTCTCAAAGACAAACTTATTTGTTCTCTTGGTACTCCAGAATATATTCTGTACTCTTCTCCAGCATCATAACTCAAAGGGTCTCTAGACTAATATTATTGCGCCTCAGCACTATGGAGAAATCTGTACCAGTAGGCTTTCTTAATGCAATTTGTCTTTAGATTTCCTGACTATTCGTGCCAACAGTGTTGATTGTGGCTCTGAGCAAGATGAAATTGTTAACAGTCTTATCTTTTCTCCATTTATCATAGTGCTGCCAATTGGCCCAATTTTGTGAATCTTTGTTTTCTTGGCGTTGAGCTTCAATTTATATTGAAGACTGCAATCCTTGACTTTCTGCAGGAAATAACTTCAGGTCTTCCCCAGTTTTGACAAGCAAGTTTGTGTCATGTGTGCAATGCAAGTTGTTGATGAGTCATCTTCCAATGCCGATGCTGCATTCCTCTTTGTAAAGCCCAGCCTCCCGAATGATCTATTCTGTATATAGGCTGAAAAGGTATAAAGACAGGGTGCATGATGATGCACACCTTTTCTAATTTTGAATCTGCAGTGTTTCATTGCTCTCTTCTGACAACAGCTTCTTCGTCCAAGTATAGGTTGCACATGAGCACAATCAGATGTTCTGGGATTTCAGTTATTCTCAATGTTAGTCACAATCTATTGTGACTCACACAGTCAAATGCTTTTGCATAGTCATTAAGACACAAATAGACATTCTTCTGGTACTCTCTGCTTTCAGCTAAGATCAACCTTACATTGGTAATATTTCCCTAGTGCCACAGCCTTCATAACCCAGCTTGTATTTCTGTTACTTCTTTGTGGGTGTCCTGTTCCAGTCATTTTGGGATAATCTTAAGCAAGATTTGCTTCCATGTGACATTAGTGATATTGTTCTATAGCTTCCACTCTCTTTTGGATCCCCTTTTTAAAAATGGGAATATGTATAGATCTCTTCCAGGCAGTTGGTCAGTTCTTGAAATATCTTGGCATGATCTGGTGAATATAACCATGGCTGCATCTGTTGTTAAAATATGTCAACTGGTATTCCATCAATTCCTAGGTTCCTACTTGTTGAGTTTTTCAAACATGTTTTAATTTTTTTTCTCATTGTTTCACATTATCATCCCCCTTCTTCTATCCCCTTCCCTGTTCCACCCCCCAAAGCATCCTTTGTTAAAGACTGTTGTTATACATATAATACCTAATCATATATTCTGTTCAGACTTCTTCCCCTCCTCTGATCTAATGCAGTGTTCCTTATCTATCTACTCTTTCCACACACACTCCCAAATCCCCTGTGTCTGTCTTATTTTATAACAGCTGTGTTTGCATTATTTGTCCTTCAGTCTGTGAGATATTTCACCCAGCAGAATGTCCCCCAGGCTTCCCCATGTCATATAATTTTTTATAAGTTCGTTGTTTTTCAATGCAGTATAATAATTTACTGTTTGAAAATACCGTAATTTTTTATACATTCATTTGTTGATAGGTACTTGGGTTGCTTCTACCTCTTTGTTATTATGAAAAACTCAGCAATTAACATGGGTGTGCATACACTTGTTTGAGTCATGGCTCTGAATTCTTTAGGGTATATTTCTAGTAATGGAACTGCTGAGTTAAATGGTATTTTTATTTCCAAGTTTTGGAGAAAGTGTCAGATGATTCGCCATAGTGTCTATACCATTTTACATTTCCACCAGCAATTAATAAGAGTTCAAATCTCTCCACAACCTTGTTAGCATTTGTTGTTTGCTGCCCTGTTGGACTTGACTATTGTTGCTGGGGTGAGATGATATCTTATCTCATAGTTGTTTTGATTTGCATCTTTTTGAGAGCTAGGAACTTTGAACATTTCTTCATGTGTTTGTTTGCCATCTGAAGGTCTTCTTTGGTGAAGTGTATACTCATATCCTGTGCCAATTTTGTGATTGGTTTGTTTGTCCTTTTCTATTGATGCATTGCAGTATTATACAAATTTTAGGTAAAAGTCCTTTATCAGATATGTCATTGCCAAATATTTTCCCCCCAGTCTGTGGGTTTCCTTCTTATCTTGTTGGAGAAGCTTTTTGCTGTGCATAGGGATTTGATTCTGAGAATGTCCCATTTATCTATTTTATTCTCTCCCAGTTGTAGATTTCTCATATGCTTGGAAACCTGCTCATGCTGTGGATTAGGGCTTCTACACTTCTTCCTAGCTTTTCTCTGATGCATTTTATAGTCTGGTTTTACTTCTAGGTCTCTGATCAACCTTGAGTTGGTTTTTGTGTATGATGTGAGGTGTGGAGCTTGCTTAAGATGGTTTTCCAATTTTGCCAACGCCTTTTGTTAAAGAGACTACCATTTCCTGGGGTTTTGCTTTTTTTTTTTT